>NC_059175.1:5105047-5730047 GCF_019923935.1 Bubalus bubalis
TTGAGTGTCTCAAGGAGTTAAGTGAGGGCCTGGCCAAGGTCACGCAGTCCCTGCCAGCGGAGGTGGTGGCCACGAAGGGCTGGGGCTCGTTGGCCACATCTGCTTCCTGGGGCTGTGCGGGCCAGCACACAGGCCACGGGAGACACAGATTCTGAGTTGCTCTGTCCTTTTCTCAGACTTGAGATGCCAGTTCCTCGCAGAGGTCACGTGCCCTGTGCACGGCTCCTTTGCAACGGGACAGAAAATATTCTCTGACGGCTGGCTGTGGTGGGGTTCAGGGTTGAGCAGGATTTTTGCATTCCGGAATCCTGAATGAAGATGTGCCTAGATAATCCAACGCCCGCCTCACAGTTGTTTGAAATGAGCTTTCAGATGCTCCCAAATGCTTGTTGCAGAATTCCCCGCCTCTTCCACAGAGACGGACAGACTGACACTAAAGCGACCTTGGGGCTGTGCAGGCAGACACAGTGGGGTAGGAATCCTGGACTCTCACTCGCGGTTGATCTTCTGGCAAGTCCCTGAAATCTCTCTGTCCCCCAGTCTCTCTAACTGCAGGAGGGGATGGCGTGAAGGTGGGTTGCAAACAATAAAGAGAGTTCACCAAGAAGACTACATTTCCTCTTCTGACAGAGCTCCCACTCTTGATTCTTAAAAAATAAAATGCTTCCACTTTTCCACTACTCAAAGAAAGTCTTCATTTTGGAAATAATGCCATTTGCAGCAAGATGGGTGGACCTAGAGTGATCATCCTTAGTGAATGAAGTAAGTCAGACAAAGACAAATATCACATATACCACTTATATGTGAAATCTAAAAAAAATGATACAAATGAACTTATTTACAAAACAGAAACACACTCATAGACTTCAAAAGGGAATTTATGGTTCCCAAAGGGGAGAAACACTGGGGGAGGGATAAATTAGGAGTGTGGGATTAACATAATGTTGTTGTCATTGTTTACTTGATAAGTTGTGCGTGACTCTTGCAACCCCACAGACTGTAACCCGCCAGGCTCCTCAGTCCTTGGGATTGTTCAGACAAGAATATTGGACTGGGTTGCCATATCCTACTGCAGGGGATCTTCCCGACCTAGGGATCAAACCCAAGTCTCCTGCATCGGCAGACAAATTAGCACTGAGCCACCTTGGAAGCCTGGGATTAACATATACACACTGCTATACATAAAACAGATAATCTACAAGGACCTTCTGTATAACACAGGGGACTCTACACAGTGCTCTGTAATGACCTGCATGAGAAAAGAATCTGAATAAAAAGAATATATGTATATGTATAACTGAATCACTTTGCCATACACCTGAAATGAACATAAAATTGTAAATAATTATACTCTACTATAAAATAAAAATTAAATTTAAAAATGATATTACAAAATTCTTCATTTGGGGAGGACAATTTTAGGTTCATAGAAAATCATGAGGAAGGTTAGAGAATTCCAATATACCCTTGGCCTCCACATGTTCCCAGCCTCTCCTATTATCTATATCACTTACCAGAGTGGTACATTCATTACCAAAGATGGACCTATATTGACATGTTATAATCACCCACAGTCTATAGTTTCTTAAGATTCACTCTTGGTGTTTTACATTCTATGGGTTTGGATGAAAGTATAATGACATGCATTTATCATTATAATGTCATACACAGTATTTTCACTGCCTCAAAAATCCTCTGTGTTCTGTTCATCTCTCTCTGCCCAACCTCTGGCCACCACTGATCTTTTTACTGTCTCCATAGTTTTGCCTCTCTTTTTTTGGCTAGAATATCATCTAGTTGGAATCATATAGCATGCAGCCTTTTCAGATTGGCTTCTTTTGCTTAGTAATATGCATTTAAGCTTCTTCCGTGTCAGTCTGTGGCTTGATGGCATCTTTCTTTTCAGTGCTGAGTGATATTCCATTGTCTGGATGTACCACAATATATTTATACATTTACTTACTAAAAGACGTCTTGATTGCTTCTAGATTTTGACCATTATTACTAAAGTCCTTGTAAGTATCATGTGCGTGTTCTGTTTGGACATAGCTTTTGACTCAGGGTAAACAGCAAGGAGCACGAATGCTGGATTGTATGGAAAGAATATCTCTAGTTTCGGAAGAAGCCACCAGTCTTCCACAGCGGCCACACCATTTTTTAAATTGAAGTAGAGTTGACTTACAGTATTATATTAGTCTCAGGTGTACAACATAGTGATTTGGTATTTTCAAGATTATGATCCATATAAAGTCAGTGTAAAATACTGGCTACATTCCCTGTGCGGTGTGTTACATCCTTGTATCTTACCTATTTTATACATAGTAGTTTGCACCTCTCGATTCTCCACCCCTGCTGTGCCCCTTCCCCTTCCCTCTCCCCACTGGTAGCCATTAGTTTGTTCTCCCTCTGTGAGTCTATTTGTTTCGTCATGTTCGTTTGCTTCCTTTTTCAGATGCCACGTGTAAGTGAAAGCCTGCAGTGTTTGGCCGTGCCCCTCCCCGCAGGACGAGAGTCAAGGGGTGTGCGCACCCGAATCCTCTGTCACCTCTGCTTCTCCGGCAGGCCTCGGGTGCTCTGTCCACTGGATTCCTTCCCCAGAGGGCTTTCAGGTGGGACCCAGGTGACCCTGATCAAAGTATGCTGGAAAGAATGGAGATGAAGCGCCCCAGACAAACCCACTGTAATGATCTGCAATGGCAACACACCACAGTCTGGGCAGCTTAAACAACAGACATTTCTTTTTCTCCTGGTTTTGGAGGCAGGAAGTCCAAGACCATGCGTGCCAGCATGGTGAGCACCTTCCTCCTGGCTCGCAGAGGGACGCCTTCTCACTGCATTCTCACGTGGTGGGGAGACAGCATACAAGCTCCCTGGTTTGTTCCTGTTCTTATAAAGGCATCAATCCCATTGGATCTCGGCCTCACCTAAGCTTAATTACTTCATAAAAGCCCTGTCTCCAAATACGGTCGTCTTGAGGGTGGGGGCTTCAACGTATGAATTTAGAGGGGGGAGACCACGGAAACGTTCAGCCCACAGTGCTTACCAAGAAAAACACGGGCGGCTGCGTGGTGAATAATTCAGGCTCCACACTTGAAAGCTGGTGGAAGCCACTCAGGGTCTCATCCGGGGGAATCACGTCTGAACATAAACCAGAGGAGCCCGCTTTGGAGCCCGAGTGTGGGACACTGCCCCAGGACAGCAAGGACGCCCCAGGGTGGGGCGCCTGTCAGAGGCCTGGGGCTGCGCTATGCACTCCTCCGCAGTCCTTTCAGGCAGTTCCGGCTCCGCGTTCTCACTGCTCAACCTGCCCGCAGGCATCTCTCCAGCCTCGCCCGTCGGCCCCCACCGTTCCCATTCCTCTGCCCGGAATCTACTCCCCTCTTCTCCGTGGGAGAGACTCATTTCCTTCCTTGTCTCCTGGTCTCTGAACCAGTCAAATCGTTTTTCATTTGAACCTGTGCCTAGGGTCTCACCCTCCACCCGGATCGTTCTATCAAAGTATTTCTTCCAAGGAGATGGGATGGTCTCCCTCTGAGGACCTGGCAGAGGGCCCTGTCTCCGTCCTTCTATGCGCAGGACTGAAAGCAGGGCCGGGGCGGGCTTGTGAGGACCGGCCGCTCTATTTCCATCTTGTCTCTGCACCCGCAGTTGAGGTGAGCTCCCCGGAGGCGGCCTGACCCGTCACTAGCCCCACCAGGGCCTGGCTCCCAGAGCGCAGACGGTGGGTGCGTGAGGAACGGCTGAGTGGGCGCTGCCCTGGGTCTCTGCTGGGTCCCCGGGAACAGGGGGACACTCTCTGGACTGCTCTGCACCGCCCTACCCCCCGGGAATGGCCCTTTTCTAGCTCCCTTTGGTCATTTCCATTTTAATCTTCACCTGAAGGCTTTTGAGGAGCTCTGTTCTGAGCTTTTCCCTAGCAACACAGCGTTCTCAACTTTGGCATTTAAAACTATCCTTTTCATGTTGTTTCACCTTAAACAGAAAGGGAGCAAAGTGGCTCCAGTGCCAAGATTAATGGGGAACATCCTCCCCTCAAATGTTCCTGATCAAGGCCTGAGGCCCATCTCTGAAGTAAAACAGAATATAAATTCAGAGTTTGTGCAAAGGTATCTAACTCCACAAGAAACCAAGAGGTAATGTTTTTTATCAGGTCAGTTACTAGCTTAGACAACTGTCTAATTTTAAACCTTCACACAATGTCACCTTCAACCAAAAAAAATTAAGACAGCTATGCAGTAGAGTTATAACCACACACACACACACACACACGCGTGCGCGTGCACATATGTACATGGGACTTCCCTGGTGGTGGCCCAGTGGTTAAGAATTCGACTTGCAATGCAGGGGACTCAGGGTTGATCCCTGGTCAGGGAACTAGGATCCCACATGTCGTGGGGCCGCTAAGCCTGTGTGCCCATGCTCTACAACTAGAGAAATCCTTGCACCTCGGTTTGAAGACCCAGCACAGCCAAATATATATATAAAACTAAACTGGTAACCAAATCAGTAAACAAAGGATGTTGCCATCTTCAGGCCATTACATGACAGCTGCCTGGAAGGTGAGCCCTGAGGGACCTCAGGGTGGAGACAAAGGGGCTACCCACTGCCAAGCCCATCTAGTGGGTATCAAATTGCGGCCACCCTTGCATGGTACACCTGAGGAAACTTTGGATAAGAAAACAGGATGCTGGCCCGAGAGGGCTGAGTGCACATCAAAGGAAGCATGTCTGTGAGCCCAGAGTTTTGCATCTTCCTATACATAGAGGAGCACTAAATTCTTTAACTTGAGATACCTCGTGTCCTTTTACTAACAGGAATCTTTTGTTCTGATTATCTGGTTTTGTTGCAGAAACGCCTATATATCCTGGTTTCCCCCCTTCCTCTTCAAAACAGTTTTCCTAGCTTTACCTGAGATGCTGTCTCCTAGGCTTGAAGTTCTAAAAATGTCCCCTGAACAAAACATAACTCTCAACTTTTAGACTGTGCATTTTTTTTCAGTCAACAATACATACATACATTTTTTTCTAAACTTAATGAACACTTTGTTGGAATTGGTTTTGTGCCAGGTGATGTTCTAAGAGTGTCACAAATGCTGACGACTCACTGGCTCCTCATATCAGCCCTCTGAGGCGGGCACTATTGTAACTCCCATTTTAAAGACGGAAAAGGTGAGGGACGGGAGAATGAAGTAACTCACTCGAGAACACATGGCTGCTTGGGGGCAGCCGGGGTGAGGAATCTAGGTGGTGTGGCTCCAGAATCCATGCTTTCTACACCTATACTGTCCTAGAACTTCAAGGGGCCTCAGAAGTAATACGTTTACTTGTGGGTCTATTCGATGACCAGACTTGGGTGATCACCCGGGCTGGGCCAGGTCCACACAGGGCAGCGGCCCCACAGAGGGGAAGGCATCTGTGTCCTCACCACATCAGCGTCCCAGCCCCCGGTGCACGCTCAGCCCCACCACTCAAGAGTGATGTGATCCTTGGGCACCTTACTTAACCTCTAGTCTCTACTCCTTCAGTTGTAGAATGAGGATAAGACTGCAGACCCGATTGGGTGGTTTTGAGGGTGAAGTGAGTGAGTGCTTGCAAAGCAGTGTGTGAAGTCCTGAGACGTGCTCCATCCATGCCCTTGTCCTTCAGAGAAACACTTCCCACTTGGATTCTTCTTTCTGTTTCCATCTGTGGAGCCTTTCAGCAAACGTGCTTGCTTCACTGAGGGTGGTGGAGTTTGCTTGGTTCGGGCAAAGGCAGGGTCAGCGGAGCTGGAGTGACTCTGGGGGTTGACTCCAGGGCAGGCAGGGGCGATTTTCCAGCAGGGAGCAGGGTGAAAGCTGGGGTGTGGAGCCACATGGGATTCTGACTCCAGGCATCCCTCCAGCTCTGTGATTTGGGGTAGGTCGTCTTACTGAGACTCGGTTTCCTCTTCAATGATGGCAGCCATCAGCTGGGGTAGGGAGGGTGTTCATGAGATGCTGTGTGTGCCTGGGGTGTGGACTTTGGTCAAAACTGCTGCTGTGGTCACTCTTGGGGGCCCAGGGGGCGCTGAGAGACAGATGCTGGCTCTGGGGAGGCTGGGATGGTGCCAGGGCCAGCCAGTGGTGGGGTGAGATAGATGAGGGGGACTCAGCCCATATGCCTCTGGTTTCAGCACCCCGTGTGCTGCCTTGCGTGGCCAAGGGCCTTTCGTGGCCTGCTCTGTTCCTGGGCTCAGTCTTTATTTCCATCAAAGCAGGCTGCCACCCTCCACCTGGCCTCCTTCGAGGCTGGTGGCCTCCAGGGCCAGCAGAGAGCACGTGTTTACTCACACCACCTCTGTCTGTTTATGGAGGTGGAACTGATGAGACCAACACTGTGGTTGGGCCTGGGTGGCTGCCCCACAAAACTAGCATTCAAGCTACACTCGGTTGCAAAATTCGGGGTGAAAGCAGAGTGAGATACAAGTTGAGGTCAGGCCAGGATCTGGTTCAGACCGAGAGTGAAACGGGCCATAATAATGACCGCTATTTTGTAAGTTCTTACTACATACTAGATGGTACTGAGGGTTTCCCAGGCATTATCTCAGTAATTTCCTCCACACAGGGAAGCAGGCCGAGAGGCTGAGAAACCTGTCCAAGGCTGCTCAGCTACTTTTTAGAGAAGCTGGGGTTTGGCCTGATCTCTCTAAAGTCAGAAGACTGTGTTATCTCCAGCTTGGTTATTTTGCCTCCCCAGATAAAATTAATACCAATACTTCCTTTTTAAATTTATTTTTTTATTGGCTTCCCAGCTGGCTCAGTGGTAAACAATCCGCCTGTCTGTGTAAGAAACACAAGAGATGTGGGTTTGATCCTTGAGTCAGGAAGATCCTCTGGAGTTGGGAATGACAACCCACTCTAGTATTCTTGGAGTATACTTGGATCCTGGAGGATCCACGGACAGAGGTACATGATGTGCTTCAGTTCTTGGGGTCACAAAGAGTCGGACACAACTGAGCAGCAAAGTACACAGCTGATTTAGTGTTGTGTTAATTTCTGCTGTACAGCAGAGTAACTCAGTTATACCTGTATATACATGCTTTAAAAATTGTTTTTAATACCAGTAGTTTCTGTTTAAAGAATTTCTATAGTCTTCAAGGCAATTTTGTAGATGGGGAGACTGATGTTCAGAGAGGACCAGTCACTTACTTGCCCATGGACACACAGGTAGGAAGTGACAAAGCTAGGGCGTTACCCAGCTCCTCCAAATTGTGTGGGAATGAGCCTGGTGGGTGGGCCAAGCAGCTTTCTTCTGACGAAAACTTTTCCTTTAGGAAAATGCATGGCAGCGTCCTGGTGGTTCGGTCTTCTGGCGTGACCATGGGGTGGATCCAGAAAGGATGGGTCTGTCATCTCTGTTTGGCTCCAGGTGATTATTAAGAGCTGCGTGCCTGTGTGTGTGCATGCTAAGTCTTGCACACATGCATGACTTAGTCATAACCTAGTCATGCTTGAGTCATGTCCCACTCTTTGCAATCCCCTGGACTATAGCCCAGCAGGCTCCTCTGTCCATGGGATTCTCCAAGCAAGAATACTGGAGTGGGTTGCCATACCCTCCTCCAGGGGATCTTCCCGACCCAGGGGTCAAACCTGTGTCTCTTCTATCTCCTGAATTGGCAAGTGGGTTCTTCATCATTAGCGCCATCTGGATGCTGCACATTCTCTCATCAGCAGCTCCATGAGGTAGGAACCGCCCTATCTGCCCATGTTACTGATGAGAAAACAGAGGCTCAGGAAGTTAGGAGGGTCTGCCTCAGGTCCTGGCTACTGAGGGGTCTGTGCGGTGCATTCACCGAGTTGGGTTTCCCTCCAGAGTCCAGACTGGTGGCCGCCGCCTCCTGTCTTCTGCATCCCCCCAAACTGCCGGGACCTGTCTCCAGCCCTCCTCGGGCCCAGGCTGCATCCACACCCCTGCCCTCCAAAGTCTCTTTTCCCTCCTCTTTTGGATCTTGTTCTAGTTCCATGCCTTGAGCTGGGCTCCCTGACCTCCTTGCCCTGGCTCTGCTGTCCTTAGGGCAGCGGGCAACCAGGCTGCTTGGTTCCGTCAGCTAGCTCTGGGCTGGCCCTGGGCTTCCATTTCTGTAAAAGGGGGGTGTGATGGCTGCTCTGCACTCTGGTTAAATGGATCCTTAGCAACGACACGTGTAGCTGCTACTGTTACTGTGAGCAATTACAGTTTTAGTGAGCGCTTACTACGTGCCCTGCATGGACAGGTGCTCTGCAGGTCCTTTATCACACTTGATAAAGAATGGAAAAGGGCGAACTGAGGGACATGAGGGCTTCCTTCGTGGCTCAGCGGTAAAGAGTCCACCTGCAGTGTAGGAGACGCAGGTTTGATCCCTGGGTCGGGAAGATCCTCTGGAGGAGGGCACAGCAACCCACTCCAGTATTCTTGCCTGGAGAATCCCATGGACAGAGGAGCCTGGTGGGCTACAGTCCACTGGGTGGCAAACAGTCAGACACGCCTGAAATGACTAAGCACACAATGCATGCAAGGGATGAGTGTCTCCTCTCCCATTCCTATTCCTTTCCTGCTGCTGCTAAGTCACTTCAGTCATGTCCGACTCTGTGTGACCCCATAGACGGCAGCCCACCAGGCTCCCCTGTCCCTGGGATCCTCCAGGCAAGAACACTGGAGTGGGTTGCCATTTCCTTCTCCAATGCATGAAGGTGAAAAGTGAAAGTGAAGTCGCTCAGTCGTGTCCGACTTGGCGACCCCATGGACTGCTGCCCACCAGGCGCCCCAGTCCATGGGATTTTCCAGGCAAGAGTACTGGAGTGGGGTGCCCCTGCCTTCTCCAGTGTTTCTAGCCTATCCTTTGTCTATCCCCACAGAGCAGAGCGCCACATCTCAGAGTCTATGGAATAAAGGACAAGAAAGCTGCGGATGACAGAAGCAGTGGTTGAGTGAGGTGAGTCTGTCCCTCTAGGATGTAGCTGTGCCACTCCTCACGCATGGATGGGCCACACGTTCACAGTCTCACGCGACAGCACCTAAAGACCATCGCCGGGGCAGTCTCTGGGAACCACGCGTCTCCTTTTCCCGCTCTTACAACAGCTCTTGTCAGGTTGGTGGAAGGGCCCCTCCCCCTGCTCCACTCTGCCCTGGAGTTGAACCCGCCCCTGGAGGCCTCGGCTGACTGTGTTGGGGGGGACCAGCCCTGGCAAAAATAGGTCAGTTCCAGGGTCTAAGCAAAGCTGTGGGTCTAGCACGGAGTCACTAGTCTCCACGCACAGGCCCAGTGCCCTGGGTCATTGCCTTACTCTGCCACCGTATGAGACAAGAATGGACACAGAGGCGTCCCTGCCTCCTCCACCTCCTGCTTGTCTGCTCTGGAGGCATGTGATGAGAACACGGCCCTGGAAGGGCCTCTCCGTTTTCCCGCGTCCCTCCCTCTCTCGCTCCCGGAACCCAGCTGTGTGCCCTGGGCCTCGCCTGCTCCCCTTTCTCCTTCTCTTCCTCTGCCTCAGGCAGGAGAGGTCTGTGCCTCCCTGGGCTTCCAAGACTCGGGTGTAGCGCAGGGCAGCGGGCAGAGCCGCCCTCTGCAGGCTGGCTTTGGTTCAAGGCCGTGCCATCTGCGAGCTGGCTGGGGTGAACGCAGCCCCGGATGTGGTCCAGCTTGTCTCCCTGGAGTTCTGTGTCAGGGTGTAGGGCCAGAGGCTTTGCTGATCACAAAGGATCACTCTGCCAATGTCAACTGTGCAAACATCTCCTTGGGGACTTGTAAGGAGGTGGGAGGCTGGGCCAAGGCTGGAGAGAAGCGGTCCTGGGTCTCCAGATCACATGGGACTCATCTGACGACTGCAAACCACAAGGTGTTCCCAGCGTGCACTTTACGAGGAAAAGTGGAATGACTGAATGGCGACTGTAGCCAACAGTGTTCTCTGAGTTTTCACCCACGCTTGCCACGTGTCGAGGAAGAGATTTGTGCTAGGAAGGAACACCGGTAAAATCCCAGCTTATGAATAACTTATGGAATATAAGTAAGTTTCTGTTAGTTTCCGCAGCTTGTGGACTTTTGCCAAATTTGGCATGTACCAGGTGGTCTAGCTTGGTGATAAGAAATAAGCCGGCATCAGAAAGACGTGTGGCCTGCCACCCGAGGGGCCGACACTGAGCCACAGCAAGAGACCCAAAACGCTGACGGGGCCAGGGTGGGGGTGACGAGACAGCAAGAACAAAGGGAAAAGAAAGAGTGAGCTTGACCCCCAAGCCTCTCTCTGCTGATCTGTACCGTCCAGGGGGGCGCCTACTGTTTCCTCCTGCGGATAAGCCGGAAGTCAGCTGAGCCGCCTGCTCTGCCAGGCAGGGGCTGTCACGTGTGTGCGTTTGATTCACCGCTCCAGCCGTTTCTTGCTTATCACCACCCCCTGGCCCATTCATACCATAGGACCTTGGAGTATCGGTGAGGTCAAGGGTTTGCAAATAGTCACAGGGCCACCAGGTGGGACTGAGCAAGGTGAGTGTGCATGGAGAGAGTGGGGGCCAAGGATCAGGGTGTGGTGTTGGAGCCAGGACAGGGTCAGGGGCATCCATAGGGGCTTGAGGTGCTGACAGTGATGGGAGAGGGGTTCCAAATAGTGGCACTGATCCCTTGTTACTGTGTTTAGGATAATGGGAAAGTGGTGGAAAAATAATTACAGTTAAAGGAAGGAAACTAGTTGAATCCCAAGAGGGTCTGGGAGCAGAGGCATGTCTAGCTCTCAGATTTGATTTTTAAATACCAGCCAGAGGATCAAGCCTCCTTGGAAAAATGGCAGATTCCAAGTTGGGGGCAGGGACTGTACATGATGAGCTTGGGGCATCTTCTGGTGTCAGAAAGGAAGTGCCAAAGAGAGGTGGAGAAATGTCACACAGACACAAAAAACAGCATGGAGGGCCACCCCCTGGCCAAATCTGGGACAGTTTGAGCATCAAAAGAAATAAGACTAAAATATAGAACACATTGATTAAATAGGAATCCATGGATCAACACAAATAGAAATAAATAAAAGAATAAATGAGGACAAGAAAAGGTTTTCATTGCAGTAGGATGTCAACTAGTAACTGTAGAGGGAATGATGGAACTAAAAATTACCATTTGGTACTTATCGTAGAACAGAATATTTACAAAGTCTAAAAGTACCTCCCCACAAAATATTAACCACAAAGGGACAAAACAGCAATCTGAAAGACACATCTTTAATCAAGTGATCAAGGTGAACATCACCAGCAAAAGTGAAAGTGAAGTTGCTCAGTCGTGTCCGATTCTTTGTGACCCCATGGACTGTAGCCCACCAGGCTCCTCTGTCCATGGGATTTTCCAGGGAATAGTACTGGAGTGGATTGCCATTTCCTTCTCCAAGGGATCTTCCCGACCCAGGGATCGAACCCGGGTCTCCTGCATTGTAGACAGACACTTTACCGTCTGAGCCACCAGGGAAGTCACCAGCAAAGGACAAATCTAAATCATGCATCTAATAGGGTGCTGTGGAAAGAACACAGCTTCACTTCTGTAATATTCCTGCTCAAGATGCAGAGTCTGAATCTAACCACAAGGAATTATCAGACAGACCCAAGGACTGTTCTATAAAAGGTCTGGCCCATTGTCTTTAAAAAGAACTATTCCAGATTGAAGGAATTGAAGGAGATATGACAACTAAAGGTAGTGTTTGATTCTAAACCGAATCCTTTCTCTAATCAGGACAGTTGGCAAAACAGAAGGTCTGTGGGTTAACAGTAGTATTGTATTAATGTTAATTTCCTGTCGCCCTTACTGTGGCTTTGTAGTACACTGTCCTTATTTGTAGGAATTACATGCTGAAGTATTTGGGGGAGATGGGACATCAGGTCAACCACCTCTCTCCAGTGGTTCAGGAAAGAGTTTTTCGTACTATTCTTACAATTTTTCCATAAGTTTGAAATCATTTCAAAGGAAAAGGAAAAAGTTTTTTCAAAAAACTCGTTAAACATCTACTGAGAGGCATGTTTGTTCAGTGCTGTGGTTGAAAGCTACATTTTGCAAAATGTGTTGTGTATATGCCATGGAATATTATATAGCCTTAAAAAGGATGGAGATTCTGACACATGCTACAGCCTAGATGGACTTTAATGACCTTATGCTAGGTGAAATGTCAGTTACGATAGGACAAATACTGTATGATTCCACTTATATGAAGTTCTTAGAGCAGTCAAACGCAGAGACAAAGTAGAATGGTGGGTGCCAGTGGCTGGGGGCAGGGGGAGTGGGGAGTTATTGTTTAAAGAACATAGAGTTTCAGTTGGGGAAGGCAAAAATTCTGGAGGTGGATGGTGGCGATGTTTGCAGAACAAGATGAAGGTACATATTGTCATTGAACGAATGGTTGAGATGGTAAATTTCACAGTTTGCCTATTTTCCCACAATAAAAGAAACTGGAGGAGAAAAAGTCAGGCTTTGAAAGCGAACAACTTCTCAGCTCTGACACTTGTTCCTGAAATCTCAGGTGAGTGCTTGTCTCTTTCTTTGTTACTGGGGACAAGGGCACTGTCTTCATACTGCAGAGTCAGAGACCCTGCACGGAAGCCCCTCAAGTCGTGGCTGTAGTGGGCAGCACATAGCGCGTTCTCAAAACAGGGCACCTCCTCTTATTCTGATCCTTCCACATCATTGCATCAAATTCACAGCTCTGTGGGTGGCTGCCATTTTCCCCAGCACTCCCTCCCCCAACTTCCAAGAACTACTCAGCACCCAGCCAGCTCTCTTCCCCTTTCTAGGAACTTCTTCTGCAGACAGTTAGAGAGGTAGAGTGTGTCCCAGTTAAAGACATGAAAACCTTATATAAGCATATAAAGACATGCTTCTATATGCACAGATCATCTCTGGAGGGATCTGTATAGACCCAGGTAACAGTGATGGTCTCTGGGGTACTTAAGGGACAAGGCGGAAAACTTCTCCTGTTAAACCCATTTGTACCCTTGGGATGTCTTCCCACATACAGGCGTTGCTGCTTTAAATAAATGAGAGAAATAAATAGCTGGATCAATCCATCTAGTCACCAAAGAGGGGGCCTCTGTGACAACTGAGTTCCTTTGGGAGGATCTGTCTTGAGCCAGATAAGAGGAGTTCAGAAAAAGCATCTCCCTGTATTTGCTGTTCAAGTGCCAACCACTCAAAATAATGTACAAAGCAGCCTATTTTGTGGTGGCATATCCTCAACGCCTGCAGTCATAGTTTGGGGTGGCATTTTTGCTACCCTTCACCCTCATTTACAAAATGTTAAGCTGCATACACAGATTCAGTTCAGTTCAGTTCAGTTCAGTTGCTCAGTTGTATCCGACTCTTTGCGATCCCATGGACTGCAGCACGCCAGGCCTCCCTGTCCATCACCAGCTCCCAGAGTTTACTCAAACTCAAGTCCATTGAGTCGGTGATGCCATCCAACCATCTGATCCTCTGTCGTCCCCTTCTCTTTCCTCCTTCAATTTTCCCCAGCATCAGGGTCTTTTCAAACGAGTCAGCTCTCTGCATTAGGTGGCTAAAGTATTGGAGTTTCAGCTTCAACAACAGTCCTTCCAATGAACACTCAGGACTGATCTCCTTTAGGATGGACTGGTTGGATCTCCGTGCAGTCCAAGGGATACTCAAGAGTCTTCTCCAACACCACAGTTCAAAAGCATCAATTCTTTGGTGCTCAGCTTTCTTTGTAGTCCAACTCTCTCATCCATACATGACCACAGGAAAAACCATAGCCTTGACTAGACAGACCTTTGTTGGCAAAGTAATGTCTCTGCTTTTGAATATGCTATCTAGGTTGGTCATAACTTTCCATCCAAGGAGCAAGTGTCTTAATTTCATGGCTTCAGTCACCATCTGCAGTGATTTTGGAGCCCAGAAAAATAAAGTCAGCCACTGTTTCCACTGTTTCCCCATCTATTTCCCATGAAGTGATGGGACCAGATGCCATGATCTTAGTTTTCTGAATGTTGAGCTTTAAGCCAACTTTTTCACTCTCCTCTTTCACTTTCATCAAGAGGCTCTTTAGTTCTTCTTTGCTTTCTGCCATAAGGGCAGTGTCACCTGCATATCTGAGGTTATTGATATTTCTCTCGGCAATTTTGATTCCAGCTTATGCTTCCTCCAGCCCAGCATTTCTCATGATGTACTCTGCTGCTGCTGCTGCTAAGTCGCTTCAGTAGTGTCCAACTCTGTGCGACCCCATAGATGGCAGCCCACCAGGCTCCCCCGTCCCTGGGATTCTCCAGGCAAGAACACTGGAGTGGGTTGCCATTTCCTTCTCCAATGGATGAAAGTGAAAAGTGAAAGTGAAGTCACTCAGTCGTGTCTGACTCTTAGCGACCCCCTGGACTGCGCCTGCCAGGCTCCTCCATCCATGGGATTTTCCAGGCAAGAGTACTGGAGTGGGGTGCCACTGCCTTCTCCGGATTACTCTGCATGTAAGTTAAATAAGCAGGGTGACAATACACAGCCTTGACGTACTCCTTTCCTGATTTGGAACCAGTTTGGTGTTCCATGTCCATATGCAGATTAACTACAGACACACCTCCCTCTGTCTTTTCCTCCAGGACACTGCCACTCGGGCACTTCTGAGGCTTCTGAGAACGCTGGGTGCTGGTGCCTCCTCGTACCTCCACCAACCTCTCCCTGCCGTCTCTGCCGTCACCCTCACCGCCTCCGGTGGTCCTATGTGGGCGCCCAGACAGGGATGTGAGGGAACCTCAGGCTGCTTCCCATCTTGAGAATTCTAGAGCCCAACTCACGTAACTTAATCATCTTGTCTTTTATGAAAAATTAAAGTCTAGAAGATAGCTAAAGAGATGTTTTTGAATAATTTAAAGTAATCACAAGATGATGACCCTCTGGGGAAAGTACGTCCAGCTCTTGTGTCCTCAGGGGCCACTAGGGGGATGGAAATGGGTGAGGCCAGCCAGTGGCACCCGCACGTCCCACCTGCCATCTGAAATGGTCAGCTGCCATCACACGGGCTGATTGTTATCCGTGGGACACAAAGGCATTTCTAAACCTTGACGTTCTCCTTTAGGAGTCAGAAATACAGATCCATATGGAATCTCCCCATTTAGAAATATTGGTAAATAGTTGAAAACAAGATAAGAGACAATAGTCACAATTCCTTGGCCGAAAGAACGTGGTTCGAGGTGCAGCAGAGCGGCCTGGCAGTTTGCAAACTCTGCCCTGTGACGTGCAAGGGACAAACGCTGGCTAGAACTAAGGGCTTGTGTTGAGATGTCAAGTTGACTCGATTTGAGGCTACCTTTGGAATGAAGGGTGGACCCTGGAGCATTGACAAATTTGAACTTGTTCTATTAATTAACAGGGAGGCAGAGTAGCAAAGGGTGAGGGGGAGGGGAAAATACAGGCTTTGAATTCACAGAGGCTTGGGTTCAAACCTTGCTTCCATACTTCATAGTTCCCTGCTTAATAGTAAGTCTTGGTTTCCTCATCCATAAAAGTCAGGAGAGACCCTACATAACAGGGTTATGAGGATTGAATGAAGTTGTGTCTAAGGAAATGTCTGCCATCTGGTAAGCAACTAGTTCACTTATTCTTACTTTCAAAGGTTTGTGAGTGAGGATACTTGATGAAAGCAACATTTCGGGAAGGATGGCCAAATGGCAGCTGGGAGACTGGAGTCAGAAAGACTGGCTAAGTCTCCCGCAGCGTTACTACTTTGAGAGGATGGGTCATTATTACTGCACGGCCTGGAGCTGAGCCTGTCCCCAGGAGCCAGACCATAAAAGCTGCCCTCCTGGCTTCTCCATGGTAAGGTGATGGACAGGGTGCAATGTACAGCGCCAAAGAAAGCTTGGCTGTGCCAGCTTTCCTGTCTCCTTCCCACCCCCTCTTCAGCAGCCTTCACGCAGCCAAGGAGGCAGGGCCTGGCCTCCTGCCAGTGCTAATCCAGGCGCAATTTCCAAGCCTGAACCTTGGTGCCAGCCTCAGGCACAAGCCAGGCCCTGACCTTTGCTGGGTCTCTACAGACATCTCTTCTCTATCTTGAGGAGCCACTGAAGGCTTTTCTGCAGAGTACCTGGTAAAATTCTGCTGTTTTTGTTGTTCAGTCACTCAGACATGTCCAACTCTTTGCGACCCCATGGACTGTAGCAAACTCATCTACAGAAGATGGCTTAAAGCTTTTGAAAGCTTGGGACCTTAAACTACATGCAGACATTTCTAAGCCAAAAAGGCCAAATGCACGGTCCTTGCAAGGGACTAATGGCAGAATCAGCCAGAGAGAAATAGTTTTGCTTCTTAGGAACAAGAGACACATTTACCCACTATGTAGGTGCTATGTGTGTCCACTAATATAATTAAACTGTCATTACCAGTCAGCATTGCCAACTTCCCAAAAAGGTTTCCTAAAGTAGAAATGATTTTTAGTTTGCATCAGAATTGTATGAAAGGCTTGCTTGCCACCCCCACCCGCCCCTCCTCCCCACAGTAAGTCTCTGAATCAGTAGACCTGGGGTCAGGGCTGTGTTTCTAACAATTCCAGGAGATGCTGATGCTTCCCACTGGTGGCTGGGTGGCTATGCTTTCAGAAGTGTTGCTGTAAGGAATCTGCTGGTATTTATTCAGTCCACACTACTAGTCAGTGTTACAAAATGCATGGGAACCCCTACACCCCCAGTTGAGTAAATAGAAGCTAAGGTTAAATGACAGAAATAAGATGAAACAATGCTTGAGAATCTTGATCTAGGAGCCACAAACTTCACTGTAAGCCAAGGGTTATACAGTCACAACTGGGTGGACATGGTGGTTTGGTGATGCCAAGGAAGTGCTCAGGCTAGTAACTGGAAAGCTGCTGGGGGCAGCAGTCTCTAGTCAAAGTGGGAGCCGCCGCCCTGTGTCAAAGAGCTGGGCCGCAAACATGAACATCGGGTTCTTCATATCACCACGACTCCAAGGCTTGGATGGCTCCTAAAGGCTGGTGCTTGTTGATGTCTTACAGAGGTTAGTTCTGTGCTTCATGAGGCTTTTGCAAATGTTAGTGGTTTTTCCAACTACAGAGAAAGAAGACTTGAAGTCTGAGACAGCTAGTTTCTTGTTTAGGAGCTTGCTGGAACAAGGGTGCTTAGGGGTGAGATGTTTTTGGTGGCCTCATCATCAGGGAGGATTTTCGCTTTTTCTCAGAACACAGATCATTTTTCTAGGCTCTGCAAGCTTAATACTCAACATGACAACTCCGGTGAGAATGAAAAAAGGCTTAGCAGGTGACCAGTTCTTGAGGGAGGTGGCGGCTCTGGGTGTCCCAGCCCCCCAAGTGCTGTTTGCTCTCATTTTCCCTGGCTGCCCACTTAACTACCTTTACTCAAGGGAATGTGGGAACGACTTCCATTTCAATTTGGCTCCGCTAAGTCAAAGTCAGCCTTCTGTCCCAAGAGTAGTAATGTGTCTAGGTACTTCTGTAATCTGATGATTTCATTTGAAAAAATTCTCTCTGGTCTATGGTGACTCTTAGTTGATATAACAATGATTTTTTTTAAAAAAATCTCCTTGGTATCTTGGCATATTTAACATTCTGTGAAAATCAGAGTTATTTCTCACTAACTGGTACATCCTTCTATAATAACGGAAAAAGAGAACTGAGACGGACCAAAACTGTCTGCCAAAAATATGCACAACACAGTCACTTGTGAATCTGGGGAGAGGAAGAAGCTTCTCTGGGTTGCTCATACTGCCCGGTCAGCAGGTTGAGGCCAGTGGTGGACGGGCAGAATGCTGGTGGGGTTGAGGGGGCTCTGTTGAGACCTCCCTTCTGGAACAGAGGCCTCCCTGGGAAGGAGGCCCATGGTCCTGACCAGTGGGGTCCGGGTCTGAGAGGCCTCCTTGCAGAGCACAGGCCTGCAGTCCTTCCGTATCTGCCTCTTAGTGAAGAGGACTGACTGGAGGGCCTGTCTCTGGTCACTGAGGACCCAGGTGTTGAATCCCAAACTGAAAAGGGCAGCAACCTGCTCTACCTGGAAGCAGAACACACTGCAGAACTGCCATCTGCTCTAAACATGGGGTAAGCTTGCTTTAAAACAAGGGCATATGCTGCCCAAACATCCTGCTAAACACAGAAGTGCAGTCCTAACTTGTGGTTATTGATGGTAAAAGTGGAACAGGTTAAAGTCTGAGTAACAATATCCAGGAGAAGCCTCAACTAAGAACCAAAGACTCTTAGTTTGAAGTAAATTTTGATATCATCCAAAGCTTGGGATGCAAAATGGCAAGGGTCAGCAGTGAAAGCCACTTGGAACTTGTCAGAAACTTTCAGGTCTTTCTGACTTCTGAATCAGACTTTGCATGTTGTTTAAAATCCCCTGGTGACCCTTCTGCAAGTTCGGGAACGAGTACATGGAGGACCGTTCATTGGTCAATTAAAGAGGAGGACCGGCAATGGTCCGGGAAAGAGAGGACCGCTTCCAGGTACACCCACTAGCTGCAGGACGATGGTAGCTCCAAGGTGTGTCCACCAGCCCTTCACTGCCACCAAGTCATGTGTTTGCACAGGAACGGCACACAGACGGAGGAGAAAGGTTATGCTCCGTACCTGGGGTCTAAGAGTTAGCTGAAGTTTCAGAGTATCAAATGATTTAATTACAAAACTCAAGTCCCTTTATTCACTTTCTAAAAAAGCACAAAGATGAGAATAAAATAAACACACCCAACTCACTAGCCCTTGCAGGACAGGAAGAAGCCCTGACAGACAGCCTGCAAGTGTCTTTCCTTACACTTCAGTCTGCATCTCTTCAGGCATTCCAGGGTCCCGTGTTTTGACCCCTCTTGCAGGGGAAAGGAAGTAGAAGCTAAAAAGTCACCTACAAGAGGGTTGCAGTGACCTTACAGCTATTTGACGCTAGTGGCTTGTAAACTCTGATTTGCAACTCTCAGAAACTGAGAGTATCAAATAAGCATTGTTAAAACCCTACCACCCCTGGCTAACCTTTACTGTCAATTCTTTGAAACTGCATATTTAGGGCTGGTTATGTTCCTTCACTGTAGCTTCTGATTATCCTCAAGCACAAACCCTAAAATCCATACACAGTCTCTAAGTTCAAGTACAAAGGTTTGCTTCAGGACAAACCCCAAAGTGATGTAGTGTTTCTTAACATGTCTGTAGTGTCTACTGGGTGTCACCCCCTGGACAGGCTGGCTGGGGGGCAGCACAGTATGGGGGCCCACATGGTCCACTTTTCTACAGCCCCACTTGCTCCCTATTCTATCTGGACACTGCCCCACAGTCAACATTGAACTCTGAAGTCAGTGAGGACTTCAGCCTGTCTTCATTCTGAAGTTGTACTCTTATGTAACTGAATCCAGTTCTTCACCATTAATTCAACGGAGCTTCCAAAACATGTCAGGCATATTCTAAAAAGAAAGATAATCAAATCAAAATGTTGTTTTGTGTTATGTTTAATTTCATGTTCCCAAAGGAATTAAGGTAGATAGAAAGACTTGAAGTGAATGTTTTACACTCCATAATGGAATTGAGGTTTTCTCCTAATACAGGTACAAAGGGACAATTTGTCTCATGAGTTCCCCATGCGAGCCTGATATTCTTGCTTTGTTCACTCCCTGATGCTTAGTTTACTAATCAAAAATAACAGACACATTAACGACTCTTTCAAAGAGAACACCAACGTAGAATGAGGGGGGAAGGCACACCGTGATGGTTACCTGCGATGGCTGAGTCCACCACGGCTTATTTGTGATAACTGCATATGTTTGTTAATGTCTCCCAACCCCTGCAAACAGCATTGTTTTGTGCATCTAGAGCTGATTTTTAAAATTAAATTTCAAATGTAAAAAAGAAAAAAGGGTGCTCATAGCAGAGGAATCCCATGGTAACTGACAGTGGTAAACTGAAATCCTTAATAAATAAACAAGGAAACCCAAGAGGGCGTAAAGCGGGTTCTGAGCACCACTGAGGAGGCACTTTAGCATGCACCACTGGTTTTATTCAAATTGTAAGCCCAAGTTAACTCATGTCCGGGGGAGAGACTCATTTAGGCAATTTCACAACAAGACTTTAATGTGAATCTGGTGTGTGCATACCCAGCATCCCAGCTGGTTTCTAATGAAGCATCTATTCATGGCTTAAATGTTCAGCTCTGCTGGCACAGAAAATCACACTCACTGACATAGGAAAACGCTACTAATTAGTTCTCAGTAAAAAATTACTCACAACAAAATGAAATCCATTTGCAGTAAACACTTTTCTGAACAGATAAGAAACGTGAACCTTGGTAATGGCTTGTCCCTTTTCTACCCATTTTCTGTGTCTATAAGCCAGAGGTGAATGGTCCTGGACAGAAGGCGGGACACTGACCTTAGGAAGCGTCCTGGGATGGAGCAGCAGGGTCCTGGCTTTCAGGCTCTGGAGGCGGTGCTGGCACGGCTTCCTTTTTCTGGGCTGCCAGGAACTCATGAATTGCTCGTTCTATCTGTGGTCTGAAGATGTGGTTCAGTTTGGGATCCACCACCTGGGAAATAATTCTGTCCACTCCAGCTTCCAACATCCCTGACCTTGAGAAGACAAACAGATTATTGCATTATTTAGCCTGCAAGTGTCATGGGAGAGAGCAAGAAGTATCCACCTGGTCCAAGATACAGCCCCGTGAGAGAGCGCTTTCAAAGGACGGTACACAAAGGGTTCAAGCCATGATGTCTTTAGAAGGCAAGTCATTATTCCTAATTCACAATCTCAGCCACTCTCAATGCAACCTTGTACAAAAGAACCAAACAAAACTCTCCCAACGACAAAGAGTAACAGTATGGTTCAAAGAATCGACACCATGGGTAGATTTGAAAACCTCAATCTAGCAAAGCCAGCATGCCTTCCACTTGACTCCACTTCCCTCAATATCTATTCTTCTATACATCAAAGCAAAAGTGGGCCCCAGCAGCAACCTGGCTGCTGTTGCTGCTAAGTCGCTTCAGTCATCTCCGACTCTGTGTGACCCCATAGACAGCAGCCCACCAGGCTCCCCCGTCCCTGGGATTCTCCAGGCAAGAACACTGGAATGAGTTGCCCTTTCCTTCTCCAATGCATGAAAGTGAAAAATGAAAGTGAAGTCGCTCAGTCGTGTCCAACTCTTCGCGACCCCACGGACTGCAGCCTACTAGGCTCCTCCATCCATGGGACTTTCCAGGCAAGAGTACTGGACTGGGGTGCCATTGCCTTCTCCGAGCAACCTGGCTACCAAGCCCAAATCTTATACAGCACAAACCAGTCAGGGCTGGGAATGCTTACAGCATCATCAGCAATTCAAAGGCCTTCAAGCTGTGCTACGTACAAGGTAACGTGGAAGCAAACAAGTAAACAGACAAGAAATAGATTGTTTCTAAGCTTCTAAGGGGCTAAAATACAGCCCCAGTGGTTTTTGAAATAGAACAAAAATTAGTCAAAATGTTTATATTCAAACATTAGGGGTGGGTAGCAAGGAAGACTACGGTCATAGGAAACAATCACGTTTGAAGAGTTTGGAACATAGTCCATGCAGGGTCAAACTGAATTGTTCTCCTCAAAGGATTAAAATATTCAAACACCATTCACAAGTGTGGTAGACAGGTTTTACTTACTTTCCTTTAGACTTGAGTTCTTAGGCCATTCAAGGTTTTGCTTGGGTAAAAACAGGTCCTGAGGTAATGGGGCAAATGGTGTGTCAGAGCACAGCCCAGGAGACGACTGAGCACACACACAGCGATGAGTGAGATGAGAAACAGGCCCTGAGCTGGTTAGGCTGAGCAGTCAATAAAGCGCTCCCTAAACCCAGTGGTGACAGACAGCTTATCAACAGGAAGCCTAGATGTAAATGGACTGCCATCAGAGTACAGGGGCACCTGCGAACAGACCCCAGTAGACAATGCGCGCCCATGGACCACCCAGATCAGTAGCAGCCTGTGGGTCAGCGGGGAAGCAAAGCCACCTCGCCTTAGTCCAAGCCAAGGACTATCAACCTCTATCACCCTGCTTCCTGCGTCAGGTTCCCAGGTGTCTTTCCAGTTCAGTTCAGTCGCTCAGTCGTGTCCAACTCTTTGCGACCCCGTAAATCACAGCACGCCAGGCCTCCCTGTCCATCACCAACTCCCGGAGTTCACTCAAACTCATGTCCATCGAGTCGGTGATGCCATCTAGCCATCTCATCCTATGTCGTCCCCTTCTCCTCCTGTCCCCAATCCCTCCCAGCATCAGGGTCTTTTCCAATGAGTCAGCTCTTTGTATGAGGTGGCCAAAGTGTTGGAGTTTCAGCTTCAGCATCAGTTCTTCCAATGAACACCCAGGACTGATCTCTTTTAGGATGGACTGGTTGGATCTCCTTGAAGTCCAAGGGACTCTCAAGAGTCTTCTCCAACACCACTGTTCAAAAGCATCAATTCTTTGGCACTCAGCTTTCTTCACAGTCCAACTCTCGCATCCATACATGACCACTGGAAAAACCATAGCCTTGACTAGACGGACCTTTGTTGGCAAAGTAATGTCTCTGCTTTTCAATATGCTATCTAGGTTGGTTGTAACTTTCCTTCCAAGGAGTAAGCGTCTTTTAATTTCATGGCTGCAATCACCATCTGCAGTGATTCTGGAGCCCAGAAAAATAAAGTCTGACACTGTTTCCCCATCTATTTGCCATGAAGTGATGGGACCAGATGTCTTTATGGGAGGTGAAAATCTGACCATTGAAAACAAAATACCAAGAGTACAGCTCCCTTTTCTGGAGATTTTAAAAGTGCCAGGAGGAAGTAAGAAGTATTGTCAGGTGCCTAAAACAGAAGATGAAACAAACAACTATCATATAGGTTCCTCCAGGCTGGAGACTAGGATACAGTGTCTGGGCCTGAGCAGCAGGGCTGGCCAGCCAGTGCTGAGGGCTGCGGTGTCGCACTGGCAGGGTTAAGGAGTGAATCTTCATGTAAAACGTCATCAGAATTTGCCTCAAATTCAAAATGTTAGCAGGAATCACAGACAAATGTCTCAGTATGACATCCAAATTCATGTTTTCAGGTTAAATACATTCTAGATCAAATTGAAAAGCAGCGAATAATTACATAGGTGATAAAACTATGAAAAAAAAAAAAGCAAGGAAATAAGGACCATCCAAGTGAGGAGTATGGTCAACTTCTGAGAGGAGGATGGGTACCAGGAAAGGTGGGAGGCGGGGCTGGGTTGGGTAGGGCGTGGGGTTTACAGGGTGCTGGTAATATTCTATTTCTCAACCTGGGTGGGACTACAGGGATGTTCTAATTATTTGTTATACTGCATTTCTGTTGTAAGCACTTTTCTGTGTTACATTTCACGTGAAAGGTATATGGAGAGAAGTGCCACATGCATACCTCAAGGATGATATCAACACGCATTAGAAATTAACAGTAATGTTGACAGTCTTCTTGCCATTAATGGCACCTTTTCAAATATTTAAATTATTTTGTGCTTTATTTTCTTAATATGGTTGCCAATCTTTTAGAAGGGTTAAAAAAATTTCATCTGATTTGTTACTTAAGCTGTCAAATAGTTTTTTTTTAAGGACTACCAATAACTCATATGCAGAGTACATCATGAGAAATGCTGGGCTGGATGAAGCACAAGCTGGAATCAAGACTGCTGGGAGAAATATCAATAACCTCAGATATGCAGGTGACACTGCACTTATAGCGGAAAGTGAAGAGGAACTGAAGAGCCTCTTGATGAAAGTGAAAGAGGAGAGTGAAAAAGCTGGCTTACAGCTCAGCATTCAGAAAACAAAGATCATGGCATCTGGTTCCATCACTTCATGGCAAATGGATGGGGAAACAACGGAAACAGTGAGAAACTTTATTTTGGGGGGCTGCAAAATCACTGCAGATGGTGACTGCAGCCATGAAATTAAAAGACGCTTACTCCTTGGAAGAAAAGTTATGACTAACCTAGACAGCATATTAAAAAGCAGAGACATTACTTTGCCAACAAAGGTCCACCTAGTCAAGGCTATGGTTTTTCCAGTAGTCATGTATGGATGTGAGAGTTGGACTATAAAGAAAGCTGAGCACCGAAGAACTGATGCTTTTGAACTGTGGTGTTGGAGAAGACTCTTGAGAGTCCCTTGGACTGCAAGGAGATTCAACCAGTCCATCCTAAAGGAAATCAGTCCTGAATATTCATTGGAAGGACTGATGCTGAAGCAAAAACTCCAATACTCTGGCCATCTGATGTGAATAACTGAATCATTTGAAAAGATTCTGATGCTGGGAAAGACTGAAGGCAGGAGGAGAAGGGGATGACAGAGGATGGGATGGCTGGATGGCATCACCGACTCAATGGACATGAGTTTGAGTCAACTCTGTGAGTTGATATGGACAGGGGTTGCAAAGAGTTGGACACGACTGAGCGACTGAACTGAGACTGAGCAATAACTCATATAAGGACCAGTGCCAGATATGAAACAACTGTTCTGTGAGTGGCAGCCACTGTCCCTTTCTTTTTGAAGGACTCCTGTGCCAGTCTGCTCACCAGAGGAACAAGGCCATGGGGTAATGAATCCAGAATGACAAGGCACTGGGCATCTTCTGGAATCATGCTTCTTCCCTAACTTTGAGAGCTTTTATAAATTTTAGTTACATTTAGAAAGATTCAGATTTCATCAGCCATATTCAAAGTGCCAGCATGTTAATAAATATTCTTTTCTACTTTACAAAACTTTCTATTTTGAAATTATATATTCATAGAAAGTTGCAAAGAAATACATAGGGAGGTCCATGCACTCCTTACCCAGATACCTCTAATGCTTGTACTATGCACAACCGCAGTACAATATTGAAGCCAGGAACATAAGAGGGAAGATTCTGTAACCATATGTGGTGATGGATGTTAACTAGTTATTGTGGTGATCATTTCAAAATATACATGAATTGAATTATTATGCTTGAAACTAATTACAACTGAAACCAATAAGCTGTATGTCAACAATACCTCCGAAAAGGCAGGGGGTGGGCAAAACCCCCCAGAAAACCGGCATGGGTACTCGACCTCATTTACATCCCAGTTATAGCTGCATTTGTGTGTCTGCATATGCGGCTCTGTGCAATTTTATCGCAAGAAACCTCATGAACCACAATTACTCACTTGTATCCCACCCTCTTTCAGCTACCCTTTCCTAGCCACACTCACATCCCCCCAACCCTAAGCCCTAGCAATCACTCATCTATTTTCCATCTCTATAATTACATGTCAGTTCACGAATGTTATGCAAGTGGAATCATGCACCATGTATCTTTTTGATACTGTTTTTTTTCACTTGCCACAATTCCCCACCATTTCTCTTTTTAAAGAGGAAAGCATCACAAGCTTTTAGATATTCCAGGAGAGTGAGTGGATCAAGAAAACCTGAACATAAGCACTGGTATTAAGAACAAAAAAGAAAAAGCTGATCTCAGGACACCAGATTTCAGGAGCCACCTCCACTTTTGAGCCCAGTGACACGCAGAAGTCACCTGGATGCGCAATCAATAGCACCTCATTAACTGAGGTCCAGTTTGCTATTATGAAGAATATACTTTAATAAAACCTCATGCCTTCTTGAACACTACCATTACACTTTAGAGGGGTCATGTGGATTCAGAAAGTCTGTGTAACTCACACCGGCTTCTGAGAAGATCCAGCTGTTCTTGCCCAAGGCTCAAACACTGATATATCGGTATGAACTTCAGTGTATGTTCATGCTACACTGAAAACTTCAAAGAGCCTGAAATATGTTGTACAATTTGGAATACCTTGCCTGGTAGAGACGTGCACAGGAGGCCTCTGTAGGCGTCAAGAATTTTAACTGAGTTCTTTGCTTACTTGAACTTAACCGGGGCGGGGGGGGGGGGGGGGGGGTCTGCTGCAACTTGTATGTCATATTGGCTAGAAGGTACCATGCACTTGGGGCTTCCCAGGTGGCTCAGTGGTAAAGAATCTGCCTCCCAATGCAGGAGCCACAGGAGACACAAGTTCAACCCCTGGGTTGGGAAGATCTCCCGGAGGAGGAAATGGCAACCTACTCCAGTATTCCTGCTAGGATAATCCCATGGACAGAGGAGCCTGGTGGGCTGCAGACCATGCACTTGACCAAACAGGGCCTTTCACTGGCCTTTGGAGTCACACTTGTGGTTACTGCCTTTTCACTTTCAATTCTGCTTACTTACTGAACCACACTCTGCCTCAGACCATTTCGCAATTGGTTTTTGTTCATCGTGGGATTCCATTCCTGCTTGTCCAGATGGGTTGACACAAAATTATCCACTTTTTGCCTCAGGTTTTGGTAAGCTGGCTAAAATATTAAAAAAAAAAGGGGGGGGGTCAAGGTCAGAAGTTACATACATCAAACTTTTATAAATTTGCCATTCAGATCACAGATTTTCATAGGAATGCAGAATTTCAAGTCCTTAATTACACTCCATGAAGGCCACCATACAGCACAGCAGAGCGTGGACTAATGACCAATACATGTGCCCACTTTAGGGCATGCATGTGTGAGTGCTAAGCCCCTTCAGTTGTGTCCAACTCTTTGCAACCCTGTGGACTGCAGCCCGCCAGGCTCTTCTATCTATGGGATTCTCCAGGCAAGAATAGTGGAGCGGGTTGCCATGCCCTCCTCCAGGGGATCTTCCAGACCCAGGGATCAAACCCATGTCTCTTATGTCTCCTGCATTGGCAGGCAGGTTCTTTACGACTAGCGCCACCTGGCAGGTAGGTCTGAGGCCAGAGGCTCTACTGAGCCGCTTACTTTTCAGATAACTCTATGAGGGTGGTCCTATTAGTTCTCTTCTGCATTCACGTTCAAGGATTTAGGTTTAGAAAAAGTAAACAACTTGCCTACAAGGCTAAAATGTGGCAAAGTCAAGGTCAGACCCAGGCCGTTTCCAAATCAAAGGAAATGAGTTCTAGCCTGGCTCTACTGCTTACTAGCTCTCTGACTTTCAACAAGTCAACCAACCTGAGTCTCAGTTATTTCCATCTGTAAAACAAATACTGCCCCACTTACCTCATAGGGTATTCTCAGCAACAAGCAAGGCCTCTGTGTAAAATGAAGCCACCCAGCCCTCACAAACACAGACTGAAGTCAAAGTCTATGGAACACTGGGAGAGGCTGACAGGAAGCAAAACTTAAGTCCCCAGAGGAGCCTGACTGGCAGCACTGCTCTCTAAGGCCAACTAGTATGAGGAGAACAAAATCAGAAAGGAACTGGATGAACACAAGGAATGCATGTGAACACAATGTGCATTCTGAGCCTCCAAGACCTTCTGGCACCATTAGCTGCTGTTGTCCAAACCAGGTGTAACAGTGTGCCTCGCCGTTTCACACTTCACGCCTCTCTCCTCCTGCTGTGGCCAGGGACCACTTCCCTACCCCTTGAGGTTGCATTTAGCAGTGTGATTTTCTTTGGCCAATGAAGCGTCTGGTAGCTCAGCTGGTAAAGAATCTGCCTGCGATGCAGGAGACCCTGGTTTGATTCCTGGGTTGGGAAGATCGCCTGGAGAAGGGAAAGGCTACCTACTCCAGTATTCTGGCCTGGAGAATTCCATGGATTGTATGGTTGGACACGGCTGAGTGACTTTCACTTTGATAATACTGTGTCTCTGACAAGAAGTCCTAATGTGGTTGTGCCATCTGGCATGGCTCTGGTGCTCTGGTGACCTCCTATGAGGGTTTATTCTTTGCAACCTCTGTCCCTCGGGCCTGGGATGCAAGAAAACTACACATGCAGAGATCTTCTCCCAACCACAGCTGGACCTAAGCCCAGGTTGCCTATAGCTGAGCCACCAAGTCTATCCAGATCAGCTGAACTTTAGCTGACTTGCAGTCCCATCAGCATGCAAACAAACGCTTATTATAAGCCACTGAGATCTGGTTTACTATGCAGTGTTACTCTGGCAAAAGTCTGTTAACAGTCAGGTATATGACACTGACAAAGGAATCAAGAGGCCTCAGTTCTGTGAGTGGGCTCTTCCCAAAGGCCATGACTCACAAACAAAGACTCTCCACCAAACCTGAAAAGAGAAAGGCAGGGCGATGGATGAGGACTAAAATTCACAGATACCCATGTACTATCCACCTAGCAAGCCCTTCTTCCTGGTAATTACCTTCCCTTCTTCACAAGGATAGGGCAGTGGGTGCCACATTCTCCTGGCCACAGGGGTGGCTGCCTGACCCACGTTTAGACAATGTAGGTATTTCCTGGGATTTTTTTTTTTTTTCCTTTAACTGGAGACATTTTGAGAGGAAGCAGCTGTAAGATGTAACCAAAAGTACTAGTAACCAAATGGATGACTCTGCTCTGCAGTGACATAGGGTTAGATAGCCCTGGTGGAGAAGTCTTGGTTCCAAATGCATCCCTACCCTTCAGGCAGTTTTAAAAATTCTATCCTTCCTTAGACTCCCACGAGTCAATAGATTCTCCCCCTTTGCTCACAGGAGTTAGAGTTAGATTTGTCACTTGTAACCATCAATCCTGATACTGTATCTTTTACTATTCAAAATAATTCACCCAGTTTTAGGTAGGACTGGTTACTGAAAAGGACAAAAGACAGCTAACGTCACCAACCAAACTCTAACCTTAACAGACCCTGACAACATAGAAAAATCCCTTCAGTTCATGAAGTGAAAGATCTACAGTGCCTGTCACTAACGTTTTATTATACTACCACTTTCTCTTAACCTATCATTCTATTTATTTATATTTTGGATGCATTGCAAAGTAAATTACAAACATCAGCAGTACACATTCCCTTCCATACATCTGCAGTCTGGGGTGGAGCCTAACAATATGCAAATCTAACAAGTTCTTAGGTGATGCTGATGAGCCAAGGACCACGCTGTGAGAAACCTGGGACTAAAGCAACAAAGGATGTGCCTGGAGACACACTACCTCAAGAACTAAAGCAACCTGGTGACAACCAGAAAGAACATCTAAGGGGGTGTTAAGCGGTGAAGGCTCCGATTCCCTCTACCCCAACAGATTCTCAATACCGACTAAAACAAATGTATACTACATCGGTTAAGCCACATAAAACCTAATGAGACATAAGAAACATAGTGGAGAACTTGCGATGGGAAGCTGAGAGCACCCAGGACCGGAAAACGTGAAAGTTCTGTCAATACGTATGTTAAAAAAGAAAAATTAAGTACCCCATTTCAAGGAGAGAACTGCTCCGTGAGTTTTTTAATCTTGGAGAATAACAGTATACGCTACTTACTATACATATTATCTGGTCTACACTGCAGTTTTCTACGCCAGAATACACACGTTGAGGACAGGATAGTGACATGCTTGACCCTGTGTCCAGAAACCTCACCAATAAATGTTTAATGGATAACCTATCTTTAAGGCCTAGTTCTAAGCTCACAATCTTCCTGTGAGGTAGGCAAAAGATTTCCATGTTGGGCTCAGAAAAGAGAAATCACTTCCCTAGAGGAGCCCATTCAGTAAGAGAGCCTCCTATGTCTACAACCAGTCTTGTGAGAGAAACTTCTGAAAAGGGAGTAAAAAAAGATTTCAGTGACCACTCTTTGTCTGACACTTAACACCGGTGACTTCACTGAACCCAAATGAATCTGGGCAAGGTCAAGTGAAACAGTATTGGCCGGTTGACCTATGGCATTAGGATCTAACAGAGAATCTTTCAACCAATGATGGAATACAAAATACGGGTGCTGCTTCTACGAAAATGTACCTTAATTAATTGCATACTCAAGCCTGCAAATCACTGAGCTAGAGAAAAGGAAGAAAGGCTGATGTTTGTGCATTCAAACCATTCCTGCTTACTTACCCGGTTTTCTCCAGTGTTGTTAACATACTGAGATTTACTACTGTTGTGCTTAAAGGAGTCTCATCTTGGGAAATACAGGGTCGAGGTTGTAAAACCCGTACGGGGTCCCCAAGTTCAGAGATGCTGTTGGGCTAAGCAGCACAGAGCAAGGATGGGGCGGGAAGCCGAACCCACGTGGACATCCCTCAGAAAGCTTCCTATACTGCCCCAAGCGGTCTCCTCGCTGCTGAGATTTGAAAAGTACCTTTTGTATTTCTCTCGGATTTGGAAATGCAAAGCTGCAGCCATTGCAGCCTCACGCCCAGCCCGCCCCCCGTGAGCCCAAGCCGCCTCAGCTGACCTTGGTGTCCACGTCGGCCAGGCAGTCCCGGCGGAAGCTGTCAAACAGACCCCGGCTCTTGAGCTGCTCCACGATGAGCGCGATGAGCTGCGGGTCGCCCGGGGGCAGTGACGCCGGGTTGATGGGGCCGCCGCTCCCTCCGGCCCCGCCGCCGCCCGCCGCCGTCCCCGCCGAGGCCGGGCCCGCGCCGCCGCCGCCCACCGCGCCGGTGCCCCCGCCGCCCCCGCCGTCAGCCATGGCTGCGCGCCCGGCCCGCCAAGGGGCCCGAGTAAGGCTTCCTCTCAAGAACAGAGGGCCTAGGTCGTGGAGAGGTGGCGGAGGGGCCCGAAAAGGAGAAGGCGGCGGCGGCGGCGGCGGGGACGTAGGAGGAAGGGGCGGCGGCGGCGTCGACAGCGGACGCAGCAGTCTCTCAGGTAGCAGAGCTGCTGCCGGAGGCGGCGGAAACCGCCCGCCGCGTCCCGGACGCTCTCCGGATGACGTCACCGCCGACCTTTGCATTGTGGGGCGGGAGGTCTTCCGGCAGGCAGCTCTCGCTCTCTTATAGGCAGAGGTCTGGCGGACGGAAACTACATCTACCGGCAGGCTCCGGGCTCGCGTCTCCAGTTTGCGGGACAGGATGGGACTTGTAGGCGTAGGCCCTAGTGATTGCTGCAGCGTGGGCTGGCCTTCCTCGCCCTCACCCGGTACTGCCCCTTCGCTCTAAATCTGCGCATTCCCAGAGTACCTGATTGTAAGAATCGTCTCCTAGGCTGATTGAATGCATAGATTAACAGGTTTGTCCCTTAGAGATTCTGATTCAGTATTTCTAGGTCGTGGCCTGGGAATCCATGATTTTAACATGTATTCCCACGCCCTTCTTGAGCAACAAATATGATCTGGGAAATGTGGGAAGCAGTGGACTAGTCACATTTCTTTTATTCAAAAATTGTGGTTTTTATTTCCCCTTCTGATTTTAGTAGAAGTACATACTTATTTTAGAAAATTGAAAAATAACAGAAAATTGTGCCGTAAAAAAGTTCCCTGATTTTGTTTGTGTGTGTGTGTGTGTGTGTGTGTATTTCCTTCCGGATAGTTTTTTTTTTTTTTTGGCTTGCTTGGTCAGTTGTGTCTGACTCTTTGCAACACCCATGGACTGTGGCTTGCCAGACTCCTCTCTCCATGGAATTTTCCAGGCAAGAATACTGGAATGGGTTGCTGTTTCCTTCTCCAGGGGATCTTCCCCACTCAGGGAACAGAACTCTCATTTCCTGTGTCCCCTGCTTTGGCAGGTGGATTCTTTACTATTGAGCCACCTGGGAAGCCTACAATAATAATAAGTGAATGTTGAGTAATTGGAATATTACAGGCATGATACCAAGTACTTTATATACACTACTTCACAATCTAAAAAGCAGTTATTATCACTATTTTGCAGATCCAAAAATGGAGGCACAGAGTTTGTTACCATGATCACCTAGCTAAAGGTGGAAGAGGAGGGGTTGAAGTCAGGTCTCCTGAATCCAAATCTTGGCGATGTTTAAGCTAAGGTGTACTACATTTTGCGAGCTAGCTGACATCAAAGGTAAGGCTTTTTTTCTCAATTTTTTTTGTAGCTACAATTCACCATTGGAACTGCCACCACTGTCCTCTCTTTCTTTCAGCTTTTGCCTGTTAGTGACTAACTCTTGCCCATAACCTAGGCATTGTTATTTCATCTTCCATAAGCGGTGGAGGGTATGTAAATAATAAATTCTTCAATATCCTTGGCTCCTAAGAAAAGAAATAATAGAGATCTCTCTATTATGGATGCTCTCCACTCCAGCATTTCCCATTTAAAAGCATTTAGCCCTTAAAATGAATATTGGGGTGTTATAGTTTATACTCAGCCTTTAACTCAAGTTCACTCTTCCTCAAAGGTTAAGTTAACAACCAACATTATCTCGTAATACTTCAGCCATCCTGGGGATTTCCTAATGACTATTTCTCCTAATTGTTCCCACACTTATCACCCACTTTTAGCCGCAGGAGAGGCCTGGGTTCAGGCTGCCTGGGCCCCCAAGTTCATTCTTCTCGAAACTCTCTGATCACTTTGGCCAGCCTCTTCTCCATTTTGACAGGCACATCTTACTCTTTCCTCAGGGTAAACTTTTCTGACCTTCTGACCTAATTGGTTTTATCTCACTTTTAGACTCTCAAAGCCTCTTTCTTGTAACAATTATTGTAATTGAAAGTGAATAATTTATAGGTTAATTGGCCACCTGTTGCCACGGCTAAAGTTCTAGAGCCACACAGCCTGCTGTTCATCACCACATTTCCAGCCCATAGCTCAATACCTAGCTGAAAGCAGACGTGTACGTTTTGGTCCATTTCCTATAACCATGGGGTAAAGTCAGAGAGACAGTCTGTGTTGGGGGTGGGTGGAGGAGGGTGTCATTTGTAGCCACCACTTGCAGAAAAAGCAGGGGATGATGGATTAATCCATCATGACCAAATGGGTAAGTGATCCTGGAGACTGACAGCAAATGGTTTAATCGTTTGTCAGTCTCATGAGGACCTTGTATCATATCCTAGTTGCTAGAATTCTGACCTGTGAAAGCAGGTTGAATCTTATAGCTGTGACCTTGTGTCTGGAACCGCTATAAATGGGTTGTGGTGGAGTCAAGGGAATGAAGAGAAAGTAATCAAGACTTGTGCAGTTGCTAAGTCGTATTTGACTCTCTGTGACCTCATGGACTGCAGCACACCAGACTTCCCCGTCCTTCACTATCTCCCAGAATTTGCTCAAATTCATGTCCATTGAGTCGGTGATGCCATCCAATCATCTCATCCTCTGTCGTCCCCTTCTCCTGGTTTATTACTCATCCAGAGTTGCAGTAAGTTTCCACTACACCCAAAATGCAAAGACATGTAATACACAATGATTGTCACCAGGGAGCGCCATTGCTGTATTAATAATCCAGGATCTTTCGAAATTTCTACGCAGATATTGTTTTAATTTTGGCCCAGGTAGTGATCTCATTTTCAGATATCCTTTAGGGAAAAATAATCGTTGCCTCTCATTGTTACAGTTTGTCTGTAGCACATTGCCTGAGCCCAGTGAATTGTACATATTAAGGACTGGAATATTTTATGTCAACGACTACAAGGCTAAACCTGGATCTCCAAAAGAGAGAGGGCAGAAACTGGAAATGAGATCCATAATTTGCCAAGGGAGATATGAAAAAGCAGCCACGCATGAGGGCTTCTGCATCAGATGACACTGGACTGGAATCCCGGCTCCATCGCTTTGGGGTGGTGTGACTGGGAAAGTCGCCTCATGTCTCAGAGCCTTAGTTCCTCAGGGCTCTGGCGAGGATGAAGCTTCAGTTTGACATTCTAGTTAGCATAATTCCTGGTCCCCAGCCAATGTTGATAATATAATACAGTCACAAGTTTACATTTGGGTTGGGAAGTTATTTAATTAACCAGTGTCTCCTCTACTAACTTCTAAATTACATGAAGGGAGGGTTTGTCTGTTTTGTTTATCATTGTGTCCTTAGCACCTAAATAGTGCCTGTACGTATAGGCTCTTGGTAAATATGGATGAATGAACAAAAATAATGAATAAATGGGAAATTGGCTCTTCTAAGTATATAATGTAATGTAATGTTAGTCGCTCAGTTGTGTCTGGCTCTTTGTGACCCATGGACTGTATTCCTCTAGGCTCCTTTATCCATGGAATTCTCCAGGCAAGAATACTGGAGTGGGTTGCCATTCCCTTCTCCAGGAGATCTTCCCAACCCAGGGATTGAACCCTGGTCTCCTGCATTGTAGGAAGATTCTTAACCATCTTCTAAGTATCAGTTCAGTCCAGTTGCTCAGTCGTGTCCGACTCTTTGCAACCCCATGGACTGCAGCACGCCAAACTTCCCTGTCCATTACCAACTCCCGGAGCTTGCTTAAACTCATGTCCATTGAGTCGGTGATGCCATCCAACCATCTCATCCTGTCGTCCCCTTCTCCTCCCACCTTCAATCTTTCCCAGCATCAGAGTCTTTTCAGATGTGTCAGTTCTTTGCATCAGGTGGCCAAAGTTTTGGAGTTTCAGCTTCAACAGCAGTCCTTCCAATGAATATTCAGGACTGATTTCCTTTAGGATTGACTGGTTTGATCTCCTTGCAGGCCAAGGGACTCTCAAGAGTCTTCTCCAACACCACAGTTCAAAAGCATCAATTCGTCAGCGGTCAACTTTCTTTATGATCCAACTCTCACATCCGTATATGACTACTGAAAAAACCATAGCCTTGACTAGACGGACTTTTGTTGGCCAAGTAATGTCTCTGCTTTTGAATATGCTGTCTAGGTTGGTCAGAACTTTTCTTCCAAGGAGTAAGTGTCTTTTGATTTCATGGCTTCAGTCACCATCTGCAGTGATTTTGGAGCCCAAAAATAAAGTCTGCCACTTTTTCCACTGTTTCCCCATCTATTTGCCATGAAGTGATGGGACCAGATGCCATGATCTTCGTTTTCCGAATGTTGAGCTTTAAGCCAACTGTTTCACTCTCCTCTTTTACTTTCATCAAGAGGCTGTTCAATTCCTCTTCGCTTTCTGCCTTAAGTGTGCTGTCATCTGCATATCTGAGGTTATTAATATTTCTCCTGGCAATCTAGATTCCAGCTTGTGCTTCATCTAGCCCGGCATTTTGCGTAATGTACTCTGCATATAAGTTAAATAAGCATGGTGACAATATACAGGCTTGATGTACTCCTTTCCCAATTTGGAACCAGTCTGTTGTTCCACGTTCAGTTCTAACTGTTCCTTCTTGACCTACATACACGTTTCTCAGGAGGCAGGACAGGTGGTCTGGTATTCCCATCTCTTCAAGAATTCTCCACAGTTTGTCCTGACCCACACAGTCAGCGGCTTTGGCGTAGTCACTAAAGCAGAACTAGATGTTTTTCTTGAACTCTCTTGCTTTTTCTATGATCCAGCGGATGTTGGCAATTTGATCTCTGGTTCCTCTGCCTTTTCTAAATCCAGCTTAAACATCTGGAAGTTAGCGGTTCATGTACTGTTGAAGCCTGGCTTGGAGAATTTTGAGCATTACTTTGCTAGCATGTGAGATGAGTGCAGTTGTGCGGTAGTTTGAACATTCTTTGGCATTGCCCTTCTTTGGGATTGGAATGAAAACTGACCTTTTCTGGTCCTGTGGCCACTGCTGAGTTTTCCAAATTTGCTGGCATATTGAGTGTAGCACTTTCACAGCATCATCTTTTAGGATTTGAAATAGCTCAACTGGAATTCCGTCACCTCCACTAGCTTTGTTCGTAGTGATGCTTCCTAAGGTCCACTTGACTTTGGACTCCAGGATGTCTGGCTCTAGGTGAGTGATCACATCATCATGATTATCTGGTTCGTGAAGATCTTTTTTGTACAGTTCTTCTGTGTATTCTTGCCACCTCTTCTTAATATCTTCTGCTTCTGTTAGGTCCCTACCATTTCTGCCCTTTATTGTGCCCATGTTTGCATGAAATATTCCCTTGATATCACTAATTTTCTTGAAGAGATCTCTAGTCTTTCCCATTTTATTGTTTTCCTCTATTTCTTTGCATTGATCGCTGAGGAAATCTTTCTTATCTCTCCTTGCTATTCTTTAGAACTCTGCATTCAGTTGGGTATCTTTCTTTTTCTCCTTTGCCTTTAGCTTCTGTTCTTTTCTCAGCTATTTGTAAGCCCTCCTCAGACAACCACTTTGCCTTTTTGTGTTTCTTTTTCTTGGGGATGGTTTTGATCACTGCCTCCTGTACAGTGTCATGAACCTCCATCCATAGTTCTTCAGGCACTCTGTCTATCAGGTCTAATCCCTTGAATATATTAATCACTTCCACTGTATAATCTTAAGGGATTTGATTTAGGTCATACCTGAATGGTCTAGTGGTTTTCCCTACTTTCTTCAATTTAAGTCTGAATTTTGCAATAAGGAGTTCATGATCTGAGCCACAGTCAGCTCCGGGTCTTGTTTTTGCTGACTGTATAGAACTTCTCCGTCTTTGGTTGCAAAGAATATAATCAGTCTGATTTTGGTGTTGACCATCTGGTGATGTCCATGTGTAGAGTCTTCTCCTGTGTTGTTGGAAGAGGGTGTTTGCTATGACCAGTGTGTTCTCTTGGCAAAACTCTTCTAAGTATAGGAACAGGCTATTCAAGATTTTTGATACTGCCCTCCACCAAATGGCAGAATATCATCAGTATACTGGCTGTGTTTACAGAGGGGTCAGGTGCAATCCAGTGAGCTGTCCATAATGCATGACTGAACTGGACTAGGAGCCTGGAGCTGAGAGCAGGCCCCAAGGTTAGAGGAAAATCTGTGGGTTGCCTTGGTATCCTTCCAGTCTTTCAGGAGCATTCCAGAGTCCGGGGCTGCATTTAGACACCACGCCCAGTTGGGTTAGACAGGTTGTTGGTCCTCATTCATGTTCATGGTGTGGCCCTTTTTCTCCTTGCTTCCGTATGTTCATCCAAAGAGCCTTACTAAGTCTTAGGCCATACAGATGTTCATTTTTTAATTGACAATATACGGCGTTTCTCGAAATTGGCAGTCTGTAGTATATTGGCTACATCTGCACCAAGGGATCTCGGCTGCTTTTTGTTTATTTCTTTGTGATGTTTTCCAGCATCTCTAATGACCGACTGGATCCAAACACACACTCAGAAAACAAGGCTTTGATAAGCAGGTGTCCTCAGCACCAATCAATACTATCACTGCTTCTCCCACCAAATGTGCATCTTAGATAACATTTCAGGCTGCAGTGTTTTTAGCACATTGTCATTTCAAATTCTTATTACTAAAGGATGCTTAGTGAAGAGGCGATCTGATATAATGTAAGAAAAGAATGGGAAGTTTGAAATCTGGGTTGAGTTTGGATTGGGAACCTCTCTTATCATGTGTGTGACCTTGAACCATCCATGAACCAGTCTGAGCCTCAGTTTGCTCATCTGTAAAATGAGCATATTAATACTTGCCATTTGTTGATGTAAAACAGATAGTATGTATGCAGAACTTGACACATAGTTGGCACTCAATAGCTAATAGCTAATAATATGGCCTTGATACAACTTCCTAGTGTACTCAGTTGTAGTCTGTTATGGGGCAGAAATCTTGATTAATATGTGTTTATTTTATAATTTTTTTTTTAAGTATTTGTTTTTATTTGGCCACTCCAAGCCCTCACTGTAGCAGACGGGATCTTTTAGTCTCAACATGTGGAATCTAGTTCCCTGGTCAGGAGTTGAACCTTGGCCCCGTGGTTAGGAGGGTGGAGTCTTAGCAACTGGACTTCCGGGGAAGTCCCAATATGTATTTTGAATTATACTTGCTACTTGCTAGTTTTGGTCTTTTGATTACATAGAGAGCCTCTTAGCCAGCCCCTACATTGATGGCCTCAGGGAAGCCGGGCTCACAGTTGGGCCGTCCACGCTACTGCTGTTGGGATCTGGATCCATTCTGTCTGTCTTCGGTTTTCACACAGACAATGCTACCTGTCATTCTCCAGTGACTCCCCTGTTGAATCATTTGCTTCTAGTTGCCTGCCCAGTATCCATTCCCTGTTTTATCATCCAAACCCAGTTTTCTCTGGGGCTTCAGTGTGCCCTGTTAAAGTGTCTGCCCCAGATTCCTTGGGTTGCTAAGGGTAACCATAGGTGTCAGTTCTGACCGAGGAGATAGAAGCTGAGGGTGTCTGGGAAGGCTTTGTCTTGCTGATAGATCCTCTGCCCTATCCTGCTGTAGTATGGAGGTGCAGCAGTCCTGAACCAAAGGGTTAGTTGCGGGGCATGTAACTGGTTCTGGCCAGTGAGCTGTAAGCGGAAGGGATTCGTGTCCCTTCTGGGACATTTAAGTACTAACATGAGACCCTCCAAGAATTCTCCTTTCACCTGCCATGATAACCAGCACAATTTGAGATAGTGGCTGATCTATCATCCTGGGCCCAAATGAGAGGTCATGGAGTAGGGGCTCCAGTTGGCCCCTAATGGACCAGCAGGATTGAAAAATAAACCTTGGTTGTTTTGAGCCACTGAGATTGTGGAGTTGTTTTTTACTGCAGCATTATCTAGCCCATCCTGACTGATACAAACCTGACCACATTGCTCCACTAAATCCATTATTGTGGAATGACTGAACATAGAAACTAACAAACAAATGATTGGCTAAAAGTGTGAATGAATCAGCTTCCTTCTCCTGGGCCCCATCCCTTCAGATCATGTCTAGGAATGACTATAAATCCACCTAGTTCACTACGTATACCTTTATAGATGTCTTTGGTTAGTCTTTCTTCAACTTTGGTGTTCATCAAAATTCCCTGAGGACCTCATTAAAAATATAGATGCCCAGCCATCCTTCAGATCTACAGAATCATTGCCAAGAGGTGGGTCATGGCCATTTGCATTTATAACAAGTTTCCTAAGAGATTCTGACAATGGGTCCAGATCAGGAACGTTTGCCTGTTTGGGTAGAAAATTCGGACCCCCATCAACAAGCCCAAAAGGGTGATTATTTTTTGGCATGTTGGTTTTTTAGCTTCTCTTTGTCAACCTCCCCACCTCAACCTCTACTCCCAACTCTCACCCTTGTTTCCAGCTGGCCACTTATACCTAAGTTGATGGTGCCCTTGAAAATATCCTTGACATCTCCCCTCTGGCTCTTGCATCTCTTGTCTGTAAAGAGAAGCACGTTCATACCTTGAGGGAGGTCATCAATAGTGGTTCCTGAGAATGGAAGTGGGTGCCAAGGGTACAGAGGGGTGCAGGTAACTGCTCAAGTCAGCCGTGGGGATGTCCCACAAAAGGTGACATTCAAGCAGGGTCCTCATGAGTGTGGTGGGTGTTGCCCTTCTTTATGGAAGTGCCTTTGAACACGTTTGTTCATTTGGGCCATACCCGCCTGTGAGTCTCTGTAGGATGGGGAGACCTCTTCTACCTGGCAGCCCAGAGACTTGATTTCCCCGCTTCCTAAGCATATGGTTTCCACTCCAGCTATTAGAGGCCACTGTGGCACTTGGTGCAGCAGGTGGCAGGTGAAGAAAGCATGTTCCATGCCGGAAGGTGGTGTCCTGCCTTCAGAGGGCCGTGGTGGGGGTCCCACAGGGGTGTCCAGTATCTGTCCAGTCCATGTCAGAGACACCTGATGCTGTTCTGACCCAGCATTGGGGCGGTGGCATCTCCGTGGAATGTCCAGTGCTGTGATTTTAGGGGTGACTCCTGTCCACGTCATCTCCAGGCTTGGATCTCTGGCCCTCCCAGGGATTCCAGGAGCCACTCGTATTCCTTTTTTTGGACGGGGGCTGCTGTGCTGAGTCTTCGTTGTGCAGGACTTTCTCTAGTTGTGGCCAGCAGGGGCTACTCTCTACTGTGGTGTGTGGGCTTCTCACCGCATGGCTTCTCTTGCTGCTGAGCGCAGGCTCCAGGACACACGGGCTTCAGTACTCGTGGATCCTGGGCTCTAGAGCACAGGCTCCTTAGTCGTGGCACACAGACTCAGTTGCCCTGTGGCGTGTGGGATCTTCCTGGATCAGGAATTGAAACCCCCTGTCTCCTGCATCGGCAGGCATAGTCTTTACCACTGAGCCATCAGGGAAGCCCCACCCCATATTCCTTACTGCATAACTTTACTGATTAAACCAGCCAGAGTTCATGTCTGTTGCAACTAAAGGACCTTTCCTGGATAAGTACATAGAGAGGAGAGAGGATCAGAGCCCCAGGCAGAAGGTTCCAGCTTGAGCAGAGGCCCAGGATCTAGAAGAGTATTGGATATATTCTGCAGAGGGATGCCAGTCCCATGGGGTTGCAGAGCACGTATTTGGGGTGGAGTGGGGACCAGCAGGAGATGAGGTGGATGAAATAAGCTGGGAGCTCAAATGCTACCATTTCAGGAATTAAATTTGACCTTGGAGTGGAAACAGTGGGCTTTAAATAGGACAGAAGGAGTACTAGATGGAAAATTGACAAAGATTTCTGTGGGACAACATGGGGTGTGATTGGACCTGGTAAGACTGGGGGCAGGGAGACGGATGAGGAAGCGGCAAGAAGTATCTCATGGGGTGGATGCTGGCTAGGGCGTCCCTGCCCCTTGAGATCTGGCTCAGACTGCTCACTCCTTCCTTGTCACTGCCCACCCCGCCCTCCGCCCACCACCACTATCCTAGGCCCTGCAGAAGTCCAAGCCTGACCCCACGACACAATTTCTGCAACTTTTCCATGGTCACCACTGCATCAGAACTCCAGCCTCTACTGTGTTCATTTTAGTTTACGGATTTTCTTGTGAAATGCAGCACCTTGATTCCTTAGACGACTTAGATTCTTAGACGACTTTATATGTCCCGAGGGATTCATGATCAGCTGTTTCTCCCCATGGGCACACCAGCCTCTGTCCCAGCTCATCACCTTCTCTCTTCCCTTACTCGCTCCGTCTCATCTTCTCTCCGTGCCTCGTGGTTTGCCTGTGAAATGCCGGATACTCCTGCCTAACAGGTTGCCCCACAGATGATGCCTCTCGAGCCCTCTCTTCCAAACCCAGTTCCAGGCCCATGAAAGAGGCCATCCGAACATGAGGTCACACTTTTAACAAGCCCCATGCTCCTTCAAAGCAGGAGTAATTAAGAGTTACTTTTCTGCCTCTACAATAGCTTTGCACAGTTGAATTTTGCTTTTATCAATAGTAATTATAAACCACAAAATAACAGAAATTCGTCTGTCTCATGGAAAAGTCTGGAGGAAGACCGACAGGGCAGGCCCATGACCTTTAGCCTCCCAGGCTCCTCTGCCATCGTGAAAGCTCTGACCCAGGAGGGCTGCTTAAGTCACCAGGCTCTAGAGCACTGTGGAGCAGGTTGGGAAGTGTAGCTGGACCTCTGGTACAACCCCTGGTTAAAAATTGGTGTACTTATTGTTAAGGAAGAAGTGGCAAGTGTGTATCGGGAGGAACTAGTGGTTTCTGCTGTGTCCATGAATCCCGCTTGTCTCAGAAGTTCCACCTGCACTTTTTCCAGGACTGGATCTTGAAAGAAGCTTAAATGTTTAGTCTGTGGGTCACGGGGCACAGTGGTCCCAATAGTTGCTCTCACGCCTTTGGAAGTGTCAGCTTTGCAGCTTTAGGAAGGGCTGGGGCGCAAGGCCGCTCAGGAGTCAGCAGACGCCGCTCACAGTGCCCCACTCCCTGCTTTCCTGGGGCTCAGTCTAGCAGGCACCTCTCTGCAGCTGAAACAGAGTGGGGCCCAAGAGGCCTGTGAACACAACAGAAATCTCAGCTCTTGTTGCTCACAGAAGGTTTATTTCCAGAGGGATCCTGGGGCTACCGAGAAGTGCTTTTCTTTCTGGGGAGACAGTGCAGCCGCTGAAGAGCCTGTGGGTGAGGACAACGTTGCCTTCCTGCCTGAGCTCCAGGAACCTGGGTCCGCTCCTGGCACTGGCTTCTCCGAGCCCGTCCAGGACTTCATTGGTGGGCTGTGCGCTGAGCATTTGCTGCTGCCACATGCTGCTAATATTTGAGTGGACTGCTTCCTGGGATCACACTTCAAAGTGGGGGTTTCCTCCATTTTTAGGGGTGCTAGAGAAAGGTACAGGTCCCAGTGGCTCAACTCAAAATGAAACCCAGGTCTCCTGCCTCCATTCTAGTGCCATTTTCTTCTATTCCCTCCCGAGGAAGGCTCTGATTGGCAGGTTCCATTTAGTGGGCTGTGGACATCACCAGGTATTCTCAGCTCTCTGCCTTCTAGGTCCAAGGCAGTATTGTACATGCTGGCCCCAAGGCAGGGCCATGTGACTAGTTCCAGCCAATGAGCCAGGAGTAGAGTGATGTCACTTCTGGACTAAACTCTGTAATAACTGCTCCAGGTCTCTCTGGCAATGATGGTGGATGCTCCATTAGCCTGGACTCGGGATGACCTAGAGCAGAGCCCTCAGCTGACCCTTGATGGAGCTGTAGAGTGATCAAGAAATAAGTCTTTGGTGTTTTAAAGTCATTCAGATTTAGGATTTTTTTGTTGTTGTTACCTGTCCTGACCTGACTTTACCTGCACACTTAGCATCTGCTTGGTCACTTGGCATTTCAATACCCTTCCTATTTTGGGGGTAACCTCCACCCTGTGAGATTTGTTGGGCAGCAGAGCCTTCCTATGGAAGGTGGGAGTGCCCAGTACACACCTTCCCAGCTCCCCTTGCAGCTCGGGTGCAGGCACATGGCCAGGGTTAGCAGAGACAGCAGCAGCCGTGGTGCCCCAGCCTGTTCGTAGCAGCTGCAGTGCTGACGTTGCTGGGCCGGTTTCGTGGCAAGAGTTTGAGCCGTGATTCTGGCTGTGTGACTTCCCTTTATTCCTGCCTACCTTCTAAGCCTCGTTCTCCACCCTTCCTGTCTCATCTGTGAGCTGCTCAGCATCCTTTAATAAATTTGCTTTCAGTTTAAATCACCCATACTTCATTTATGTTGCTTGCAACTAAGAGCCTTGGACGGATACAACCAAATAGAGGGCAGTGTGGGGTGGCACAGGAGCCAGGAGCTGGAAGGAAGGATCTGGCAAAATGTGCCTGACTTTTCTCCCTTGCACAAATTGCTTCTCTGGGAGCAACTTTTGTCTGTCTTAGGTCAGAGCAAACCAAAGTGCTGGGTAGGAGCTCTGGTCAGCCTTTTGGGCATGTGAACCTCACTTTTCTTATCTGTAAAAGGGCCAATGATAGGACCTCACTTATAGGGTAGTTGTGAGGCATGTATTTGAAAGAGAATGTATTTGAGGAAGTTCTGGGAACCATAAAACAAAACCCCAGTGCAAGTTCACAACGTTATTCTTCTGTGTTAACTTGCCCAAATATATCCAGCTGGGGAATCTTGGATGGCACGACAGGTTAAATGAAACCCATTCTTCCTGATGCCACCGTTCCGTCACTCACCTCTCGGGAGGTCACAGACCAGTCCTTACAATTCAAACCCATCTGAGATTCTGCTCAGGAGACCAGAGACCTCAGACTGGAGGGGATGAAAAGATTCCTGGTGGGCTTGGTAAAGGCAGAGAAGCACAGAGGTGGGAAAGGATATTAGGCGTTGTTCTATTCAATCCTCTCCATTTTGAGAGTCCAGAGAGAGAGGGGGAGCCTCCAGCCCACAGCCACTCAGCAGCTCTGTTGGCTGAGCTTGGGGTTGGGATGCAGATCTTTTCATTTTGACAGCGTGCCTTCATCTGGACATACACGTGTGCTATCATCCAAGGATGCAAAGAGAACGCGGGAATATGACAACTCTTCCTCAAATTAACAACCCCCACTTCCTAGCAACCTGTGACCGACTCGTCCTCACCCCCCATAGAGAAGGGTCTCTGGAGAACTGTTTCTGTTTTTTCTTTCTTAGCCCTCTAAATGCTTTATTGAGGAAGGCTGAAAACTGCTGAATCGATTTTTTTTTTTTTTAAATTAGCACAGAATCTGAATCAAAGAAATTTGGAAGAAGAGAACTTTTTCATCTAAGTGGCTGCCGGCACCCCCACCCCAGCTGAAGCGCTCCCTTGTTCTTGTCTGCTCTGCCCCAGATTCATGGGCCGCGCTCGGGATCGTTGGCAGTTTCCTCTGTACTGTCCTGACAACGTCCGGCCATGAAACTGAAAAGCTAGTCACCGAATCTCGCTCCCACCGGCTTTGTCCTTGCCAGGGATTCAACAGAGAAATGTGGAAGAGGGAGCCTCCCCGCGCCTGCAGCAGGCTGAAATGCTACCAGAATGACAATGGGCTGGGGTGTGGGAGGAGGGGAGCGTGTGCAGCGTGCCAGGAATGAATGAATGAATGAGAGGGAGTGAGAGAGAGAACGAGAGAGAGCAAACTTTGGGCTTCAAATTAAAAAATTCTAGGGTCTCAACAGAGGTGCTGGTGTCTGTACTCCAAGGCTTGCTACCGAATGCTGAGCTGGGCACTTTTCCCCAGGCAGGTGCCCTCTGGCCCTCTGCCAAGGTACAGAGCTTGGGGCTGCAGAGGGGGGAAGTAGGACTTTGGGGGCGGAAATGGCTCCAAACTGGGGCAAGGCCTGGGAGGCCAGCCTACCCAGTCAGCTTACTGTCTGGCCAGACTCCCCCTCCCATCCCCCACCACCTCAAGGGTCTCCGCTGAATTTAGACATTAGTACTCACTCCACATACCCTCCCCACCCCACTAGAGGAATTTTAAGAAATCCACAAAAACCAGAGGAATTTTGATTACCCTTAATTAAGGAAAAGCTTTCCAGGAGACCACGTGTCGGGTGACTCCCTGTGACATGGGTGTCCCGCAGCTGCAGGAGGGTGGGGCAGCCCCATGGCTCTGTGTCCTCTGCCCTGGGCCCTGGGACTCACACAGAGCAAGGTCCTGGTGGATGTTTGTAGGAATGGCTTCGTTCAGAGAGCTCTTGTTCCTGCCCCATCCCCTCCCTAGACTTGGGGACTGACGTAGGGGGGTGTGGGGAAGCGGGAGAGTGAGGTGTCTGAGCAGCGGGCCTCTGGGGCCAGGCTGAATGGGGTCTCTGACTTGATAGCCAAGAGACCTCGAACCAGTTGCTTAACATCCGCAAGTGTGTCTCCTTATCCCTGACGTGGGAATCACCATGGTGACCATGCACAGGGAGGCTGTGAATTAAACAAAGACCTCCATGTCTGCTTGCCGGGTAGTCAACGTTCAATAAAAAGAAACACTTAACTAGGTATATACCCAGAGCCCATCCTGACGTAGGGAGACTCTTCTCAAGAGCTTCCACCTCATCATCCACAGATCCTGGGATTGGTCTTGTTACTGGACCGGCCTGGCATTGAAGGGACCCTGGGAAGCTGGGCTGGTCCTTTGTGTTTTAACTGAGCATGTGCATTCACTCAGTCAGCCTCTCCGTTGTTCTTGTTCAGTTGCTCAGTCGTGTCCGACTCTTTGCGACTCCATCGACTGCAGCACGCCAGGCTTCTCTGTCCTTCACTGTCTCCCTGAGTGTGCTCAAACTCATGTCTACTGACCCATCTTGTCCTCTGTCATCCCCTCCTGCCTTCAGCCTTTCCCAGCATCTCATTTGTTCACAGAGACTGTTTCCCAGTCTCTCATCTGTTCACGCAAGTATTTATCGAGTGCCTTCCACATGCCGTCTTGTGCTGGGGTTTGAGCTAAAAGGGCACCTGATCTCAGTTCTTGAAGCTCATAAGCCAGCAAGAAACAAACAACGTCAAAGTCAGAATCATCTGCGGCCCAGATCAGTAGGTGATCAGGGAAGGCGTCTCTTGGGGGCAATGTTTGAGCCTAGATCTAAATAGCAAGAAAGAGCAGCCACCTCCTGAGGGAAGGGCAACCTGGGAAGGAAGCAGTAGTTTGGAGGCTTGGAGGTGGGCCAGGACTGCTTAGGGGGCGCTTGTGGCTGAGGCTGATGGAGGTGGGACAGGACTGCTTAGAGGGTGCTTGTGGCTGATGGAGGTGGGACAAGACTGGTTAGGGGGCGCTTGTGGCTGAGGCTGATGGAGGTGGGCCAGGACTGCTTAGGGGGCGCTTGTGGCTGAGGCTGATGGAGGTGGGCCAGGACTGCTTAGGGGGCGCTTGTGGCTGAGGTTGATGGAGGTGGGCCAGGACTGCTTAAGGGGCGCTTGTGGCTGAGGCTGATGGAGCACCGGGACTGCCGAAGGGAGGAGCAGATGCATTCTGGGAAGCCACAAGAGAGCTCATTTCATAGGAAGGCAGCCTGGAGGACTGGGGTTGGGCCCAGAGTCCAGCATGTGGTAGGAGCGGGGTGCTTCTGCCAGTGTCTCCGGCCCCCGCTTTGCCCTGCACCTGCTGTAAGTGCATTAAAGGACAGATCATTCAGAATCAAGGTGTAGTCCCATCATTATTATGCATGGCCTGCTTTCTCAAAGGGCGTCTCCCCAAACTTGGGGTCACCCCTGGGCCCGGTTACGGGGGAGTAGATATGCCTTCCCGCCTGTCGCCAGCCTCTCCTGCTGTTCTCTGTGTGGGGCACACACGCTGGTGCTGACTCCCAGGGGTGCAGGCAGTTCTGCCGGAATTGGAGACGCCCTTCCCCAGCTGGGTCCTGACTGAGGCAGGTGTCAAGTAAACTCCAGGGTGGGCCTGTTGTCCAGGCCTGCAGCCTGAGATCACCCCCATGATCAGTCTCCCTTGGTCCCAGCTGCACAAACAGAGGACCCGCAGCCACCCTGAATGTTGGATCTGGGGTCCCAACGCTGTGTGGGCACCGCCAGCCGATTCACAAAGGGCTGCCTGCTGGGGTCAGGCAGCCAAAGACCCTCTGGTGGAACGGAGCCTGAGGCTCTTCTTGTTGAAAAGAGCTAAGAGACACGTAACCCAGCCCCATTCGTTCAGTCATTCATTCAACACATGTTTGTTAAGTACCTACCATATACCAGGCATTGTATTAGTGCCAGGTTATATACTAGACCCAGGGAACTATGGTGAAGAGCAGGCCAGCGATTCTGGTCCTCATGGCTGTCAGTACTTTTAAGCAGGTGAAGACACACAAAACAAGGAAACCTACAAATACATAAATTGGAACATAATATATGTGAGAGAAAACACGAGAGCAACACATACAGCATATGGTACAGACCCAGTTTGGTCAAAATGGTCCAGGTGCTAAGGCTCAGGTAAGTCACAGTCCCATATAAATGGGATTTATATAAATATAAATCCCCAGAATGCCCATATCATCTCTGAGGCTCATTACTAATAATACTGCCCAAAAGAATAAATATGAAAACCATGTAGAGAAAATCTGAAACATGGCCAATATTGAGATTAGTTGCAAATCCTGATGTTAATGAAAGTGGTGAAATCTGACAGTCGTTGGCTGTGGTTATAAACTCAGAGATAGGAACAGGTGACATGCTTGTGGAGCATCTCCAGTGTTAGGCTATGTGGTGGGGGGTCCGGGGGTCCCCAGGATGTTAAATGTTAGCTAGAAGTAGAGTATTCCTGCCTGCACCCCGCTTGGAGCACCTCTCAGGGTCCGTCTGTGCTGTGCCACGTGAGGCATGGCAGGGCTGCAAATTCCCAGCTGTCTGTTTTGTTTTGCTTCAAGATTTGACCTTGTTGCCAGATTTCTGTCGAGATTAACTTACAGAGTCCCAGATGTAGTTCATTCTATGGCAGGTTAGGTTGCCACAGTCGATGAAGTTAGTTATATCTACATCTTGGTGAAGCAGGCACAGAAGGGGAGGTTTGAATGGCAAAAAAAATCTCATTTTAGATTGGGAAAAATAGAATTCATGCTTGAGAAAAGAGTGCTATTTCTGTCTCCAGTCTGATTTTACACCCATTTCAGTTTAAAGCTGTGTCCCATTCCAGATCAAAACCTTCCTCTGCCCCTCCTCTCACTCATCTCCTCTCCCTCCTCCCAGCCATCTCCTCCCCCTCCTCTCACTCATCTTCTCCCACTCATCTCCTCCCCCTACTCATCTCCTCCCCTCCTCCCACTCATCTCCTCCCCTCCTCTCACTCATCTCCACCTCCTCCCACTCATCTCCTCCCCTCCTCCCACTCATCTCTTCCCCTCCTCCCACTCATCTCCTCCCCCTCCTCCCACTCATCTCCTCCCCCTCCTCCCACTCATCTCCTCCCCTCCTCCCACTCATCTCCTCCCCTCCTCCCACTCATCTCTCCCTCCCCCTCCTCCCTCCTCATCTCCTCCCCCTCCTCTCACTCATCTCCTCCCCTCCTCCCACTCATCTCCTCCCTTCCTCCCAGTCATCTCCTCCCCCTCCTCCCACTCATCTCCTTCCCCTCCTCCCACTCATCCCCTTCCCCTCCTCCCACTCATCTCCTTCCCCTCCTCCCACTCAACTCCTTCCTCTCCTCCCACTCATCTCCTCCCCCTCCCCCTCCTCCCACTCATCTCCTCCCCTCCTCCCACTCATCTCCTCCTCCTCCCACTCAGCTCCTCCCTCTCCTCCCACTCGTCTCCTCCCCCTCCTCCCACTCATCTCCTCCCCCTCCTCCCACTCATCTCCTCCCTCTCCTCCCACTCATCTCCTCCCTCTCCTCCCACTCATCTCCTCCCCCTCCTCCCACTCATCTCCTCCCCCTCCTCCCACTCATCTCCTCCCCTCCTCCCACTCATCTCCCCCTCCTGCTCCTCCCTCCTCATCTCCTCCCCTCTCCACCCTTGTCTTTCTGCCCTTCCTCCCACCTCCTCTCCCCTACCTCCTTCTCCCACTCTTCCCTGTCCTTAGTCCATTTGCTTGACTTTGATTGGGGGCGTAGTAGCAATCAGGAGATTTAATGTTAGAGGGAAATCCGATAACCTTGGAGCCGCTGACGCAATTTATAGGAGTTCCTCTGTTTTTATCTGTAAAATGGGAATGGTTCAATACCACGTATATTTGAGCCTATATTTGTTTATTCTAGTCTTCTAGGCTCTGTGAGATACAAGAAAAGGAACGAATGGGACTGTACCCTCCCTCTTAATAACTTCCTGTCTCAACGGGAACCTCCCATCTGATGGGGCTTGCTATCTCAGGACACTCCAGACAGACTACAGTATGTACATAATTGAAAAACAGATTTAGAGGCACAGACAAAAATTGCTCATGGAGACTGGGCTCACTGTGGGCTGGAGGAAGGCTCTGCAGGCAGTGTGCTGCTTAAACTGAGTCCTGAAGTTTGGAAAGATCCAGAGTCAAAGGGCTAGACATCCTGGTTCTGATGGAAGGAATGGTCTTGCATAGGACCAGCTTGTCTGTCCCCAGATTCCCTGCTCCCGCACCATGGGACTTGCCTTCTTGTGTCTCTGCCTGTCGCCCCTGCGCAGCAGCCCCCTGCCCCCACATCTTTTTGGTATCGGGCTTTTCCTCTCCCTTCTCCACACACTGACAAGGAGCACACCTGTTAGTCGTGCCCATTCAGTCTGGGAAAGGTTCCCTTGTCTCTCCCAGGAGGACCAGGTGTCCTAACACAGCTGGAGCGGTGAATGTGGCAAGAAGGGCTTGGGCTCTGAGCTCACACTTGCTTGTGTCTGGATCCTACTTTGAGTGTGGACCTGGGCAAGTCAGCCCACAAGCTGAGCCTCCAAATCCTCTCCTCTAAACTGGGGGTGATAATCCCTGCCTTGCGAGGCTTTTTCTTTCTTCCAGGAGGAAATAAGATACTGCATGGGTAAAAGATCTGGTGCAGGCAGAGACTCCCCCAGAATGCTGCTGTCAGGTTTCTGCCAGTTCATTTCAGCCAACTGTGATGAATAGCAAAGAAGATTGGCGGGAGTAAGTGGGGGTAGAGCAAATGCCCTCACCCCTGTGGAATCTGATCACACTGGCCTTGATTTCTGGTTCTTGGGTCCAACAGTGGTGTCTTTTGGACAAAGGATGTGTCTTTTGGACAAAGGATGTATCCTTTGGCAGTTGCACTTTCCTCCTTGGTCAGACAGATCCATAGTCCCTCCAGGGCTGTGCTCAGTGTGAAACTAGACAATGCAGTGAAGAGTTGCGCCCAGTGGCTGGCGTGTAGAAAGTACAAGCATCACTGTGGTGACCGTGGCTGAGCCAAGGCCACAGAAATGGTACCTGCGTGGCATCAGGCAGAACTTCAGTACCAGCCTTAGATGATGAAACGAGCTGGAAATGACATCAGGTCTTTGCATGGAGTGGTTCACCGTCTCTAACAACAGTATCCGCAGGCCAGAAACCTGTTTGGAAATAGAACCTGGGAGCCCCGACATGAGTGATTGACTTGTGTCGCCCTTTGGAGCTCACGCACACGTCCTACCTTCTTCAGAATTCACACAATGCCAAGATTACATCACACCTCGAGAAGAGAGTAGCCAAACCCGAGGCAGCTGGCATCCTGGGGCGCTTTGCTCACTAACCTTAAAAACAAACCCATCGCACTGACAGCAGCCCGCCAGCCTGCTTGGGGCAGGGCAGAGCCCGGAGCCCAAGAGCCCTCCTAGCCTGCTGATGAGGGTGACAGCAGCAGAGATCAAAGTTTAAGGCGCTGTCTCCGGTTTTGAGTGCCCAGCGGGGCTGAAGGGACGCCTCCTCCTCGGGGCCCAGAGAGGGTGGTTGGGTGGACCTGAAGGAGGAAGGCAGCTCAGCTGATACAAAGCCAACCCCACTGCAGGCTCAGTCAGGGCTCTGGGTGCCCCGGGCCTTCTCTGCAACCTGGCTGGAGGGCCTAGTTCAGTTATTTTCAGACTTCCCAGATCCATGGAGTTTCAGCAGGCATGAAGAACAGAACACAGGGAACCAACCGGAATAAGCCCTCAGAATAGAACTGCTTGCAGAAAGACCAAAATAATAAATATCTGGACATATTATCCTGTTTCTAGATTGGCTTCAAATGCATCATGTTACCAGACCTGCCATTATTATGGGAAAGTGGACCATGAAACTGCTGGGTGTAGGAGGTGCTCACCCCGTCTTCCTTCATGATATTTTACAAGAGTGATTATTTTGATGACAGTAATGAAAGCAGCTCGTGTTGATTGAATCCTTCCTATGTGCCAGGCAGATTACTAGACACTTGACATTCATTAGTGCAGTCCTCCCCACAGCTCTCTGAGGTAGGGTGCTAGTATCCCCATTTTACAGAGCAGGAAGTGGAGGCTCTAAGTACAAGACCCAAGAGATAATTTTCTTAGACCAATGTGGTGCCAGCTATCAAGGAGTCTGCAGTCCAGTGATGGGTCATTAGGTTTGAAGAGTGGATGAATGAATTGATTAGCAGCTGTGGGCAGACCGTGCTGCCTGACGTCAACACAAATAAGAGATGCAGACGATTAGAAAGATGAGATTGTCTGAGCCTGAAAAGATTGGTAGGAGTCCAACAGTCGATCAAGATGGGAGGGAGAAGGGGCTCCTGCTGGAGGTCACTGCTCCTAAAAGACCCAAAACAAGTCTGGATGAAAAGGAAGGATCCTGGCATGGCTGGACTGGGGATTCATAGAAGGCAGGCTGGACAAGGGAGGTGGAGCTGGGTTGGGAAACCTTGAATGCTAAGTGGAAGGGACTGGATCTTTTTTGGTCAGCTGTAGGAAACTATTGAAATTCAAAGCAGTCAGGGCCCAGAACACTGCTCTTCCTCTTGGCTTAGCAGAAGTAGAAAGAACAAAAGTGGCCTTGGGAATCAGGAAGTCTGGCTTTAATCTAGATCTTTCCCATAGATTTGCTATGTTGTCCTGGAGTCAGTCACCCCACTTCTCCAAATAAAGAGAATACTTACGTGCATTTCAGAGGTTTTTGAAAGTAAAAGTGTTAGTTGCTCAGTCATGTCCCACTCTGTGACCCCATGGACTGTAGTTTGCCAGGCTCCTCTGTCCATGGGATTTTCTGACCCAGGGATTGAACCTGGGTCTCCTGCATTACATGCATATTCTTTACCCTCTGAGCCACCAGGGGAGCCCCACCAGGAAGTGCCACTTCTCCAAATAAAGAGAATACTTAGGTGCATTTCAGAGCTTTTTGGAGAGTGTTAAATATAATGTGAGTGCAGCACTTTCACAGCATCATCTTTCAGGATTTGAAATGGCTCAACTGGAATTCCATCACCTCCACTAGCTTTGTTTGTCGTGATGCTTTCTAAGGCCCACTTGACTTCACATTCCAGGATATCTGGCTCTAGGTGAGTCAGTTTTCATTCCAATCCCAAAGAAAGGCAATGCCAAAGAATGCTCAAACTACCGTACAATTGCACTCATCTCACACGCTAGTAAAGTAATGCTCAAAATTCTCCAAGCCAGGCTTCAGCAATACGTGAACCATGAACTTCCAGATGTTCAAGCTGGCTTTAGAAAAGGCAGAGGAACCAGAGACCAAATTGCCAACATCTGCTGGATCATCGAAAAAGCAAGAGAGTTCCAGAAAAACATCTATTTCTGCTTTATTGACTATGCCAAAGCCTTTGACTGTGTGGATCACAATAAACTGTGGAAAATTCTGAAAGAGATGGAAATACCAGACCACCTGACCTGCCTCTTGAGAAATTTGTATACAGGTCAGGAAGCAACAGTTAGAACTGGACATGGAGCAACAGACTGGTTCCAAATAGGAAAAGGAGTTCGTCAAGGCTGTATATTGTCACCCAGCTTATTTAACTTATATGCAGAGTACATCATGAGAAACACTGGGCTGGAGGAAGCACAAGCTGGAATCAAGATAGCCGGGAGAAATATCAATAACCTCAGATATGCAGATGATACCACCCTTATGGCAGAAAGTGAAGAGGAACTCAAAAGCCTCTTGATGAAGGTGAAAGAGAGCATGAAAAAGTTGGCTTAAAGCTCAATATTCAGAAAACTAAGGTCATGGCATCCGGTCCCATCACTTCATGGGAAATAGATGGGGAAACAGTGGAAACAGTGTCAGACTTTATTTTTTTGGGCTCCAGAATCACTGCAGATGGTGACTGCAGCCATGAAATTAAAAGACGCTTACTCCTTGGAAGAAAAGTTATGACCAACCTAGATAGCATATTCAAAAGCAGAGACATTACTTTGCCAACAAAGGTCCATCTAGTCAAGGCTATGGTTTTTCCTGTGGTCATGTATGGATGTGAGAGTTGGACTGTGAAGAAAGCTGAGCGCCGAAGAATTGATGCTTTTGAACTGTGGTGTTGGAGAAGACGCTTGAGAGTCCCTTGGGCTGCAAGGAGATCCAACCCAGTCCATTCTGAAGGAGATCAGCCCTGGGATTTCTTTGGAAGGAATGATGCTAAAGCTGAAACTCCAATACTTTGGCCACCTCATGCGAAGAGTTGACTCATTGGAAAAGACTCTGATGCTGGGAGGGATTGGGGGCAGGAGGAGAAGGGGACGACGGAGGATGAGATGGCTGGATGGCATCACTGACTCGATGGACGTGAGTCTGAGTGAACTCCGGGAGATGGTGGTGGACAGGGAGGCCTGGCATGCTGCGATTCATGGGGTCGCAAAGAGTCAGACATGACTGAGCGACTGAACTGAACTGAACTGAAATGTAATGTGAAGGGATGGGAGGAGGGTGCAGGATGGAGGGAATATATGTACACGACAGCTGATTCACTTTGTTGTACCGCAGAGACTAACACGATGTTGTAAAGCAATTATACGCCAATAAAAGATGATAATGTATATAAAGTGCAAGGTATATAGTAGGTGTCCCATGATGGTGGCCAGTATTTACTAATAATTTACTAATAATATGAACTCTGTGGTTTATTTTCTTTATTGTACCTGTTTCCAGAAGCAGGTCTGCAGACTCCTAGGGATCCTCCAGACTCTTTCAGGGGCCTCTCCAGCTAAAACTGTTTTCATAAAAACCCTGGGACATTGCTTGCATTTTGTATCCTGTTGATATTTGGACTGGTGGTAGTAAAACTGCTGGTGTCTTAGTACCAATCAAGGAAGTGGCACCAAAGGGTACAAGGAATTGTGTCATTTACTATCATTCACATGCCAGCTTCACTTAAGAATGTCTTTAATAAAGCAGTAATATGATTAACTTTATCAATAGACATCTCACCCTTGAGTACCTGTCTTTTTAATGATTTGTGTAAAAAAATGGAAGCACATATAAGGCACTTCTGCTGCAGACCAGAACACACTGGTTGAAGGTAAGGTCAAGGAGAACACATGTGAATTAACTATCTTGTGGACTTGTGGCTTTTTTCATGGCACACCATTTTTACTCGAAAGAAAGCCGATGCACCATGGTTTTCAGATTTGAGTATTTGGCAGATATTTTCTCAAAAATGAACAAAGTGAACCTGTCACTTTGAGGAAAGCAACAGGCAGTATTTGTCACCGGTAATAAAATTCAAGCTAAGTGAAAATTAGAAGTTTGGAAAACTTTTATCTGCTGCTCTGAATTTGACAGCTTCTCATGAAACAGTCTCTGATGAGAGCTCTGGTGATACTAATGGATTTGAATTTTTGATGCTGTGTAATATAATGTGTCAATATTTGGAAGATCTATAGGAGTCAATGAGGCCATCTTTTTCAAATGAGCAATGTTATACAATGTTATAAAATCATGCCTGGGTAAAAGGTCTAGTCACAGTGGAAGACAGACCAGTGAATTTTAATGTGACAGAATATAAGAGTTCATTGACGTGGTTTCAACAAGCCTTCACACTCGTCAAGTTTTGGTATAGAACCAGAGAATATTCATCATTATCTGTAAAGGCAATTAGAATACTTTTCCCTTTTCCAGCTGCATAATCTGTGTGAGACCAGATTTCCTCTATACATTTAAACCAGAACAAGATACTGGAACAAACCAAATGTAGAAGCTGATCAGAGAATCCAGCTGTCTTCCGTAAGCTGGACGTTGAAGAGACTTGCAAATATATGAAACAATGACCTTCTCATGAAATGTCTTTATTCTGTAAAATAGTTTATTTTCATAAAATGTGTTATATGTGAAGCTGTAATGAGTTTTAATTGATCTATTTTTTTTTCAGGTATACAGCAAAGTGACCCAGTTTATATATATATATAATTATTTTTTCAGATTATTTTCCATATAAGTTATCACAAAATATTGAATATAGTTCCCTGTGCTATGCGGTGAAATCTTGTTCCTTGTCTATTTTATGTATGCGTGAGTGCTAAGTCATGTCCAACTCTTTGCCATCCTCTGGATTGTAGCCCACCAGGCTCCCCTGTCCCTGGGATTCTCCAGGCAAGAATACTGGAGTGGGTTGCCGTTGCCCTCCTTCAGGGGATCTTTCCAACCCAGGGATTGAAGCCACATCTCTTACATCTTCTGCAATGGCAGGCAGGTTCTAATGCCCCCTAGGAAGCCCATTTTATGTATAGTAGCGTGTGTATGTCAATCCCATACTCCTAATTTATCCTTCCCCTCTTCCTTTACCTTTTGGTAACCATGTTATTATTATTTTTAAATGAATGAATGAATCTCAGTGTAATTCTTTAGTTTCTTCTATGAAAAATAGAAGGAAAAGTGCTTTGGTGTCCTCAGTGATTTTTAAATCTCTGTAAAGATCAGAGATTTCGGGGAGCTGCTGCGTCACGGGCTGGCACGTAGCAGGTACTCATTGACTAGGTGTGGAGTCGGGTCTTTGGGAGTGCTGGCAGGCCGGGCTGCCAGCCCCCTTGTCACTCTGTCCCTCTGCTCTTTGAAGAACTGTATCTGGGCTGCCTGGCGCTCCCTCCTGTGGTTCTCAGCAGGGCCTGGACTTGGTGACCTTGGAGCTGCCTCAGACTAAGTTCTACTGAAAGTGTTAGTCACTCAGTCATGTCCAACTCTTTGCAACCCCATGGACTGTAGCCTGCCAGACTCCTCTGTTCATGGAATTCTCCAGGCAAGGATACTTGGAGTCTGTAGCCATTCTCTTCTCCAGGGGATCTTCCCCAGCTAGGGATTGAACCTGCAGCTCCTGCGTTACAGGCAGATTCTTTACCGCCGAGCTGTCTGGGAAACCGCTTATGCTGAGTAGGGTTACCGTGAGCCCACATCCCAGATCACCTCTGCGGACTGCAGGTTCTGATTCCATCTTTGTCTGCCTTTATCTGTTGGGTTTAGAGCAGACTGAGAAGCCTGCAGAATTGCTGAGACAGCAATTTGCGATTAAATGTAAGAAATGGTAGAGTCAGGCCTGAGGCAGATGTAGGCTATTTTTAAAGATGGGCCACTTGAGAGGAGTCAAGGTGGACCATTAGCCCTAGGGCCTTCCTCTGCCTGGGATGCGGCTCCTGCAGGAGGGGAAATGCTGATTCCACCCTCCTTGCTCAAAGGTGGAGAGAGGCCGGGGAGCAGTGACCTTTCCCTGACTCCCCGCCATCCAGTCTCCTTTCTCTCTCCTTCTCAGGGCTGCCCTCTGTGTCTTCCCCTGCGGCCTGAGCACCTGCCTGTCATCAGCGTTGAGGCCATGATCCACTTGATCCACTCAAGGAAAGAGTAATGGGGCCTGGGAATGAAGCTAATTAGCTGAATGTATTAAAACACAGAAATAAAGAAACCCACCCACCTCCAAGGCTTTCAGGGCTTGTGGAGGCTGAGGGGACCCTGGGGGTTCAGGGCCCTTTGAGAAGGTCAGATGCACCCAGGTTCCCTTCACTTGGGTCTTACCGGGGAAGGACCGCTGGGGAGATGGAGCTCTGCGGCGCTGGTTGGGAGCAGATGCTTTTGGACAGCATCTTCGGTGGAGTTTCTCAGGTAGCAGGAGGTGTTCGGGAGAGTGGACTCAGGAACCACACCTGTGATGGAGGGTGGGCAGGGCTCGCAGGAGAAGGTGGGCTGGGATGTGGCTGCAGTGGAGGCCTCGGCCCATCCCCAGGGGGGTCGGGGGCCTGCAGAGTTATCCTGAATTGAATGAATCAAGGGGGGTTCCGTTTTGTTCCTCCGCAGTACTCGGTCCCTGCTTGTCCACTGTCCCCAGGGGGAAGGACTAGAAACGACGTCCACACAATTCCCAGAGAAGGACTCAGTGGGAGTTGTCAGTAGCCAACACCCCGGAAGCCAGAGGGATGGGTGCCTGGGTCCCGATGAGCCATCCAGGCTGGGCACCACAGCACAGCCCCTGGAGGCAATTGCAGGCCATTTGAGGATGCAGGGACCAGGGGATGTGAGTCAAAGGACGCAGGGAGCTGGGCAGCAAATTTCACTTAAAAATAATTATTGCTTCATAAGAAACACAGAAGATACTCAATGCATATCTGTTCAAAGGCTAGATGAAAGAAAGAATAGAAAAATGAAGTTGTATATGGAAATCCAATATGTAGAAAGGATAGAATGGCTCTTGGGCAGGTATTTAACCTTTCTGTGCTTCAGATTTCTCATCCATAAAGTGGAAATAGTCATGGCACCATCGTCATCAGAGTTTTTGTGAGGGTGAAGTGATTTAATGCAGGGAAATGCTTAGAACAGGGCCTGGCACATGATAGGGGATATAGAAATGTTCACTCTGACGGTGGTCGGTGCTGCCCAGGCGGTGGTTGTGGGTACTGCTGTTCTGCCAAGTGCTCACCCACCATGGCAGGCCCCAGGCGTAGCCATGAAGTTCAGGGTCTCCAGTGAGCATAGTTACAGCTGCTGGGAACCGTGGAGACACGTGTATGGTTGGGGTTTGGCTCAGGTTCTGGCTGGGACCCAGCTTCTCTAGGTGTGGGGAACACCAGTAGTTTGTTGGGCACCTGTAGTGAGGGCCACAGGAAAAGCATCAGAGACAGCATCTCTCAACCCCGATGCTGTCAGGAAGCTCTCGCTGCTCCGGTGTCCCTGACACCTCCCTAACGCCAGCTAGTCTCTCTCTAATGACAGCTAGAGAGCAGGCTGCAGACTGAGCGCCTCTCAAGGCTGCGGAGCCTGGCTGGGTGTCAGGAATGTTATCTTGCTTTCAGTGTTCTTATTTTTATGATGATCATCTCTCTATAGCAAGTAAAACCTGTTTTCCAGTTGTTACCGTGAGAGGAAGATTCTTCTTAATATAAATTTCATTTTATTAAAATATCTTATTTTAATTTTAGGGTAGGTTTTTAAAGCTGTTTAAATTACTTTTTATTGAACATTAGCTTCTTTTTTTTTTTTTAAGTCATTTTTATTTATTTTTTAACTTTTGGCTGTGCTGGGTCTTCACTGCTTTCCCGGGTTTTCTCTAGTTAGGGCGAGTGGGGCCCACTCTTTGTTGCCATGCACAGGCTTATCATTGTGGTGGTTTTTCTTCCTGCAGAGCACAAGTTCTAGGCACACAAGCTTCAGTAGTTGTGGCATTCAGGCTCAGTGGTTGTGGCCTGTGGGCTCTAGAGCATGGGCTTAATATGGCTGTAATGCATGGACTTAGTTGCTCTACAGCATGTGGAATCTTCTTGGACCAGGGATCTAACCTGTGTCCCCTGCACTGGCAGGAGATTCTTATCCACTGTGCCACCAGGGAAGTCATATAGTTGTTTTTTTAATATGCTGTCTAGGTTTGCAGTAGCTTTATTTGCAGACAAATGTCTGTATATTGAAAACTATTTTTCCAGTAGTCGTGTACAGATATCAGTGTTGAACCCATAAAGAAGGCTGAGTACCAAAGAACTGATGCTTTTGAATTGTGATGCTAGAAAAGACTCTTGAGAGTCCCTTGTACAGCAAGGAGATCAAACCACTCAATCCTAAAGGAAAGCAACTCTGAAGATTCATTGGAAGTACTGACGCTGAAGCTGAAACTCCAGTACTTTGGCCACCTGATCCAAACAGGCAACTCTTTGGAAAAGACCCTGATGCTGGGAAAGACTGGGGGGCAGGAGGAGAAGGGGGCGACAGAGGATGAGCTGGTCAGATGGCATCACTGACTCAGTGGACATGAGTTTGAGCAAACTCCGGGAGATAGTGAAGGACAGGGAAGCGTGGTGTGCTGCAGTCCATGGGGTCGCAAAGAGTTGAACGTGACTGAACAACTGAACAACAGCAACAAAATTTTTATGATGATCATCTATAGCATGTGAAGCCTATTTTCCAATTGCTACTGTAAAGTTAAGATTCTTCTTAACATAAATTTTATTTTATTTTTCGGGAAGGTTTTAAGTTTTTAAACTAATTTTTATTGGAGTATAGTAACTTTACAACGTTGAGTTAGTTTCTGTTGTACAGCAAAGTGAATTCAGCATATAGCATATGTTTACATGTATCCCCCCCTTTTTTGGATTTCCTTCTTATTTTGGTCACCACAGAGCACTGAGTTCCCTGAGCTATACAGTCGTTTCTCATCAGTTATCTATTTTGTACGTAGTATCAATAGTGTATGTATGCCAATCCACCTCCCCTCCAAACAGAAATTTTATAAAACAGAAATTGGTGAGTTGATTTAAGGAAAAATGTGACGTAAAGAAGAGCACAGGTTATACGGGGATATGGCAAACACGTGAGGGGTTTCCGTGAAGGACGGAAGTTTGTGGAGCCCTGGGTTTAAGGGCCAGAAGGGCGTGTCGGGGAGGCAGGACGGGCAGGGCTGGAAACGGCCTCCGTCGCTTTGTACACAGTTGGCGCCACAGGGACTGCTCCCGTATTCGCCCGTCTGCGCCCCGGACCCCCCACGCCTTTCCCATCCTGGCTCCAGGGCCACTTCCTTCACCAGACGTTCCCCGGTGGCTCCCCAGGTGACAGTTCCCTCTCCGCCTGCTCCATCCCGAGTTCATAGCAGGCAGCGGGGCGCTTCTGTCCTTTCAAAGCAGCACACACTGACTCAGTCTCGCGCTAGCACAGCACAGGGCGCACAGCAGGTGCTCCATGGATGCCGACTCTGAATCAGCGCCTCGCTTACCAGGTGAGCGGAAAAAGAGGGAGCCCAAGGCACAGTGCTGTGGGCCCCGGCGGCCGGGTGCGCGGGGCCTCCCGTGCTCAAGACTGTGACGCACATGTCTTAGGTCAGGGCCTGACGCTGCTTAAGGACTGTGATGAGATGCCCAGGACTTGGGCTGGACTTGGCGGGAAGTGGGCCTGAGGGCTGGGAGGTGAAGCACAGAGGCGGGCAGCCACCACGGCTGTTTCTGTGAGGTGCTGTGGGCCGCCAAGGGCCGCGGGAGCCCTTCAGAGCTGATGCCTGCGGCCGCTCTTGTCCTGTCCCCAGAGCCATCTGCTCTTATCAGAGCCACTCCCCGCTCCCCCACCTCAGGGCCCTGCCGTGGCCTCCTCCAGATCAGAGGGGACTAGCGCTCTGCCCTGCAGGTGTTAGCAGCTTATCAGGAGGCAAGAGGAGCTTTCTTCTCAGCACCATGATTACTTTCCGCCTGTTTCCATTTGGGGGGAACCACTTCCATAGTTTGGCCTGGTGGGAAGCTCCCTAGGGGACCCTAGCTCCTCCGCCGATGGCCTTGTGACCTTGGCCAGCGACCTCCCTCTTGGAGTCTCAGGCTTTCGACTGCCATCCCTGCCCTCCAGGTTGTGCCAACATGACCGGCCCAGGGATGGGCGGGTGGTAAGAACTCCTGTTCCACAAAGCTTGGATGCCTTCGCGGGCTATGTTCCAGAGCTGCAGTGAGATGAGGAGTGGCCTGGCTGGGGAGAAAAATGCCAAGGTGGGAGAGCACCCCTGCCCCCATCTTAATGGCCGCAAGCGAAGAGCTTAATTTCCTATTAAAATGGAAAATCCAGAGTTTGTAGCTCTCAAATTTTAGTGAGTGTAAGCATCTGAGGATGCTTGCTGAAATGCAGATTCCTGGGTGCTGGCTGCAGAGTTTGGGTGGGGCTGGAGAATGCCACTTGAAACAGTCCCCGCAGGCGTCTACATGGTGGTTCCCGGAAAGGCCTCTGAGCGCCGTGCTCCGCTCACGGGGCTGGTCCACCTAGGGCAGAGGCCGCAGGCCTCAAAACAGAGTTTTTCTTTTCATTTCTATTTAGATTTCTTGTTCTTTAGGAAAAGCTGGCGCCTTAGCGACCCTGGGCCTGCTGTCCTACCTGACGGGGTGGGCAGCACTGAGTGGCGTCTGCTCCCTTTCAAACGGGGCTGCCGCTTCTATTTCAGATCCTGGCCTGAACCCTCGTAGCGCTGGTGTTTGCGGTCTCTGGCTCAATCCAGTCCCCTCAACCCACAGATCCAGAAACTGAAGTCCAGAGTGAAAATGGCCAAGAGATAGACAGCGGGCTGTGGGTGCCCTGGTCAGAGGCCACCTCCAAAGAGCTGCTGTGTCCACTGTGGTCTGAGTGGGGAGAAGGAGCCAGTGGTTGAAAGGGAGAGAAGCGGGTCACTGGGTTCTGGGCCCTGACAGATAGCAAGCCTAGGGGAGCAAGCCCTAAGTGCCACGTGCAGACAAGGGGGGTCACCGGGCAAGTCCAGGCTCAGCGTGGGCGCAGGATGAGAAGTGGACAGGGTGGCAGGCGGGGCCTGGAAGGCAGGGAGCATCTTCTGCATCACACGTCCTAAGGAGAGGGCCCAGGTGGTGGTTGTACTCCATTCCCCTCAAGGAGGGAGCGAGCCTCCCTGAGGCTTCAGAAAGCAAAGCCCAAGGTGGGAACGGGGAGAGGAGAGAGAGAGACAGAGAGAGGGTCCTCATGATGTTATTTGAACTTCCAGATCCAGCCTGTGTCATGAGTTATGAAACCCAGCTCTGTCAGTTAACTCTGGATTTCAGATACACAATGTTTTTTTTTTTTTTTTTTTTTGGTACACGTGTGCCCCCATACAATATTTGAGACGTACCTGGACTAAAATGTTATTTGTGGTTAATCTGAAATTCAGATTTAACTGGGCAACCTGTATTTTTATTAGCTAAATTTGGAACCCTAACCTCATCGCTCTCTGGGGCTGAAGCCAGTTTGGTTGAGTTTCTGCATCTCTCAAGTAAAGAAATCTCAGTGGAAGCAGGCAGTTGAGAAATGACTCAACTTGCCTGGGGTCACAAGGCCAGCAAGTCACCGCGGCTGGATTAGAACTTGTGTCTGTGACTCAGGAACTTGTGGTTACTCCTCTGGGGATCTGGGTGTGGCAGAGAACAGATGATCTGAAGCTCAAGTGACACAACTGGGCTTGAACAGACCAGGGAGCAGGGAAGAGGGCGAAGAGGGAAGGAGACGGGGACAGGTAGCTTTGTTGCCTGGGAGATGGAAGTACTTCTTACCATTGTTTGCTAAGCTGCTTATTAGATACTTACCAAGTACCTGTCAGGCACTGTGCTTGTTTCTCTGATGTCTGAGATGGGCTGGTACTATCATTGTCTTTCCCATTGTACAGAATGGGTACATTGTACAGAGGCTCAACAAGGCGGTGGGGATGGGTGCTGAGGGACCTGGGACCTTTCCAGGCCTCCTGAGCTTCGTGCCCCAGCCTGCCCACCCTCATGGAGGCAAGTCGGCTCTGCCACATGCTGCATGTTCAGACTGGACTCCCCATCCCCTGCCTGAGCAGAGCGATGCAAATTGAAACTCCTAGTAAAAAACACTCAGGCTGCCTCTGCCCTTGGCAGGTGTGTCTGCTGTGAGGTGTCTGACATGCAGTCCTGACAGCCTGTGTCCTGCACCTGGCCGCAGCTCTCCTAGGACAGCCCCTGTGTGGGGCTCAGCTGTGTCTCCTTTCTGTGTTGTGAACCGGAGGATGCTTAGGGAAGGGGAACAGGCACTCCAGGGGCCTCAGCAATGCCGGAAGTTGGATCCTAGCCTCTGGTGCCATGGTGATGGTTGCTATGGAAACACATGGACTGCACTCCACACTCCTCTTGCGATCTGTGGGGGTTTTTCCTAGACTGGAGTTGACAGAGAGGGGGCAACTCCATAGTCCAGAGTGAAGGGCAGGTCTCGTCTTGGGGCTGTGCATCTTCCTCTCCTGCCACTGCCCTGCCCCTGCCCTCCCCTTCCCCCGAATGGTCTCTGGTCCTCTCAGTCCGGAGGACCCAGGCTTCTTCCCTTGGTGAGTTCCTACTCCTCCTGCAAGCATCATCCTGATGCTCTCTCTCTCATTCAGCAAATATTTAAGGAGTGTTTACTAAGTACGGGACATAGGGTCACTGAGAACCAAGACAGACAAGGGCCCTGCTCTCATGGAGCTGCCAGTCTCGGTGGAGAGACAGGCAGGACAGAGGCACCCAAGTAGGTGCCCAGGACTCTATTCCGATCCAGCAGTGCCTTGGCGGGAGCAAGGAGGCTGATGGCAGTGCCAGGCTGCGGGGCTTGTGGGTCAGGGGAGGTGTCTGGCGAGTCTGTCCCATGTGCCCTCCAGCCAGCCCCACCTGCGCAGCCTGGCCTCCGAGTCAGCGCACTGACATCATAGCACCAACTATAAGGTCCCTGCCCGGTTCCCACCCTGAACTGTTTCCCCTGTGAAGGCAGGAGTGCAGCTTCATCCGTCTCTGGGCCCCTAGTGTCTGGTGTGTAACCGGGATTTGATAAGGCACCCACTTACTGAGTTGGGCAGTGTCACAGACGGCTTCTCATCTCCTCTTCATATTGAGTCCAGGACAGAAGTATAACTTGATCATTTCTTATCACTTGAGATTTCAGAACCAGGCTCCGCCAGGTTAGGGAACTAGCTTTACGTCCCGCAGCTAACCCAGAGTAGAGCTGAGAGTCAAAGCCAGTCTACCCTGTTCGTGCTCCTTTTGTGTTATATCGCGGCAGATTTATTGAGATGTAATTCACATACTATACAGTCTGCCTTTTAAAGCATACAAGTTAATGGTTTTCAGTTTAGTCACAGAGTTGTGAAAACATCAGAACAATCAATTTTAGAACATTTTAGTCACAGCCCACCCCCCCCCCCCCACCACAACTGAATTCCTCCTCCAGCCAGGGCCCCCAGCCTTGTAGGAGGACTTGAACTTCAGAAGTTGGCTGCAGTTGTAAATTTGGAGCTGAGGGGTTCTGTGTGGGATGGCTGCCTCTCTCTTGGCATAGCAATAATGAGCTTTTGCTTTTTGGCATTTTAAATGTATATTCCTGACTTTTCTGAATTAAGACCCTGATTCTCTACTGCAAATCTCAAAACAACCTACGGACAAATAAGCCGAATTCCAAGAGAGCTTTGGAAGGTTTTCCTAGCTGGGGGCATGGGGGCTGCCGTCTGTGGCTCAGAATGTCTGGAATCCACCAGACTCTGCCTGCTTAAAGCCCCAGGCTTTCTGGAAGCCTGACTCTGTGGTATGTGCAGGCACAGGAGGACCTGTAGCCAGGGGGAACCAGGAACTCTTTGAACCCCAGGACTGCTGTGTCTTCCTTTTCCTGAAGGGCCCTTGGTGACCCGTTTAACCCGTATGTCCAGTTCACTTAGCCCCAGAACCCGTGAGTGGAGTAGGCAAGGGATTCACCCTTTCCTCGGTGCCAGGGGAGGTTCCATTGTCCCCATTCTTCTCATCCTTACCCCCTCCCTCCTACAGCTAACCAAAATTCACATCCAGGGATGTATTTATTAAGGTATTGAAGGGGAGTTGTTTAACTTTCCCCTCCTGGTGCACAGAAAGGGTCACAGGTCATTTCACCGTGCACACCATAGCCCCCAGTGGCCCAGTTTAGCAGAAGGGTTAGAACCTCGCTCCTGGCTCCATCTCTCCTTCCCTTGGGATTGCGTAAGAAATTCAAGTTCTTCATTGGTCTCCAGGGGTCAGACTGCAGTCAAGGACGCGTAGGGTGAGCTCCGGAGATCCTTACCGGTCCTTGCATCCTTTTGCTCAAGACTGGCTCTGCATTCTCTGCCCCTGCTCAGAAACAGGAACCAAACCTGGCCAGTTGAAGTATAAAAGGATTTCTTAAATGTTGCTGGTTGGCTGGCTTCCAGAGTTCTTCCAAGGGCCAGAGACCCAGGCTTGAAAAGTCACTTAGCTAGAAAACAACTTCCAAAACCACACAGCTATTCTTCTGCTGGTCTCAGATGCTGCCTCTGGCACCAGCAGGGCTGGACCGTGCATCCCAGGCTGATGTTGCCACTGGGAACAGGATTCGGCTCATGACTGTCATCTTTGCCATACAGTCCCTGCTTCTCTGTGTCACTGGTGCCAATGTGCCAATGCTGATGTCCCTAGAAGGGATGTCTGATAGTAGCCTAGCTCATGTGTCATCTACCTAGCTGTACTGGAGGCTGGGAGGTGAATTTCAGCTTTTGTAAAGGGAAGTGGTCTTTGCCCACCTGGTAGACTCATGAAATGGTGAATTCACCCTTAAATGAGCCACCCAAATAAATACTCAGTTACCAATGGCTTCTATACAGATTTGCCCATCTCCACCCTGTGCCTCTGTACTATGGGGTTTGGAGAGGGACAGCCATTGGCCCCTCCTTCTCCTTCCCCAAACCATGATTGTCTGCCTGGCATTTCTAGAACTATGAGAAGCCACAGGTGACTGCACAGAATAAAGAATCCTAATTCAAGATGACTAAAACCCACATGGACCCAAGTGGGAGGAGCTGTTACCCAAAGGAAATCAGGGTACTGTTTCCAAGTGAAGGGATTCTGGGCAGGAAAAACAGCATACATTCACCACAGTTAGGGAATCCTGTGGCCAACTGATCAGGAAGCAAAAATAACACATTAGAGGAGATACAGAGGGCTCTCAGGGAACACCAGGGCCGGCAGTGGAATGCTCTGGAGTGCGCATGGCACTCAGCCTGTTCTTACACTCCTGTTGCCTCCTCAGGAGTCCCTTTCCTCTCCTCTCCATCTTCTGCATTCCTTCCTGCCTTATCCGGGGAGGCTGGGATGCCCTCACGTGGGTCTTCATCCTTGACAGGTAGTGTGCTCTGGACTTGAGCAGATCTGGGTTCTGCTTGGACTCTGCTCCTTTTAAAAATTATTTTATTTGGGGGCCATGTTGTGTAGTATGTGGGATTTTAGTTCCCTGACCAGGGATTGAACCCAAGCTCCCTGTAGAGGAAGCACAGAGTCCCAATCACTGGACATCAGGAAAGTACCAGACTCTGCTTCTTTTTTGCAAGTTGAGCAACTTTACCTTTCTTAGCCATGGTCTTTTCACCTAACAGTTCAGTTCAGTTCAGTCACTCAGTTGTGTCCAACTCTTTGCGACTTCATGAATTGCAGCACGCCAGGCCTCCCTGTCCATCACCAACTCCCGGAGTTCACTCAAACTCGAGTCGGTGATGCCATCCAGCCATCTCATCCTCTTGTCATCCCCTTCTCCTCCTGCCCCCAATCCCTCCCAGCATCAGGGTCTTTTCCAATGAGTCAACTCTTTGCATGAGGTGGCCAAAGTATTGGAGTTTCAGCTTTAGCATCAGTCCTTCCAATGAACACTCAGGACTGATCTCCTTTAGGATGGACTGGTTGGACCTCCTTGCAGTCCAAGGGACTCTCAAGCGTCTTCTCCAACACCACAGTTCAAAAGCATCAATTCTTCGGCGCTCAGCTTTCTTCACGGTCCAACTCTCACATCCATACATGACCATTGGAAAAACCATAGCCTTGACTAGATGGACCTTTGTTGGCAAAGTAATGTCTCTGCTTTTGAATATGCTGTCTAGGTTGGTCGTAACTTTCCTTCCAAGGAGTAAGCATCTTTTAATTTCATGGCTGCAATCACCATCTGCAGTGATTTTGGAGCCCCCAAAAATAAAATCTGACACTGTTTCCACTGTTTCCCCATCTATTTCCCATGAAGTGATGGGACCAAATGCCATGATCTTCGTTTTCTGAATGTTGAGCTTTAAGCCAACTTTTTCACACTCCTCTTTCACTTTCATCAAGAGGCTTTTTAGTTCCTCTTCACTAGAATAAATAAAATGATAGTATTTATGTCATAAGACTGTTTTGAACTTTAAATGAGATTATTCAAGTGAAGTACATAACAGTGCGTGATATACAGTAATTCTTGATAAAGGCAGTTTTTTAAAATACTATTAATGATAGATAATAGTTATTATCATTTAAGAGTTGGGGAAAGTTATTCACCATCTTTAAGCCTCAGTTTCCCTCATTGTAAAGGGGGAACAGTTGTGCTTGCCTTTAGAAAGTTACTGTAATGATGCTATGAAAACATCTGGATGGAACCTACCAGAGTGTCTTCACTTCCCAGCTCTGTATTTATTTAACTGGGAAGTCACCACAAAGCATTTATTCTGTGAGGAAGATCACATCAAAGTAATAATGGAGTCCACAGCCAGGAAGGACTTTCAGTCTACATGACGTGAGGAGAGAGCTGTTCTTCACAGAAATGGCTCTCGGGCTCAGAAGAGGGGCCGTGAGAGACTGAACTCCCTGCTCGCCTGGGTAAGATGATACTTTTCTGCTTCATTAACATCAGGCTTGCCCATGTGACCTGTTTCAACCTGAAACGTGAGAGAAATGAAGTGTGTGACTTCTGTGGGACAGCTGTAAGGGTCATTGTGCGGTTCTGCATATTCATTTATTCTCTGCCACAAAAGCAGCCATGCTGCAGGTAAGGGTCTCTCCATCATCCTGAGTCCTGAGGAAGTCCTGGAGCAGAGTCAGTGGACTCTGCTGGACACATAGCCCACTGACTCTTGTTGTCATAATCCACTGAGGTCTGGAGTTTTCTGTTTTTGCAGCATAACCTAACCTATCCTAACGGACACAGGCCAGATACGCCAAACAGTCCTCTTCTCCCTTCCAAGCCACTGGGACCGGACTCTTTGCTTTCAGTCTTGGATGTTGCTCAGGAGTGACAGTCTTAACTCATACTGCCCCAGAGAAGGACAAGGCAGTGGGATCCAGTGAAGAAGACCCCATCTCAGTGTGTGTAAGTTGTGCTCAAAGTTGTGGATGGAACGTGACCTGATCTCACCTGGTCACACCCAGTAGCTGCTGTTGAAGTGTGGTGCAGGGAGCACTGTGAATTGTCTACCCAACTTACTTTCTACCTTCACGCCTTGCCAACGTTTCCCTGACTTTCTCAGCTCTTCATCCTGCCCCACATGAGTTGGGGGAAGCTGACCCCATTCCAAGTCTAGAAAGAGATTCTGATTAGTCTAGGCCAGTGTTACTCAAAGTGTGATCCATTGACCAGGGCTGTTCCACAAACCCTTTGTTACTTGCTGGGAGCCGGCATATTGCATATTGAGTGAGGATCTGGAATAGCTCAACTGGAATTCTATCACTTCCGGGAGCCAGCGTGAGGCACTCCGCCCATGACAAAGGTCATGAGGAAGGAGGCTCGGCATACGCAAAGGCGGGATCGAGCCTCAGGAGTCCCCCTGGAAATTCTCGAGCATCTACCCCCAAAACCAGAGTCTGCCTACTTTCTGCTTTGTGCTTTCACCTACACCTCTGACTTTATGGGGGGCTGTCCCCCACTACCTCTCTCTGAAAAAAGAGTTAGCTCACAGCTCCAGTTAATAATTCCTGGGTGTGACAGTGTTTAACCTACAAACTCCTTTGGAAATCCTCTAGCCTGCCTGAATGGGTTTTTCCGGCCACATGTGATTGTTCAGAGCCTCCCAACTGTGAGAGGCAGGAGATGTTCTAAACTGCCTAAACACAGATTCCTTTGAGTAGTTAAAAGATTGATTAGAAAATGTATTGGTGAAGGGTTTTTCACTTGTTGGGCCAATGTTTGCTGCTAAGCCTCCATACTCCTTACCTACTGTGTCCTTGGCAGTGTATTGATTGATATAATGGGTGTATAGAAATGTAAAATGCAGCTTTGTTCAATGCTTTTGGAAGGCTGGCGCCTGACTTTGGAATAATCACCTTTAGAGAAAGATAAGTTTCTTAAAATGTTAACAGGCCTCCGGGCCAGAAGATGATGTCTATCACCTGAACTTTTGCATATGATAAGTTTACAGGAAAAAAGCCTGGCTTGCTGCATGACTCTACCCCTTCCCCCATTATCCTCTATGCATAACTTAAGGTATAAAAACTACTTTGGAAAATAAAGTGCGGGCCTTGTTCACTGAAATTTGGTCTCCCCATGTCGTTCTTTCTTTCACCTTCTGGCTGAATTTTTCCTCTGAGGCGGGGAAGCTCGTCAAGCCTACTAATTTTGCCTGGGCTTCTAAGATCTGACCGGGGAGGCCTTAGTGTCTCTTCTCCTTCGGGAGAACGGGAGGACGCCTGCGGCCTTCGTAGGTGACGTTATACCCTGCTTTGGAATTTTATTCAGCCTCTTTTCTCCACTGAATTTCCTCACTGAGCTATCCTCATTCTATTATTCTTTAAATCTTTGATAAATATTTATAAATAAATAAGTCGCCGACGCCGTCCCCGCTTCGAATACCCTGGATCAGCCGGGGCTGGACCCCGGCAGTTACTGGTGCATTATGAGATGAGTATAGAAACAGAGGGGGTGTTGAGAAACATTGATAGTGATTGAACCTTGCCATGGCATGCAGATATATAAGAAGTGAAGTCTTGTTGAACAGAGTGTTGACCCTTGAGATGCTGTCAAAACCACGTAAGTTTTCATGTGATAGAATTGCATGCTGTCCATGTGCATAGGGAACCCTGTACTGATCTATGGATGGTCTCGGCCAATCATGGTAGCCCTCTTCCACTTACCAGTGATTGGTCTAGGCTTGGGCATGTGACTCAGATCTGGCCAATGAGACATGAGAGAAAGTCTGATGGGGGTTTCTGGGACAGTTTTCTATACTCCTAGGAAAGAAAGAGAAAGAAACCATTCTTATTTTCTTTGGGGCATTGGAGTCTGGATGTAATGTCCTGAACTGCTGCTGCTCTTCCTCTGGATATTAGTTATGTGAGAGCACGTTTCCTCATTGTTTAAGCACTTGGGAGTCTGGCCCTACTGTTATTTATGGTACTCCCACCAGTGCATTCACTCAGGGCTGTTAAAAAAGTCAGACTCTCCAACTTCTTGAATCTCTCCCTCAGTAACTTGCCATCATAGTAAACCCTTCCCTTTTTTTTTCTTTTCAGCTAACAAATGTTCGCGGATCACCTATTATGAACAGACATTTTCAAGATACCCAGTTGTGTAAGACAATTCTTTTACCCACAAACACCTTATAATCAAATCACAGAATATAAAAATGTATGCAAATAAAGCCAGCTAGAATATAGTGCCTATTATTAAAAATACACAAAAACATGCAAACAGAGAGCAGGGATAACTGATTTCCAGTGGATGTAATAATATGTTGTTGGCACAGCAATCACCAAGTACTGTAGCACATATCTAAGAGTATGGCTTTGTTTTTCTGTTTTTTTTTTTTTTTATAAAAACTGTTTTAAATAAGAGAAATTCCAGCTGAAATCTGTTCACTGTTCTTCATCGTTTTGTTTGTCCATTTTACCTTTAGTATTTCTATTCAAGTTTTACATATTGATATCAGTATGATTATGGCCTGTATGTGTTCAGTTTTATTTAATGTCACGAGCACTTTCTGTCTTTTTCTTCCTGGTTCTCTTCCCTTCTTTGTTTCTCCTTTAATCCCCCTGAAGTAACAATAACAGTCTGATGCGTAGCTTTTCATGCTCTTGCTATTATGTATAAATATGTTGTTTTTGTTTTTCTAAAATAGGGACACGATATATAAATTTCTCCGTAGTTGCTTTTCTTATCTAACCATAGGATAAAGACTTTTTTTTTTTTTACCAACTCCTATTACAGACAGTTGCTGGATTCGCCTTGCTCTCTGTTCCCCATGTAAACGTATCCTTGGGTGTCTCTGGAGGGCGGACACGCTCTTGGCCAGCAGGCTCCCTTCTAGTGTGTTGGAGCCCTTCTCTCCCTCTGTTGACTTCTGGGCTTACAGGAGTCAGGTTGTGTGGGTCTCTAAATCTGGTTATGCTGTTGCACTTGTAACTGTATCTCTGCAATTAGATATTTTATAAATCAATGCACTGAGCATATAAAAGAAAGAGCATCTCGTTTCTATGAAAATTAAGTTAAAAGCTTAGGAAAGATTTGCCAAATGTAGCTTTCTAAAAATATTTGCAATCAAGGCAATGGTAAAGATCAGAAATAATATGGTGTCTTTTACTTTGTAACAAACCACCACAAAATGTTTTGGTTTAAAACAATAATAACCTATTGCTGTGGATTGAAGGTTTGTGTCCCTCGCAAATTCATATGTTGAAGCCCTAACCCCCAGTATGATGGTATGTGGAAGCGGGGTCTTTGGGATGTAACTAGGTTTGGATGAGGTGATGGGATTAGCGTCCCAGAGCCCTTTCTCTTGCATCACTCTGTGAGCCCACAGCAAAAGGCAGCCTTCTACAAAGCAGGAGGAGGGTTCTCACCAGAACCTGACCAAGATGGCACCCCGATCTCAGACTTCCAGCTCCTAGAGATGTGAGAAGGAAATGTTTGCTGTTTAAGCCACCCAGTCTCTTCTGCTCCATCCTGTTGGTAAAAGGACCTCACAAAGTCATCCCAGCTTCAAGATGTAGGAAACGGAAATGACCTCTTGATGAAAGAAACAGCAGTCACGTTACAAAGGAATGTGCACACGGGGATAGGAGGAATCTGTGACAACACTTTGCAGTTTAACACAAGAGGAGAAATTATTTAAAAATCCAGAAATATTCATTCATAGGTTTTAAGCTTAAAAATATAAAAAACAATGTGTCTTTTGCATGACTTTTAACTGACTAACTCCTACCCAAGTTACATTGCAGAAGAGAGCTTCTACCATATACCAGGCTTATTCTTTTAGGCCAGTAACTAGAGAGGTCTCTCTCAGCCTTTTTTGTGGCTCCATGGAATTTCATGGCATGGGTATGACATATTTTATTTAACCAGTCTCTTATTAATAGCTGTTTGGGTGATTTCCTTTTTATTGCCTCACAGTGAACAGTGTTATGATAATATTAATGTAAATATAGCCTTTCATACTGGTGTTTTATTTGTGTGTTTAAATATAAATATATGTGTGTGTGTGTGTACACACACACAAGTCTCAAAGGAATTTCTGGGTCAAATGTCAGGTATATATTTTAAAATATATTTATATTTAAATGTATTTCCTCTTTGCTTTCTGCCATTAGAGTGGCAGAAGAGGAGCTAAAGAACCTGTTGATGAGGGTGAAGGAGGAGAGTGAAAAAGCTGGCTTAAAACTAAATATTAAAAGAATTAAGATCATGGCATCCGGCCCCATTCCTTCATGGCAAATAGAGGGGGGAAAGGTGGAAGCAGCGACAGATTTCCTCTTCTCGGGCTCTAAAATCACTGTGGATGGTGACTGCAGCCTGAAATCAGAAGACGATTGCTTCTTGGCAGGAAAGCGGTGACAAACTTAGACAGTGTGCTGAAAAGCAGGGACGTTACTCTGCCGACAAAGGTCCCGCTAGTCAAGGCTGTGGTCTTCCCAGGGCTTATGTATGGTTGTGAGAGCTGGACCAAAAAGAAGGCAGAGCACCAAAGAATTGATCCTTTCAAATTGTTGTGCTGGAGAAGACTCCTGAGAGTCTCTTGGACAGAAAGGATATCAAACCAGTTGATCTCAAAGGAAATCAACCCTGAATACTCATTGGAAGGACTGATGCTGAAGCTGAAGCTCCAGTATTTTGGTCACCTGATGCAAACAGCCGATGCATTGAAAAAGTCCCTGATGCTGGGAAGGATTGAGGGCGGAAGAAGAGGGCATCAGAGGATGAGATGGCTGGATGGTATCACCGATGCAATGGACATGAACTTGGGCAAACTTCGAGAGGTGGTGAGGAACCGGGAGGCCTGGCATGCTGCAGTCCATGCGGTTGCAAAGAGTCGGACACAACTGGGCGACTGAACAACAACATTTTAATGTGTATTTTAAATTGGGCAGATATTGCCAAATTGCTTTCTGAAAAGCTCCATAGTAATTTTCATTGCTGCTAGCAATGTAAGAGAGTATCTTTTCCCTGACCTTTCCAGCCTTTAAGTTTTTCTTTTTGCCAAGCTGAGAAAAATGTGAAAAGTGAGGGAGAGAGATTTTTTTTTTCTTTTTTGCTAAGGGAGGAAAGCACCGTGTCCCTGCCATAGTCTGCATGGCCCAGTGACAGAATCTTTCGGTCTCTGCACTTTTGTATTTGTTATATACCTTGTTTTCCATGTTGTACACCTGGATGCCCTTTTTCTTCTTCCCTGCCTGGTGAGCTCCTTCATAGCTTTGAGAACTCAGCCAGAATGCCCTCTGCTTGGGAGGCTGCCCTAATCCTGCCAGATCAGCATGCCTTCCTCTCTACTGCCTTTGCTCTCTCTGTGGTTTCCCCTGCCAGGCCCGCGCCAGGGCACAGACAGACTCTGGGTTTCTGGAAGGCTCTCCCATAGGACTCTAAGCTCCTGGAGGGCAAGGCACAAGTCGCAATCTTCTCTGGGTCCCTTTTGCTTGAACTGTGCCTGGTGCAGAGTAGCAGTCCTGGAAATGTTCATTTATTAAGTGACATCATAATGAAGCTTTCCCATAAATGTTTGTAGAATAAAACAAGGGATTTTTAAAAATTAATTTTTATTGGAATATAAGTGATGCAGTGGTAAAGAATCTGCCTGCTAATGCAGGAGACACGGGTTGAGTCCCGGGGCCAGGAAGATCCCCTGGAGTAAGATATGGCAACCCACTCCAGTATTCTTGTCAGGGAAATCCCATGGACAGAGGAGCCTGGCAGGCTGTGTCCATGCAGTCGCGGAGTAGGACACAACTGAGCGACTGAGCACGCACCCGCATACTTGCTTTATAATATTGTGTTAGTTTTTGCCGTACAGCAGAGTAACTCAGCTGTATGTTTGCATATATCTCCCCTTTTCTTGGATTTCCTTCTCATTTAGGTCACCACAGAGCACTGGGTAGAGTTCCCTGGGGAGGGGCTTTTGAAAAGGAGACTGGTGCTTGTGGCTGTGCAGGCAGGGTGAGGTGGAAGGGACGCACGATTACACACTCCGTGGACAAAGCACCTTGGGTGGAGGGAGGCCACAGGCGCCGAGCAGGGCTTGAACTTTAGCAGTTCCTGGGAGCTGACCTCCTCTCTCTGCTCATTCCCCACTCAGGCATCCAAGGTCACCTTGCTGTGGTTCTGTGTGAAGACAGTACCCCAAGGGGCCATTGATTTGGAACATCTGATCGGCTCTCTGAGTTGTATCCGCTGGCTCGTAAAATCCAATAAATGTCAAAGATCTGGCAGGCCCATTAACCTCTGGAGGTCTATTAAAAGACTCTGCTTTTGCTAAGGAGGTTCTGTTTCTGTATGATAGATGCCAGGGCAGCCAGTTCTAAAAACTCCAGAATTAAGGAAGTTAGGAAGGGGGCAGATTTAAAGCGGGGTCACCTGGTCTCTACCAGTTTTGTCCTAGGACTCTGTCATCTCTTGCATTGGTACATACGGAGCCTGTCAGTGTGACTAGCCCCGTGGTAGCTATGTGAGTGGGGGGGCCCTCCTCCAGGAAATGTTGCAGAACTTCTTTATCTGCCTCCAAGAAAATGAACCCAACCCCTCTCTTCAAAATACCCCACGTACACCTCTGTTTTACCCCTTATGACACTGAAGTGTAATTATTTGCTGCATGCGGGTCCTTTCTGTTTGACTGTGACGGCTGCAAGAATGGAGTGTTCATTGGAATCTCTTTGACAAGAAGTGGGGGAAACCTGAACCCAAACTACTTTGGCAAAAATAACTTCGGTTGGCACACCTGTCTCAAGCCCTCCCCATACACTGCAAGATGGTCCCTGGCAGATCCCATGTGATGGCACGCTGCTTCAGCAGCTCCAGCATCCTGCGGCCAGCCTCACCTTCCTGCGAAAAGAAACTTTTCTCTCCCAGTTGTTGTTGTTTTCCAGTGGCTCAGTGAAATGAATAAATGAATGGAATTAACATAGTCTCCTATGTATTCTTGTTGTTTGTTGTTGAGGCACTCAGTTGTGTCTGACTCTTTGCAATCCCATGAACAGCAGGACGTCAGGCTTCCCTGTCCTTTACCATCTCCTGGAGCTTGCTTGAACTCATGTCCATTCAGTTGGTGATGCCATCCAACCATTGCATTCTTTGTTGTCCCTTTCTACTCCTGTCTTCAATCCTTCCCAGCATCAGGGTCTTTTCCAATGAGTCAGCTCTTCACATCAGGTGGCCAAACTATTGGAGCTTCAGCTTCAGCACCAGTCCTTCCAATGAATATTCAGGGGTGATTTCCTTTAGGATTGACTTGTTTGATCTTTCTGTCCAAGGGACAGTTTGAGAGTCTTCTCTAGCACCACAGTTTGAAAGCATCAATTCTGCGGCACTCAGTCTTTTTAATGGTCCACCGCTCATGTCCATGCATGACTACCGGAAAAACCATAGCTTTGACTATATGGACCTTTGTCAGCAAAGTGACGTCTTTGGTTTTTAATATGCTCTCTAGGTTTGTCATAGCTTTTCTTCCAAGGAGCAGGAGTCTTAATTTCATGGCTACAGTCACTGTCCACAGTGATTTTCGAGCCCAAGAAAATAAAATCTGTCACCGTTTTCATTTTTTCCTCATCTGTTTGCCATGATATTCGTTTTTTGAATGCTGAGTTTTACTCCAGCTTTCTCACTCTCCTCTTCATCTTCATCAAGAGGCTCTTTAGTTTCTCTTTGCTTTTTGCCATTAGAGTAGTGTAATCTGCCTATCTGAGGTTACTGATATTTCTCCCAGAAATCTTGATTCCAGCTTGGGAGTCATCCAACCCTGTATTTCAGATGATGTGCTCTGCATAGAAGTTAAATAAGCAGGGTGACAATCCACAGCTTTGATGTACTCTTTTTCCAATTTGGAACCAGTCTGTTGTTCCATGTCCGGTTCTAACTGTTGCTACTTGATCTGCATACAGCTTTCTCAGAAGGCAGATAAGGTGGTGTGGCATTCCCATTTCTGTAAGGATTTTCCAGTTTGTTGTGATCCACACAGTCAAAGGCTTTAGCATAGTCAATGAAGCAGAAGTAGATGTTTTTCTGGAATTGGCAATTTGATCTCTGGTTCCTCCGCCTTTTCTAAGCCCAGCTTGTTTATCTGGAAGTTCTCAGTTCACGTACTGTTGAAGCCTATCTTGAAGGATTTTGAGTATTAACTTGCTAGTATGTGGAATGAGTGTGATTGTGCAGTCATTTGAACATTCTTTGGCCTTGGCTTTCTTTGGAATTGGAATGAAAAGTGACTTTTTTCAGTCCTGTGACCACAGCTGAGTTTTCCAATTTGCTGACATATTGTGGGTAGCACTTTAACAGCATCATTTTTTAGGATTTGAAATAGCTCAGCTGGGATTCTGTGACCTCCACTAGCTTTGTTCATAGTAATGCTTCCTAAAGGCTGCTTGACTTCTCACTCCAGAGTGTCCAGCTCTAGGTGAAGGACCACACCATCGTGGTTATCTGGATCATTAAGACCTTTCTTGTATAGTTCTGTGTATTCTTGCCGCCTCTTCCTAATCTCTTCTGTGTCTCTTAGATCCTTACCATTTCTGTCCTTCATTGTGCCCATTCTTGCATGAAATGTTCCCTTGATACCTCCCATTTTCTTAAAGAGATCTCTAGTCTTTTCCATTCTATTTTTGCCTGTATTTCTTTGCATTGTTCATTTAAGAAGGCCTGCTTGTATCTCCTTGCTATTCTCTGGAACTCTGCATTCAGTTGGGTATATCTTTCCCTTTCTCCGTTGCTTTTTGCTTCTCTTCTATCCTCATATATTTGTAAATCTTCCTCAAGTGACCACTTTGCCTTCTTGGATTTTTTTCCCCCTTCGGGATGGTTTTGGTCACTGCCTCCTGTACAGTATTATGAACCTCCATCCACAGTCCTTCAGGCACTCTGTCTAGGAGCTCTAATCCTTTGAATCTATTAATCACCTCCACTGTATAATCATAGGGGATTTGATTTGGTTCATATGTGAAGGGCCTAGTGGTTCTTCTTACTTTCTTCAATTTAAGTCTGAGTTTTGAAATAAGAAGTTCATGATCTGAGCCACAGTTAGTTCCCAGTCTTGTTTTTGCTGACGGTATAGAGCTTTTCCATCTTCCACTGCAAAGAATACAGTCAGTCTGGTTTTGATATTGACCACCTGGTGACCTTCTGTGTGGGGCTTCCCTTGTGGCTCAGCGCCTGAAATGCCAGAGACGCAGGTTCGATCCCTGGGTTGGGAAGATCCCCTGGAGGAGGGCATAACAATCCACTCCAGTATTCTTACCTGGAGAATCCTGTGGACAGAGAAGCCTGGCGGGCTACAATCTAGAGGATTGCAAAGAACAGGACATGACTGAAGCGACCTAGCACATACGCAGCCTTCTGTTTATTGGGTACTGTGAAAGTCTTTGTAGAATATTGTATTTCCAAAGTGACTGCAAAAAAATATTTCTTACCTCCCGTGCCTTTTTGTGAAAACTTCTATGTGCACACCAGTGGCAGAGTCCATTTGTCCTTCCCTTGAATCCTGGCACTGGCCCTCACACCTGTTATAATTAATAGAATGTGATGGCGGTGACTCCGGGTAACTTCTGGGCCTTAAGAAATCTGTAGCTCGTCTTCACCTCTTGGGTTACCCTTCACAGTGTACAGGCAGCCGTGTGCTCGAGGAGCATGGAGGAGAACCGAGATTCCTGGCAGACGGCTCCAGCTGAGACCCCAGATGGTGGTCAGAGCTGAATACCAGGCATGTGGGCAAGGCCATTTTGGACTTTCCCACCATCCCTGGGCTTCAGCTGTACCACGTGAAGCAAAAGAATCATCCAGTTAACCTCCAAAGTCATGCAATGTGTTCAATAATAATAATAATACAGTTTTATCCTCACATCAGTCCTGTAGAAATAGGTTCGGAGATGTTACACAGCTTTCCTTAAATCACACAATCCTTAAACAGTAGATCATCTGACTTATAACTCATGTGCTCATGAAAACTAATTTAGCCAGCAGATAATAGTAGAAATCAGTCATTGGAACGTAAACCATCTGGCACCATCCCAGGGATGCATCTCACAGCAAGGCAGTGGATTTAGCGTGACTCTTTCTGAGGACTTTAGCATGGTAGCTAGAGTTAGCCTGGCAGGACCTTAGGGCCTAACCTCGGGGCTACCACAGTGGCACAGCGGGAGAGATGCAGGCAGCTGTGGCGTGCCTGGGGCGGGGGGGATGCTGGCGAGCAGGAGGGGCGTGCCTCCTCGGAGAGACCAGCTAGCGTGAAGGCCATTCCTTGTGCTTCCAGGTGCTACTCGGCCCAAGATCGCCAGTTCTTTCAAAACTTCAAAAGCACTAAGTATTCAGATCCCTCAATTTTGTCTGACTCGGGGATGGAGGATGGAAGAAGACATTTGCATACCACCACATCTGACCTACAGAAGCCCAGATTTTGACTTGCCAAAAAACCATCCGCGTTCAGTCTCTAGAGAAACATACCCACTGCCTTTGTTCCAACAGAAAAAAAAAAAAAAAGGCAAAGAGTTTTCACTCTAAGCTCTGGAAACGGTTCCCAGATGTCCCAATTTTTTTTTTTTTTTTCCTGTAGTTAAGATAATTCACCAGGGACTCCTGGCCCATCATCCACCTTCCAACTGGCCTTTACTTCTCTGAGCCCTTGTCATCCTATGAAATGCTGCTGCTTCCCAGGGAAGGCCAGCCAGGGAAGCTCCTTGTGGAGAGGCAGGTAGTTCCTGTTTTCCTAGGCCTGGCTGGCCGTGGATGCCCGTCCCAGGCACAGGCCCCAGGCAGTCTGGAGGGAGTTGTACTCCATGCCTGCGCCACGCATCTGTGTGGCCCACGGGGCCATCCTGGGCAGAAAGCATAGCAGTAGGTGACTTGCTTATGGGGTCCAGGGCCTGAAGGTGGAGGCTTCTGCAGGAGCAGGAGCTGGGCCTGCTGCCCTCACCCCGACCTTATCTTTTGGCCAACCGCAAGCTCATGGCCTTTGTTTCTCCGTGTTTTTCTGCCCATTTACAGAATGATGAAAACCTCGCCCGCTCCTGTCTGTCTCACGATGCTCCGTGCGGCCGTGTGGGTGCTGTTTACAGCTCCATCAAGTGTGTCACGTCCATGAGCTGATTTAGCGTCTACTGCCGCCCACCAGTGTTGTAGCGCTGTAGACCGGGGCTCAGAGAAGGAAGGCAACTTGTTCAAGATCGTACAGTTAGTGAACGTATTAATAGTTGACCCAGGTGTTCTCTGCTTCTTTCTGTTTTGCACTTAGAAGGTTTTGAAAAAAATAAAAAAAGACAATAATTCCTGTGTGAATCATTGAAAAATTCCATTCTTTACCCTGACTCCCAAATGCCAACTCTTCTCCCCAGAAATAGCCACTGTGACTGGCTTCTTGTGTGTCCATCTGGATATCAAACATAATAAAATTAATGAAGTTGGGACTGGTTGGGATTCGCCAGGCTCCATGGCCACTTAACCAGTGGCCAGGGGAGAGCCTGGGGTGCCCTCAGGGACGTCCACACCGGGCCACTGGTAGCAGTGACAATGCAGTCAGGCTCTTCACAGCACTGAGGTGGGGCTGGTGACTGACCTGATGCAGGCCACTTGTTTTCACTGGGCAGCATGCTCCTCTTTCACAACGTGAACCAGGAAACTCCCATGGTGAGTGTCCATCTGAATTATGGGGGAGCTTTCTGTAATTCAGATTCCCGGGTGTCACCCCAGGCCAGTGGGATCAAACTTTCTTTGAGAAGGACCGAGAATCTGTCATTTTTAACTTCCTTAATATCCTTTAGCAAACTCACAAAAGTACACAAAGATTTATGCATAAGGGAATGTAAGTGCTAGGAAGACGTGCTGCTGCCTCGCTTCAGCACGTAACTAGAATGTCCATAGATGGCCACATAAAGGGCCAGGTCCACTCAATGGAATACTATGCAGCCATAAAAGTTAGTTATAGCTTCACGTCCTGGCATATTGATGGATGCATCAGAGTGCACTGGCAACAAGAATGGGGAACGGTGTGTGGACTGGGCGTGCGTAGAGGAGTGTAGGGAACAGCCGTGCCTGCACACATATGCTGACCTTCTAGAAGTACATAAGAAAGAGTGTCTGCTTCCGGGGAGGACACGCTGGGGGACTCTTTACTGTACAGCTGGAGCGTCCCCGGTGTGTATGCAGAAGGAGACCGTTCTCACGCTAATGTCTGAAACGCTCCCAGGTGATCTGATGGGCCCCCAGGCTTAGTAACCACTGGATTAGGTGATTCTTTGGCCTCCTGAGGACATTTCGGCTCTAAAACTCAGGCCCTGGGATTTGTGGTTTATGCACGTGACAGACACGAGTGGACGGTCGGGTGGCCCCGGAAGTGCGGTGTGCCATTGCTGCCCCTGGTGAGTCCGTCTGGAAAGGCCACCGTGATGGTACAGTCTCTGGATGGGGCAGTGCATGCAGTTCATACATGCCAGCCCCCTGCCGGTACACACCAAGCACGGGCTGTGTTGGACCCCTGAACAGTGCTTGGCCTCTGCAGCTCTTTAGGGAGAGGCACGGGGATGGGACACACCAGTGGGCCAGAGCCTGGTACATAGTAGGCACTCAATAAGCATGTTGCCCAACTGAACGAATGAGCCGATGCCCTTTTTGCTGGAGCTGCTGCTAACACACTGGGTGACTCTGGACCTGTTCCTTCCCCTCTTCTAGCCTGTTTCCCCATCTCCGAGGAGGTGGGTCCCTTCTACCAGGTCTCATCTGAGCCAGCCTTCAGGGACCTGTGAGCAGCCCAGAGCAAGTTGTCCTTCTATTTCCCTGACTGTTAGTCTTCAAATTAAACAGATCTGTTTGGAGTGTTTGGCGTCGCCATGGTATTACCACTGCTCTTGTGCTCTCTCTCTCTCCCTCTCCCTATCTCCCCAAGCAGTTGAGTCCCTGCCTCTTCCCAGCACCCTCCAACGCCAGCCCAGGAGACGTCACGGACCAGCTCTGCAGTCCCCAGAGAAAGATGCCTTCTGAAGTCACAGGATGGCTGTTGCTTCCTGGCAAGGCACTCATTTGCTTTTGTCCTTTGGGGAGGCAAACTGTAGCTAGGAGCTGTGGAATGAGAGCTCCCTAAGGAAATGGGGACTCTCCCTAGGCTGCAGCTGTGGCTAGGGAGAGTGTGCCTGAAAGGTCAGACTCTCATCCCGCCTGTATGAGTCTCATACCAGTGTGACCCCTGACACACGCTGGGTGGGAAACAGGAACGTCCTCTAAATGGATCCGTGGACAGAGGACCCTGTGTAAGGCCAGAGCGCTGCAGACATAGGGCACTCCTTTGGGGCAGTAATTAATATTTAAAATTTGAGACTTAAATTCAGTCATGGTTGCTCTGTGAGGCAGAGGCTTTGGGGATGGAATTTTCTTTTCCAGCTTTAATGAGATACGTGGTGGCTCAGTGGTAAAGAATCTGCCTGCTTATGCAGGAGACACACACTTCGATCCCTGCGTTGGGAAGATCCCCTGGAGAAGGAAATGGCAACCCACTCTGGTAATCTTGCCGGGGAAATCCCATGGACAGAGGGGCCTGGAGGACTCCAGTCCATGGGATCACAAAGAGGCAGACTTAGCAGTAAGTACCACCAACAACTGGCACATAACATTGTGTAAGCTTGAGATGTACAATGTGATGACTTCATACATTAGTATATTGCAAAGCGTTGGCCCTGACACGGCTTATGAACACATCCTTCACCTCACATAATTACCATATTGTTGTTGTTATGGTGAGAACAGTTACGATTTACTCTCATATCAGCTTTCAAGTGTACAGTGCAGAGTTGTTATCTACAGTCTCCATGTTGTACATTAGATCCCCGGGACTTACTCATCTTATAACTGAAAGGTGTGCGCCCTTTGACCAGCACCTCCCCGTTCCCCACCCCCAGCCCCTGGCAGCCATCAGTCTACTCTCTGTTTCTGTATGTTCTGCATTTTCAGATGCCATGGTCAAGTGAGATCCTGCAGTATTTGTCTTTCTCTGTCTGAATAATTAGGGGTGGAAGTTCTTAAAGACACTGCTGCAGTGGGAGGGAAGGGCCGGAATTTCCTTAAGTAACCAGATTCTGGCAAAAGTTAGTAGATAATAATATATTATTATTATAGAAGTGATAACTATAATAAAATGTGTGTGCCTGATGTGTTCTGAGTTAAGCAGTAACATCCCCATTTCACCGATGAGAAAACAGAGGCCCAGAAGGGTCCAGTATTTGACTGTGGCAGTTTGGACTGTGCTGTTCAGAAGGCCCTTCGCTGCATGGCTGTGAGCATGAGCTGGTGGAAGGAGGTACGTGTGTGAGAATCCGAAAGTGGAGGTGAGCAGGGACCACACTCGCCGTAGACCTCGTTGCGGGTGGGGGGAGGCAGTGAGATGCAGAGGGGCCAGAGGCTCCTGGGGGCTTTTGCTCTGTTTGGCTCTGTGGCCAGCTCTCCTCTCCCAGATGCATGGAGGCAGCATCTCCCATATTTCTCCCCCACTAACCACCACCCACCCCCACTGCCCCCGCCAGTCCCACTCGACTTCCTGGATCCTGGCTGGTGAGCCACCTGACCCACCCACTCCCTGTCCCAACCTTCCTTCTCCCGCACGGTGTAAGGTCACACTCCAGTAATAAAGCCCTTATCCCATGCCCCTAGTGGCCTCTTCCCCACTTGAATCCTGACTAATCCCTTGAGAAAGGCACGGTGACTAAGAGGTGGAGGAAACCTCGATCTAAACCCAGCTCCGTCCGACTGGAAAGCTTCTATTCTGTCCAGGATGCCCTCTAGGATTCCCGTCGGTAGGGAGTTACTGGTCAGCCCAGTGCCCAGTGCTGTGGGTTAGACCATGGATGACACTGAAGACAGAGAAGCCAGGCTTGCTCTCCAGGAGCTTTTGTCTGTTTAGGGAGAGCAAGTGAAAATTCCTGGCACTTTGAGGATGTACATATACCAGGATCTTTCCTAGCAGAGATCATGTCGATTACAGAGTTTAATTCCACCAGCTTATGTGTAGGGCGTAAAGCAGTGCCCTGGAGGGGCTGCAGAGGTGAGCCAGCCACAGGCCCCGGCGGAGTGAGATGTGCAATTACGGAGACGCACAGCTGAAGAGCCAGTGACGCTGGCTGTGTGTGCTTGGCTGGCCTCCAGACCCTCTTCTTCTAGAAACTTATTCCTTTGGGAAAGTGTGTCCTCTAATCTCACCGCGTGTGATGTGGGCAGGGCTGACCCTTCTCTCTGGCCACAGTGCAGGGTCCAGCCTGCTGAGGGTCAGTGGAGGGACTTTGGCTGGAGCAATAGGAAAGAGAACTCTTGCCACAGGCTTGCCATGCCGGCAAGTGAGCCCCGGGTCTTCCAGGGGCTGCTGCATGGAGAGGGCCTGCCCAAAGGTGGGCAGGGAGGCAGAACGAGAGGTAAAAAGAGGCCGCTTCCAGGCGTCCTTACGCCAGCCCTGGGTCTGCTCTGGCCCTGCCATGCACAGATGTGCGAGCTGCTCCTTCCAGTTGTGCTTTGTTGTGGAAACCACCAGACTCAGGAGAGAAGGGTCACACTGGGCCTCAGAAGGGCCTCCTGAGGGGATTGGCCTGGATCCTTGGGAGTGAGGTCAGGGAGGGACAGATGAAGGCAGAGAGAAGGGAAGGTGCTCGGGGAGCGGTGAACTAGGGCAGGGAAGGGGCCCCTCATTCCGTAAGGGGCGTGCACTGGTGCCAGGCTCTGTGGGATAGGGTAGGGTGATGTATGGAGGGCCCAGGGACAGGCTGGAGTGGCCTTGAATCAAGCTGAGGCCTTGCAGAGTTCTGGGGGCTTTGACATTGGGGTGCAGTGGGTGTCATGCCTGGTGTTGCTGAAGACGCTCCGTGTTCAGGGGGATGGGTTTATCGGCGTGAATGAGCGGTGATGTCGTTCAGAATGTGAGGTGTGCTCCGTGGCATCTGCACTGGGGAGAGGCTGGATGACTCACCCCACACCTGGCTGCCTTGGGCTCCAGAACATCGCTGGGTCTGAAGCTCCCCCACCGCTTAGGAGAGGATGGGGTGACCCCAGTGAATGGGGACCAGTGGGAGGCTTCCCCAAGTTCCATAGCGGGAGGCGCCCAACCCCGTCAGGCCCAGGCCTCAGGAACGCCCCCTCCCCACTTCCTCCATGTCCCCCACCGCACACTGATCACCCAGTTGGAGGATTATCCGGTGACTGTCTGTCCATCTCAGGTGCTGATGAGGAGGCTGCCGAGGCCAGAGAGCTGAGAGAACAGAATGAGTCCTCAGAGAGTAGGGGCCTGATGGGCAGCAGAGCTCATGACCCTCTGGGGGTGGCAGGACCCACTCTGGGCAATGAATGCCCGGAGGGAATGGAATCCTTGTTTTCCTAAGAGAAGCTAGAATTCTAGACTTTGATGTGAAATTGCCTGATTTTTAAATGTTGGAAGCCATTTTCTTTTTTTAAAATTTATTTTATTGGAGGATAATTGCTTTATAATACTGGTTGGTTCTGCCGTGTATCAGCATCAGTCAGCCATTGGGACACATATGTCCCCTCCCTCTTGAACCTCCCACCTCCCACCCCATCCCACCCCTCGAGGTTGTCACCAAGCACCGGCTTTGAGCCCCTGGGTCAAACAGTAAATTCTTGCATCAAACAGCAAATTCCTGCTGGCCATCTGAGTTTACCTGATAGCGGATATGATTCAATGCTGCTCTCTCAGTCGGTCCCACCCTCTCCTTCCCCTGCTGTGTCCACAGTATCTTCTCTGTGTCTGCATCTCCACTGAAGCCCTGCAAAGCCACTTTCTTTTAGGAATAAACCAGACACACCCAGGGCCTGAGTCCTGTCAGCCCCTTGCCTGTTCACCCTGAACCAGCTCTCAGTCCCACAGGGACAGGAGTGGGTCGGCTATAGCCCTGCTCCTGGAAGGGAGGCTGCGCTGCCTGCTGTGTGAACTCAGGAGCGGACGGCAGTTTTTCATGGTGTTTCTGGCTGGACCATGGTCGTGGATCCAGAGGACCCTCCTCTCTTGGATACACTGATACAACCGCCTGGGCTCTCTGGCTGGCCTGCTGGCCCGGAGGCATCACGAATGAGCGCATTTACCACTTTACCTCTCCGGCAGCGGCAGAACCTTTATTAGCGTCATCCAGCCCATCAAGAAGACGTTCCCCCCACCATCTTCCCCAGCTACGTGGCTGGGATTTCTGGAGCCCGAGGAAGGTGCTGGCTTCCAGGGCCCTGCTGCGGCTTGGGCGTCCTTGGACAGCCATGTGTGGGAGGGGACCGAGATGCCGCCTGGCTGTGGGCGGCAGGTGTCAGCACCCCATCTTCTGGACACCTTCCCGGGGCCAGCTTGTTTCCTCAGCTGTCCACCTTCATTGGTGGAGTGAGGGGCCCTGCAGTGAGCCCAGAGCCAGCTGGCCATTTTCCAAAGTCTTCCTGCGCCACGGGAGGGGAAAGTCACTGCAACCCTTCCATCCCAGAGAGACCTCTCATCTTGTCCTGGAGTCACTGGGCCTGGTACCTGAGACCCTCTGGGGATGTGTCCCTCCCCGGCTTTTCCCCTGCAGGCCCCATCTCTGCCACATATCCTGGGCTTTAGCATCTTCCTGTCCACGCAAAAAAAATTTACAGCAGGCTTGCTGGGTGCAAGACCCACCCATCAGACTGAGTCATCACAGACGTGTGTGTAGAAGGGTCAGCTCTGCTGAGCATCAGGGAGGAGAAGAACATCATATCATGAGGCCTGAAACAGGGATCTGATCTCGTCGGGGCTGGGAGGCCTTGTCAGGGAGGAGTGTTTGAGCAGCACCCCGGAGGGTAGTTTTTAGCAGGGATTCTGGTGTGCAGAGGTGAAGGCCGTCGTGGCTGCTCCAGGGGTGCGGGCTGGGGGTGTGGGACACCATCAGGAGACGGCGGCAGCAGAGGGAGGAGCTGGGGGGTGCTGCTGGGGGCGGAGCGGTGGGCAGATTTGGGCTATATTTAGGATTTGGTGACAGCTTGGACCTGTGAGTGGGCAGGTGCCAGGGCGCCTGCCGCCTGTGTTTGTGGCTCGTGCCCTTGGGAGGCTGGTTGTACCTCTGCTAAGATGGGGGATCCCGGAGAAGAAGCAGGCTGTGGGGTGGGGTGGGGGTGGAGAGGAGTGGGAGGGGGTCTGAGGCAGCCATCTGTCGACGTCATCCCTTTTCCTCAAAAGTGCTCCGCTTCTCACACCTGCAGACTTTTCCAGCTGCCTGGAACACTGGTTCTTTCTGCCCTCTGGGTCAAATGCCTGTTGAGGTTGCAGGGCCCAGGTAGGATGCCCCTTCCTCCAGGCTGCTCAGCTGCATCCCTGGTGGGAGCTCAGCATCTCTCTTTGCTGGTAGCGAGTCCCACCTGACCCAAAGGAACATTTCAACTGGGGAGGAAGGAGGTAGGGAAGCTGGCAGCAGGCTGAGGGTCACCATGGCTTCTGAGAGCAGGAGTGCAGGGTGTGTGTGTGTGTGTGAAGAGAGAGAAAGAGAGAGTCTATGAGTGTGCATTTGCGAGAGCATGACTGTGTATGTGTGTGTGTACTTGCCTGAGGGAGGAGGGGGAGGCTGGCCTTGCCTGGCCCTGCCATTCCCAGGAGGGCTGTGTGCTCAGGGTCATGGCGTTGGAGACAGGTCTGCCTTGTTTCGTGTCTGGTTCTTTTCCACATTGTAAGCTCTGTGCCCTTAGGCAAGCACTATCACCTCTCTGAGCCTACGGGGACTTTGTCTGTAATGGGATTATCATGGCATCTGCCCCACAGGGCTGGTGTGAGAAGTGAATAAGATGATACTTGTAAGAACACTTAGGCAGGACATGAAAGCACTCAGACCTAGTGATCCTTCACCCTGGCCTCCCCCCTGCCCTGGGCACACTGCCCTGACCCACCACCCAGGTCCTGGCTCCTGGTTATTCCTGTGCACAGACTGTGTACCCATGTGCTTCCGGTGGCAGTCAGCAAAGCGACAGTCCTGTGTTTATTTATGTCGATGTGGTTGAAATGATCTTCTCCATAAGCTCTAAGAGGGCTGGAGGGGGGTCTTGCTTTGCTCGCTGTTGTCTCCCTGGCACGTAGCGGGAGTTGCACACAGTGTGACAAGCATTCATCGGATCTGTGAATGAATGTAGAATGGCAGTCTCTTCCCTCCTTTTTGCCTTCCCTCCTTCCTTCTTGTTTCTTTGACAGCCCATCCCCACTAGCAGAGCCAGCCTTCGCACTGGACCTGGGACAGGCCTCACTGCCCTCGCAGGGTGGGGTGAAGCTGGGAGCCGGAAGGCAAGTGAAATGGCCAAGACAGCTCTGAGGCTCCCCTGAGACTGTGGTAAGGCCAGTGTCAGGCAAAGAGCTGGTGCTTCATTATTGAACTGATGGCTGCTGTCACCGTTCACACCTCTGTGCATACTTGAGAAATTACACTTCCCTTTTTTTTTTCAATCCTAAGGTTCATTATAATTTTGATTACTTTAAAGATCTCCATTCTTGTTTTAAGCATCCTTAATTAAAGCCATTAATTTATATTCAGCCATAATGGCAGAGTTTTCTAATTTGTTAATTATTGTTGAACTTTAACCTGCTAGATCTTACCAGAAGGTAGCTTTTGGCCTGGGGAACTCTTAAAATTGTTAATGAATCTGTTCCTGGTTGTGCGTCCCACCAAATAAAACAAATGCAAGAAAGCATTTGCCATCTGAAAGATTGCTGTTCATCCTCCTGAAATAAAACCTCTTCTTTCCCGTTATCTTTGGGAGCTGAGGCTCAAGATATTTACATGGAAGACGAGGAGCGGCCAGCAGTTTGATGTTTTCCTTTTTTTTCACCTTCAGGAAATTGCTCTCTTATGCAAGAGAACTGCAAGTTCACCCACAGCAGAGCAGTCATACGATAAATCTGTTTGCAGGAGAGGGAGGCTCATATCCCCTTTGAGAAGCTGCATTTGTTTGCGGGAAGCACGGAGGGAGACAGCATTTTTCTGGGGGACAGCGAAGGGATTAAGGCATCATGACAAGCACATGGCTTAGAAATGAGCCCAATTAAAAAAACATGAACCTGTCTGACCCTCATAGGAAAATCCAGAGCTGTCACCGTTCACGCCTTGATTTGAGAAACCAGCACAATTACCTTGGAGATCATTAAGATTCTGGGGGAATGAGTTTTCTGGTTTTGCCTGTGATTTCCATTTTCTCATTACTGACAGAAGCCGCATTTATGGATCTTTCTCTTTTAAACAGGAGCTTCTCAGACTATTAACAATTGGCTTCCCCCAAAGGTATCATGTCAAAGCTTAAATGGGTTCATCTCGGCTGGTTCCGTGAGAACTGTTTCCCTCCCCCTTCCCCTCCCCCTCCTACTTAAAACAGTTTTTTTTTTGTTTTTTTTTTTTTTTTTTGCCTTTGGAGAGGGATTCACAGCCATGGGCAGGCAATTAGATTTCAAAGCTGGAGAACTCCGCTGCACTTTGCCAGGAACTGCTGAAGCAAGCAAGACAGCCCATGGGCTTTGAATGGCTGGCCCGGAAGCAGGCCCTCCCAATGCAGCTCTCCCAGGATGGGCTAGAAGAGTGTGTGTTTGTCTTTGTTCTGCAAAGGGAAATCTAATTTCATCCCTGGAGCCCTATCTGCGTGGTAATTCCGTAGCTAGGCGATACTGGCACATTCAAAAGGCTGGGAGATGGCTGAGTTTGTGAGAGGCTGAGAGCTGTCGGGGTCTGAGAGGGGGACAGCTTCCAGCGATCAGGGCAGCCTTTGGGACTGATTCTCAGCCTTTATCTGTGACTCGCTTCCTTGGAGGGCTGCTATCTCTCTAAAGACTGAAGGCACCTTTGTGTCCTCATCGCAGCCTTCTCTCTTGCTGCTGACTGAGTCACACGGCTTGGGAATGAGGTCTGATTTCCAAAGCTGCTGAGAACAAAATACCAGCACTTGTTCCAGAAGCAGGCTGGTGCCATGGCTAGAACTCTGAACTAGGAGCTGCCTGGAGACTGACCCAAAATTGTGGGTTGTGTTTGTGACCCCAGACAACGCTGCTTCTCTCATGGAGCTCATTTGCTCACGGGGGAAGGAGAATACATAACTGAATAACCAGAAACATATTGCTGGTGATGAGTGCTGGGATTAAAGAGAAACTGAGTGATGTGAAAGAGCAAGCCGGGAAGGCTCCATGGTGGAGGTGACATTCAAGGGGAGACTTGATGAGAAGGAGCCAGCCATACAGAGATCTGAGGGCACAGCATCCTAAGGCAGTAGGTGCAGCACCTCTGAGCAGAAAGTGATCTTGGCATGTCTGTGAGGCAGCATCTGCAGCTGGAGCCTGGCAGTCAATCGGGAGAAGGCCTGAAATGTAGGCATAATCTAGGAAGGGGTTTGGGGGGAGATGTTGTGTGGTGGTAGTTTTGGAGGCAGGGAAGAGACAGATGACTTGATTTGTGTTTTAAGAAGATCACTGTTTTCTGGATGGAGAATGGATTGGAGGGGCACAAGGCAGGAAGCAGGGCTGCCAATCAGAAAGCTACTGCAGCGTCCCAGGTGGGAGAATAAAACCATTTTATCCTCCAATGACAGAAGGCACCTTCCACAAAATGAATAGGGTTGTATTTCTAGGGTTTTGCTTGTTTCGGACATTGAGAACCTCACTCAAAAGTAGGCAGCTGGGTGGAGGTTATGAATGCTTCCTGAAGTATGTTTTACTAAACAGGCCCCAGAAACTCGTTTGTGTGCAAGGATCTGATTTTTTTTTTTTTTAGCACCAGCAGCTCTGCAATAATGAAGCAGTGCGGATGGACTTGAGCACGGTGGATACTCAGAGCAAACCCCAGGGGAGACTAGCAAAGGCCGCAGTCTGTGTTGTATAGCAACAAGAGAACAGAATAGCATCAGCCATGCCTGATTTTCAGGAATGCGCTCCAGACCACGGGTCTGATGCTTAGCTGTCTGTAGAAATCAGCACAAATAGGGATGAATTTAACATATGCTGTATACTTATTTCCCACACATTTCCTAGCCTTCTGATGTGGATATCAGCTACACTGTACAAAGGAAAGCGACTCATGTCCATTTTAGTACGTGATGTTGTACACCATTCGAATTTCTTAAATCCTTTGTGATTTCTGACTTTACACAAGCTGGGAGAATATCGTTAGTGTCAAAAATCAGAAAAAATTTCTTTGGAAGGATTTTGACTGTCATTCTCCCAATTGCTGTCTGACTTGGAGCAAACCAGCTGCCTCTCAGGGCCTCTCAGTTTGTTCTCCTGTGAGGTGGTGCCTGCTTCTCAGGCTGCTGTGTGCACTAAGTCAGATCTTGACCACACAGAATTCTTGGACAGTGTTTGGGCCCTGGTGTGTTCTGGAAGCGTGTCAGCTGCTCCTGATGAGATAGCTTTTCTTCATATGAGTAGGGCTGCATTGGACGTAAAATGCCACAGTTGTGAATAGACAAGGGATAAAAGTGTGACTCTGCAAATCACACTGCTAGCAAGTCAAGAACATGTCAACATGTTCAACATGTCAACATGTCAACAACAATGAGGATAATAACCATACAGTGAATGGAGCTAGTGCTACTATTAAAAGGTATATTTATCAAAGTCCCGGCAGGAAATAGAGCTTCATTCAGATGATTCCATTGAACAGACACTGAGGAAGCCCCCACTCACATAGGAATGGAAACCTAAGGGAACCAAAGAACTGAAATAAATTCAGAAACGATGGTGCTAGATTTCAAGTTAGGGTCACAAATTCTTCCCACTCCAGTATCCAGGCCCCTCTGCAAAGAGACTTTGGAGTTGCTCCTATGAAAAGATGAAGTCCATTTTCCCATTCCTTGAATCTGGCCTAGTCTTGGTACTTGCTTTGGTCAATAGAATGTGCCCGCAGTGATATTGTCGAAGGTCCAAAGCAAGGCTTCTGGAAGCCTTGCAACTTCTGCTTTCACCTTCTTGGAAGATGACCTGAGACTTCCCTGTCCAGAAGCCTGATTTAGCCTAATGGTTGATGCGAAGCCACATGGGGAGAACCAAGGCGCCCAGCCAATAGCCAGTCAAACTGTCAGATGATGGCAGCTCCATGAGGGATCCCTGACCAGCAGAATAACCGCCCAGATGAGCCCAGCCCAGACTGCAGAATCATCTGCAAATAAGTAATGATTGATTTGAATCCCTACATTTGGGATGATTTGTTGCACACCAATAGATAACTGATACGTCTCATAATAGCGAAAGCTGTTACCAGCCCCAGGTCTGAAGGGTCACACAGCTGCTAGAGACCTGCGCTTTAGGAAGATGGCAGTGGGGAAGAAATGCCCCAGCCTCTCTCCCTTCCTCACTTTCCTTCTCTTTAGTGCCTCCTATTCGGCAAACTCAACCAGACACCAGAGGTTGGGAAAGACTGGGTGATACCGTCCCAAGGGGGCAAGCTTCCAGGGCTGGGAACCGCTTGGGGGGGTGGGAGGAGGGCACAAAGGGAAGATAGCCAACTGAGAGGAATGAGTGTGAGGCCTCACTCCGTCTGAGCCCCCAGCCCCTGTGGTTCTGCAGAGCCCTCCATCCTCAGAAAAACCCAAACACACACACAGCCAGCCCTTCTAACATTGCTTGATTTCCTGAAGAGGAGAAGACAGTTTGAGACTGTGCGGTCACTGTTTGTCCTGAGCTTTCAGTGGGTGATTTTCTTCATCGTCTCTGCCATGCTCACCACCACCCAGATGCTCCCTGTTCCCTGTGAAACCTGAAGAGGGAGAACAGAGTGCGCACCGATCCGGGGACTTCATTCCTTCCATCCTCACCTCCCAGCACGTTTCCCGCGGGGGAGCCCCTCAGCCACCCTCCAGACTTTGACGAGCTCCCCAGTCCCCGCTGACGGGCTGCTGGCAAGCTGTGCGCTCACAGTTCTGCAGGCTGTGCGCTCCTGCTGCAGAGTCCCACTGGCAGCACTCCCCAGTCATGAGGTCGGCGACCTGTGAGAACAAAAGGAACTTGGCCGGGCCGATGGACCCCAAAGTTCTACTCTCAGGCTTAGAAGGAGCCAGGGGGCTTTCTTCTAATCCCCGGCCTTGCAGCAGGAAAAATGAAACTGTATTTTCGACACTACCCTTTCATAAGCAGCTAGGAGAGGGTTTGTGAATTGGTGATCATTTCAACTTGATTCTGGAAATGTGGAAAAACGTCATCTTCCTGCTGTTTTACCCTGACATGACATCAACAGACTAGAGAGTGGTCTTGCTTTAGAGAGTAGCAGGGCAGGGTTCCCGGGAGGCATGGGTTTTATCCTGACCCATACAGGGCTAGAGGAAAAAGCCCAGAGAAAAATTGCAGCAGGTTGACTGATAGGGGAGAAAGGAGAGCTTGCAGAAAACCTGGATAATGAATGCAGACAATACAGGCAAAGTAACTCTTTAGCGTCTCACAAAAGAACCCAAAGGAGGAGCCCAGCTGATGTTGGGATGGTGGAAAGGGGCTGCCTGAAGACGATGGCATGCTAGCCAGCTCTAACGGAGATGGACCCTGGCTCCCCAAAGCAGAGCCGGAGAAGCTCATCTCGGGTGTTAACCCCCAGGGTGGAAAAGCAATATAAGGAATGTGAAAGGGAGTCACTTCCCTGGGAGACAGACCTAACAGCCTTTCATTCTTGGCCTCAGGGTGCTGGGGTCCTGGTTCAGTGGTGACTTCTTCAGGAGGCCCAGCGTGGGGAGGCTGCCCGGCTGTGTACCCGTCCCACAGCCATAAACAGAGCCCACTGTTTCCTATCCTTTTCTGCTGCGGAATCCAGGCCCATCCATCCTGCTAAGTGACGGGATGTGGTCAGCATCCCACGCTTCCTATCTCTGGCGGGAGCATAATGATGTGCCTCCAGACCTTGGGACCCAAGAGAAATGAGGCTTTCTTCCTGCTGGAGATAGAGAAAGGGCAAACCAGGGTTTCAAACACCTACCCTTCCTGCAGTTGAATAGCCTGGATGTGGAAAAGCGAGAGGCAGCCTGGAAGGCTCTGCAGCCTGGCCGGGAGGAGCAGTCCGTCAGGGACCTGACATTTGCCTGCTGACCTCTTATCGGAGTTGCTAAGTCATTGCGGCCTTTGTGCTGCAGGGCTGGGAAGGAAGGGATCACCTCGCCGGCTCCCAGCCTGGCGCCCGCCATTAGCATCTCCCTGACATCTGACTGATATCTTCATTTCTCTTTGGTAAACAGGCCGCCTCAAGGCCAAGGTGACAGTGACCTCTGGCGCTGCAGGCAGCACAGGATTCTCCCTGGAGACCCCGCTAAAGCACTTTCACGTGGGCCAGGGCTCTTATTTCCCATCCCCACCACGCTGAGGAGTGCTGACAAAAATAAATAAATAAAAAGCCCTCCTGCAGAATACGCAGCGGGGTGTGCTGTTCGGAGAAAGAGATGGGAGGAAGGGCGCCCGGGAGGGATGGATGAGGCTGGGGGTGGGGGTGGTTGGACTTAGAAGGTAGCCTTTGCCTCTCTGTCTCTAAGAACAATGCGGCTGCCCAGGAAACACAGCCAGAGGCTATTAATAGGCTGGGGCACGAGACTGGCCAAGCTGCTGCATTTCTGACGTTTGGGAAGGATCTCCAGTGCGAAGTTGCTCGCAGGCTCCGATTTTGCAAAGACAATTAAATATAGATCCTTTGGGGAGAGGGGTGGGCGGAGTGTAAGCTGCCGCTTCAGTGCAATTTTAATTCTGAATGTTTCTATGGATCTAGTCGCACGCCTGACAAGTGCTTTTGAACGTGCCCAGTGTGCCAAGTGCAGGGTACACCCAGAAGAGATGCACCCTGCCCCCAAAGAAACTCATGGTCCAGGGGATTGCAACCCCTTCTTCCTGCAGGGCCAGGGAGGCGACATAAATAAAGTGAAGCGGACATGCATGAGACAGTAGGGCCTGGTGGGGTCTGTTCGAAAAGTCTTGCGTCTTCTGCACAGGAATTAGGGAGCTACTCAGCCCCAGTCGTCTGGTCTTACACAAGAATGACTGCCCAGTGTGGCTGTGCTTTTGTGATTTTTAAGGAGAAAACGCACTTAAGGGTGTTTTAACCTTAGGCAAGTTGCAGTTTATCTGCCTCATTTTCCCTCTCTTTAGAATGAGGATAAGCTGACTTTGTCTCAGTTCTTCTCAGCATTGTAGATGTTCAAAGAATTATTAGATATTTGTTGAATGAACAAGGTGCCCATTACTTTTGTCCACACGTAATTATTTTATAATAAAAATCAACTTAAAAAAAAGAAAGACATTTTGTATGATTTTTTTCTGTGTGTGTGTGTGTGTTTTTTTTTTTTTTTAATGGAAAGAAATACTGTGGGCCAAACAATGTCTGTTGGTCTGTGGCCCAGGGGAGATCTTATAATAATATATGATAAGGGCTGAAATAGAAGGAATCTCAGAAGCTTATGAGAGCCTGTGTTGGGGTAGTGGTGGGGGGTGGGGAGGGCATTAACCTAGTCAGGGTAGGGGTGGGAGTGTCTTCCCAGTGAAGATGAACTGAGTCTTGAATGATGGTAAAGTGAGCCTAAATCATGACAGAAAGGTTGAGAGACCCATTCCAGGCAAAGGAGGAGAAATTTCACCGGCTCCATTGCATGTGCCTGCCCCGCCAAAGAATGCATTTGTCAGCCTTCATTGCGGCCACAGTGGCCGTCGGACTCCCGGTGTCTGTCTGGAGCTCTGAAAGGGAGAGCCTTCAGCCTCACCCTCCCAACTGGCTGATAGGTGTGGTTGCAAGAGCTCAGATGGTGGAGGGCTTTGTTTTCTGTTTAAAACTGAGTTACTACTGTCTGCCTCATAGGATATAGGTTAAAGGATTCAGAGCTCTAAGGCATTTAGAACAAGGCCAGCCCCACACATGTGCTGCCACAGCATTATCCCATCAGCGCGATCCTGTTGGCAACGTGGTTCTGCAGTGTTCAGGGGAGGGCAATGCAAGAAGAGTGCTGGAGCCTGGGCCCCAGCTCCCACCTTGCACCTCCACTGATACGTGGAGACGTGCTGACTGCTTTCCCCTTTAAGCTACTGTGTGTTTGCCTCTCTGATGCAGCACCCAAGCTCATATCCTTCCAACACAATGAGTAAGTCAGAAGTCAGCTGAGGTTCACTAGATGAATTATGTCAAACTGCCCCAAAGTGCATGACCCACAACAGTCCAGAGTGACCCTAATACCCAGATGCTTGTGGCTCTTGGACTTTGTGAGCCCTGCGTCTTCTCATGCTACCCTGGCCCACACCACACCGTGCCCTGGAGTTCTCACAACAGTGACAACAGCCAGGTATCCAGATGATACCTCGGTGGACGGAGCTGAGTTCACTGAGAGGTTGACAGAATCCCTGGGTGACGGGGAATATGACTGTCACACAGACATTGGTCCCCAGCTAGATCCCTGGGTCTCCTTCCCCCCTATCCTGCTGGGAGCCCATTCATGCCCTGCTTCCCCACCTCAGCTGCCTGTGACAGCCAGGGAATGCTCCTTGCAGTCCTCTACTTACAGGGTGTGTAAGTGACAAGGGGCCTGCTGCATCTGTGTGGCAGGAAAACTAAGGTGGTCCATCCTTGGCGGACACAGGACTCCTCTCACAGTAGACTGGCAGAAGGACAGTCCTGCCAGACCGTTGCTGCAGCATGACAGCCTAGGGCATCTTCACCCCCTCTCCCCTCTCCCTCACTCAGGGTCAAAGTGCGTCATAGTCTGCCTGCTGATTGAGTCCCCCCTCCTTCCCCCTTTTAATCCCGTGGGCATTTCCTTTAATAAAACCCCTGTACATGCATTCCTGTCTTTGCATCTGCTTCAGTGGGGAATAGTTAGTGCCTACATTTCTTAGAAGAGAGAGATATAATTAGTTCCTTCACAGTTAGGGGACTTATTCCATCCCAGGACATTTTGCCTGCCTAAAGAGAACCATGTCTCACTCAGAGTGGTATTCAGAGACCAGGAACACGTTTTGGTAATGGTAGAGCTTTCCTAGCTGCCTTCAGAGCAGACCCTGTCTTCTCTGTCTTTACACAACTAGGAGAGTGGGAGTGCAGTGTCTGGGAATTGGGAAATGTCTGGAGCTTTGATCAGGCCTGTTTGAATCTCTCGAAGGAAATGGGCGGTGGTTTCATGTACCAGTTAAGATGCTTTGGAGGCAGGTAACAGAAATCCAACTCAATGGTTTAAACAAAGGAGGATCTATGATTCAAGGCAGAGTGTCTTCAGGGCCTGTGGACTCCTTTGTTCTTTATGTTCCCAAGCATCCCGTTTCCTTCCGTCTCACTGCTCTGACACGCTAGGCCTATCAGTCCTGCCTTAGGCTGCTTCCCTCATGGTGCCCAGGTGGCTGCCACAGCCCAGTCATCACACTCAGTTGCAACAATTTTTTGACATAAGTAAAAGATACTGAATTTCTCTGTGTTTCTCATTTTAAGAGTGAACACACTTTCCCCAGAGTCCTGCAGCAGGACTATGGTCAGAAATGTGTCATAGGCAGTTTTGTGCTTATTATTGTCAGAGGAATGGGACTGCGTGTTTGGCTTGGACAATTGGGATTTAGTCTTGAGCTGAGGACAGGGTTACCTTCCTTGGAGTGGAATCTGAGCACAATCGTGATTCCATTTTTAGTTGGAAAATGTGTTGCTCTTCCTCCACTTCCCACTATTCAAGCTGTTCAGCCCCTTTCTATTTTTGCTGAGCTGTCTCTTGGTCTCCCCAAAGGCAAGAATTTCTTCTTGATCTCTTGACTGCTAAATTGGTTCTATTTAGTGTCTTCCTGAAAGCCAGGAGTGGTCTGATTCCTGAGGTTATTTTACTAGTGAGTTGCCGTTGGCTGCAAATGATTAAAATCTTTTGAAGTAATCATAAGTAATGAAAGAGCTTTTTAAAAAATGACTTTCTGACTATGTGATTTCATATTAAAGATAATCTCTTAAGTTCCCTTCCAGCTTAATGTCTGACCTTAGGAATGCAGACTAGGTGTCTGGCCATGATGGCCTGCACTTTGCCTCTGGTGTGCTATGAAACTGGGGAGGAATAAGGGTCCCCCTTTGGGTCTCAGAATCTCAGTCCAGAAATTGATTGGGGTGGGCCAAATCTGGGCTATCAAGTCACTTCAGTTAAGTGGCTGAGGCTGCCTGGAGCAATACATTAAGAAGGACTCGGAAGTTTAGAGGGAGAAAGTGCTTTGATCTACTGGTGATGTCTGCCAAGGGCACGAGAGAGGAAAGCGACAGGACACATTTTGTTGACTCTGGGCTAGAAGATCCTGAAGAACCTTCTAGCTCCAACATTCTTTGAGTAGCCACTGCTAGACCTGGTGTGATCTTGGGCTTGCATTTCTTCAAATACAGTATTGTTTTGTCTCTAAAATTCTTCAGTGGATACAGAGCCCCAAATAAAATCTTGGTCTGTATCTCTTTATGAATGAATATGTTCTGCTTTGTGTTTTATAGATAAATGTAGATATGGATAGGGACATATAGATATGAATAGTGTGTGTATGTAAATGTATGTGTATATAACAGCACATACACCTACATATCCTCATGTATGAAAACCTTACCTGGTGTCCACTAATCCATTCAGTCAATCCCTCAACACATTTGTGTTACTCACCCATGTTCCAGGTGCTGACAGGTGCCGGGGATACAGCAACAAATAAGACGGTAAGTCTTGCTTGTAGAATAAAAGTCTTCAAGAAGCTTTTCTTCTAGGAGGAGAAAGAGACAATAAGCATACGAATACCTAATTGTTTCTTGTACAAAATCGTAGGAACCCGAAGGAGGTGAGGGAGCAGCATCCCAAGCAGAGGGAATAGCAACTGTGAAGGCTCTGAGGCAGAAGTGAACTTGGCAAGTCCAAGGGACAGCAGGGTGGCCAGAGTGGAAGGGGCATGACGGCCAGGGGGAGACATCGTGGGGGAGGATGAGAGGTCAGAGAGGCCACGTGCTGTGGCACTCTGGCAGGTGACACTGAGGATTTTGCCCTGAGTGGGATGGAGGGTCGTAGGGTTCCTTAGGGGAGGGGCTTGGTTTTTAAAGGACCCTCTGGTTGCTGCGTGGTTGGGGAGTGTCCAGGTGTGGGAGGGAACACAGCAAGGGTGGCCGCCAGGAACTGAGTCAGCAGGTTGTTGTAACAGGGGGTGGTGCCTCTGGCTAGGGTGGAAGAAGCCGGGGGTAGGTAGGGAGAAGTGGTCAGTTTCCTGATGTATTTCGAAGATGGAGGTGATGGGATTTGGGGGTGGATTTTGTCTCCAAAATGAGGGAAAGAGGACTCAGGGATGACTCATAATTCTGGCCCGAAGCATCTGGTGGAAGATGGTGCTATTTACTAAGAAGGGAAAGACTGGGGAGAAGCAGGCCATGGTGCAAGGAAATCAGGGTCCTACTTGGACAAGTTAAGATCATAACTAGACAGGTGCAGGGGAGCCCAGAGCTGGAGATAGAAATTAAGTATTAGTTGCTGATATATATTTTAGGACTGTGTGTCAGAGCCAAGGCTCAGAATTTTCTAAGTGTAGTGATCTCCATTAATCCTCCTAACAACATTGTTGGGTGGGTGATACCATTTCTAATTGCATCAAAAACTCTGTTGGTTGAACGGCATGGTCTGATTTCAGACCTGCTAACGTGGAAAATTGCATCTTAGAATTGATGATGTATGGTCATATTGTTCCCATTTTTCAGATGAAGGGACTGAGACTTAAGTAGCTAGCTCAGGCTTTCAAAGCCAGTATTTGGCAGAGTTAGGATTCCTGTTCTTGCTCTTGTCGTGTTACTGTTCCTCATGCACATGAAATGCTCAGCAATGACTGGTTTGTAGCCAGCCTCCTTAAAGCGGTCAGTTATCAGCTGTTTAATGCACTGGACTATCGGCTTGCTACACACGTTCTGCAGATGCCGTGCAGTACAGGTAACACACAATGTAAACACCTGTACAAAGGTCAGGAGCATATAAAAATGTCTTGGGCCTAAAAGCACACCTTTCAGTATATGATTGTGTAACTTTTCAGACCAAAATCTTCTGGGCTCAAATTTGTATGTATTAAAGCCAGGAAAAGATATTCTCAAGAATGAACAGCCGCCATCCTGCCCCAGGCCAGTCTCTCTTGCTTTTGAGTGATTGATTTTGCTCAAGACTTATCCCACTCTCCCCCTTGATTTCCAGGGAAAACCAGCTTCTGTTAAGTGGAGAGAGTCAGGTCAAAGAGCAGCTGCTGGTGGGGCATGTGGCTGTGACTCTGGGATTTTTCAGGCGTCTGCAGCTGCAGTTTTGGAACTGGGTGAAGGTCATTCCATCTCTTGCACATGGAAGGCTACCTGGATGAGAACTGCAAGATGTGAGGAGCATAAGCCTACACCTGAGTCTTAGATGATCCTGACTTCCTCTCAGGAGCTCAAGGTCGCTCTGAGCAGCATCTATTAATAAGCAGAGTAATTTTGGAAGATTTAGAATTGCTGCTCAGATATTGACATGTGGAAGTCTCTCTGCTTCCATCTCCATGGGACTAGATTGGACCCATCTGGATAATCCATGCTCCTCTCGCCACCTGCAAAATCCCTTTTGCCACATAGGATAATACATTCACAAGTTCCAAGGATTGGGATGTGACCATTTGGTGGTGGTGGGGTCATTAAGTCATTATTAGGGTGACCACATCAGCTTATTCCCTTTATGTCATTAGTGTGTAGAATAGATCTGAAAATTAGTAGCTGTTCGTTAAGTTTGTTGAATGAGTGAATAGCTCCCATGTACAGGGCAGGGGCCAGGCAGTAGGCACATGTGAAGTACTGGAAGTGTGGTTTTTCACTTGCTCTTTACAATCACCCTGGGTGGTAGGTTTTACCCCCATTTTACAGATGGGGAAACTAAGGCTCAGAGAGGTGACATTACTTGCCCAGGACCATCCACTTAGGGATGACAGAGCCAGAACTTGAATCTGTGTCTTAACTTTTCCAAAGCCCAAGGCCTATACTTCTGTCTCTGTAGCTAAGGAGGATGTCCCAAGCCTGGGCATGCCCCTGCCCGCAGCTGTCTTTCTTATATATCTGCTCACCTTTTCACATCCACATTGCCAGTTCCAAAACAGAGTATCGTTTCACACCCGTCTTCCTCCCTCTCCTTTGGAAAACCCCTTCACTTCTTTTGATAAAATCAGTTTCACCAGCCTGAGGATTAGGGGAGATCAGGTGTAAGTTTTGCCACTCCATGTGTGGCCCAGAGGCTAGAAGCACTGCCATTGCCTGGAAGCTGTTAGAAATGTGGACTCCCAGGGCCCTACACTACTGATCCAGGCTTTGTGTTTTGATACACTCTCTAGGGCTTCCCTGGGGGCTCAGAGGTTAAAGCGTCTCCCTGTAATTCGCAAGACCTAGGTTCGATCCCTGGGTTGGGAAGATCCCCTGGAGAAGGAAATGGCAACCCACTCCAGTATTCTTGCCTGGAGAATCCCATGGACGGAGGAGCCTGGTGGGCTACAGTCCACTGGGTTGCAAAGATTGGACACGACTGAGCGACTTCACTTTCACGTTCTAGGTGGTTTGTTCACATATCAGTCTTTTACATTTATTTTTATTGAGATGTAATTGATATATTACCTTGTATAAATTTAAGGTGTACATTGGTATAAATGTCAGTTGATTTGATGCATTTATTGTGTTTATTGCAATATGATTACCACCATAGCCTGTTAGCTAACATCTCCATCATGTCAAATAAGTTCAGATAGTGATCTTTTCATCTTTGTGGTGAGAACACTTTAAAATCTACTCTCTTAGCAACTTTAAAGTATGTAATACAGTATTGTTGACTATAATAAAAATGCTGTGTGTTAGATTACCAGAACTTATTCATCTTCTAACTGCAGATGTGTACTCTTTAACCAGCACCTCCCCAGTTCTCCTACCTCCAACCCCTGGTAATGACATTCTGCTGTTTCTAATGAATTCAGTTTTTCTAGATTCCACACATAAGGGAATACATACAGTACTTGTCTTCCTCTGTCTGACTTCTCTCTCTTAGTATAATGCCCTCCAGTTTTATCCATGTTGTCACAAATGGCAGGACTTCTTTCTTTCCCACAGCTGCATAGTATTCCAGTGTATATATAGGTACCACATCTTCTGTATCCATTCATCACTGACAGACACTTAGGTTCTTTCCACACCTTGGCTGTTGTGCATAACGCTGCAGTAAGTGTGGGAGTGTAGGTATCTTGTCGATATCCCTGTTTTCATTTCCTTTGGATAAATACCAAGAAACAGGATGGTGGACAAGCGAAAATCAACAAGTGGGACTGCATCAAGCTAAAGCAATTCTCAAAAAACAATCACCAAGATGAAAAGACAACCTGTAGGATGGAAGAAAATGTCTGCAAATCATATATCTGATAAAGGGTTAATATCCAAAATATATAAAGAACACATACAACTCAATAACGATGACAATAACAAAAACCCAACTGAAAATAGAACTACCACATGTCAGTCTGTGAAAAGCAATGGCACACACCCAGACACACGGTAAGTGTGCGATAACATGTTAGTTGATGATGGCAGGAAGTAGGACCTATTATTTTTATGATAAAAAAAGCATCTCAAATTCTCCTGTGATGTAAATAGTTTCACAGGCCCTTTAAAGTATTATCTAAATCAGAAATAGAAAGAAAATAAGAAAGGGGCAGATTCAAAAGATTCAGTTTCTTTGGATGAATAAAAAAGGTGGCAGGGAGAGAGAAAAGAAAAATATATTGAGTGGGGTGAGTGTTTCCTAGGCCATCTGTGGGAAGAAATAACAAAACCAGCCTTGAAATGCCAGCAGGAGAGAACACTGGAGAGCTTTACTTGACAGAATTATTGGAAATGGTGCTTCCTGATTCAGGGAAAAAAAAAAATTCAAATATATTTGTCCTTTTTTCCCCTAGCATGCTTATAACTCCCGGTAAAGCCAACAATCGGTTTTCAGCTCTTTTTAATTCTGCTCATCCTGTGGTTAATAATTTCCAGTTTACCCAGCAGGCTAACGTCACCTCCCCTTTCCTGGGAAAGACTTTCTCTGCTCCGGCTGGCAGTGAACCTGTCTTCCCAGCAGCTGCCCAAGTCATCCAGCCCGCCCCTGCCTTCTCTCCAACAGGGACCCTCCTGGTGGCTGTCAGACAGTGACTTAGTGTTCTGCACGGGGGAGAGGGAAGAAGAGAGGGCTGTCTCCCTCTTCTTTTATAATCTGGCAACGAGAAGAATTTTCTCCCTGTTTCCTGGGAAATAGCTGATAAAGGACATTTTGTCTGCTGCTATTTATGTATACCTAGGCTGAACAAATCCCCAAACTCTGCCCTTCCCAGCCCCCTCCGGACTGGGAACTTTGAGAACAGGGGACAATAGTGAAAGCCTAGAGCCAGCAGCCTGGGATGGGCCTGGGCACCGCAGCTCCCCTTCCTCCTCTGGCCTGCTGTTGAAAGCTTCACCAGCTGCCATCACCACCCAGGGGTTGGCTTCTCAAAGGTCCGTGGCCCTGAGAAATATTTCCTTTGGGGGGTGGCATGGACGGATTGGGAAAGTGGGCTAGAGTAACCAGAGGGTGCATCCCGGAAACTTGTAGCCCTACCCACCACCACCTGTGCCCTCCCCGGGTGCAAATCTTTGCCCAGCATCCTTGCTATCATCAGATCTGGCCAGCGTGGTTCAGAGGGCTGCCAACAGGCTTTCGGATCATCTTCTCCCTGGTTGCTTTGAATGGGCAGAATGGCTACAGAGTAAACCAGCAAAAAAAAAAAAAAAAAAAAAAAAAAAAAAGGGGGTGTTCCTGAAGCATGTACCTTCAACTTCCTGTTTACAACTCCAGAGGAGGAGCCCTGGGGACCAGCTCTGCGCGCGTCAGCTTTGCTTCTGCTTCCTCTGAGATCTCTGACCTTGTGAGGGCAAAGGCCTTCCCTTCTGCCACCTGGAAAAATAATACGCTGGGAACACAGGCCTGACTGCGAGGGCTGCTCAAAACAAACACCAAGTTGGCAAGTTGGTGGTGGTGACTCAGGTTAACTTGAACCTGAATCTTCAGGTCTTTCTGGGAGCATCCCCCATCCCAATGTGGGGTTCCATTCTGAGACCCCATCCGATAGCCCACTGGGGGACTTAAGGGGGTCAGTGGTAGGGAGGGGGAACCCAGCTGCAAAGGCAGCCAAGCTCCCCCCACCCGCCACAACCCTACCTGCTGTGTGTCCCTTGCTTCGCGCATTCCCCTTTCCTGGACTAAAAAAACAGTTAGGCATCCTGGGAGGGATCTATCATGGTGACACCGAGCGAGTGGCTGACCCAAGAGCAGCTGGATGGCCTGGAAAAGATGGTGGCACTAGACAGCCGCTTCTGCACAGTAAGCAGGGCCAGCAGCATCATCCTCCCCAGCACTCCTTAGAATGCAGCGTCTAGGGCCCTGCTTTGCCCCGCTGATCTGAATGTGTCTGATAACAGACCACGCCCGGGTGATTGCTGTCCACGTTGAAACTGCAGAAGCACTGTCCTAGGGCACCCAGCCCTGTGGATGCCTGCATTGACTTTAGACAGCTTGCATTTTTTAAAAAATCTCATGGGCACTTTGACTTTTTGTAATTGATCTTGTTTTCCTCTTGGCTAAGAAGAGCAGGTTTAATCCCACTGAAGTGTCAGCTTATTTGACCTCATGTTCAACACCATAAGACATGCTGCATAGCACAGACCTAATAAGGGCACCGCTGGGTCCTCAAAAGAAGAGTTTCTCAGATAAATATGATCTGAGACCAGAAAATTCACATTCCAGAGGGGGCAGGCAGATGACAGAGATGCAGAAAGTGAGCTGGGTGGACCCATGAGGACTGGACTGGACAGCAGATGTTCTGGCTGAAGGGCAGGTGCTACTCAACCCCCTCCTGTCCTTGTCATGCAGAGACCCAGCCAGGGTGCCAGGGCATATTTTTCAAGAGAATTCTGAATTTAGAAATTTTTTTTTAAGTCACCCAGTATTAAAAGACTGGCATTTAATGAAAACCTTTTTTTTTTTTTGAGAGAGAGAGAGAGAGAAAACGTGGGGGTAGACCTAACCAAGCATGTCAGGGAACATCTTGGTGCCTCAGACTGAACCCCTCCATCCTGGACAAACTCACAGACTGGTGGGGGAGATGGAAAATTTCAACGTGGTACCCCAAGGGAACGTATACTACCAGAGCTGAGAAAAGAGGTACTGAGCTCAGCCTGCGGACATCTTTTCTCAAATTGTCGATTCGTTCGTTACTCAGAAGTGTTTACTGATGCCTTACTGTGAGCCAGACTTTATGCTGAAACTAGGGATAAAACAGTAAAACAAGACAGACAGAGTCTCTCACAGAGTATGCAGGCTGGAAGCTGGGGCGGAGAGGCTAGGATAGGAATGATGTTCCAGGCAGGGAGACTCACATGTGCAAAGGCCCTGAGTTGCGAGCAGCATGTTGTAGGTGGGGGGCTACCAGCCCATCAGTGCTGGGGGAACTTGCCATGTGGCTGAGGGAGAGGTGAGAGGTGAGGCTGAAAAGGGAGGCAGGGGCCAGAAGATAGTGGTCCATACTGTACATGCAATTGTTGTTCTTGTTCAGTCACTCAGTCATGTCTGACTCTTTGCAACTGCTGAACTGTAGCATGCTAGGCTTCCCTGTCCTTCACTATCTCCTGGAGTTTGCTCAAACTCATGTTCATGTTCACTGAGTCATTGATGCCATCCAACCGTCTCATCCTCAGTCATCCCTTCTCCTCCTGCCTTCAATCTCTCCCAGCATGAGGGTCTTTTCCAAAGAGTCAGCCCTTCACATCAAGTGACCACAGTATTGGAGCCTCAGCTTTAGCATCAGTCCTTCCAATGAATATTCAAGGTTGATTTCCTTTAGGATTAACTGTTTGATCTTGCTGTTCATGTAACTCTCAAGAGTTTTCTCCAGTACATACAATTAATGAGGTTGAATTTGGACCCGCGTGACTGGAATGCAGTTTTCCTAAATTCATACTTGCTCAGAGGAGGGTGAATCTAATGAGCAGAGAGCTGAGAAATACCAAAAGTCCATAGAGTCATTAGGGCAGACTTGGGCAGTTGTCCAGGGGTGAGGTGATGTAGGACTGAACCATGCATTATGCAGGGATCGAGAGGTGGCTGTGGATCTGAGAACTGTGCAGAGTTAACATCAGGATGATGCCTTTAATGGGGACCCTGGGGAAGAAGGAAGAGCCGGGGCTTCTGGCCAGTGTGACAGGGGGATGTGGATTGCTGTGGTTGGTGATAATGGTGGTTACTTGCATTGCCAGTGGAGTTAGAGCCTGCCTCTGTTCAAATGCCACCTTCACCCCTTATTCTGTGAGTGACCCTGGCCAAGTTCCCAGGGTCTGAGCCTCTGGTTCCCCATCTGAGGAAGGTGGCAGGAATCCTGGCTGGGTTGGTGTGAGGATAAAGTGAGGTTAATGGTGAGAAGCAGTCACTGTTGGACATGTAGTAGACGCTCAGCGATGGTGTGTTCCTACTCTCCAGGCATCCATCACCAGTCTATCACATTAGCATGCACTTTGAGACCTACTGGTCACCTAATAATAGAAAGAATAGTAGTAGTGTTCAGAAAACACTAAAATGGTTTGCAAGTTACCTGTCGTGGCCTGAATGGTGGTCCCCAAAAAATGTGTATATGTGCTCAGTTGTGTCCAACTCTTTGTGACCCCATGGACTATAGCCCGCCAGGCTCCTCTGTCCATGGGGTTCTCCAGACAAGAATACTGGAGTGGGTTGCTATTTCCTCCTGCAGGGGATCTTCCCCGCCCAGGGATCAAACCCATGACTCCTGCATCTCCTGCACTGGCAGGTGGATTCTTTACCACTGAGCCACCTGGGAAGCCGCCTGCCCTCCTGCAAAAGATATACCTATATCCTAATTCCTGGAACTTGTGAGTGTGGCCTCATTTAGATAAAAGGTCTGCCACGTGAAGAGACACACAGAGAAGACAGACGGGTAAAGAGTGGAGTGACAGAGCCCAGAGCCAGGGAATGCCTTCCCTGGAAGCTGGAAGCCAGAGGAAGAATCTCTCCTAGAGCCTTTGGAGGGAACACGGCCCTGCTGACACTTTGATTTCAAACTTACGGCCTCCAGATCCGTGAGAAACTAAATCTTCATTGTTTTAAGCCAGCCAGTTTGTGATTTGTTACAACAGCCCCAGGAAACTCAGTCAGTGCTCTTCCACAGCATCTCACCTCGAAACCGCACAGGAAGTAGGGGAGGTCTGTCGGCAGCCCTGGAGACACCAGGGTTCAAGAGGTGGAAGGAAGGAGTGGCTCAAAGCCGTGTAGCCAGTGAGCTTCACGAACCTGACACCCAGCTTTCCAGAGTCCTCCTCTACCCTCTGGCCTTTCTGGAACATTCTACATTCCTCCCTGTACCATGCATCCTTGGATGATGGTTCACTCTGTAGTCAGGGCAGGTTTGCAGGGTCCCAGAGCAACTTCTTGTCACCCTGCTTATTTAACTTCTATGTAGAGTACATCATGAGAAACGCTGGACTGGAAGAAGCACAAGTTGGAATCAAGATTGCCGGGAGAAATATCAATAACCGCAGATATGCAGATGATACCACCCTTACGGCAGAAAGTGGAGAGGAACTAAAAAGCCTCTTGATGAAGGTGAAAGTGGAGAGTGAAAAAGCTGGCTTAAAGCTCAACATTCAGAAAATGAAGATCATGGCATCCGGTCCCATCACTTCATGGGAAATAGATGGGGAAACAGTGGAAACAGTGTCAGACTTTATTTTGGGGGGCTCCAAAAATCACTGCAGATGGTGATTGCAGCCATGAAATTAAAAGATGCTTACTCCTTGGAAGGAAAGTTATGACCAACCTAGATGGCATATTCAAAAGCAGAGACATTACTTTGCCAACAAAGGTCCGTCTAGTCAAGGCTATGGTTTTTCCAGTAGTCATGTATGGATGTCAGAGTTGGACTGTGAAGAAAGCTGAGCACCGAAGAATGCTTTTGAACTGTGGTGTTGGAGAAGACTCTTGAGAGTCCCTTGGACTGCAAGGAGATCCAACCAGTCCATTGTAAAGGAGATCAGTCCTGGGTGTTCTTTGGAAGGACTGATGCTGAAGCTGAAACTCCAATACTTCGGCCACCTCATACGAAGAGTTGACTGATTGGAAAAGACTCTGATGCTGGGAGGGATTGGGGGCAGAAGGAGAAGGGGATGACAGAGGATGAGATGGCTGGATGGCATCACCGACTCGAAGGATGTGAGTTTGAGTGAACTCCTGGAGTTGGTGTTGGACAGGGAGGCCTGGAGTGCTTCGATTCATGGGGTCACAAAGAGTCAGACACGACTGAGCGACTGAACTGAACCGAACTGACTGAAAGTAACTTCCTCCAAGACCAGGCAAACAGCCAGTGGGGGCGAGGGCCCTTCTGTGAAGGGGAAGGGAGCATCCGCCCTATCTGACTTTATTACCTCCCAGCAACCTCTAGTGGCTCCCAGATTCCTTCCTAGAAACAAAGCCATGAAGAACCAAATAAACATGTGGGCACAGTGGGGGAAGGGATGAATTGGGAGGTTGAGGTTGACATATATACACTACCATGTGTATTAATAAAATAATTAGCTAGAGGGAAGCTGCTGCATAGCACAGGGAGCTCAGCTCCGTGCTCTGTGATGACCTAGAGGGGTGGGATGAGTTGGGGTGGGAGGGAGGCTCACGAGGGAGGGGATATACGTATGTATGCGTGCATGCTCAGTCGTGTCTGACTGTTTACAACCCTATGGACTGTAGCCCACCAGGTTCCTCTGTCCATGGGATTTTCCAGGCAAGAATAATGGAGTGGGTTGCCATGCCCTCCTCCAGGGGATCGTCCCAACCCAGGGATCGAACCCATGTCTCCTGCATGTCCTGCATTGCAGGTGGGTTATTTATCCACTGAGCCCCCTGGGAAGCCCCGGATATATGTATACATATAGCTGATTCACAGCAGGGACTAACACAAAACTGTAAAGCAAGTATCAGTTCAGTTCAGTTCAGTTCAGTCACTCAGTCGTGTCCGACTCTTCGCGACCCCATGAATCGCAGCACGCCAGGCCTCCCTGTCCATCACCAACTCCCAAAGTTCACTCAGACTCACATCCATCGAGTCAACTCCAATTAAAAAAAAAAGAAGACCAAGCTGGGAAAGTGTTCATGTTTGTTGGAGAAAGACGCTACTTTGAATAACTGAATAACTTTACAATACTTGTACTGCACACATACTGGTAGTCTTACTTGTTTCCTAAGACAGGGTGGGGTTTAACAGACTCCAACCAGCAAATCAAAATAAATAAATGCATAAGTAAATGTTATGGTCTCAAATGAGTGAGTGAGTGAAGTCGCTCAGTCATGTCCGCCTCTTTGCAACCCCATGGACTGTAGCCTAACCAGGTTCCTCCGTCCATGGGATTTTCCAGGCAAGAATGCTGGAGTGGGTTGCCATTTCCTTCTCCAGGAGATCTTCCCGACCCAGGGACTGAACCCAGGTCTCCCGCGTTGTAGGCAGACGCTTTAACGTCTGAGCCACCAAGGAAGATCCTATGGTCTCACAAATTTGTGGCTAAATTTGCTTTTCCCTAATGTTATATTGTGAGTTTAAATTTATTGGAAGGACTCATAGAGTAACCAGCTCGAGTACCTAGTGATGCACAGAGCACAGAGTACCTGCTGTCTCAGAGAACTCTGTGTCCCGTGCTTGTGAGGTTGTGTTGTTATTGCTGTTTAGACACATGAACAGCTCAGGACTGCGCGGTGACTTGAACGTCGCATGTAGAGCTGCACTTAGACGTTCCAGAGCCAGGATTCCAACGCAGGCCAGTCTCACTCCTGAGCTTGTCCTTCTGATTTAAGCCCCTGATTCTCAACACTGGCTCCACGCTGGGTGTGCTTGGGGGGCTTTACATCATCCTGCAACAGGTGCCGCCCCCACGAGTCTGAACCAGTTGGCCTGGGCTGTGGCCCCAGTGTAGGATTCCTTAGAGCTCTCCAGGAGATCTGGATGTGCAGCCAGGGTAGAGATCCCCCGTCTGAAATCCGTTTCACATGATGGCGTTCACAGAGAGCCAAGGGGCTGGTTTCAAGGCCAGCTTGCCCTTCCTGATTTTTACCTTTCGTCATCCCGGGTTGGCTTAAAGGGAAATGCACAGCCATCCTTTAAAGCAAAACAGAACAACTGAGATCGAAGGAGCGTGCCCCATGAACCAGCACCATGCTAATGGGCTCCCTGCGTGATGCCACATCACCCTCACCACGCTGCCCTCATTAGTCAGAGGAGGAGACTGAGACCCAGAGGGCGGAGGGGTTTGCATCAGTCACGAAGCTCATGGTTGGTGGCACCAGGACTTACACTCAGGGCCTGTTTCGTGTCCAGCCCCAGTAGCCACTCTGCTGTGTGCTCACACACACGTGTGCCCGGCATTCTTTATATCTGTTAGTTAAGGTTGTGGCGTGGGCCTTGGAGAAGTCGTGGATGCATGGATGGGGCTGGGTGTCTGGCTTCTATACCAGCCTCCAGGGGCCCAGGGAAGTGTGTGCTCAGCTGGGCTGAGGAGGGGTCAGAGGCAGACAGGACCGCCATCCATCCCTGAGACTTGGCCTCCCCTTTCAGCTGAGGCCCCCCTGCCGCCCTTCTGTGCCCCTCCAGGTTTGTTGGGACCTGCTGTCCCAGGTGTGTTGTGAGGGGCCGGAGAACCAAGCACCCCAAACTCCTGAGACTGCACTTCCCGCCCTTACTTTTAGGCCCTTATATTAAATGTGATGACTGTTTGTACCAGGGTAACAATAATTAAAAACGTGAAAAATAAGGATTCTATCATTCCTTAAGAGATTGTTACATGTAGGTAGCTGGAACCAGCAAGTAGTAAGAATCAGTATTCTCATTCGAGTCTCCTAAAATGCCGCAGAGGGTGGGAAAATTATCCCCATTTTACTGATGAGGAAAACTGAGACTCACAGCTCACATGACTTTCTTAAGATCATCCCACAGCTAGGACATGGCAGAGTTGTTATTTTTAGCTGCATTGTTACACTCTATGCCGACTTACGGCAAAAGAGGGATTTTTCCTACCCACTCAGCTAACCAGCTTCCTGGCTACACTGCCTAGTGCTGGAGAAACTACAGGTGTAGACTGTGCTTCATGGAAACCAAGGGCTTGCAGACACCTTCTTCCTGGTCTCATACACTGAATCATATAGCTTACCAGTTAAGGCTGAAAGCAACCTCTGCAGAAACTCAAGTCCAGTCTTTTTGCTGACAGATGGGGAAACTGAGGCCCAGTGGGGCAAAATGACTTGCCCAGCGCTATACAGTCGGCTAGCTCTGGACTGGGACCAGAACCCAGGGGTCTGGATGTGACATCTGGTTCAGGTCTCAGTCACAGGCCAGCTGGTTTCATTCATTGATCTGTTCAGTCTGTTGAAGAGTAATTTGTTGTGTTGTCAACACTGTTTCATTTGCCTCTTGACACAACCCCCTGAGGTCAGTCCTATAACTGCAGATGAGGACCCTGAGTGCAGAGGGGTGAGGCGTGCTGTCCAGACGGCCAGCAGCTGAGCGAGAGCTCGAAGCCAGGTGTTCTGAGAGGGGTGCAGTGAGGAGTCAGGAGGGAGGCAGCACCGGGGCCCCGCAGGGGCGGCTCAGAGCTGCCTGGGCCCCGTGGGCTTTGCCTCTGTTCCCGAGGTGGGGTCAAGTCACCAGAGTGGAGTCGAGGGTCAGGGTGGGCTGGACCTGTGGGCAAAGGGAGGCCATGGACACGGGTGTCTGTGAGGTGGGCCCGTGGGAGGGAATGTAGATGGTCTTCCCTGAGAGCTTTCTGAAAAGGAACCTGAGCAGAGCACGCTGAGCATGGCCATCTTTCAAAGGCAGGGGGCTTCTGCCTGATGAGCCGCCCGGGGCACGGCGGGGCACAGCCCTGCCAGGAATGTCCTGAGGTCTGCGTCACTGGGGTGGGAGTAGAGAGGATGCATGCGTCATGCCCGGCACTTCTGCTTGTTCTGTGGAGCTGGTACACTCACAGCAGTGAAGAGTTTACGACTGGAAATGGTGCTCAAGGTGATCGGGGCCAGCATTTCCCCAAGAGCAGAGCAAGTGGATGTGCTCTTACCTGTGGTCTGCAAGAACACAGAGGGGATCCACACACCTGGTACTGAATGACACTGAATTACCCAGAGAGGCTTGCGTTCCCTCTCCAGGTCTCTTCCAACCCTTACAACTCTGCAGGGAGAGAGTCTCACCTTGGTAAAGTCTCACCTAGGTGTTGGGGTGTTTTAAACACCTCCCAGGACACCTGCTCATTTCTTCCACCCCTTCACTCCAGACCCGAGGCCCAGAGTCTTCAGGAAGTGCCAGCATCTGAGTAGTGGTGTTTTGTTCACCTTGTTTTGTTCACAGCTATTTTCTGTTGATGGCAAATGATACTGGCTCTTCGGTTGTTACAAAGTTTTTGTTCAAATGAGCAATTTACAAATATTTTCGTTTAGAAATGAGTGATTTTTAAATAGGGGTGCCTCTGTTTTGAGACAAATATCAAATCGGTCATCATGCAGGCTTCCGTGGCCGTGGTGACTTGTGAAGTAGAAAGGAGATGACTGGGGCTGGAAGGCACAGGGCTGGGACCCTCCCACGCTGGAGACGGAGGGGAAGGGTCTTGCCCAGAGGCTCACGGTGAGGCCGGATGAACAGGCACATTCCAACCACTTTCCTCTCCTGCTGCTTCCTCTGCTGTGTTAGTTGCTCAGGCGTGTCCAACACTTTGTGGCCCCATGGTCTGCTTCCAGGTGGTGCTGGTGGTAAAGAACCTGCCTGCTAATGCAGGAGATGTCCGAGATGTGTGGGTTTGCTCCCGGGGTCGGGAAGATCCCCTGGAGAAGGAAATGGCAACCCACCCCAGTATTCTTGCCTGGAGAATCCCATGGACAGAGGAGCCTCCTGGGAGCCACGTTCTGGCGGATGAAGTTCTCCAGTAGCGTGTGTGCCTGCGTCTCAGCGTCCTGAGACATGGCTGTACCTTCTGATTTCGGTCTCTGACTTGTGAACCCCACCCCCGCCCCAGGCAGATTGCCTGCTGCTCTGGGCAGCAGGTGTCTGTCTGCACCTCTGGGGACTCCTGCTGCCTGGCGAGGTGCTTGTGTTCCTGACTTCCAGGCTCTACCTCTGCCGTCGCTCTGCTACATAACTTCAACCAACCCTCCCCAGCTCCACTGTAGTGTAGCTCCTCTCAGGGGATGCTCCAGGTCCCCAAGGCTGGGGAGTCCCTTGTCGGTGCTCTCAAACATCTATCCTCTCCTCTGTCAGCACTCTACTTACTCATCCGGAGCCCCCATTACATGATGTGTTCTTTGAAAGAAGGACAGTGCCCTCCTTACCTTGGCGTTCTCAGAGCCTGGAGCCTGGCACATCGGAGGCCCATGTGAAGTTTGTGAGCAATTTAACAACAACAGTCACTGTTTGTTGAACACTCACTGGGTATCCCCATTTTATGAATGAGGACTTGGAGCTCAGAGATGTTAAGCTTCTTGCTGAAGGACACACAGCAAATGAGAGAACTGAGAGCTGAACCGCAGCAGCCTCCGGAGCCCACATTCCTCTGGCATGTGGCAGCCATTCTGGCTGTCCCTCTCTCCACACACGCATCACAGAACACGGCGAGGCTGGAGGGGCTGGTGCAAGGTTCCCCCGCTCGTCCTGCTCCTCCCATCGTTTTGCTGTTTGCTAACCCGGTCTCTCGGAGAAGGCAGTGGCACCCCACTCCAGTACTCTTGCCTGGAAAATCCCATGGACGGAGGGGCCTGGTAGGCTGCAGTCCATGGGGTCGTGAAGAGTCGGACACGACTGAGCGACTTCACTTTCAGTTTTCACTTTCATGCATTGGAGAAGGAAATGGCAACCCACTCCAGTGTTCTTGCCTGGAGAATCCCAGGGACGGGGAGACTGGTGGGCTGCCATCTATGGGGTCGCACAGAGTTGGATACGACTGAAGCAACTTAGCAGCAGCAGCAGCAACCCGGTCTCTGTCCCTTCTGGAACCCTGACTCCGGCTGCCTGTGGGTGCAGCCGCCCTCACCAGGCAGACTGGCCAGGCAGCCCACCAAGGCCTGGCTGCCCGCCGGGAGCCCATTAGTCAAGCCATCCTGCGGCAGGATTATGCCTTCGCCTTGGCGATTTCAGGCCCAGCTGCCAGGCCCATGTGCAAATTTGTACTGATTTGATTAGCTTGTTTAGTCATCGCTGCTGATGAGCGCGGGCTGCGGCCCCCAAATGACATTCTGCTGCCTGCAACTCTGTAATCACTTTTGGAGGGGATATTATGTTAATATCTCACACAAGAGCCTCTGATCAGGCAGAACGTCAGGGCGGCCAGGCCCAGGCCATATGGTGCATCCGAGGTCCTCCTTTGTAATCCTGGGTAATTGAAATCCTCTTCCTCATTCGGACGTGGAAAGCCTTCCTCGGTGGGTAGCAGAGGGCCCTTGGGTAATTTACTCACCGCTCCTCAGGGGAACATCATTGGGGGGATGATGGCACGGTGGCTGGGAATTCACGCCAGAGGAACTTTACCCTTTTTGAGAACAAAAATCCCTTGTACCTGCTTAAGAGGAAAACTGGCAACAGTAATAGACCTACCACTTACTGAGCTCCTGTGATGTTCCAGGCACTGAGATAATTACATCTGCTGCCTTTTGACAAACTGCCAGACCTCTGTTACGCCCATTTCAAAGATAAGAAAACTGAGGCTCAGAGCAAGCCGCTTGCCCAAGGTCAGCAGCTTGGAGTAGAGGCACCAGGACTTTCCCCAGGTCTGGCTGGCTAGGGCTGCAGTCAGACTGGGAGCTAGAAGGGGTTTTGAGACTGTAGATAACCCCCAGACAGCTACCGTTTAATGCGGTGCCTTGAAATCGTGAGTGTCAGAAAGCCCTGGAGGTCTCGTTAAAATTCACAAATTGCTGGGCCCCATTCCCAGAAGTATGATTCAGTAGATCTGGGGCAAGATCCGAGAATTTGCATTTCTAGCAAATCCCCCCAGGTGCCGCTGCTGACCCAAGGACCCCACTTTGAGAACCACTGGTCTAGGGAATACCTGCTGTAAGCCCAGTGCTACCCAAGTATAAGAGGTTTTTCACCCCCATTTTTCTGAAGAGGAAACTGAGGCTTAGACAGCTGAATTCGCTTTCCTAGAGGCTCTGAGCCAGTATGCAGGACTTGAAAGGAGGCGACTTGTCCATGGCAGGAAGGTCACAGAGCCAGGGCTCAGCCTGGTCTTTGATTTGCCATCCAAAGATGTGGCCTCGGGGAAGCAGATGTTACATTTTGATTTTGCTTCTACCGGAAAGAACATAGAAAACTGTGTCAATGCTGACTGCGCGGGCTCTCCCTGGGTGGCTCCAGGAGGTCACTCGTGTTGTCTTACGGGCCCTGACTTGGGCCGTGGTGGGTTCTGGCCTGTGGACTGTGCGCAGGCCCATAGGTCCTTTCTGACGGCTGGCTCCGGTCCCCACTTGAAGCTGACTTGTGCTTGCACGGAGGACCCTAAGCTGGGATAGCAGCCTGAGGGGCGGTGAGGAGTTGGGGGACTCAGGGCAGAGAGTGTGTCCTGCCTTTCGTTCCACCGTCCAGTGTGAACATGCTCTGCTGGGATCCTGGTGACAGTTAAGTACTTCTCTATCTGATGACCGAGTTCTGCCCAGGCTGGCCAGCCAGATCATCCCTGGTCAGCCTCCCCTGCCTGTCCTCCTTATTCCTGTCAGGTGAAGAAAAAGGAAACCATCAATCATGGAGGATCACCCTAGGCTGGACCAGACCCACGCCCTGTCCCAAATAAGATGCAGTGTCCCCTCTATCCCCATCTTACTGAGGCACAGACTGAGGCTCAGAAAGGCTCCTGCCAGGTCACCCAGCTGGTAAGTGGACCGAGACAGGATTTACAAGTGAGGCAAGCCAATCCCAAATCCAGTCCACTCCCCAACTGCCGCCCTCCTTCCTGCCCACTTCCTGAAAATGCTGATGAACATTTATCAGTTTTCTGGAGGAGAAATATTGTTTGCAGTGATTCCAAAACATACTCATTAGTGGAAACTTTTCTTTCTTATTGTTTTCCTAGTGCAGACTACCTCATGAGAATAAGATGCTGAAGAATCAAGGTCTTTAGACCTGTGCCCTTGACTCCAAAGCAGTAGCTCTCCAACCCAGGCACCTGGGTGCCTGTGACATGCTTACTGGGTAAGAAACTGCAGAGGGAGCAGAAAGGGTCCCATCTGTTGACTCCAATGCTGTGTCCCTAAAGCAGGCACAGGCTGTTGCACATGACTGATGCTTGATATATATGTTTGTTTGTTGGTGGCAAATGTTTGTATCTTATAGCTCAGAGTACCTGGCAGGGCCACCCTCTTGAGAGCAGAGGCCTCAGATCCTGTTCCGTTCGGCCCCTCAGAGGCTAGGAGACCTTGGCAAAGTCACTTTTCCTCTCTGGGCCGCTTTTCTTCTCTCCTGCTCTGAGAACTCCCTCCTCCCAGCGTGTGCTCAGTCGTGTCCGACTCTTTTTGATCCCTTGGACTGTAGCCCACCAGGGTCTTCTGTCCATGAGATTTCCCAGGCAAGAATACTAGAGTGGGTTGCCATTTTCTCCTTCAGGAGTTCTTCCCAACTCAGGGATCAAACCCACATCTCTTGTGTCTCCTGCATTGGCTGGCAGATTCTTTACCACTGAGCCACCTGGGAAGCCCCCTTCTCTCCCAGGGTTTGTGCCAATTGGCAGGTGTGAATATTCATTGGAAGGACTGAGGCTGAAGCTGAAGCTCCAATACTTTGGCCACGTAATGCAAAGAACTGACTCATTGGAAAAGACCCTGATGCTGGGAAAGATTGAAGACAGGAGGAGAAGGGGATGACAGAGGATGAGATGGTTGGATGGCACCACCAACTCAATGGACATGAGTTTAAGTAAGCTCTGGGAGTTGGTGATGGACAGGAAGCCTGGCGTGCTGCAGTCCATGGGGTCACAAAGAGTCAGACATGACTGAGCGACTGAACTGAACTGAATTGAAGGGCTTCCGTGACAAGGGACCATGCTGGGAAGGTGAGTTGTCATGGCTGCTTTGGTGAGAATAACAAGTTGGACTAAAAGAGAGAGAAGTCACAGCACTGAGAGGGGAACCGTCTAAATCTGCCCTGTTCAAAGTGGGAGCCACTGGGTACATATGACTGTTTAACTAAACTGTTTAAATAGAATGATGCACGCATTTTCTCTAGAGTGGCAGTCACATTTCAGGAGTGGCCAGTGGCTTATTGGACAGGGCAGGTAGAGGACATGTCCACCATGGCAAAGTCCAGCTGGACAGTGCTGAGGAGTTTGTGCTGCATCATGATGTTCCTAGGCGTTTATTGTTTTCACGTCCTCACATGACACTTAGCCCTTTGGAAGTCCTCTTTCACCTGCTTTTAGGAGGAAGAGGGAACACACATTCGACATCACCCACTGCATGATTTGGGTCTTCCCAGGTGGTGCTAGTGGTAACAAACCCACCTGCCAGTGTAGGAGATTAAGAGACATGGGTTTGATTCCTGGGTTGGGAAGACACCCTGGAGAAGGGCATGGCAACCCACTCCAGTATTCTTACATGGAGAATCCATGGACAGAGGAACCTGGTGGGCTACAGTCCATAGCACTGCAAAGAGTCAGACACGACTGAAGCGACTTAGCTCGCACGCACTGCATGATCTAATTAGCTCCTTCTTTACTGGCAGAGCCATCAAGGAAGACCTTAGCTCCTTCTTTAAAACAAAAGCAACAACCAAAGAACAAAACAGATAATCTGAAATTCCTGAAGAGCTGATTGAAATTGATAAAGTGCCCTCCCTCCCATCTTAGCTCTATAAAATTTTTAACACCCAGGACAGCCTGGACCTCACTCAACTCAGCCCAGGTTGGGCTGACAGTGTCCCACATGAGTGACATCCAGATGAATGAGGGCTTTCCCATATTTCCTGGGCTGATGCCTCTGGCTTCTGGATGGCATTGAGATCTTTCTTCCTCTAAGGTCTTCTCCCCTGGAGCACAGCCCTGTGGGGGTCCCCTCGCTTCAGTCCCTCGCAGGCGGAGGGTGACTTGCTGGCCTGCTGACTTTGGCCATGACTTTCCATTCTCCCCAGGAGCCCCACTGGTGTCCTCTGGGGCCCCCACACCACGCTGTTCGTAATGACGACTGCTGCATGGGCACGTCTCGTTGGGGTTCAACTTCTGTCCCTGCAGCTTCTGAGCTTCGTGACATGGGCAGGGGACGTCAACTTTCTGAGCCCGAGTTGCCTCTTCTGGAAAGCGGGAGTCGTGCCGTCTTGCTCGCAGGGCAGTGGTGAGTTCACGTGCACAGTGTTTCTCAACCTGTTTTAGTCTGTGTCCTCTTTTGTTCAATACAAAAATCTCGGCCTTCCTCCTTAAAGGCTCCACCTCTCCACAGCCTGATGAGCGTTTCATGCACATCCACCAACCGAGAACATTTTGTCTAGCTTTCCCACAATTTGTATTATGAAAGAAAAGATTCCCCCCCAAAATATAAAACCTTATTATTCTGCTGACTCTGTTGTTTTGAGCTATATACATACCCCTCTCTCTGCCTCTCGTCATCTTGGTTCTGGTATATTTCCTGGAATAATGAGCTTCTTTCCCCAACTCCCATAGAAATGTAGCAAGTAGGCAGGGCCTGCTGATGCTCACTCACTAAACCATGGTTCCCTCCCATTCCCACAGGCAGTCATGTGACCACGGCCAAAGGACCATCAACCAGATTATGGTTTTAAGCATGTCTCTGCAGGTGCTCGAGTGTAGATAAAGCCCCCTTTTATGGTCTTTTATAGTTTTTAAAAAACAGATTTGACTTTTCAGAGTAGTTTCAGGTTTACAGAAAAATTGCCTAAAAAATACAGACAGTTCCCATACCCCGCCCCCCACCCCCCATTTCTCTATTTCTAATATCTTGCATTAGGGCAGTGCCCTTCTTACAACTGCTGAACCAATCCTGGGATATTATTATAATTAATAACTAAAGTCCATAGTTTCCATTAAGGTTCACTCTGGGTTCTACAGATCTATGGGTTTTGACAAAAGCATCATGCCTACATCCACCAAAACTGTATCAGACAATATGTGTGTGCTAAGTCCCTTCAGTCATGTCTGACTCTTTGTGACCCTATGGACTGCAGCCCTCCAGGCTCCTTTGTCCATGGGCTTCTCCAGGCAAGAATACTGGAGTGGGTTGCCATGCCCTTCTCCAGGGGATCTTCCCGACTCGGGGATTGAACCCACATCTCCTGCGTTGGCAGGCAGAGTCCTTACCACTGAGCCACCTGGGAAGACCCTTCAGACAGGATAGTTTCCCTAAAAGTGACCAAGCTCCTCGCATTCATTCCCCCCACGCTTCCCTCTGAACCCAGCTTTCTTCGCTTTTTCTTCAATGCCCTTTTGCCCCATGCAGGACATATACTGATTGCTTGAAACCACTTTGTTGGATGAATGAGAAGTGCGGTGGAGGGAACACAGCCGGCTGGAACGAGGTGGTGTCAGGGCAGGAGGAGGAAGCACCACCCAAATTGATTTTGCCTTTCTCAGTCACCTCCCTGTTAGGAAAATGACATGCAAGAGTTACTCCTGAGCAGAGCGGCTGTGTCGTGGGGACCACCGACACAGCTGCACCATCCCGGTGGTCGGGGCCCCCCGCCCTCGCCCCATTGGCGTGGCAAGGCCAGGTCACGGGAGCCCGGCCCTGAAACCTATCAACAGGATACAGTCCATCAGTGTCTCCATCATGGTGACTTTTGGAGTCACCTCTAGATGTTTTGGCCCAGTAAATGATTAAGCAGTTAAATAAAGACAGGCTCATTAAGGAAACACGCTTCCCTGCGTATCTGCCCCAGTTACTCCTAAATTTAATCTGTCCATGAGCCAATTTCCAGGACAAAAACACACTGTCTTTTTTATTTTTTTCATCTTCAGAGCCTTAACCTTGAGGTCATTCATCACTCAGGGCTTTTCCTGATTCTCTTCTCCCACCTCCCTTCTCCTCGGTGGACTGGGGCGGGGCGGGGGGGGCGGGCCTTCTCCACACCCACCCCCAGGCTGTGAGGGGCGAGCAGGTCCCAGGATACAAATGGGAGCGGACAGGGCACCCGCGGGCCCCGTGCTGCATGCAGCAGGGCTGGGCCCATGAAGGCGCCCTTTCTTCTCTGTCACATGGGAGCGCCAGCCTTAAGCAGATTGAGTTTCTTTGGTGGACAGGTCGGCTTTGTTCTCCTGTCCAGATTTGTGTCTGCTGGACTCCCCAAGTTGCTTCTCGAATGTTCCCTGACCTGATTCCACTGAGAACACATCAGACTCTGTGGGTTCCACTGGGGTGGCCAGAGCACAGGGCTAGGTGAGGGTTGGGTGACCTCAGAGGGGAGATGGGCAGTGAGGAGTCAGGCCAGCCCATGCAGGATTTTCTCATGACCACTCATGTGCCCCCTTCCCAGCTTTCTGCTTCCTTTCCCTCTGCCCTGAGCTGACTCTGCTGAGGGTGAGGACCTGTGCCGCCCTGGCTAGGGCCAGTGGCACCCTGAGCTGCAGGGCTTGTAATCAGCAGGTCAGGAGAGGACCTCCGGTCCCTTCCCAAGGCTCTGCAGCTCCTCTAGCCCTGGATGTCCACGCTCCTGCTGGTCCCAGGGCCCTCCGTGGGTAAGGTATGTGGAAGGAGGGTTTTGCTGATTAAAAGTCCCAAGAGGAAATCTCTTTTCCTGGAATGCTGAATAGAAAGCTGTTAAAAGAGGACTTCCTCTCAGTCTAGTTGAATCCTGGGTAAAGACCCAGGCCTTACTCGAGAAGGAAGAGCTGCCCGCACTGTGAGGAGTGCCCACAGGAGGTGGGGACCCCCCCGCCTGCGGTCCCCTGCCCATGCTTCTTCCGTTCCTCGGCAGGGTCGGGGTCCCGGCGAACCCATCACAGCAGGCGGTGGCCCTGCTTACGGTTCCTCACCCCTCGCTCAGGTCCCAGGGCTTGTGGCTGTGTCCTGCCCCTCCTGGGAACAGCGGGGGCCCAGGAGCCTCTCTGCAGCACGGCTACCACCCTACCTCACCCAGCCACGAGTGAGGATCCAGGAGAGGACGCGGGCCCTGGCAGAGCTGATCAGTATCCTTCCCTCATAACTGGTGGATGTGCTAGAAGGGGAGGTGACGGCTGCAGGCAGCCCCTCGCATGGTAAAGAGAATGAAGACAGCACATTCAGAGATGTCAGGGGAGGGGAGAGGGAGGGGCGTCTGAGTGTTTGCCTTCCTGCTCCCAGGAGGCCCTTGTGTCTGCTTCCTGCCTGTCTTATCTGGATTGATTTTTGTCATCCACTGACTCCTCCATTTTACTTCTGTTCATTCATTTGAATTCTGTTTCTTTTTTCTTTTCTTTCCCCTTTTTTTTGCATGTAAAAGAGTGTTGATGGATCCAGGAGTGGTGAGGCGCTCTCTCCACCTCGTGGGAGGTGGGCTGGCAGGGCGGCTGGGAGGGCAGGAACCAGGTTGCCTGGGCTTGAAGCTGATCTCTCCACTTACACAGGTTACTCTGGGCCAGAACTTCAAACTTCTGATCTGTAAAATGGGAGTAATCCAGTGTCTACCTTGTGCGGTCGGTTATGAAGATGAGGTGAGTTGATACATACCGAAGGTGGTTTGAACAGGGCCTGGGGTGCAGTCAGTCCAAGAGCTGCTATTATGATCCTCTCCCTTGGGCCCAGTGGCTTGTGAACAGAGCCTCACTACGCCCAAGTGCTGGAGGAAAGGGAACAAGCTCGGAGTGTGAGAGATGCTCTCTTGTGACCTGGTTAGCATCCGGCTGGAGGGCTGCTGGCCTTGCTGGCAAGTGAGGGACAGACGGGGTGCCTACTGAGTCCTGGCAGATGACCAGGGGCTGGCCTAGGCCTGCCTCCTCACGTACCAGCACCCAGACCCAAGTGGGGGCTACTGGACCTGCTTAGGTCAGCGGCATGGAGGGGGCCCACAAGCCATCAGTTCTACCCCAAGGTTGCCTAGAGAAACTTCAGAGAAACATGCACAGGTGCTCACAAGCTGTGCCCGCACATGCCTAAAAGAGCTCTCTTTGGATGGCAAATAGCTGGATACCATCCATAGGCCCGCTGACAGCAGGATGGGTAAGTAAGTTGAGTCATAGACACACAGTCGAATACACCATATATTTTAGAGAGCAAATAAAGTATAACCACATACTGGGAGAAAATATTTGCAGATGATATGAATGATAAGGGGTTAATATCCAGCGTATATTGCTTCCCAGGTGGTGCTAGCGGTAAAGAATTCGCCTGCCCATGCAGGAAACGCAAGAGATGTGGGTTTGATCCCTGGGTTGGGAAGATCTCCTGGAGTAGGAAATGGCAGCCCACTCCAGTATTCTTGCCTGGAAAATCCCATGGACAGAGGAGCCTGGTGGGCTACAGTCTAAGGGGTTCACAGAGTTGGACACAACTGAGCAACTGAGCACACACACGTCCAACATATATGAACAGCTCATATGTCAAACAAACACACGGCCCCATTAGAAAATGAGTAGAAGAACTGAAGAGATATTTTTCTAAAGAGGAAATGCATATGCGCAAAAGCACATGAGAAGATGTTCAACATCGCTAATCATCAGAGAAATGCCGATCAGAACCACAATGAGATAGCACCTCACACCTGTCAGCGAGGCTACCGTCAGAGAGAAGGTAAGTTACAAGTGTTGGCGAGGGTGTGGAGAGAAACCTCCTGCATTGGTGAGAGTGTGAACTGGGACAGCCACCATGGAAACAGTATGGAGCTTTCTCAAAAAACTTAAAATCGAATTACGATATGATCCAGCAGTCCCACTCCTAGGTATATATCCAAAAAAACCAAAAACATGGATTCAAAAAATGCACGCACTCCAGTACTCATAGCAGCATTATTTACAGTAGCCAAGATATGGAAGCAACCTGAGTGCCCATCAACAGATGAGTGGATAAAAGAGTACGTGATACACACACACACACACACACACGGAATGCCACTCAGTTATAAGAATAAAACGTTGCCGTTTGCAGCAACATGGATGGACTTGAAGGACATTATACTAAGTGAAATACGTCAGTCAGAGAAAGACAAATACTGTTTGATATCACTTACATGTGGAATCTAAAATATACAACACACTAGTGAATAAAACAAAAAAGAATCAGACACAGAGAACAACCTCGTGGCTATCAGTGGAGAGAAGGGAGGGGTGATAGAGGGAATAAGAGGTACAAACTGCTAGGTATAAAATAAGGGAAGTAAGAGGCACAAACTTAGATACAAACTTAGATATAAAATACGCTACAAGGATATACTGTACAACACAGGAAATGTAACCAATATTTTATTAATAACTATTCACAGAATGTAACCTTTAAAAATTGGGAATCACTATATTGTACATTTGTAACATATAACATTTCTGTACGTCAACTATTGTTGTTTAGTCCCTAAGTTGTGTCTGACTTTTTTGCGACCCCACATTCCTCTGTCCATGGGATTTCCCAGACAAGTATACTGGAGTGGGTTGCCATTTCCTTCTCCAGGGGAACTTCTTGACCCAGGGATCAAACCCGTGTCTCCTGCATTGGCAGGCAGATTCTTTACCACTGAGCCCACCTGGGAAGCCCAATTTAGGAAAAAAAAAACTGCAGCCACAGGGGTCAACATGGTTAAATTGGAGACACAGGCTACTGAACTTAAAATGCAAGTTGCAGGAGGATCCAAGATGCATTTTTGATAAAGCTTGAAAACAAGCACAGAAGCACATTAGACACACGTTGTATTTGGTAAACTCAAGAGTGAAGCAGGGGAAGAGACCAGATGAAACGCAGGGTGTGGTCAGCTCACAGTGGGTTTAGATGTGTGGGGATGCGGGTGGGGAGGGCATCAAGGTGGATCCACCTCAGCTAGGATGGCCTCGGCAAGTTCTAGGGCCTACATTGAATGGAGGGCTTATGGGTATTTGTTTTATCAGCATGCTTTATGATTTAGTATAAACTGCATTCAGTTATCCCTGTGAAATAGTTCATAATAAAATGTTAAAATGTTTCAAAAGAGAATGCTGGCTTGACTTTGCTGTTGGTTATGTTTCTCCCCTCCTTCCATCTTCTTTCCTTCTTTCTTGCCTTCCTCCTTCCCTCTTTCTTTCCTCCTTCCTTCCCTCCCTAATCTCTCTCTTCCTTCCTTCCTTCCTCCCTTCTATTTTAATGAGCAAGGATAGTTTTGCCTCTAAAAAGATAAACTACAAAACAATTTTCAGTTCCACTGCCATTGCCTGGATGAGCCTGCAGTTTATCTAGCCACCGTCCTCTCCACCTCCACTTCAGCCTCTACTCAGCCTCAGAGGGATCTTTGAAACCCTCAGTGGCATTGGGCCACTTTCCTGCTTAAAACTCACCAGTGCTTCCTGAAAGCCCAAGGCCATCGGAGCCCACTGTCCTCTTTAGCTGGGTTGATCCCTGACCTTTGTAACCAGAACTAGAATTCCCTGAACCCAAGACCTGCCTGCTGTCTCTGGGCTCTTACTCAAGCTGTACTTGAAAGAACAAGTCAGGTCTAGGAAGCTTTGTCAAGGTCTTTAAGGGTGCGGCAGCCAAAAGAGATCAGGTTCGAGCTTCATTCTCTGCAGGGCTCAATTTAGGTAACACCTCCTCCAGGAAGCCTTCCCTGATGCCCATCCCTTGTTCTCTCAGCCCCTTTGCGAACCCTTATCAAAACATCCTGGACTTTCCACAGTGTTGTTAAATTTTCCATCGATGTATCTCATCTATTGGACAACAGCACCCTGAAGGCAAGAACTGCGTCTTGGTTTTCTTTGTTTCTGTAGTTACTGAACAGGCTCTGGCACTGTGTTGCTCGAATGCCAGCTCCATGAAGGTGGGGATTTTGTCAGTTTTGTTTACCCATGAATTCCAAGTACCTAGAACAGTGTCTGGTACATGTTTATGAGACATGACATAAACATTTATCGAATGAGTGAATGGATGGATGGATGGATGTTACACTGTACTGAATAGAATTCTATTGCTTAGTAGCTGTGGAAGCCTGGGTCAGACACTTGACCTCTCTGTGCTGCCCTTTCTTCCTCTGTAAATGGGGATATTAATAGTACCTTTCTTGAAGGGTAACTAGGAGAATGCATGTGAAAGTACCTAATGGATGTCAGACACATAACCCAAGCTAGTGCATATGATTCTCAGTCTGACCCTGAAGGCCTGGACAAATTCCCAGGCGGCCCAGTCCCCTCCCTGTGTGGTCCACGGGAAAAGTCATCACGGGTCTGTGCTCCTTCTCCTTGACCAGGGGCTAGTGACCTCTGGGGGTCAACTCTGACTGCTGGGTCAGTGCATCTATTGTGCAGGGGCTCTTAATGGCTGGGCAGCTCCAACGAGTCCCCGGAGCCCAGCTGGTCTGTGCAGCCATGGCCATGGTCTCCGTTTCCCGAATGGCGCTTTCTTTAAATAGAGGTGAACTCTTCAGCAGCCACAGGCAGCTCCTGAGTCAGCCAACTGTCTGACCACTCTCTCAGGTCACTTTGGGTCTGGAAATTCTAGGACGGAGGCAGCAGGGAGGTGGAATCATGCAGACCTGGGCTCCAGGACTGCTTCCCCCACCCCAGCACCTCATTCTACTATATAACTCTGAGCCTTAGGCTCCACATCTGTGAGATGGGGAAGCCAAACCTCTCCTATCCAGTGGGACTGCATTTGATTTGAGGATGCATTCGATTTTCCTAATAAAGTGGTACTCACTAAAGAGTTATATAAATATCATATATATATATATATAATATTATGTAGAAGTATAAGATGTGATAGCTTCCCTGATGGCTCAGTGGTAAAGAATCTTCCTGCCAAGCAGGAGACATAGGTTCAATCCCTGGGTCTAAAAGATGCCCTGGAGTAGGAAATGGCAACCCATTCGGGTATTCTTGCCTGGGAAATCCCATGGACAGAGGAACCTAGTGGGCTACAGTCCATGGGGTCGCAGAAGAGTCAGACACAGCTTAGTGACAGATTATTAAATGTGGTACTTATATAATTATGATGATGATGACGACAGCGTCTGCATTTCAGTGAATTATTTTATGTACACTGAGCGTCAGGGAGAAGAAAGAAGCAATGTGCGTGCACGTGTGCTTGTACATATGTGCTGTGTGTCTGTATATTTATATATAGACATATACAGTGTATATAAATAGACACTTGACATTATGTAAGAGAAAGTGACATCACAGGAAAAATACATCTCTATTACTGAGCATGTTTGTATACATGAGTGAGCAATGAGGCACTTGGAATGCCAGCTCAGGGCTACAGCGCTGCCTAAACACAGGCCAGTGTCTTAGTGCTGCTGATACCCAGGCAGAGGGCTCCCGGATGCAGCCTCCCAGCTCTGAAGCACCTGCTCAGCTGCACCTCCCCGTGTTCTTGCTGCTGCTCCTGCCACACCAGGCTTTTCCTGTCACCCACACATGGGGCAATCACCCTGTTACAGAACTTGTGGTTGGGTGAATGAATGGATGGATAGTTGGATGGATAGATGGATAGATGAGTGATCAGATGGATGAAAGGACTGATGGATGGATGGATTCGTGCTACTTGGATGGATAGTCAGATGGATAGATGGATGGATAAATGGATGGATGGGTGAATAGAAGGATGGATGGATGGATGGATGGATGGATGAATATCACAGATCTATCCTTGAGGAGCTTACGGTCCATTTGGAATAATAAGATTTAAAGCCATAAAATGGTCAGTCATAACTCAAGGCACTTTGTGGTCCAGTGTCTTTGATGGAAGGATGTATTTCTGTGGGAGGAAGAAGAGGAAGGGCCTTGTGACTGGCAAATGGAAAGGAAGCCCATGATCATCTCCTTGAAGGACAGAAATTTTGTTTGTATGAAACAGGAGACATTCTCAAAAGACCCAAGGACGACCTCTTCCAGTTTCAAACACCCCTCTGTGTCTTGGCTGAAATCCAGTACTGCACCGTTTCAGTTCTTCAGGTCGTTATTAGCCATTCCTCCTGCCAGGCTCTGTGCCAGGGTCTGAGGACACAGACAAACTCCAAAGTCCTTGTCTGAGAGCCTCAGATCTGCAAATGTCACACAACTGTGCAGGTCACAGCAGAGAGGTGTCAGTGCAGAGAAGAAGGAAGACAATCTAACCACTGAGACAGAGAGTCGGGGTGGAGGTGGAGGTTAGGCTGACCCTTAAAGGACTGACAGGAGGCTGTCCTAATAGAAGAAGAACCACAGACAAAGCGAAGAACAGGTGAGAGCTTGTGGCTTCCTAGCCTGAGTGCCCACTACTCATGGGAAGGTGAGAGATGAAGCTGGGAAGCTTGGTGGCCGCACCCAGTTGTCCAAGGCCTTAGACTTTATTCTGGAGGAGATGGAGACCTCTTGTTGGCATTTAAGCAGGAGGGAGACCTGGTTGCATTTGAGGCATAGTAGGAGGGGACGAGGTGGAGGCAGGGAAGTTGGTTCAGAGGCCACAGCAAATTTGAAAGTGGTGTAGGTCTAAATAGAAGCTCCAGATAGACAAGACATTTCATTTACTCATTTATTCTCTAAAAGTGGAGGGAAGGCAGGTAAAGACTGCTTATCCCACCGTCCAGGGCAACACATGGGGGTGGGAAGTTGATGACTGTTTTTCCTGCTCCAAGAAATTCAAGACATCTGACCCACCCCTGCCCCACCTCCCGGGTACAGAGTGCACTTACTTGGCAGTGCTGCCTGTCTGTGGATTCTCTTGCCTGCCAGATGCAGAAAGGAAGGGCAGGCCCCGTCTGAGCTGCAGGGGACAGAACACAGGGCTGGGCTTCTGTAGGGAGGAGGGGACGAGAGGCACCGAGTGGGCAGGCAAAGGGAAGAGGGTTGGGGGAAGGAAAGACTGTGGAAAAGTGAGGACTGTAACCCCTAGTAAGATCCAAACTGAAAGGCAGAGTGGGAAATCTAAAGGGCTGAACTATGACCACAGGCAGAATTTTCTGTTTCCAAATGCGTGTGAGGAGGAAGGTTTCATTTCCCACGAGTTTGGGAGAAATGACTCAAGAAAACAGAAGGTAATATGGTACAGGTGGATAAGAACATGTTCTATAGCTCTGTCTCCTAAAACGTTTGTTTTTAAAGGAAACACTCTAGGGCCAGAATACTAAATGCCTGACCACAGGACAGGGCAGGTCACATACATGAGGGAAGCAGGCTACTTGTTCAAAACACAGGCGGTCAGGCATGAAGGTGCACAGCAGGCAACAGCAGGCTATAGTAGCCAGGAGACAGTAGAGAAGGGCGGCGTCTGTGGCAAACAGACCATGGAGCAGCCAGAGGGAGCAGCACAGGTCAGCCCCAAACACTTATTGTCTGAATAAATGCAACCGGTGCGGCCAGGGCTTCTGATTTTTTTTTTTTTTAATTCAGAAACTTGCATTTTTCCCCCCTTTTTAAAAAGGTTTAAATTTATTTATTTTTAATTGAAGGATAATTGCTTTATAGAATTGTGTTGGTTTCTGCCAAACATTGGCATGAATCAGCCATAGGTATACATATGTCCCCTCCCTCTCGAACCTCCCTCCCCATTCCACCCCTCTAGATTGTTACAGGTTTGAGTTCCCTGAGTCATACAGCAAATCCCCATTGGCTATCTATTTTACATAAGGTAATGTGAGTTTCCCTGTTCCTCTCACATGAAGCTTCCTGATTTACAAATTGTAGCAAGTAGGTTAGATATTTTTCTAATCATTGTGCTGCCTAAATTGTAGAGACAGGCAAATCCAACCCACCCTTGGGACACTTGTGTGCCCCTCTGCTCTAGGCCAACCTTGCAGTCAACTGAAAACACGTTTTATAGGTTCTGCCGCCTCTTCTAGTGTTCCCGGCTCTCCCAGAGGAGGTCTGGAGAGAGGACTGGCCTGGGGGGGTCAGGGTGTGGCATTTACTCCCCAATTCTACATCTAATGAGATTGCTAGAGCAGGCCCTTCAACCTCTCCAGACCTCAGTTTACCAATCTATATAGTGGCAGGAAGATCTCTAAGGGATCCGCCTGCCCAAATTCTGTTCTCTTTGTTCTCGTCTTCCTTAAATCACTACCAGTTTCCATTATGTAAGGCCCTACTATGTGCCTGGCACGGTGCTACCCAAGATCACACAGCTGTTAACGCTGCTCGAGCTGGTTTCCAGCCCCAAACTGTGTGACTCCAAATACATTGTCTTAAACACTACTCTACCATCTCCAGGAAAAGCAAATTGTAATTCAGGTGCTACTCGGGGCAAAAGGAAAGATGCTCAGTTGCTTTTCATTCTGCTACCCAACTTCTAGGTGACCCCAAGGATGGTTTTGGTAGCTCATGGGCCAGTACAGATTTTTGAGGATTCTCTCCGACTTTGCAAAAGGCTGGAGACTAGAGAATGTCACCAAAGGCCAGAGGAACGACCAACACCAAACGCACGGGGGCCGCGGTGGGAGTGTCTCAGCTTGGAGGCTCAACCTGGGCTCCCCTAAGGTTTCAGGCCAGGCCTGGGCTCACTGGAGTGGGGGGCATCAGTTTGTACATGGGGCAGACGGAGCTGGGAGGAGAGCACTGACCTGCAGAGAAAGAGTTGGAGTGTGTGGGCAGGTCAAGAGCATGGCCTCTACTGGGGTCAGGGGTGACTCTTCAGGCAGCTTGTGCTTGTCCCTTGGCTCCAGTGTGGAGACCAAGACACAAACTGGAAGTTCTGTTTAATTAAAGGGATTCCCCCCATATTGGTTTCTTCTGTTATTTCAAATGCCACCACTTTCCACTCCATTGTTGAAATCAAAGCCTGGATGATCCTTGACCCCTTCTTTCCCCTCAAGCCCCATATTCAATCCTTTGCCAGATTCTGTGACCCTCCCTGAAAGGTCTCAAGAATCTGTTAAGCTCCCCTCCATAGGCCTGTATCCGCAGCCTCCCTGCCGGTGTTCATGGTCACCCCTTTCCAATCTACTCTTGATCCAGCAGCTGGAGAAATTTTTATAAAATGCAAATCTGGCCTTGTCCCTTCTCTGCCCTAAAGCCCGTTGATGGCTCCTCAGGACACCATTAATAAAACCCAGGCTTCTCTCCACGACCTACAAATCCCTTCATCATTTGGCCCTGACAGACCACACTCCAGCGACTGTGGCCTGGTTTCAGTTCTTCCCATGCTTTGAGTTCTTTCTGACTTTGGAGTCACACTGATCTGGATTTGAATCCCGGGAAACCACGGGTCAGTGACTGTGCCTCTCTGTGCCCCACTCTGCTGACTTCTGAAATGGGTATAAGTGTGTAGCTTCTTTCAAGGTTTAAACAATACAACCAACAGGTATGGAGTACTCTTTTGCTGGAAACTTACAGTCCCACTGGAAAGGGAGGAGAGAGAGATTTAGTCTAGTGATAATTTCACCTGCCTCTTCTACTTTAACAACAAAATAAGTCAAGAGACATTCATAAATCTTGGCTTCTTTTTAAGTGAGTTGTACAATGAAGTATCATTCACTTTTTAAAGAAAACTATAAGGTCTCCATCTCCTTATTTTGAATGTGGTATTAATTCCTCCCTTGCTTTTCTTTATATTTTTATGATTTAGTTATGGTGGCTCAGACAGTAAAGCGTCTGCCTACAATGCGGGAGACCCGGGTTCGATCCCTGGAAGATCCCCTGGAGAAGGAAATAGCACCCCACTCCAGTATTCTTGCCTGGAAAATCCCATAGACGGAGGAGCCTGGTAGGCTACAGTTCATGGGGCCGCAAAGAGTTGGACACGACTGAGCGACTTCACTTTCACTTTCAAACAATGGATAGCTAGTTTTGGCTATGTGGGGACTTTGGGTAAATGGAATCATACTGTATGTGTCTGTGACTTGCTTTTTTCACTCACATGAGGGTTTGGGAGCCCAAACCTAAGCCCTTGAGCCCAAGCCCCAAGCCCAAGCATCAATTCCCAGGTTGGGAAGATCCTCTGGAGAAGGGATAGGCTACCCACTCCAGTATGCTTGGGCTTCCCTTGTGGCTCAGCTGATAAAGAATCCACTTGCAATGCGGGAGACCTGGGTTTGATCCCTGGGTTGGGAAGATCCCCTGGAGAAGGGATAGGCTACCCACTCCAGTATGCTCGGGCTTCCCTGGTGGCTCAGCTGGTAAAGAATCCACTTGCAATGCCGGAGACCTGGGTTCGATCCCTGGGCTAGGAAGATCCCCTAGAGAAGGGAGCGGCCCCCCACTCCAGCATTTGGTCTGGAGAACTCCGTGGACTCAAGCCCAGGCACGCAGTGGTTGGTCCGTCTTCACTGCTGTGCTGTGTTCCTCTGGAGGAATGCCACCCAGTGTCCTCACATGTTCTACTTTCTGTGGGCATTTGGGCTGGTCCCGTCTTTACGATCGTGAATAGTATTGCTGAGCGAATGAGTGTGCATGTATTCTACAATGCACTTGCAAGGTTCCCTGGAAGGCCCATAGCTGGGAGTACAACTGTGGGTCTCTGGGTATGTGTGTGTTCAGCTGAACTGGGTAATACCAAACTGCTTCCAAAGGGATCATTTTGCGAGAATTCTCCCACCAGCGATGGATGGGAGTGCCCGTTGCTTCTCATCCACTGGCATCTTGTTGCGGCTGTTTGTCAGAATGATCAAGGCGTTGTGCAGCCCTGCAGTTCCTGCCTGAGCCCACCAGGACTGCTGCTGTACCTCTCCTCAGACCCTCCAATGTAGGGCCTGGGCTGATAGGAGTCTTGAAGAAGGTCAGAAACGCTGGAGCCTGCTTTTCTAGAGGAGGAGGACTCCTCATCCAGTCTGGTCAGGGGGAAATAAGACCATTGTATTCCTCTGCCCTAAACTTTCCAGAGGTGCCCAGATCATGTGCATTAAAATTCCAAGTCCTTCCTGTGCCCATGTAGCACCATCTCCTGCACTGACCTCCTTCTGTGTTTGACTCACCGAGCATGTTGATCAGGGCTTTGCCCTCTTGGATCCTCTGCAGGAACACTGTTGCCCAGATCTCCACTTTGCTCTGTGCCCGCTCAGTCCCTTTTTGGGCCTGTGCCCAGGGACCTTCTCTGGCCACCCTGTCTAAAAGACTGGGCACTGTCCATCACTCTGTCCCTGCCCTGCTCTGACTGCGCAATGCTTTACACACAGGTGTTCATCTGTTTGCTGTCTGCTGCTCCCCCGGGGTATGAGCTCCAGGAGACAGGGATGCATCTAATTTCCTGTTGTGTGCACACGCCTGGGGCAATGCTCGCTTAGGAAGTATTTGTTGAATGAATCAGTGAATGAGTGAGTTGCTCAACGTACTTTAAATAAATAAAAATAAAATTCACTTTTCAAAAAAAAAAGAGCCCTCAGCTTTGGAGACTGGTTCAATAATGAGTTCTTTTCATTTAACAGCATTCCTTACTAAATTCTTCTGAAGAAATGAACAGAGTAGACTTCTTTCATTACTGTGCGTGAAAACACCCAATGATTGAATAAGCTATACGTACACATATACAAAAAGTAGTCTCTGCATATTCATTTTATTCCATGCTTCTTGCCCAGCAGCCAATGTTAGTAGTCTTCATGCTCAAACATGTACAAAATGAGGCTTATAAAAATAAGTTGCTTCTTGCCAAACAGTGGGATCTTGTAATTGATATTATTCTGTATCTTATTTTTCTCATTTAACTATATCCTAGGTGTCAACCCCGATTGTTGGCTATACAGCTAATTTCTTTTAAAAATCGCATTAGTATTCCATTGTTTGCTGCTGCTGCTGCTGCTGCTAAGTCGCTTCAGTCATGTCCGACTCTGTCTGACCCCATAGACGGCAGCCCACCAGGCTCCCCCATCCCTGGGATTCTCCAGGCAAGAATACTGGAGTGGGTTGCCATTTCCTTCTCCAATTCCATTGTTTGAGTGACCTGTTATTTACTCAACCAGTTGATGGACATGAAAATGTTTCCAGTCTTTGCCGCTGCAAACAGTACTACAATAAACATGTGCTACTGATAAGTCTTTTAAACTGGTGTTTGCTATGTTGGATAGATTCCCATGTAAAGGATTATGTGGTCAAAAGATATGACTATTTCGTATTTTAATAGATATGATAAGGTTACTTTCCAAGGGGTCATTTGTTCTGCTCCTTTGCTTTCCCAGATGACTTTCTTGGCTTCTGGCTTCCGTGGTCCTGGCCCCCACGCCCCACCCCACCTAAGGTCACCCAGAAGTTGGGTGCATCCTGAACATCTTTCCTGGAAAACTGGTTTCCAGGTGTGTAGTTGCTCCTGGCCAGCCAGTTTATCTGGGGAGAGCGATCCTAACGCCACTCCTCACTCCCCTGCAGGTGCCTCGACCACTTCCCCTTCAGCTGCTCAGCTAGGCCGGTCTGGTCAGGTAAAGTGGCTTCAGGAGCCAACCCCAGAGAAAGGGCGGGGATGGGGGGTGAGGAGGAGAGGAGGTCGTGGCTGTTGGAACAAAGGCATGTTCTCACTCTGCTCTGGGTCCCCTTTCTTTTTTATTTTATTTATTTATTTTTGGTTGCCCTGGGTCTCTGTTGCTGTGCATAGGCTTCCTCTAGTTGCGGTGAGCAACTCTTGGTTGCGGTGCGTGGGCTTCTTGTTGCGGAGGCGTCTCTTGGTGCGGGGCATGCGCTCTAGGTCCACGGGCTTCAGTAGTTGCAGCCCTCGAGCTCAACAGTTGTGGCGCAAGGGTTTAGGTGCTCTGCGGCATGTGGAATCTTCCCGGACCAGGGATTGAACCTGTGACCCATGCACTGGCAGGCGGATTCTTATCCACTGCGCTACCAGGTAAGTCCTGGGTCCCCTTTCTGTACTAACTAACATATAGCTAACATATAGCTAACATCATCCTAATGATGGTGATGTTAATCATAGCAACAACACGAATAAAAACAGTCAACATGTATAGTAGTGACTCGCAACAGGGGGAGATTTCGTACCCCGCAGCGGACATTTGGCAGTGTATGGAGACATTTTTTTGTTCTCACAACTTGGAAGAGGGGGTACTATTGGCATCTAGTGACACACATGAAGGTATGTTGATGTGTTTTTATGTACACAGATATTTGTGGCGTGTGTGTGTGTCTGTACCTATATCTCTGTGTTTGAGTGAACAGTGTGTCTGCCTATAAACGTGTCCCAGTGACTGTATAGGTTGTGTGTTTGTGTGTGCATGTAGATGGCGATGACCGTGCTCAGTGATTGCGCGCGCGCGTGTGTGTGTGAGAGAGAGAAGAGACTGACTCCAGTATATTACCAGTATATTACCTGGCATCTAAGGCCAGGGATGCTGCTATACATCCTACACTGTGCTGAACAGCCCCCAACCACACATACACAGCAAAGAATTATCTGCCCCGAATATCAATAGTACCAAGCTGAGAACAGCTGGTTTACAGTGCACTTACTGCGTGATGAGAGCTGTACTGGGTGTTCAATAAGTGTTAGTCTCTCAGTCATGTCCGACTCTTTGTGACCCCATGGACTGTAGCCTGCCTGGCTCCTCTGTCCATGGGACTCTCCAGGTGGGAATACTGGAATGGGTTGTCATTCCCTTCTCCAGAGAATCTTCCAGACCCAGGGATCAAACTCAGGTCTCCTGCGTTGCAGGCAGATTCTTTACCAGCTGAGCCACCGGCCTATATGCACCATCTAATTGAGTTCTCACAGTGTTCTTTGAGCTAGGATTATCATTGAGCTCATTTTACAGATGAGGAAACTAAGGCTCAGGGAGCTACAGTGACCTACTCAAGGCCCACAGCTTTGGGGTGACAGAAGAAGCACTTGACCTCTGGTTTGCTTGACTGCACTCCTTTAGATGGCCTCTGGTTCACCCTCTTTCCCCCGTCCTGTGACTGAGTGCCAGTGGGTCAGATGGCTTCATTCTATTGCAGCAGATGGAGTGTCTAATACAAACCATGTGCTAAAGACGTGGGTGGGGTGACGGCCTCACCCATGTACTTCTGGGACAGTGGGGAGGTCTCCCTCTGAGTCCCTCAGCCCTGAGCTCCCTGTGGGGATGTGGGGTACCCTCCTCCCTGTCCCTAGACACCTGGCTCAGGCCCCGCTCCAGGGCATGCTCTGTGACCTGGGAAGAGGGCGGCCGAGGGGACATGTGGGCAGCAAATCCTGTTATGTCTGATGTGACATTCCCAAACCAAAGGTGGGCTATTCTGTACTACAGCTGGGAGTGGATATTTGCATCCTCTGCTTGCGTGTATGCGTGTGTGTGTGTGTTTCCCTGTATGTGTATTGATTTGCGTGTGTCATAGTGGGTCTGTGAATGTGCAAATAAGTGTGAGATTGTGCTGTGTGTCCTTGTATATAGGTGTCTTTCTTTGTGTACGTGGTGTCTGTCTTTCTCTAGCTGCCTGTGTTTGAATATCTGGGCAGATATGTCTGTGGATTTGCTTACTTCTGACATGGTATCCATGTCTACGTGTATATGTAGGTGACGGTGGGCGTGATTGTGTCTATGTGTGTGTAAAATGGATCTGTGTACATGTGCACACATGAAGGTATGTTGATGTGTTTTTATGTACACAGATATTTGTGGGGTGTGTGTGTGTCTGTACCTATATCTCTGTGTTTGAGTGAACAGTGTGTCTGCCTATAAACGTGTCCCAGTGACTGTATAGGTTGTGTGTTGGTGAGTGCATGTAGATGGCGATGACCGTGCTCAGTGATTGCGCGTGTGTGTGTGTGTGAGAGAGAGAAGAGACTGACTCCAGTATATTACCAACACAGAGGAAGCTGCAAACACTGCTCTTCATCTGCTCCTTGCAGCCTCTGGGGTTTCAGCATCTCACCTCTCCTTAGGTCGGGAGAGGTAACCACGGGAGGACCACCCTGGGGCCCTGGCTCTCCCTCCCTGCTTCCCCGCTGGCCCCACGGAGTCAGACGTCAGGGGTGACGGCCTCCGCCTCGCCCCTGCCAGCCAGTCACGGGGGCTGAACATTTCCCGAGGCCTCAAAGCTCTGGGGTCAGTGCACACAGGCAGCCTCTGGTTTGAATGCTTTCCCTTCTGTGGACTGAGGACGGCAGGTGCTGGGGAAGCAGGTAAACTAGGCTTGCAGTTTCCCTCCGTGGAATAGGCTGGCTTAATCAAGGTTTGCTTCACCTCAAGAAATTTAACCTTGGCAATGCATTCACTGTGTATGTTTAACTCTAGTGTTTTTGCCAAATCTGTATACTTCCTATAACTATTATTTTTCATTTTAAGAAACTGATCTGCTTTTTAAAATGTAAATACTTATTTAAGCTTTATTCAAAGCAATTATCTTCTGTAATCAAAGATTAGACATGCTACTTATATATTTATACATTTAAAAATTTGTTTTAATATATATTAAAATAAAAGGCACACATCCCTATACTCCTTTGAACTATCTTGTTTGCCCAGGTAGGGGTGAGAACGCTCTGGAAGTTCCCTCTTGTCAGCTTTAAAAGGAACAGTCTGTGTTAGAAGATCTGATTTCCATACATCCTGCTCAGAAAGACACCTTTTGCATAAACGCAGGCAGAGCTGGTGTACCTGCCTTCGGTTACCAGGAGGGAGAGTCCCGCACTCCCCAGTGGAAAAGGCTTGGTCAGGGCAGGCCGCCTGGGGAGCGTGAGAAGGCAGTGCTGGAGGGCAGCCTCGAGGAGCTTCTAAGATGCTCTCTGCCGTCTTCTTTCCTTGATCAGGAACCTCCCCTGGGGAACCATCAGCTCCTGGTGTCACTGCCTTGGTGACCCTGGTGGATCGCAGAACTCCTCCCTTTGCAGGTGAAGAGCATAGCAGGGGAGAGCAGCGGGGGGAGGGGGGACAGATGCCCAGACAGACGGGCCGGGCCACCAGCTCTCCCGGCCTAATGAATTTCCTTCCCCGGCCCTTAGGCAGGTCAGAAAATGAGACCAGTGACAGCGTCTGGGATGATTCCAGGGAGAGGCTGATAAATTAGGCCCAGGATGGATCTAGCTTCCCTGGAGATGGAGGGAGGCCACCCAGGTACAAGGACAGCTGGAGCGGGGGGTCCACAGGACCCTGCTGCAGCCAGCCTTTGGGTGACGCTGGCAGGAGTGCCGGTGGGCTCGGAGGCACCGACTGTGGGTGGGTGGGAGATGAGTTCTCCCAGTGGCCTGGCTTTCTGACCTCTGGGGCTCAGCACTGGACCACTCTACCCCCACCTCCCCCCACTGAGACTTCATTTCAAATGCACCGGTACCAGGAGGGCATCATTCCTCTTCAGGGAAGCCTCCCGGACCCCCAGGGGCTCCGTCCATGTGCCCAAAGGTCCCTGAACTTCCACCTTTAGTGCCCCCCTGCCACACCCACACGGAGGCAGGCTTCATCTGCTCCCCTTGTGGAATGCAAGCTTGTGGGGGCAGGGATGGCAGTTCCTGGCATGTGGTAGGTATTAAATATTCATTCAGTGTTAGCTGAGGGAAAGAAAGGAGGGAGAAGTTAGAGGTAGCAGGGGTTGTACCTCTCCAGGGGAGCAGACCCCTTCCATCCCCAGATGGAGGAGGCGGGAAAGAAATCTGGGCCACTCTGGCCACTTGGGACCCTGAGGGCACCCAGGTGCTTGTGCTGGCCCCACCACTAGCTGGGGACAGACCTCAGCCTCCTGTTCATAACTTTCCCGAACCTCCAGGAAGGTTCCCCTCTATGTTGTGTGAATCCAATCTGGTAGGCTATTTGTAAATACTTTGAGAGGCATGGGGTTTCTCCCACTTACCAAGTGTTAACTATGAAATCACACACTCTCCATCTGTTGGCGGAGTGGATGAGAGAATACCCCCGTTAACTTCCTTTTGCAGACGGGCAGCCTCAATGCCAGTTAGGGCAGTGAACTTATCCTGGCTCAGACACAGGTTAAGTGAACACACGACTGGCACTGATAGTTCAGTTCTGGAGCCACACTGCCAGGGGCCAGAGCCCCGCTTGTGACTTGGTGGCTTTGTGCCTGCAGGCACTTACCCTCTTTGAGCCGCGCTGTCTCATCTGTAAGGCGAGGGTGCAAAGGGTACCTTCCTCATGGTGTTGGTTGGAGGATGGAACAAGGTGCTAGGCATGCTGTGCCCGACGCTAGGGTTCAAGGTCTTCCCGGGGAAAGTCTGCATTGTCACAAAGAAAAGGACTGTGGGCCCGTGGTGTGACTGTGAGAGTGTGAGTGTTCAGTATCATGGGCATTTGCAAATGCTCCTGTGGCTCTGACCCTGCGCACATGCGGGAGAGGATTTGTGTGTGCGCACGCGTGGAAGTGAGAGCGTGGCATTCAAGGGCACAAGGTACCCTGTGAAGTGCGATTTTGTGTCTATAAATGGGAGTGTGCTCTGAGAGGTGAGTGGGCGTGTGGCGACGTGCGTGCATGTGCACGTGTGTGTAATGTGGCTGTGCGCCCCCGGCACGTGCACACCCGGCCTTCTGGAGGGAAGGGAGCAGAAGTGGGTGGGACTGAATCTCCGGGGCTGAATTTCAGATGACAGCAGAAGGGCTCAGCCAGGAATTCTGGGGTTTGCCATTCCAGGCCCAGCTGGGCGAGGCTCAGGCCAGAGAAGGGATGAGGAGTAAAAGCTTTGAAGGGGACTGTGGGGTCAGAGTGAGGCTGGCGCCTGTGTGGGCAGTGTTTCCATGGAGAAATCCCCAGAGGAAGCGGGCTATGGCACTGAACAGAGCATGCACAAAAGACTGCCCCTCCCACACGTACCCCACCAGCATCACTTGTCCTCAGGGACACAAGGCAGGCTGTCTCAACTCTCACATGAATCTCTCTCTGTGAATTTGCTACCTCTTGGTTCCTGAGTTGAACATTTTGCACATTCTGTTGCTGGAGAAGCTGTCACCTGTTCTTCAGTTCCCATTCAAAAAGTCCTAGGAAAGGTCTCCGGTATGGGCTGGGGCAATCAAAACTGCTTGAGGTAGGAGGGTGCTATGATTGGCTCAGTTTGGACCAATCAACAGGTTGGGGAGCAGGGTCCTGTAAGACATGGCCTCTCCAGAGAGAGAGCTTCAGTGGCTGAAGTGGGGACAGAGTTATTCCCAGGAAAGGGGGTGGCACCATACAGGTAGGATCATAGTTATTGATTACACTCAAGCCTCTGCCCAAACGCCTGAATTTCCTTCAGAGGTTTATTTGACTAAACCCCAAAGGTGTTTCAGTCTCCGAAGGATCCTATTGGAATCCCTATTAAACTCATACTGAAGTTGAAATTAGCTACCAAGGATTTGAAATCCTATGGGAACAGGGTAAGAACAGATGCCTATGGAATGGCTTTGCAGTTTGGCTCCAGAATCTGCCAATGCATGCATAAAACAGAAACAGCTTGGGGAAAACATAGGAGTCAAGCAAAGCTGGGATCAAATCTCCACTCAGCATTCCCAGGAGCTGGCTGTGTGGCTTTGGGAAAATTACGTCACCTCTCTGAACCCCCGTAAAACCAGGAAATGAAAACTGAGGCTGTCATGAGTTCAATTACATCATTCACAGCTTATCGATCTTCACTGAACAGGTGCGGCTGGATACTTTCTTTAATTCAGCCTGGTTGGTCCTTGTCTTCTGATGACCAGATCAGAAATGTTGTGAGCTATGTAACCAGAGAATGGCATGTATGTAATCATTCTCCTGGCAAAGCAAGCACCATGCTTTGCTGATTTCCCCATTAGATTAGGGAGAGAAGGGAGAAGGGGAACAGGGATAGCTTTCGAATCAGGTAGAACCAGGCTTGAATCCCACAAATGCCGCCAACCACTTGTGTGACCCTGGGAAAGTCACTTTTCCTCTCTCATCTGATATTTAAATGATAGATAATTATCAAAAGCTGCATGTGAGGATTCGATGCAGTAACACACATAACTGCCCAGTATACAATGCCACTATTAATATTGATGCTTTTGAACTGTGGTGTTGGAGAAGACTCTTGAGAGTTCCTTGGACTGCAAGGAGATCCAACCAGTCCATTCTAAAGGAGATCAGCCCTGGGATTTCTTTGGAAGGAATGATGCTAAGGCTGAAACTCCAGTACTTTGGCCACCTCATGCGAAGAGTTGACTCATTGGGAAAGACTCTGATGCTGGGAGGGATTGGGGGCAGGAGGAGAAGTGGACGACAGAGGATGAGATAGCTGGATGGCATCACTGACTTGATGGACATGAGTCTGAGTGAACTCCGGGAGTTGGTGGTGGACAGGGAGGCCTGGTGTGCTGCGATTCATGGGGTCGCAAAGAGTCGGGCACGACTGAGCAACTGATCTGATCTGATCTGATACAATGCCACTGCCCTGTCACTGATTTTAAAAGATCATCTTGCATACCAACTGTTCATTCAATTATCCGACAAGTATTTATGGAGTGCGTCCCATGTGCCAGAAATTCTCCTAGGTACTCACAAACAGACTGTCTCTCCTCTTCACAGCCTAGTATATAAGATATTCTTTGAGGACAGAGGGAATGGGGATGGTGCGTGACGGGGTGGGTGTGTGGAGCAGAGGATGCAGTGTGAGTTCAAATACTGCAGGCCAGTTGTGTGGATTTCCAGGGGCACAGAGATGGAGAGACCCAGTTCCTCTCTTCTAGGAGGTGTCATTTCAGTGGGGAGACAGAGAGAAAGCAGACGGTGTGGTTGAAACTGGAATGGAAGCATGAAGAGGAAGATGGAGGCTCAGAGGTGTTCACTGCAGACCTGTGTGCTTAGTAAAGCCTGTCTCTGTCCCCTGTATCCCTTCTCTCCTGGGAAGGAACTAACCCTCCTCATAATCCACGTGGGATTCAGAAATCCACTTAGCAGCATCCTGGTCCTCTGAATGCTCCAGGACACTTCTTTGGATGCCCATGGAACTAAGGTGGCAACCTCCCCACCCGCTCCCTGTCCACCTCCCATCCCTCCTTCTCCAAGTGCCCCTGAGCAGAGCAGGTGGGCTTTAATGTTCCATGAGTTTAGAGTCAGATCTGGTTCTAATCTTGGCTCAGTGCCTACTGGCTCTGTGACCTTGGATGAGCCCTTCACTTGGCTGAGCTTCACCTTCCTCATCTGGGAAATGGGGACGACAATGGCACAGAGTGATGGAACATTTCGAAAGCTCCTCTCCCAGGGTCCAACCAACGAGATGCCACTGCCCTGCCCTCCTCCTCCATCCCGTCTCCTCTTCGCCTTTGTCCTGAATTCTCTTCTGTCTGGGGAACAGGTCTGTGCTCCCCTTCAAGATTCCTTGGCACAGCAAGGGCAGGAGGTGTTGTGGTTTCAAGTCAGAAACAAAGTGAAGTCTTGCCTTGGCCTTTCAGCTGTGTGACCTGGGGCACGTCCCTTATCTTCCTCATCTGCCAGTCATTAGGAATAATGACCACCCCCCAGGCCTCGCCTCCCAGGCAGGTGGTGAGAGTCCGTGAATACAATGCAGAGAAAGGACCTGGAACATCTCACTTCTGATAAGCGGCAGCTGCTGTCTTTCTTTCCTAGGCCTCAACACTTCCTCTGAAAATGAGTGACATTTACTCAGCACTCACTATGTGAGTAAAAAGTCACTCAATTGCCTCTCTTAGCCAACACTGTGTGGTTGGTATTTTCATTATCTGCTTTCTGTTTGAAGTCACTGAACCAAGAGAGGTTAAGTAACTTGCCTAAAGCCCCCGAAGTTGTAACTGCTGGTTCAACATTCACAGCCTAGCATCTGGCTCTGGGTAGATCTGGTGATCTAGCCACTGTGGTCCTCTCTTGGCTCTCAGCTGTTGAATCGCACTGATTGGTGTTCCGGGTGTAGACTGCTCAGCCCAGAGTCTCAGTCTCTGAGAAGGTGCACTGAGGGTCCCCGAGGAGGGGCTGAGTGCTGCGTTTTCCTGGTGCACCGTTTGAATTCTCTGCAGGGCGACTATTAATCCCACAGGCTGGATGGTCAGCGAGGGCCTCCCTGCCCTCATAGACCTCAGAGTCTGGTGGTAGAACATCATAGGGTGGCTGAGCAGAGCTGAACAGGCCCCGAGTCCAGCAGCCTAGATCTGAAGCTCAGCTCCAGCACTTAAGAGCTGTGTGCTTCTGGGCAGGTCTCGGAGCCTCAGTATCCTCAGCTGCAAAATAGGGATAATAATCCTAGTGCTATCCCCGAAGTCGGACACAACTTAGTGACTGAACAACAACACCACCCGAAGGTTGTTTGAGGAGTGAGTGTCTACTGGTAAAGCGTGTAGAGAAGCACTTGGCTCGTGGGAATGCCCAACAATAGTTGCTCTTAGGAAAAGGCCAGCATGCTCTTCCCTGCATGCAGGGCCAGCTGGAGCGTGGGCGCTAGGACCAGGCAGCTGCCCACAGGCCGTCCAAGAGGTTTATTAAACACCTATTTTGTGCTCTGTGCTTCACAATTATAATCCCACTTGATCTTCACGGTAACGCAGTGGGTGGTAACCACTAGTCACCACTGGCAGACAAGGAGGCTTGGCTTTGAGAGGTCACAGCCAAGGGCACACAGTGGTGTGAGTGAGCTGCCCTGTGTCTCCTGAGCAGGGGCCGTGCTCCTGGCAGGGCTTGCCTGGTGTGGTTGGCCAAGCCTCTTCCTCCCTCTGGCTGGCTTTGTGTCCCTGCTTCCCTGGGCTGGTGCTCCCGGGGATCCTTGCAGGCCTCTGTCTTCTCCTTGAGAAGCTTCCTATTGGCTCCCAGGGCCCCAGCCCAGGGCTCACCAACTTGGCTTCCCTCTCCTGCCCTTCCCAAATTCCATGGCCCATTCCAACTGGTCCCATCTACCATTGCTCTGAGAGTCAGTCCTACTTCTCCCTGCCCCCGCCAGCCCGCCCCAGCCCGCCCCATCCATGCCTCATCCCATACTCAGCTTGGGTCTTATTTAAAGCCATCTCTCCTTCTCAAAATTTCAGTCTCCAATATCTAATAAGAAAGAGCCTCATCTGATGAAAATGTATTGTATTAGTTAGGGTTCCACAGAGAAATAGGTTAGATAGATAGATATGTATCTATATATGTAGATTGGAAAAGACCCTAATGCTGGGAAAAATTGAAGGCAGGAGGAGAAGGGGCCGATAGAGGATGAGATGGTTGGATGGCATCACTGACTTGATGGACATGAGTTTGAGCAAGCTCCAGGAGTTGGTGATGGACAAGGAGGCCTGGTGTATTGCAGTCTGTGGGGTCGCAGAGTCGATACTGAGCGATTGAACTGAACTGACATATGTAGATAGATATAGATATCATAAAGACTTGGCTCATGAAATTATGGAGGCTGACAGGTCCAAAATCTGCAGTGTGGGCTGGCAGGTTGCAGACCCAGGACAGCCAGTGGTGCAGATGAGGTCTGATGGCAGTTTTCTGGAGAATTCCCTCTTGTTTGGAGGCCTGTCTTGTTATATTCAGGCCTTTGATTGGATGAGGCCCACCCACAGTATGGAGGGCAATCTCTTTTACCCAAAGTTCACTGATTTAAATATTAATCTCATTTAAAAACACCCTCCAGGTTGACACATAAAGTTAACCATTGCATATATTATCTGTCTCTTGAGAAACCTATATGTAGGTCAGGAAACAACAGTTAGAACTGGACATGGAACAACAGACTGGTTCCAAGTAGGAAAAGGAGTACGTCAAGGCTGTATATTGTCACCCTGCTTGTTTAACTTATATACAGAGTACATCATGAGAAACGCTGGGCTGGAGGAAGCACAAGCTGGAATCAAGATTGCCGGGAGAAATATCAATAACCTCAGATATGCAGATAACACCACCCTTATGGCAGAAAGCAAAGAAGAACTAAAGAGCCTCTTGATGAAAGTGAAAGAGGAGAGTGAAAAAGTTGGCTTAAAGCTTAACATTCAGAAAACTAAGATCATGGCATCCAGTCCCATCTCTTCATGGCAAATATATGGGAAAACAGTGTCAGACTTTATTTTTCTGGGCTCCAAAATCACTGCAGATGGTGATTGCAGCCATGAAATTAAAAGACACTTACTCCTTGGAAGGAAAGTTATGACCAACCTAGATAGCATATTAAAAAGCAGAGACATTACTTTGCCAACAAAGGTCCGTCTAGTCAAGGCTATGGTTTTTCCAGTAGTCGTGTATGGATGTGAGAGTTGGACTATAAAGAAAGCTGAGTGCCAGAGAATTGATGCTTTTGAACTGTGGTGTTGGAGAAGACTCTTGAGAGTCCCTTGGACTGCAAGGAGGTCCAACCAGTCCATCCTAAAGGAGATCAGTCCTGGGTGTTCATTGGAAGGACTGATGTTGAAGCCGAAACTTCAAAACTTTGGCCACCTGATGCAAAGAGCTGGCTCATTTAAAAAGACCCTGATGCTGGGAAAGATTGAGGGCAGGAGGAGAAGGGGACAACAGAGGATGAGATGGTTGCATGGCATCACAAACTCAATGGACATGGGTTTGGGTAGACTCTGGCAGTTGGTTATGGACAGGAAGGCCTAGCGTGCTGTGATTCATGGGGTCGCAAAGAGTCGGACATGACTGAGCCACTAAACTGAACTGATAATATCTGCCCCATGCTCTGCTTCATGCTAAGGAGAATTCCAAAGGGAAAAATGGGAGTTCTGACATTCTAAAGCTCAAAGTTTAGTAAAAAGATTATCTGAATTCTGTTTTCAGTCTCAACCTGGGCTTGAAGCTCTTTGCCTGCTCCATCCCATCTACCATGCTTGTGGTTTCTGAGAAGGAAAATCAGCCTTCATGCTGGTCCCCACACAATTCTCTATCTCTCTGGCTCCTGGGCATTTTACTGCCCTTAAAGGGACACTATTGTTTTATCTTTCCGGCACTTCACCCTCTTCTTTGGGTGAACTTTTCCCCTTGCTCCTACCTCATGATCTGGGAGTCCTGCCTAACCCCTGTGCAGCAGTGACCATGTGACCTAGGGTGCGCCAATCAGAGACCTGCCCTGGGAATTTGGAAATGAAGGTTAATGGAAAGGGGCAGAGAGTCCTTCTCCATGGTCAAAATGAGATGTGCAAGCTTGGAGCCCATTAGCATCCCTGGTTTCAGCCTCATATAGTAGAAGAAGGTTGATGGGGTTAGAGAAGCAACAGTGAAAGATGAAGGGAGAATACTCTGGTGACGTTCCACCACTTGGTTCCATTTGTCCCCGAGACCCAGCCTCACCCCTGCCTGTCCCCTCTTTTGGTCACACAAGCCAATACCATACTTCCCAGTCCCCCCAGCTCCATCTTATTCTAGCACAGTGGTTCTCAAATGCGGATGAGGTTGCCGCCTGCTCCAGGAACATCTTGGAGTATCTAGAGATATTTTTGGTTGTCACAATTTAAAGATTGTTAAAAAGGTCCATCTAGTCAAGGCTATGGTTTTTCCAGTGGTCATGTATGGATGTGAGAATTGGACTGTGAAGAAAGCTGTGTGCCGAAGAATTGATGCTTTTGAACTGTGGTGTTGGAGAAGACTCTTGAGTGTCCCTTGGACTGCAAGGAGATCTAACCAGTCCATCCTAAAGGAAATCAGTCCTGGGTGTTCATTGGAAGGCCTGATGCTAAAGCTGAAACTCCAGTACTTTGGCAACCTCATGCAAAGAATTGACTCATTGGAAAAGACCCTGATGCTGGGAGGGATTGGGGGCAGGAGGAGAAGGGAACAACAGATGAGATGGCTGGATGGCATCACCCACTCGATGGACATGAGTTTGAGTGAACTCCGGGAGTTGGTGATGGACAGGGAGGCCTGGTGTGCTGTGATTCATGGGGTTGCAAAGAGTCGGACACGACTGAGTGACTGAATGGAACTGAACTGAATGGCCTCTAGTGGGGAGAGACTGAGGAGGTTGTAAATACCTTATAATGCACAGGTTATTCACAACAAAAAACAATCCTGACCAAAACGTCAACACGAGGAACCCTGTTGTAGGTCCTTGTCCAGATGATCCCTGCTACTCAAGCACGTCTCATGGTCACATTACTGGACCAAACTCCCAGCTCAGAAGTATATAATCTGGGCGACCTGAGACAAAGCCTATCACATAGCCAAGGCTCCATGTCCGATATCAGAGTTGCAACGTCCGGTATGGTAGCTACATGTGCTTGCTGTGGGCTTGAAATGTACTAGTCCAAAGGGATATGCACTGTAAGGGTAAAAGACACACAGATTTCTAAGACCTGGTTAAAAAAAAAGGAATATAAAACATCTCATTAGCGATTTGTCTATTGACAATGTGTTGAAATGATATTTTGGATGTATTTATTGGATTCAATAGAATATAGGATTAAAATGAATTTCACCTGTTTCTTCTTACTCTGATTATTGTGGCTCCTAGAAACATTAAAGTTAATAATGTGGCTGACCATAAAATGGTTAAGAAGAGACCAGGACCTTCTTGAGGTGGATGAGATGATACATACGGAGCCATTTTTGTGGTGCCAGGTAACTCGTGCTGACAAACCTGGAAAACTGCACCTCGTAAATCTACTGAAGAGCTCTCTTCTGTGAACTCCCCTCCAGTCTGGGTTCTGGGTGCTTCCATCTCACTGATGGGAGCATCCTGTCTCCTTCTCTCTCCAGCATCTAAGCTGCAGCCTGGCAGACAACTGTTGGTGGCTGGGATCTCAATGCAAAGAGTAATCCCTGTTTGGGGGATCTCAGCACCGGTAAGTCTTAGACACGTTTCTTTCTCTCAGCCTGAATGTGGTTTGTTCCTGGGTCTTTTCACTGCCTTCTGGGTTCACTGAAAATGTAGGAAATATGACTGCCCCTCTTTTCCAGCTCCCAGCAGTTCCCTGGTGTGATTTTTCTGTTCATGGCTCTCACTTCCCAAATATGTTTTCCGTGGCTCTGCCATTGTTATAGAAAATTCAGGGGCAAATTGGAAGTTGATGCTGCCTGGTTGCCATGGCAATGCCAGCTGCTTCTGCCTTTGCACAGGCAGAAGCAGCCATGGGGCTGACAAGATGTGATTTGAGCCTCTGAGAACAAAACACACAAGGCCCTTCCAGTCTCTTTTAATACCAACCTTCTTTCGGACCCTCAGCACCACCACCTGTTTTTCTGGGGGTGGGGAGGGGGGGTTGGTGCCATCCTACAGCTGATCTGCTGGTGCAGTGAATGAAACACGCCCCTCTGGGTGGAAGGGGAGGCCTGCATTGCCCTTGCCAGCCACCCCGAGGTGTGACGACCTACTGTGTGGCTTCTCTATATGTAAACGTTAGTGACTTCAGCTCCTACGCCAGCTTTCAGGATGCTGACAGAGAGCCCTGCCCTGTTGGCCTGTCTCCTTAGCTACTGTCACGGGAAATTTCCCTTTTTGGAAAGAGAGCTGTTTTTCAGGGAATGTGACATCATCTTTTCTGATTCCTGGATGATGAAAGAAAATCATTTGTGTCTGAATAGATGGTGTTCCTATAAAAAGAGGAAAAGGCAAAAAGCCCGGGAATCTTTAGGGCTTTTGCATCCCTGGGTGAGTCCTGAGTAAGTGCTCAGTGAAGAAATGTTAAATGGTTGCTGGACCGCTTTAGATGGTGTTTGATCTTTACCCCAACCCTGTGGATTAGAGACTTTCATTATCCCCATTTTATAGATGAAGAAACTGAGGCTTAGCAAGGCCAAACAAGGTGCCCAAGATCGGCAGGCAGCAGAGCCAATTGAGACCTCTTTTCACAGAGCCTGAGGTCTTACACAACTTTGGAGCACATAGGAACAAATGTGAGGTTAACAACTGTCATCCCAGTTTACATCTGAGGACCCTTAGGCCCCCAGAGGTAAGATCAAATGCCCAAGGTCATTAAGCTAAGTTGCAAAGCCAGTATTTGAAACTCAGTCTATTGTGTTCCTTTTCATACTGTTCATGGGGTTCTCAAGGCAAGAATACTGAAGTGGTTTGCCATTCCCTTCTCCAGTGGACCACATTCTGTCAGATCTCTCCACCATGACCCGCCCATCTTGGGTTGCCCCACGGGCATGGCTGAGTTTCATTGAGTTAGACAAGGCTGTGGTCCTAGTGTGATTAGATTTACTAGTTTTCTGTGAGTATGGTTTCAGTGTGTCTGCCCTCTGATGCCCTCTTGCAACACCAACCATCTTACTTGGGGTTGTCTTACCTTGGGCGTGGGGTATCTCTTCACGGCTGCTCCAGCAAAGCGCAGCCGCTGCTCCTTACCTTGGACGAGGGGTATCTCCTCACCACGCCCTTCCTGACCTTCAACGTGGGATAGCTCCTCTAGGCCCTCCTGCGCCCACGTGGCCACGGCTCCTTGGATGTGGGGTTGGTCCTCCTGGCCACCCCAGGTCAGGAAGCAACAGTTAGAACTGGACATGGAACAACAGACTGGTTCCAAATAGGAAAAGGAGTACGTCAAGGCTGTATATTGTCACCCCGCTTATTTAACTTATATGCAGAATACATCATGAGAAATGCTGGACCGGAAGAAACACAAGCTGGAATCAAGATTTTCGGGAGAAATGTCAATAACCTCAGATATGCAGATGACACCACCCTTATGGCAGAAAGTGAAGAGGAACTCAAAAGCCTCTTGATGAAGGTGAAAGAGAGCATGAAAAAGTTGGCTTAAAGCTCAACATTCAGAAAACGAAGATCATGGCATCCGGTCCCATCACTTCATGGGAAATAGATGGGGAAACAGTGGAAACAGTGTCAGACTTTAGTTTTGGGCTCCAAGATCACTGCAGATGGTGACTGCAGCCATGAAATTAAAAGACGCTTACTCCTTGGAAGGAAAGCTATGTCCAACCTAGATAGCATATTGAAAAGCAGAGACACTACTTTGCCAACAAAGGTTCGTCTAGTCAAGGCTATGGTTTTTCCTGTGGTCATGTATGGATGTGAGAGTTGGACTGTGAAGAAGGCTGAGTGCCGAAGAATTGATGCTTTTGAACTGTGGTGTTGGAGAAGACTCTTGAGAGTCCCTTGGACTGCAAGGAGATCCAACCAGTCCATTCTGAAGAAGATCGGCCCTGGGATTTCTTTGGAAGGAATGATGCTAAAGCTGAAACTCCACTACTTTGGCCACCTCATGCGAAGAGTTGACTCATTGGAAAAGACTCTGATGCTGGGAGGGATTGGGGGCAGGAGGAGAAGGGGATGACAGAGGATGAGATGGCTGGATGGCATCACTGACTCGATGGATGTGAGTCTGGGTGAACTCCGGGAGTTGGTGATGGACAGGGAGGCCTGGTGTGCTGTGATTCATGGGGTCGCAGAGTCGGACACGACTGAGCGACTGAAGTGAACTGAACTCAACTATTGTGTTCCAGCCTTTGCTCAGCCTACCAGGTCACTGGAATAAGCAGAAAGGCATCTGGGACACAGGCTGGTGCTTCCTGGCTGTGAGTAGGCATTTCGCAAGTGGGACGCTCTCTCATGAGGCCCCAAACATGTCCAGAATGTATTGCGAAGAGTCCTGCTGGGTTGGGAGAGCCAGACTCCCGCCGGAGCTTGGGGCTCATGTGGTGATCTGAGCCCAGGGAGCAGCTGCGCCCTCGGCCCCCTCAGCAGGCCCTGTGGTGAATTAGGAGCAGGTGAAGTGGCTGAGGGGGGCTGAGAATGCTTAGCGTGCTGTGGGGACTGCTTTTGAGCCCTAAGGGCACAGCATTTGCTTGGGGAGTTTCGTCATAGCTACTCAGCCCACACAGATGTAGCCAAGCCACTGATGACTGAAATCTCTTCTAAACATGCCCCAAGGTCCCAGGGAAAAGCATGGCTGTCTTCCTAAAGAGCCACCAACCCTGAATATTCACTGGAAGGACTGATGCTGAACCTGAAGCTCCAATACTTTGGCCAGCTGATGCAAAGAGCCGACTCATTGGAAGAGACCCTGATGCTAGGAAAGATTGAGGTCAGGAGGAGAAGGGGATGACAGAGGATGAGATGGTTGAATGGCATCACTGACTCCATGGACATGCCTTTGAGCAAGCTCCAGGAGATGGTGAAGGACAGGGGAGCCTGGTGTGCTGCAGTTCATGGGGTCACACAGAGTCGGACATATCTGAGTGACTGAACAACAAGACCTTCCAAGGAGGAAGACGCACACAGGAGGAGTTTTCTGAGGTCTGTCAGCTGGGAGGCGATCTCAGACACAGCCTAGTTCAGGGGCTGGTGAGAGATTTGCTTTCCTAGAGTTTTACACCCCAAAGAAAAAGCAGGAGAAGACCCCAAAGAAAGAAAAGCAAACTACAGGGGCCCCAAATTGTAACCAAACCACTCAGCCTTCTGATGTCACCCTGTGCTCTAACAGCCAGAAGGCTGCCTGCGCTCCTGTCCGTGCCCATCAGCTGGCTCCCCAGCTGGCACCCCCCCCTCGGCCAGGCTCAGCTCCACGTTTTGCTTCTCTGCTGTTCGCCCCTGTTCTTCATGGTTTCTCAGCTCCAGAACGGACCCACCTCTTCCATCATTTCCTCCTTGGAAGAAAACAAGCTTTTGGGTTCACCCTGTTTGAATCCTCATTCCACCATTCTTAGGCATCTGAGCAATTTGCTTCACTTTTGGAAACCTGCATTTTCTCATCTCACATGGAGTAAATTACACCTGCCTCTCTAGGTGGAGAAAGTGGAGGTAAAAGCCGCACGGCCAGTGTTCAGCACAATTCTTTCCCCCTTTCCTTCATCCTCTCCAGGGCCAGTGCGTGTGGGGTCTGGAGCCAGCTAGATGCTGAGCGGGTGGCCCACTGGAGCGCTCCCGCAGGCCTGCACACTGCCGCCCCTCTCTACCGCAGGCCACTCCTTGTCCTCCAACCTGCCTCTCATGACAGAGCCGGCCTGTGATTAGTCTGCTGCCTGGCTGCGGAGAACGTGCCCGTCAGCTCCGCTAGTGCTGCGCCTGGCTTGTCGATGAGGCCTGCCACAGCCCTGGAGCCGGGCGAGGGGACACGCGATCTGAGGCACGTGGAGGCCCAGCTACGGATGCGCTCTCTGCAGCCCTGTCCTCTGAGGAAGGCCCTACTCCTTGACCCGTGATAGCAGGGACTGGTGACATGGGCCTGGCCCCAGCCAGGGGTAAGAAGGGCCTTGACCATAGTCACAGCTCTCTGGAATATTGTCAAGAGAGGCTCCTGGAAAAAACCCTGAAGCCTTCCTCATATACTAGATACAGGCTCTGTGGGTCTCGGGCCTGACCATGCCCTGGGGCCTCCTGGGAGCCACTTGCCTCTGGGCCCAAAAAGTTACCCCTTATCCCACTCTCTTCTCTCCATCTCTGTGGGCTTTGGCTTTGTCACCCTCTGGCAGGCCCTTTCTTGTTTCTCTGACTGCATTGTAAAAGTCATCTCCTCAGGACCCTTCCCTGGCCAGCCTTACCTCCCCCTTCAGTCACTCTAATTCCTCATCCGATTTTATTGTCTTCACAGAGTTATCCTCATCAGAACCAGCTCATCTTCTTCTGTGTTGACTGTCTGCCTCTCCTAGTAGACCCTCAAGTCTATGAGATTATGACTGGGTTTCTCCTGTTCTAGATTGGACTTGCTGGAATTCCCCAGCAGTCCAGTGGTTAAGACTCTGAGCTTCCACTGCTGGAGGCACAGGTTCGACTCCTGGTTGAGGAACTAAGACCCTGCATGCTGTGCAGTGCAGAGAGGGCGAGGGGAAATTGCACCAGGTCTTAGCAGGGGGCCTGTACAGCATAGAGCATAGGAGCTGGGTGAATGAATGGGTGAGGTAATGAATGAATGAGTGAGCGAATGAGTCAGTGAGTGAGAATGAATGAATGGGCCAAATTCTCTGGGCCCGAGTAGGAACAGGCCTCCATGCCTGGCACCACACCATTAGGCTGTGGTTTTCGAGACCTCAGAGCCCCTCCATGGGCTCTGGAGGGTCTGATCCTTGGCTAAACCCCCAGCTTCAAGAACAAGACTAGGCACAGTGTAGATGCCCCCAAAATATACATGCCTGTGTCCAATGGATGGGTGGATGGGATCTGACTCCCATGGCAAGTGCAATTATGAAGAACTTAAAAGCATAGCTCAGGAGTCAGGAGCTGACGACTTGGGTTCAAATCTTGAGTGTGATACTTTCTTGTCCTTTGACTCAAAGCACATTTCTCACCTTGTCTGAGCCCTTGTTTTCTTCAGTACAAAGCAGAGAAAAACAGTATGGACCCTAGTGGGATATGGTGAAGACAGAGTGAGCTCATGCTTGTGTAAGTGCTGACACTGGGTAGATCTAACGGCACGCGCAGCTGCAGCCTGTACCCTCCCACAGTGTACTCTTGAGGTGCTTGTCAAATGCAGGAAGGGACGTACATGCACTCTCACTCCCAGACCCTACACTGAGACTTTGGAGGGAGTTGAGAGCCTCTCTGACATGCTCTCTTCTCTGTTTCTACACCATCACTACCACCGGGTTATAGTTACGTCGTCGATGAAATTAGCAGAGCAACGTGTCACAGAGAAGAACAGGGAACGCTTTCTTCTCTTTTCCTTGGTTGGGGTGGGGGCGCGAATTGATGATCACAGCCTAGTTGCCTACCATGTGAGTGCTGGGAAGATGAGGCTAAGGAGAAAAATCCAATCACCCCGGATAAGTATGGACTCGGCCAGCTGGGAGGGCCCATGAGGATCACTTACACTTCTCGCCTTAGACAATGGGGAGACTGAGGCTCAGTATGGGAAACAGACTTGCTAGCTCTGAGCCAGCACTCGCTCCTGGGCCTCTTGGCTTCCCACCCTGCTGTTCTAAAGTCAGTCTTGGGCCCAGGAATGAAACCTTTAGAAACATTTGAGAAAAATTTGGGTTGCATTTAGAAACTAATTGGTATTTTTGAAATTTTTTGAAATTTATTTCTGACTTACTTTTTTCATTTCGTGTCTGTTAGTCCCATAGCCCAGGTTTGTCCCTCTGCTTCCTCTCCCCGTTGGTAGCCAGAAGTTCGCTTCACTTGTCTGTGAGTTTGTTTCTGTTTGGTATATGCATTCACTTGTATTGTGTTTTATATGCCACATAAAAGTGACATCATATACTATTTGTCTTTCTCTGACTTATTTCACTAAGCTTAATATTCTGTAGGTCCATCCATTTGCTGCCAATGCAATTATTTCATTCTTTCGTATGTCCATTGTATGTATGCACTACATCTTCCATCTTCTTTTTTGTTTATTTGTGACTGCATCATGCCTTCAGAGAAGGCAATGGCACCCCACTCCAGAGCTCTTGCCTGGAAAATCCCATGGACTGAGAAGCCTGGTGGGCTGCAGTCCATGGGGTCGCTAAGAGTCGGACACGACTGAGCGACTTCACTTTCGCTTTTCACTTTCATGCACTGGAGAAGAAAATGGCAACCCACTCCAGTGTTCTTGTCTGGAGAATCCCAGGGATGGGGGAGCCTGGTGGGCTGCCGTCTGTGGGGTCGCACAGAGTCGGACACGACTGAAGCGACTTAGCAGCAGCAGCAGCAGCAGCATCAGGCCTTAGTTAAGGCTCTTCAGTGCAGTGGATGGGCTTCTCTCTTGCGGTGGTGCATAGGCTCCAGAGCAGGTGGGCTCTGTAGTATGCAGCATGCAGGCTGTCTCATGGAGGCATACGGGCCTAGCTGCCCCTCAGCGTGTGGGATCTTAGTTCCCCAGCCAGGCGTCAGACCATGTCCCGTGCATTGAAAGTGGATTCTTAACCACTGCACCAACAGGGAAGTCCCATCCCACATCTTCTTTATCCATTCATCTTCAGTGGACATTTTGGTTGCTTCACGTCTTGGCTGTTGTGAACAGTGCTGCTATGAACACTGGGGTGCGTGTATCTTTTCAGATTAGCATTTTTTTTGATATGTACCCAGAATTGCTGGATCATAAGGTAGTTTTATTTTTAACCTTTTGAGGAACCTCCATATTGTTTTACATTGTGGCTGCACCAGCTTGCCTTCCCACCAACAGCGTTTGAGGTTTCCCTTCTCTTCACATACTTCCAGTATTTGCTATTTGTAGACTTTTTGATGATAGACATTCTGACACGTATGAAGTGGCATCTCATCCTGTCTTCAAAAAAAATTTTTTTTAATCTATTTATCTGACCACATCAGGCTTTAGTTGCAGCATTCAGGGTCTTCATCAGGTCATGCGGGACCTTCCAGCACAGCACAGACTCTCATTGTGGCTCTCAGCCTCAGTCGTTGTGGAGCACTGGTTTGGTTGCTCAGGGGAATGTGGGATCTTAGTTCCCCAACCAGGGAATCAAACCCAGTCCCTTGCATTGCAAGGCAATTCTTTACCACTGGACCACCAGGGAAGTCCTCCTCATTCTGGCTTTCAGTTACATTGCTCTAGTAATTACTTTTAATTTCTTTTAAAAACACCATACCTACTTCTCATACAGTTAGCAATCTTAAAAATAAAGGCAAACAGAAAGACAAGAAACCTCAAAATTTAGACTGGCTGAAACAAGGAAATGGTAAGTGTAGGGATTTTCCAAACCTAGAACCTCCCCACCTTCAGTTCCAGCCTACTGGTGCGATGGCTTTGATCTCCATCTAGATTCCCTAACGCACAAGGTGGCGATGGCAAGACAACTGTAGCCTCCATGCCCACACACTGTCTCTTCTGGAGGCTGTTCTAGAAGACCCCAGTCCCCCCTCACATCTCATTGGCCCAAATGGACTCACATGCTCACTTCTTGAAACAAAAATTTTTTAAAATATAGTCGATTTTCATTATTGTGTTAATTTCTACTTACAGAAGAGTGACTCAGTTATACATACATATATATATATGTATATATATGCTTTTTCATATTCTTTTCCATCATGGTTTATCACAGGATATTGAATATAGTTCCATGTGCTATATAGTAGGAACTTCTTGTTTATCCATTCTACATATAAGAGTTTGCCTCTTCTAATTCCAAGCTCCCAATTCTTCCCTTCCCTGCCCCCACCTCTTGGCAACCACAAAACACTGTCTGCTCTTGTTTCAGAGATGTGTTTATTTATGTCATATTTTAGATTACACATGTAAGTGATGTCATATGATATTTGTCTTTCTCTTCCCGACTTACTTTGCTTAGTATTATAATCTCTAGGACCATCCAAGTTGCTGCAAAAGGCATTATTTCATTCTTTTTCAATACATACCCATTTCCAAGTCCATTCCTGTAGCTCTTTTTGGCTGAACACTGGATTAAGCTATTCTTCCTTTCAACAAATATTTTAGAACCCCAGGATAGTGATGAATAAAACAAGCAAAAGTTCCAAAAGTGGACTTATATTCTAGCAGGAGGATATAGACAAAAGCAAGGAAACAAGTAAAACACGTGGTATTTTGAATCTGTCTTCAGTGCAGCAGATACAGGAGATGCAGGTTCGATCCCTGAGTCGGGAAGATCCCCTCAAGAAGGAAATGGCAACCCACTCCAGTATTATTGCCTGGAAAACCCCATGGATAGAGAAGCTTGGCGGGCTACAGTCCAAAGGGTCGGAAAGACTTGGACATGACTAAGTATGCAAGCACATGCCAAGTAGAGGCAAATTTGGAGAAAAATAAAGTAGAGCAGAGATGGAGAGCGCAAGTTGCAGTGTTAACTATGGGAGTCTAAGCAGAGATCAGAGAAGGTGAGTGAGTGAGCCGTGAGGGCATCTGGGGGAAGAGTATTCCAGGCAGTGCCAACAGCCTGTGCAAAGGCCCTGGGTCAGGAATATACAAACAGCCTGTGCAAAGGCCCTGAGTCAGGAATGTGCAAACAGCTGGTGCAGAGGCCCTGAGTCAGGAATGTGCCTGATATTTTTGAGTAAGAAGGAAGCCAAGTGTCTAAACCAAGGAGGAGGGTGCAGGAGTGAGGTCATGGAGGTAAGGGGAACAGCAGGTGGAACAGCCCTTGAGAGCTGGGGTGAGAATATTGGCTTCTCCTTGGAGTAAAATAGTAAGTCCATAGAGGTTCTGAGGAGAAAAATGATAAGATCTAATTTTAAAACAGAAGTTTTCAGTCTTGCTTCCACGTTGGAATCACTGCTGCTGCTGCTAAGTCGCTTCAGTCGTGTCCGACTCTGTGCGACCCCATAGATGGCAGCCCACCAGGCTCCTCCGTCCCTGGGATTCTCCAGGCAAGAACACTGGAGTGGGTTGCCATTTCCTTCTCCAATGCAGGAAAGTGAAAAGTGAAAGTGAGGTTGCTCAGTCGTGTCCGACTTTTAGCAACCCCATGGACTGCACCCCACCAGGCTCTTCCATCCATGGGATTTTCCAGGCAAGAGTACTGGAGTGGGGTGCCATTGGAATCACTAGGAGAGCTTTAAAAATATAGATGCCTGGGTTCCACCCCCAGAGGCTCTGATGTAGTTAAGTGGAAATGGGCTCTGGGAATTAGGATCTTTAAAAGTTCCCCTGGGAATCCACAGGATTTCAGTGTATACCTGAAGTTGAGAAACTTGTCTATAGGCCAAATCCTTATCTCTGACTTAGAACTGTCCCTGGAGATACATGTTTCAGTCAACTTCTGCCTCCAGGTCTCAATTTGGATGCCTGATCATCATAATAATCATCTCCCAACCTAGCCTGGCCTCTATCGAATTTCCTGACCACCCCCCACCAAACCTGCTGTTCCTGTAGTGTCCTCTATCTTAATGAGTGGGTTCCCCATCTTTCCAGTCCTCAGGAAAAAACCTTGGCATTGTCCTTAACTTGTCTCTTGGTTTCTCATCAAACCTTCAATTCTTTACAAGATCCTGTTCACTCTGCCTTCAAAATATATCTAGAGTGCACCACTTCTCATGTCCACTGCTGCCCTCATCAAAGTCCCAGATAATCTCCAGGCCTTGCAGGGCCTTCTAACTGGTTCCCCTGCTTTATCTCCTGCCTCCAGCAGCGGTTTCCAACCTAACATCAGTGGATTCATGTGAGTAGCTTTAAAAACTATAATGCTGAGTCCTTGGCATCTGCTGGAACTTGTGGGGCATATCCAGGCACTGAGAATTTTAAAAGCACCCAAGCACTTTTGATGAAAGTGAAAGAGGAGAGTGAAAAAGTTGGCTTAAAGCTCAACATTCAGAAAATGAAGATCAGGGCATCTGGTCCCATCACTTCATGGGAAATAGATGGGGAAACAGTGGAAACAGTGGCAGACTTTATTTTTGGGGGCTCCAAAATCACTGCAGATGGTGACTGCAGCCATGAAATTAAAAGACGCTTACTCCTTGGAAGAAAAGTTATGACCAACCTAGCCAGCATATTGAAAAGCAGAGACATTATTTTGCCAACAAAGGTCCATCTAGTCAAGGCTATGGTTTTTCTAGTGGTCATGTATGGATGTGAGAGTTGGACTGTGAAGAAGGCTGAGTGCTGAAGAACTGATGCTTTTGAACTGTGGTGTTGGAGAAGACTCTTGAGAGTCCCTTGGACTGCAAGGAGATCCAGCCAGTCCATTCTGAAGGAGATCAGCCCTGGGATTTCTTTGGAAGGAATGATGCTAAAGCTGAAACTCCAGTACTTTGGCCACCTCATGCGAAGAGTTGACTCATTGGAAAAGACTCTGATGCTGGGAGGGACTGGGGGCAGGAAGAGAAGGGAACGATAGAGGATGAGATGGCTGATGGCATCACTGACTCGATGGACGTGAGTCTGAGTGAACTCTGGGAGTTGGTGATGGACAGGGAGGCCTGGCAAGCTGTGATTCATGGGGTTGCAAAGAGTTGGACATGACTGAGCGACTGAACTGAACTGAATTCCATTGTGCAATCAGGGTTGAGAACCCCTGAAATGGGATTTGAATCCATGAATTTGGCTGTGATTACCTGGGCAGGGAGTGTAGCAGAGAACCAAAGAGATGCAAAGACTGAGTCCTGGGTTCCTATATGCAGAGACTGGGAAATGGGGAGGAACCAGGAAAAGATAAAAAAAAAAAAAAAAAAGACTGATCAAATCACTGTGGCAGGAGTTAGAAGGTCACTGGCCAAATCAGACACACCCCTTGAATTACAGGTGAGGGGTGAGAGTACCCTAGCCAGAGCAGTACAGGCAACCAATTGAATGGATACCTGAATCAGCTACTTGTGGAGCAGGGAAGGAGCAAGATGAATGTTGGTCAAGAAATGTCTACCTGTCCAGTTTGTTTCTTTTGCATAAAGCTGCCCAGTTTCCCCACACCATTTATTATTGAGGTTATCTTTCCCCATTGTGTATTTTGTCTTCTTTGTCATAGATTAATTACCCATATAAGTATGGATTTATTTCTGGCTGTCTATTCTGTTTCACTGATTTGTGTCTGTTTTTGTGCCACCCAAGGCAAAGAGCTGACTCACTGGAAAAGACCCTGATGCTGGGAAAGGTTGGAGGCAAAAGGAAAAGGGGGTGGCAGAGGATGAGATGGTTAGATAGCATCACCAACTCCATGGACATGAATCTGAGCAAACTCCAAGAGATAGTGAAGGACGGGGAAGCCTGGCCTGCTGCAGTCCACGGGGTCACAAAGTGTCAAACACGACTTAGGGGCTGAACACCACCACCGTGCTGTTTTGATTACTGTGGCTTTGTAATAATAGTTTGAAATCAAGGAGTGTGGTCCTTCCTGCTTTGTTCTTCTTTCTCAGGATTGTTTTGGTTATTTGGGGTCTTTTTTGTTTCTGTGCAAATTTTAGAATTATTTGTTCTAGTTCTGTGATAAATGTTTTGGTATTTTGAAAGCAATTGCATTGAATCTGCAGATTGCCTTGGGACTTCTGGTCAGTTTAACAATATTAATTCTTCCAATCCATGAACATGATATATCTTCCCATTTGTGTTATCAACTTTTTTCATCAGTGTTATAGTTTTCCAAATACAGATCTTTTACCTCCTTAGTTAGATTTTTGCCCAAGTATTTTATTCTTTTCAATGTAATTATAAATGGGATTACCTTCTTAATTTCTTTTTCTGTTAGTTTATTGTTAGTGTATAGAAATGAAAAATATTTCTGTATATTAATTGTGAATTCTATGACTTTAACAAAGCTATTAATGAGTTCTGATAATTTTGGAATAATATCTTTAGGACTTTCTATAGATAGTATAGCCATGAAAATAAAAGATGCCTGCTCCTTGGAAGGAAAGCTATGACAAACCTAGACATTGTATTAAAAGGCAAAGATATCACTTTGCCTACAAAGGTCTATATAGTCAAAGCTATGATTTTTCCAGTAGTTATGTACTGATGTGAGAGCTGGACCATAAAGAAGGCTGAGAATTGATGCCTTCGAATTGTGGTGCTGGAGAAGACTCTCGAGAGTCCCTTGGACTGCAAGGAGATCAAACAAGTCAATCCTAAAGGAAATCAACACTGAATGTTCACTGGAAGGACTGATACTGAAGCTGAAGCTCCAAAACTTTGGCCACCTGGTGAGCCAACTCATTGGAAAAGACCCTGATGCTGGGGAAGCTTGAAGGCAAAAGAATAAAGGGGCAGTAAAGGATGAGACGGAGAAGGCAGTGGCACCCCACTCCAGTACCCTTGCCTGGAAAATCCCAGGGATGGAGGAGCCTGGTAGGCTGCAGTCCATGGGGTCGCTGAGGGTCGGACACGACTGAGTGACTTCACTTTCACTTTTCACTTTCATGCATTGGAGAAGGAAATGGCAACCCACTCCAGTGTTCTTGCCTGGAGAATCCCAGGGACGGGGGAGCCTGGTGGGCTGCCGTCTATGGGGTCGCACGGAGTCGGACACTACTGAAGCAACTTAGCAGCAGCAGCAGCAGCAGCAGCAGAGGATGAGATGGTTAGATAGCATCACTGACTCAGTGGACATGAATGTGAGCAAACTCCAGGAGCTAGTGAAGTACAGGGAAGCCTGGCAAGCTGCAGTCCATGGAGTTGCAAAGAGTCGGACACAACTTAACGACTGAACAACAACAATGTGTAGTATCGTGTCATCTGCTGTCTCACACCATATACAAAGATAAATTCAAAACGGATCAAAGACTCAAATGTAAGACCTGAAACCATAAAACTTCGAGAAGAAAACATAGGCAGTACTTAAACTCTTTGACATTGACCTTAGCAATATTTTTTTGGAGCTGTCTCTTCTGGCAAGGGAAATAAAAGCAAAAATAATCAAAGAGACCACATCAAACTAAAAACCTTTTGCACAGTGAAGGAAACTATCAACAAAGTGAAAAGGCTGCTTCCTGAAAGGGAGAACATACTTGGAAATGATGTATCTGATAAGAGATTAATATCTAAAATATACAACTAACTCATGAAACTTAACATCCAAAAAAAAAAATAATAATAATAACTAAGCCAAGTAAAAAATGTGCAGAGGATCTGAATAGACATTTTTCTAAGGAAGACATACAGGTTGTCAAGGGGCACATGAAAAGATGCTCAACATCACTAATTATCATGGAAATTCAACTCAAAACCACAATGAAATACCACCTCACACCTGTCAGAATGGCTATTATAGAAAAGACAAATAACAAGTGTTGGGGATGATGTGGAGAAAGGGGAACCCTTGTGCAGGTGGGAAGGTAAATTGGTGCAGCCACTATGGAAAACACTATGGAGATTCCACAAAAAATTAAAAATAGAAGAACTGTCATACCAGCCAGCTGTTTCACTTCTGCATAGTTATTTGAGAAAAATGAAAATACTGAGAAAAGATATATGTACCCAATGTTTATCGTAGCATTATTTTCGATCGCCAAGATATGGAAGCAACCTAAATGCCAATCAAAAGAGGAATGGATAAAGTATAAATATATATATATATTTGAAGTGAAAGTGAAAATGTTAGGCACTCAGTTGCGCACAACTCTTTGCAACCCCATGAACTGTAGTCCACCAGGCTCCTTTGTCCTTGGAATTCTCCAGGCAAGAATACTGGAGTGGGTTGCCATGCTCTCCTCCAGGGGATCTTCCCGACCCAGAGATTGAACCCGGGTCTCCTGCATTGCAGACAGATTCTTTACCATCTGAGCCACCAAACACACACACACACACACACACACACACATATACTCAATGGAATGTTACTCAACCTAAAAAAATAATGAAATCTTGCCATTTGAGACAACATGAATATCCTAGAAGGTATACTGCTAAGTGAAATAAGTCAAAGAAAGCCAAATACGATATGATTTTCACTTATATATGGAATCTAATAAAACAATGAACAAACATCAAAACAGAAAGAGTCATAATTACCAGAAGAAACCAAATTGTCAGAAGGGAGGGATGTGGGGAAAGGAGTGATATAGCCGGAGGGGGATTAAGATGTATAGGAACTTCTAGTAGCAAAGTAAATGAGTCATGGATCTAAAATGTACAGTGCGGAGAATATAGTCAAAAATTATGTAATATCTTTGCATGGTGACAGATGGCAACTAGACTTATCATGGTGAGCATTTTGAAATGTATAGAAATATCAAATAACTATGTCGTGTAACGAGAACTAATGTAGTGTTCTATGTCAGTTAAACTTCAAAACAAAAGAACAAGCAATCTTATACAAAGAGAGATCAGATTTGTGGTCACCAGGAGGTGGGGAGTGGAGGGAGGGGGAATTGGATGAAAGCCGCCAAAACGTACCAACTTCCAGTTATAATACAAATAAATACTAGAGATGTAATATACATGATGACTGGAATTAACACTTCTGTACGTTATACACAAAAGTTGTAAATCCTAAGGGTTCTCATCACAAAGAAAGAAATGTTTCCTATTGTTTAAATTTTATATCTTTATGAGATGATGGATGTTTACTTATGGTAATAATAATTTCCTGATGTATATAAGTCAAATCATTATTCTGTGCATTTTTGTCTTATTCAGTGCTATATGTCAATTATATATCAATAAATGTGGAAGACAAAATGTCTACTAAGCCAATAATAATGATTATCATGAAAATAAAAATAATACTAATTGTATTAGTTAATTCAGGCTGTCATAACAAATACCACAGACTGGATGGTGTAAAAACAACGCAAATATTGATATCTTTTCTTGCAGTTCTGGAGGCCGGAAATTTCGACATCAAGGTGTACGAGGGTTCAGCTTCTGGCGGAGCTCTCTGCCTGGCTGGCAGGTGTCTTCTTTCTGATTGTGTCCTCACATAACCTTTCTTTGGTGGGTGCATGTAAAGCTAGAGAGATCTCTCTCTCCCTCTTCTTAGAAGGCCACCAGTCCCATTGGATCAAAAGCCCACCTTATGAGCTCATTTAAACTTAATTATTTCCTAAAAGCCCTATCTCCCAATACAGTCAAATTGGGAGTTAGGGTTTTAACACATCCATAGCATTAACACATCCATAAACTAGAACATTAGTGCTTACTTCCTAGAGTTCTTTGGAAGATTAACTAATGGCTGGCTCAATGCCTGGCACACAGTAGGAAGTCAAGGAATGTGGGATATTATTAGGCAGGGTTAGAGTTTGTAGGCTTTGTTGTTAGTATTTTCAGGCTTAACCTTAAGTAAAGTTAGTCCACCAAGCATTCTACATTCCTTCACTTTTTCATCTTTCCAAATGCTGTTCCCTTCTCCCTTCTCCTCTCCAGGCTTAGTTCTATTCTTCCAGAAGGTTGGAGATCAGACCCCTCAGCTAAATTTCAGGACCCCTCTTCCAGGTTCCAGAGCCCCATGTAGAAAGATTCCTCCCTCCCATCTTAGCCCTTAGCTCATGGCATTATAATTGGACCTGGTCCTCCCTTTAGACTATAAGCCCCATGAGAGCAGCAGCTGTGTGTTAGCCTCTATACTCTCAGTGCGCAGCCCAGGGCCTGTTGCAGAAAAAAAGTTCAGTAAAAGTTAGGTGAACAAATAATTAATGATTGATTAATTATAGCCATCAACATAAACCACGTGCGTGTCCAGTCATGTCCAACCCTTTGTGACCCCATGGACTGTAGTGCGCCAGAGTCCTCTGCCCATGGGATTTTCCTGGCAAGAATCCTGGAGTGGGTTGCCATTTCCTCCTCCAGGGGATCTTCCTGACCCAGATATTGAACCCATGTCTTCTGCATCTCCTGCATTAGCAGGCAGATTCCTTACCACTGAGCCATTTGGGAATCCATCAACATAAAAAAGCAACCATTCTTGTAGAATCAATGTGGCCCTCATAACCACAACAGAAAGGATGTTCCTTTTAGGAAAGGAGTTTTGTAGAATGATTCAGCTACAGTCACTGAACTTGTGGTCTTTTCTGGAGGGACACTCAATCCCTCTTGCCGCAAATACCAGTTAAACTTTTCAGGGAATCTGACTGTAGGCTGCAAGATACTATAACCAAGTGTAATACTCAGTGTGAATGACTGTTTGCCTCCTCTGACCTTAATCCAGGCCAAGCCCCATACACCCCAGAGTTGGGTACAGCCACCTTTCTGTCCCACTTCCTAAAGATAGATGGCAACCTGCTCCAGTATTCTTGCCTGGAAAATTCCTTGGACAAGGAGCCTGGTGGGCTACAGTCCATGGGGCCACAAAAAGTTGAACACAACTGAGCAACTGAGCACGCAGTTGGAATAATTAAGTTTGTACACATCTCTTCATGAATGGGTGAGTCTGTTTGTAGGAAAAACTCAGATAAATGGAACTTCTAGGTCAAAAGGATACACTATTCAGATGTAAACCACCAGGACACTCCACCTGCTCTGTCTGACCTCCTCCCCATTTCCCTGCAGTACCGCAGATCTGGAAGACAACCCTGAGAAGAACTGTGCCCTACCACGTGGCCCTGGGCATGGTTCAGTGGGTAGGAGTTACCCCTTCCTTGAAAGATGGCATAAAATGTTTTCAGAGTCTTGGTCAGAGACCTCTCAGGGAGGCTCATCCTTGATCCCTCCCACATGGCCCAACCTTAGGATCACCTGTTTCCATGTCCTCACTTTATTCACCAGCCCAGCCACATCCCTACCTTCAACTCCAGCCCAGTGACTTCACCCCAAGTCCCAGAACAAAGGCATAGATCACAGCAGGCCAAGAAAGTAGTGGTAGCCAGAAAAATGCCCTCTCTAAAGACATCCATGCCCTAACCCCCCAAACTTGTGAATAGGTTGCCTTATATGGCAAATGGGACTTCACAGATATGATGAAGTTAATTAAGGCTCTTGAAGTGAGGAGGTGATCCTGGAGTGGATTCAGATAATTAAAAGGGTCCTTAAAACATGGAAGAAGGAGGTAGAAAGTGAGAGAGATCAGAAGATATTGTGCTGCTGGCTTTGGAGGTGGAGGAAAAGAACATAAGCCAAGAGATGTAGGTAACCTTTATAAACTGGAAAAAAAACAAGGGAATATATTCGCCCCTTAAAGCTAACCAGAAAGAATATAACTGAGCCACCACTTTGATTTTAGCCCAGAGAGACTGTTTGGACTTCTGACCTCTAGCACTGGAAGATAATGCATTTGCATGGTTTCCACCACTATGTTTGTGGCAATTTGCTACAGCCTCATCCGAAACTAACACAGCAGGCCCTGACCTACCCATACAGCCACCCAGCACTGTCTCTCTCCTAACTCCCCAGGCTCCTCCCTTCTCTCAGGAGACCTGACCTCAAATCCCAGTTCTATTTACCCATGTGGTGCTCTTGGGTACCCATAGCATCTCTCTGGGCAAAACACAGCTCACAATCAAACTGGCCCCACAGGCTTGCTAGAGGGTTAAATAAAATTATGCTCATGAAGTCTCTTAGCAACAGTGCCTGGCATCAGATTCGTGCTTGATGACATTTTCAGTTGTTGAGCATAATTCCGTAACTTTCATTTCTACTTTTAGAACCGTCTTCTGCTCTGGCCCTGATAGGGTCCTAGCCCTCTGTAAGGGGTCAATCCTTTCCTGTAGTGCTTGGACCTGCAGGAGATCCTCTTCTTCCCACAAGTCCTGGGGGGCAGCAGCATCCTGAACACTGCCCCCATAGCAAGGATTTGAACAGTTTGTAACCCCTCTTTAAGAAAGAGCATCCATTCTGGAATTAATAAGCCAGTACAGCACGTTGCACAACACAATGTTAATGTATAAAAGTTAATTGTTTTCCTCTATATTTAGCTCAGCTGGTAAAGAATCCACCTGCAATGTGGGAGACCTGGGTTTGATCCCTGGATTGGGAAGATGCCCTGGAGAAGGGAAAGGCTACCCACTCCAGTATTCTGGCCTGGAGAATTCCATGGACTATATAGTCCATGGAGTCACAAAGAGTCGGGCACAACTGAGTGACTTTCATTTCACTCACTTTATATTAACAATGAATAAGTAAAATTCAGAGTTAAAAACACAATACTATTTACATTGGCAACCCCCAGAATGAAATACTTAGGTATGAATCTAACAAAGTATATTCAAGATTTATATGAGGAAAGTCTCTGTTTCCATTGTTTCCCCATCTATTTGCCATGAAGTGATGGGACCGGATGCCATGATCTTAGTTTTCTGAATGTTTAGTTTTAACCCAACTTTTTCACTCTCCTCTTTCACTTTCATCAATAGGCTCTTTAGTTCTTCTTTGCTTTCTGCCGTAAGGGTGGTATCATCAGAGGTTATTGATATTTCTCCTGGCAATCTTGATTCCAGCTTGTGCTTCATCCAGCCAGGCATTTCACATGATGTACTCTGCATATAAGTTAAACAAACAGGGTGTCAGTATACAGCCTTGACGTACTTCTTTCCCGATTTGGAACCAGTCTGTTGTTTCATGTTCCAACAGTTAGTACTAACTGTTGCTTTCTGACCTGCATACAGATTTCTCAGGAGGCAGGTCAGGTGGTCTGGTATTCCCATCTCTTGAATAATTTTCCACAGTTTGTTGTGATCCACATAGTCAAAGGCTTTAGCATAGTCAATAAAGCGGAAGTAGATGTTTTTCTGGAACTCTCTTGCTTTTTCGATGATCCAGTGGATATTGGCAATTTGATCTCAGGTTCCTCTGCATTTTCTAAAATCCTGCTTGAATATCTGGAAGTTCACGGTTCACATACTGTTGAAGCCCGGCTTGGAGAATTTTGAGCATTACTTTGCTAGTGTGTGAGGTGAGTTCAGTTGTGCGGTAGTTTGAACATTCTTGGGCATTGCCTTTCTTTGGGATTGGAATGAAAACTGACCTTTTCCAGTCCTGTGGCCCCTGCTGAGTTTTCCAAATTTGCTGGCATATTGAGTGTAGCACTTTCACAGCATCATCTTTTAGGATTTGAAATAGCTCCACTGGAATTCCATCACCTCCACTAGCTTTGTTTGTGGTGGTGCTTCCTAAGCCCCACTTGACTTCTTATTCCAGGATGTCTGGCTCTAGGTGAGCGATCACACCCTCATGGTTATCTGGGTCATGAACATCTTTTTTGTATAGCTCTTCTGTATATTCTTGCCACCTCTTCTTAATATCTTCTGCTTCTGTTAGGTGCATACCATTTCTGTCCTTTATTGAGCCCATCTTTGCACAGATGTCCCCTTGGTATCTCTAATTTTCTTGAAGAGATCTCTAGTCTTTCCCACTGTCTTGTTTTCCTCTATTTCTTTGTACTGATCCCTGAGGAAGGCTTTCTTATCTCTCCTTGCTATTCTTTGGAACTCTGCATTCAAATGGGTATATCTCTCCTTTTCTCCTTTGCCTTTAGCTTGTCTTCTTTTCTCAGCTATTTGTAAGGCCTCCTGAGTCAACCATTTTGCCTTTTTGCATTTCTTTTTCTTGGGGATGGTTTTGATCACTGCCTCCTGTACAATGTCATGAACCTCTATCCACAGTTCTTCAGGGACTCTGTCTATCAGATCTAGTCCCTTAAATCTATTTGTCCCTTCCACTGTATAATTGTAAGGAATTTGATTTAGGTCATACCTGAATGGTCTAGTGGTTTTCCCTCTTTCTTCAACTTAAGTCTGAATTTTGCAATAAGAAGTCCATTATCTGAGCCACAGTCAGCTCCTGGTCTTGTTTTTGCTGACTGTATAGAGCTTCTCCATCTTTGGCTGCAAAGAATATAATCAATTTGGTTTTGGTATTGACCATTGTGTAGAGTCTTCTCTTGTTTCACTGAAAAAGGCTGTTTGCTATGACCAGTGCGTTCTGTTGGCAAAACTCTTTGCCAAAGGCAAAACTTTGCCTGGCTTCATTTTGTACTCCAAGGCCAAATTTGCTTGTTACTCTGGGTATCTCTTGACTTCCTACTTTTGCATTCCAGGCCCCTATAATGAAAAGGACATCTTTTTTGGACTTCAAGGAGATCAAACCAGTCAATCCCTAAAGGAAATCAGTCCTGAATATTCATTCAGGAAGGACTGATGCTGAAGCTGAAACTCCAATACTTTGGCCACCTGATGTGAAGAACTAACTCATTAGAAAAGACCCAGATGCTAGGAAAGATTGAAGGCAGGAGGAGAAGGGGATGACAGAGGATGAGATGGTTGGATGGCATCACCAACTTGATGGACATGAGTTTGAGCAAGCTCTGGGAGTTGGTGATGGACAGGGAAGCCTGGCGTGCTGCAGTCCACGGGGTCGCAAAGAAGTCAGACACAACTGAGCGACTGTACTGACCGAGGTATATGTGGAAAGCCACACAACTCTGAGGAATGAAATAAAAATACTAAATAAATGTTTGTGGGTGGAAAGGAACACTCAATATTGTCAAAATGTCAGTTCTTCCCAACTTGATCTATAGATTTAATGCAATTCCTATCAAAATTCCAGCAAGTAAGTTTGTGAATATTGGTGAACTCATTCTGAAATCAATATGGAGAGAAGAAGACCCAGAATAACCAACACAATATTGAAGGACAAAAAGTAAAGTTAGAAGATCGACAATACCCAACCTCAAGACTCACTGGGAAGCTACAAAGTAATCAAGACAGTGTGGTAACAGCAAAAAGAATAGACAGATAAATGGGACAGAATGGAGAGCCCGGAAATAGACCCACATAAATACAGCCAACTGATCTTTGGAAAAGGGACAGAGGCAAACAATGGAGCACATATAGTGTTCTTAACAAACGGCGCAGGAAGCTGGATATCCACATATCAAAAATATGAATCTAGACAGAGACCTTACACCCTTCACAAAAATTAACTCAAAATGGGTCATAGACCTAAGTATAAAACATAAAGCTATAAAACTCCTCAAAGGACTTCCCCGTGGTTATGAACCTGCCTGCTAATGCAGGGAACACAGGTTTGGTCTTTGGTCTGGGAAGATCCCGCATGCCATGCAGAAACTAAGCTCACACGCCACACTTTTGAGCCCGGGAGCCACAACTCTGAGGCTGTGCTCGAAGAAGGAGACGCTTCCACAACGAGGAGCCCGCTCACCACAATGAGGAGTAGCCCCGGCTTGCCACGACTAGAGAAAGCCCGTAGGTGCTAGTGAAGACCCAGCTCAACCAAACATAAATAAATAAAAATTAATAAACAAAATGCCTGAAAGATACTAGAGGAGAAAGCCTCGATGACCTTCCATATAGTGATGCCTCTTTAGGTACCACACCAAAGACACGGCCATCAAAGACAGAACTGATAACCTGGACTTCACTAAAATGAGAACCTGTGCTCTGCAAAAGACAGTGTCAAGATGATTAGAGGACAAGCCATAGACTGGGAGAGAATATTTGCAAAATGCACGTGTGATAAAGGACTGGTATCTCAAATATACAAAGAACTCTTAAAACTCAATGGTAGGAACACACATAATCCATTTAAAAATGGGCCAAAGACCTTAACAGATACCTCAGCAAAGAAGATATCCGGAAGACAGATAAGCATATGGAAAGATGCTCTACATCCTAAGTCATCAGGAAGATGCAAATGAAAACAACAGTGAGATACCACTACAGACCAATTAGAATGGCCAAAATTCAAGCACAGACACCAAATGCTGGAGAGGATGTGGAGCAACAGGAATGCTCAGATAATGCTGGTGGGGATGCAAAATGGGACAGTCACTTTGGAAGTCAGTTTGGTTATTTCCTACAAAACTAACTATACTTTTACCATAAAATCCAGCAGTTATACTCCTTAGTATTTCTCCTAAAGTGTTAAAAATGTTTGTCCACAAAACATCTGCATACAGATGTTTATAGCAGACTTGTTTGTAATTGCCAAAACTTCGGAGCAACCAAGATGTCCTTCAGTAAGTGAATGGATTAATAAACTTGTGTAACAGGCAGGCACTGGAATATTTTCATACCTTAAAAAGAAGGAGCTATCAAACGCTGAAAAGACACAGAGGAGACTTAAATGTATATTAGTGAGTAAAAGAAGCCAATCCAAAAAAAGCTACATGAGAATGATTCCAAGTATATGACATTTGGAAAAGGCAAAACTATGAAGACAGTAAAAAGTGGTTGCCAGGGGTTCAGGGAAGGGAGTAATGAATAAGTGGAGCACAGAGAATTTTTAGGGCAGTGAAAATAGTGTGTAGGATATTATAATGACAGATACACGTTGTTTGACATCTGTCCAGACCCATACAATGTACAAAGCAAGAGTGTACCATAATGTAAGCTATGGACTTTGGGGGGATTATGATGCATCCGTGTAGCTTTATCCTTGACAACAAATGTACCACCCATGTGAGTGATGTTAATAAAGGTAGAGACTACTTATGTGTGTAGGCAGGGGGTATGTGGTAAATCTCGACACCTCTTTCTTGGTGTTATTGTAGACCTAAAACAGCTCTAGAAAGAAAAAACATCTTTTAAAAAGGGAAAGAGAGAGCAGACTTTACAAATATAAAATAAGGTCTGAGATAGGACCTGTGCCAGAGAAGGCCTCTGAACTAATGGACTTTAAAGTTCTTTTTTCTGCTCTAAATCCCTTCTCTTCCTGTGCCGAACAGCCTCCAGAAAAGTCCCTCCAAACAGCTTGAGTAACTGGTGCAGGCAGTGACCACTTGGCCTCCCAGCAGTCTCTAAGCTCCCTTGCTAAGTGAGCATGACCTCTGATGAAACAGATGCAAACTCTCTAGGATGTGACTAGCTTCCTGAGACTGAGGAAGAGCTAATCTCCTTGCCCTGACAGGTAGTCGAATTTGGCAAATCAAAAGATTGGACACCCACTTCCATTTGAGTTTCAGATAACAAATAATTTTTTTTTTTTAGTATAATATAGGACAGTTTGGGCTTCCCTAGTGGCTCAGTGGTAAAGAACCTGCCTGCCAGTGCAGAAGATATGGGTTCAATCCCTGGGCTGGGAAGATGCCTTGGAGAAGGGAATGGCTACCCACTCCAGTATTCTTGTCTGGGAAATTCCATGACAGGGGAGCCTGGTGGGCTGCAGCCCATGGGGTTGCAAAAGAGCTGGAAATGACTTAGCAACTAAACAACTTCAACAACAGGACAGTTTGCAGGGACACTTAGCAGGGTGTCCTGTATGTTACCTGGCAGCCCTATCTCTCAGGGACCCAGCAGAGTCAGGTTAGTGCCATGGGAAATTGATTTTAGCACTGGGGCTCCTGACAGTTCTTTGCCAGACAAGGATGTGGGTAGTCAGACTCAGGGTGTATTTCTCAGAAGCACCCCTGGTCTGGAAAGTGGGTGGAGACACTTCATTGGAGTAATGAGCAGCAGAAAGGATGTGGGGTGGCCGCATTCCCGCAGGTCGGTGACTCAGAGCCAGACCACCTGGGCTTGAGTGATTGACCTGAAATTGTGAAGATCTCACTTCCCTCTGAACCTGTTTCTCCACCTGTAAAATGATGGCTCTTTGGTTCTTGGGTGGTGTGAGCATAAAGTAGGAAAACGTGTAAAATGTAAAATGTAGGAGTCAATGGGAAGTATCCCTCTTAGATTTTTTTATTGTCAGGTATTTAGGAAAGATAAAAACATTTCCCCAAACTGTTGGACCTGCTTTGCTTTGCTGAAGCTGGCAGGTGGGGTCTCTGAGGTCCACGTGATCACCCCTCCCCGAGCAGGACTCTCTGTTTTTCTTGAATAAGCCAGTGTCTTTTGTTCCTACAGTGGCTTCTGGCAGGCTGCACACTGGACTGTTTTTCCGGGGATCCGCCCTGGAGCCCCTGCTTGCTTTGCCTCTGACAGCGGCAGGCTCCGTGGCCCTCAGCACCGGCTGCCGACAGCCGTCTTCCGATTCTGCCGGCCCCCTGCTCAGGCCGAGGCTGAAACACTCCAGGAGCATCTCTGGGGCGGCCTCCGCCTGTCCCTGAAGCGTGACCGCGGAGCCCTGAGATGTGGGTTGCGCTCAACCCGGTACATTTTGTCTTCTGTGAGTCTTGAGAGCAGGCTTCAGCACACCCACTCTGCAGATGCGGAAACTGAAACTCATGGGAAGAACACCCTGTGAGCAAACACATGTGGTGGCATTTTATATGCCTGATCTCACAGTTGCGAGCGGGCAGATTCTGTTGCTGTTCCCTTGAATGGAATACATTCAAGCATTACAAAAGCATTGTATTAAAAATAAGTCTTCATCCCCAAATTCAATAGCCTTCATCTCTCTCTCAAGTGGAGTTTCTCATTTAGGGCCAGATAACTCATTGTGGGGGCTGTTCCGTGCCTGTTCCGTGCAAGATGTTGAGCAGCATCTTTGGCTTCTACCATCAGTGGCACTCTCCCCCTGCCCCACCCTCCCCCGCCACCGTGTGACAACCAAAAATGTCTCCAGACTTTGTCAGATGTCCCTGGGAGGCTAAATTAGCCCTGCTGAGAACTGCTACTCTAGAAGAATCACCGTTAATAGCTTCCTGTAAATCTTTTTAGAATATTTCTAAGCACATGTGTGTGCCTTTATTTTTTAACAAAGATGAATTAGTATGTACAACTCTTCCACTGCTTGCTTTTTCACTTAGCGATATGTCATGGACCTCGTTCTGTATGTGCACACAAAGCTGCATTTTGCCTTGGAACACCTGCATGCCAGTTCTTCGTGGGTCTAGCTGCGATTGGTGTGACTAGATCGATAATTCCCCTGACAACGAGCGTCTGAGTTGCTCCCAGCATCGTGCTGCTGCAAACAATGCTCCAGTCAAGATACAAACACGTCCATCGTCACGTGTGTATCTTGACACATCCGTGGAGTAAACACCTAGAAGTAGGGTTGCTGGCTCAGAGGTGGGGGCGTTTTACATTCGATCTGCCACACTGTCAGCCAGATTCGTTGGTACCAATTTACTCCTCTGCCACAAATTTCTTGATTAAAGCTACCACAGTATTTAATGAGCGTTCACTATATTTCAGAAGCCATGCAACATAATTCACGCGTGCTACCTTATTTACTTCTCGTGACAATTCTTTTTGGTAAGCACTGTTATTATTGCTACTTTACAAATGAAAGAACTGTGGTTTGGAGAGACTAAAAACCTTTTCTAAGCTTGCACGTGACAGTGCTGGGACCCCTCTTACATTTCATAAGCATCCTGGGAGGCAGGCCCCATACTCCCATAGTGAGGCCACTGAGACCCAGAGTCAAACGGCTTGCCCAGGGCCACAGAATCCAACCACAAACCCAAGCTTGACTCCAGAATCTGTGCTTTCCCGTGAAGGCTCTAGGGGCACCTCCTCTAGGAAACTCTCAGGGATTACTTCAGTGGCCTTCTCACCTGACCTCTAGTATCAACTCCCTGGGAGCCCTGGGACCTGCAGCAGAGTGCACATTCCATACTCACTGACCAGCGTGGGGGTTTGTGGGTGCACGGGACCTTACAGGCATTGGTGTTATACAGACCTAGGTCAGGATCCCCCTTGGCCCTCTACCCACTGCAAGTAAACTTGGGCAAGAGACCTTCCCTTTCGGGGTCTTAGTGATTCTTCATCATGATTCTTGTTTTACTGTTGTTACTTGTTCCCCTGACACATTATTATTGATAATTGATACATTGGGCTTCCCAGGTGGTGCTAGTGGTAAAGAACCTGCCTCCTAACATGGGAGGCATAAGATGTGTGTGTGTGTGTGTGTGTGTGTGTGTGTGTGTGTGTGTTAGTTGCTTAGTCATGTCTGACTCTTTGCAACTCCATAGACGGTAGCCCACCAGGCCCCTCCAACCATGGGATTCTCCAGGCAAGAACACTGGAGTGGGTTGCCATTTTCTTCTCCAAGGCATAAGATACGCGGGTTCAATCCCTGGGTCAGGAAGATCCCCTGCAGGAGGACATGGCAATCCACTCCATTACTCTTGCCTGGAGAATTCCCTGGACAGAGGAGCCTGGTGGGCTGCGGTTCATGGGGTCGCAAAGAGTCAGACGTGACTGATGCAACTTAGCACACGTGCACATTATTATTTATACAGTATTATTAACTGAAGTCGATAGTTTATACAAGGATTCTCTTTTTGTGTTGTGTGTTCTCTGGGTTTGAACAAATGCATCATGACATGAATAATCCACTGTAGAGCCTCACTGCGGTCAGACTCCCCTGTGCTCCACCTGCTCACCCCACCTCCCCTGTCTCATCCCCTGACCCAGGTGCCATTTTTGGTGCTGGGCATACAGCTGGGACAAATTAAAATTTCTGTCTTCATGAATCTGACATTTTAGTGGAGGACTTAAACAAGAAACCAACAAATGAATAACTCATAGAAAGTTCTAGTAATGATAACCTCTGTGTAGAGAGTGTGTGGGAGTGGAGAAGGGGTTCCTTTTTAGACAGAATGGGTAGAAGAGGCCTCTGAGGAAATGTTGTTGGAGTAGGCCCTGCCCATGTGTGATGGCCATGGATCCCACTGGGAGCCCTGGGCTCAGAGACCCCTGCCGCTGAGAGGCCAGCTGGGCACCCTGACCTCTCACAATCAGGAGAAGGGTCAGGGCTGAAATTCAGTTATTAAAGTCCTAACCCCTAGTACCACACTGTGACTGTATTTGGAGATAAAGTCTTTACAGAGGTAACTAGGTAAAAATGAAGTCTGATATGACTGATGTCCTTATAAAGAGAAGAAAGCAGGACAGAGACATGGAGGGAAGGCCATTCGAAGGCACATGGAGACACTGGGCATCCACAAGAAGAAACCAGTGGGGCTGACACCTGGATCTTGGGCTTCTAGCCTCCAGAATTGTAATAAGTTTCTGTTGTTTAAGCTCTCTACTAGTGCTTGGTGTGACAGCCCTAGCTGACTAAGACTGGAGGCAAGAAGACTGTCCTTCCACTGTCCCACCTGCCCACCCACTCAGTGGTGTTAGGGAGGATGGTCTAACACTGCCCTAGGGAAGAACAGTTCTGACTCCATATTGGATCTGTTTCTTTTCCTTTAACCTTTGTGTTCTATTGGTTTAGCTACCAGTTAAGAATGTTGCCTATAACCTGAAAAATATAGGATAGCCCATTCTCAAGGGTCTGACCTTTAAGAGTATAACACTTTTCCATTCACGTAGTGATAAAATTTGCAGAACAGAGAATAACATTTGCCATGTTGGAGGTTTAGTAACATTGTGGCTAGACCTAGGCAGACAGTTGTAAGAACAAAGGATTCAGGCACCAAGAAGTTTGCAACAACCAAACTTGCCATGGCAAATAGATGGGGGAAAAGTGGAAACACTGGCAGACTTTATTTTATTCATTGGAAAGACTGATGCTGAAGCTGAAGCTCCAATACTTTGGCTACTGATGCGAAGACTCATTGGAAAAGACTATGATGCTGGGAAAGATTGAAGGTAGGAGGAGAAGGAGACGACAGAGGATGAGATGGTTCGATGGCATCACCAACTCAATGGATATGAGTCTGAGCAATCTCTGGGAAATGGTGAAGGATAGGGGAGCCTGGCGTGCTGCAGTCCATGGGGTAGCAAAGAATCAGACACAGCTGAGCAACAATAACAACAACAAAATTTTTATGATGATCATCTATCTATAGCAAGTGAAACCTATTTTCCAACTGCTACTGTGAGAGAAAGATTCCTCTTAACATAAATTTTATTGGCTCAAAGGACCAAATGTTTGGGGTGCGCCCAGCACAATGCCTTCCATCCCCCACTTGGATGGGTTAGCAGCACTTTTATTCCATTAAGTATTTGTCTTTACAACAAGCCTGGGATGAAGGTATTATTCTCACTTCATGGCAATGGAACTGACCTAAGGATACATTCTGCTGACCAGTCAGCCTGCCCACAGCCTTGAACCCCACTGCAAATCCTCTGGTGGGCTCAATGGGGTGCTTGGCTGTGGCACTAAGGTCACTGGAGTTGAGGTTGTGGCTGTGACTTTGTAAATAAGTCTCGAAATTCCTGGTCATCTTGTCTGTCCCTCTGCAGCCCTTTGGCCCTGAAACAGATTTTCTGTGTTATCTCCAGCTTTTTTCCCCCTACTTCTCTTCTAATTTACCTCTCTAGAGCACAGACGTGGAGAAGGCAACAGCAAGCCACTCCAGTACTCTTGCCTAGAAAATCCCATGGATGGAGGAGCCTGGTGGGCTACAGTCCATGGGGTCGCTACAAGTCAGTTGCGACTGAGCAACTTCACTTTCACTTTTCACTTTCACACAATGGAGAAGGAAATGGCAACCCACTCCAGTGTTCTTGCCTGGAGAATCCCAGGGACGGGGGAGCCTTGTGGGCTGCTGTCTATGGGGTCACACAGAGTCGGACATAACTGAATCGACTTAGCAGCAGCAGCAGCAGCAGAGTGCAGACACATCTGGAAAATGAGGTTTAGAGGTTCAGTGATTTTTCAAGCAAGCAAGCTTCCTCCTAGCAGCAGAACCATCCTGAAACTCTGCTTTATATGCTGCTGGAGGATTGAGGACCCCGTGGTGACAGTCACTTAATGAAAGCTCTTACTGATTGTGTGTCTGCTGTGTCTGCGACTTTTCATATATCATCTCATTTTGCTCAAAGGCTCTGACAAAGAGCCACGGAGGCAGGCGGTGTTGTCACTGTTTCTCAGGTGACAAGACAGAGGTCTGGAGATGGGCGATGAAGTTCTGAAGGTCCCGGGGTCAGCGCATGGCAGAGAGCTGGGAGTCAGACTCACATCTGTCTAGGTTCAAAGCCTGTGTTGTTTTGTTTTGAGGCAAACATTGGACTACAATTCAGTTCAGGTTTATGGAAAAAATAACATTTATAATAACACAAGTGACCTTCGTGTTTTAGCAGCAGGCTCAGTGCCTAGGGCATGATTTTTACAAACCCTGCTCTTCCTTTCCTCTTCCTTGTGAGGAGAAAAGCCCCTGTGCCCTGAACATTTACTTAGCTTTCAGAGAAAGAAGCCGGAGGCAGGTGTGTTTCTGTAGCTCTCCTTTGAAATGGAGGGAGTGAGGAACAGAGATATTATTGAGGCTTGGGGCTGAAATTTGAGGGCAAATAGAAATCTTAGAGAGGTGTTGATTTCCTTTGGACCTGAAGAAGTCTGTCAGAAGGATGCTAATTCCCAGAGCTCAGAGGAACTTCCCAGAATGCATTGCAGGAGTAAAGGACAGATGCAAATGAGACAAGGCTGCATGGCCCTGATTCCGCGGGAGGGGACAGCTACGTGTATGAACACTTTGTCTGCTGAAAAGTGCAATGCAGAGGGGGATGGGGAGAGGACGAGAAGGAGGAGGAAGGGGAGGAGGAGGAGCCTCAGAAGGCCTGGATTCAGGCTCAGTTCTGCCATCAGCTACCTGCGTGACCTGAAGGAAGTTGCCTATCAGGTAGGCCCCAAAGTCTCAATCTCTAAAAAATGGTTGGGCACTAGACTATCTCATTGTTCCACTTAGGTCTAACAGAGATGAATTTGGCCAATACAGTGTGGAACTGTTTCCTAGGAACATGCCCTGAGCAGTAACAATGCGAAGAAATGATAAAAGTAGCTCAGACTTATTAAGCACTAGTGTGGGCTATGGAGAAGGCAGTGGCAACCCGCTCCATTGCTCTTGCCTGGAGAACCCCAGGGACGGGGGAGCCTGGTGCGCTGCCGTCTGTGGCGTCACACAGAATCGGACACGACTCAAGCGACTTGGCAGCAGCAGCAGCAGCAGCAGTGTGGGGTAAGCACCATGAGAAACATTTTGTGTGGTTATATCACTTGCGTCTCCTAATAAATGTGAGAGCTGGATACTTTTATATCTTCACACTCAGAGATGAGAAAACTGAGGCTCAGAGGCTAAGGGATTTGCTCAAGCCCCAGACCTAGAAAGCGGCAGATCTAGGATTCAAACCTGGCATGCCCTCTTATGTGCAGCTTCAAGTAGCGGCCATAGGCCTGGATGCAGGGGTGGATGCTGCCAGGCCCCATCGACATGCTCTCATCCCAAGGTCCAGAAAACCAAAAGCTGACTTCCCCCAGCTGAGTGTCCCTGGCTCAGGGAGGCATTGCTGGGCTGTAACGGGATCTGTTTAGACAGGCCCCGGCAGTGGGAAACCTGAGCTGCTCCCAGACCTGTCCCTGAAAGGGGCTAGAGGACAGCTTGGGACGTGGAGATTGGTTCACACACACCCAGATCTTCCCTAGCAGGCTGAGTGGCTTTCAGCCCTTGTTAATAGTGTCATCTCAGATCAGTGCCGGGGAACCACTGGCCATGTGGGTCACTCTGGGGTGGGGAGGGGTGGCCCTTGGTCCCTTCGGTTGACACACTGCCTGCTTCAAGTTGGCAAGGCAGAAATTTCAGGCGGAAGGGCTGCCCAGGTGCAGGAGTTGGTTTCATACCTACATGTATATCACTTGCAAGCTTCAACCCCAGCCTGCCTGCAAATTCCAGACCACGCTCCTGAAAGCAAACCTGGTCAAATATTCATAGACACTGTGGGTTGTCATCCTCATGAATCCCATGATCTGCATTTGTTGCTTTAGCACTATTTTATGAGAGTGATTTTTCCTCCTTTGCTGTGTGCTGCATTTTCACTGCCCTCCAAAAGAAAAAAAAGTCCAGCTTAGAAACATGTGGACAGCTCTGGTTTATCAAAATTGTGCTCAGGCCTCAACTTTGGAAAGAAAATTAATTTATGTATGTGGCATTGATTACAGTGATGGAACCACTTAAATATTTGTTTGTAGAGGTGCATGGCATGGAAGGAAAAATCTTCTAATCAAACACTTGATTTAGTCAAGATTTATCATGTGATACATATATGATACAATACTCATATAACAACTCTATGAGCCAGATGATATTATCACCACCTCCATTTTTCAGATGAGGAAACTGAGGCACAGGGAAGTCACTTGCCCAGGTCTCGTACATTACAAAAGGCAATTTGCTGAGCCCAGTTTGCACTCATTCAGAAAGTGAGGGATGACAATTCCTAGTTTATCAGGTTCTAGGGAAGATCAGATTCTGTAAGGGAGGAGCGCTAAGCATATGGAATGTTCTTAATCCTTCTCTCCCTCTCTCCTTCATTGTCTCTTTCTTTTCAGTGTTGATCAGAGTCTCCATGATGTCAGGTCTAGCGCCAGATCCCGGAAGGACAGCCCAAAAAGCCTGCAGCACCTTCATCCTTCCTGTCTCCCGAGAGATTGCCATTCTGCCGAGAGAGGGGCGATAAACCGCAACCTTCTCGTTGTCTCGCTCTCCATGGTGCCAAGGGGGCTTCAGTAGTTCCCCTCACATGGCTTCTGCTTCCCCCCTAGTTCTGGAGGGAGAGGTGATTCTTACTGGCAGGCAGAATCAGAGAATCTTTGCCATCTGTTACCACTTCCTTAGCATTGTATGTGAGTAGAACTCTGACCCAGGCAGAGGCCAGGGAAATGGAAGGGTTTGCCCAAGGTCGCACAGGAAGTAAGCTAAGCCAGGATTTGGACAAGACCTATCTGACCCAAGCCCCATGATAAGAGTGGGTTGCCATTTCCTTCTCTAGAGGATCTTCCCGACCCAGGGATTGAACCCTGGTCTCCCGCATTGCAGGCAGACAGTTTACCGTCTGAGCCACCAGGGAAGCCCCATGATAAGACAGTGCATTTCAAACTCAGACCACAGTGATGGGTTCAAAGTCCCTCCCTACTTTGAGCCTAAATCCACAACCTGTCATTGGCATCCAACAGCCTCCAACCTTGGATCCAGCCTTGCGTGCCACATTCCCCAAATCGAAGTCACTCCCTTCAACTTCACTCTGGCAAATGTTTGGCATCATGACTCTGTCCTCACTCAAGATGCCTAACTCATTAAAATCTTCTGGTTGGAAAAGATGCTGAGTTCCCCTCCCTTCCCTGGAACTCTTTCTTGATCCTTTTTGTCAAGGTCCCACTTTTAAGCCAGATACCGGAGGTTGAGTGAGTCACTGCAGATGAGGGCTAACAAGCAGTGGGACCTGCTCCTCCCCTGTAGTGGGACCTGCCCCTCCCCTGCAGTGGGCTCCTGCTCCTCCCCTGCAGTGGGACCTGCCCCTCCCCTGTAGTGGGCTCCTGCTCCTCCCCTGCAGTGGGACCTGCCCCTCCCCTGTAGTGGGACCTGCTCCTCCCCTGCAGTGGGACCTGCCCCTCCCCTGTAGTGGGACCTGCTCCTCCCCTGTAGTGGGACCTGCTCCTCCCCTGCAGTGGGACCTGCTCCTCCCCTGCAGTGGGCTCCCGCTCAGCCTTTCTGCTGGGCACACCCCGTACAGCATCATCTTTGAGTCAGTTGGAGTCCCTAGGTGACAGGCAGACCTGCTGCTGCTCAGGCAAAGGTGTGCAGGCACCCACATGCATGGAGCACTTCCTAGACTCCAGGTTCAGTTCACGCACAGCGCTGCTCAGAACTCTCCCCTGTCTGTCCAAGGCAGGTCTTATCAGCTCCAGAGGAGACGCTGAGGTGCAGAGAGGGACTGTACTTAGAAGCCCAGAACCAAGTGAAAGCCCCTAATCTGGTGTCCCTGTGGTCAAGTTTTGAGTCCCAGTGGGAATGACTTACCCTGTGAACATCATGTGATTGGATTCAGTCTCTCATACATGCTGCTCACAATATTTTAGGGCTCCAAGTATTTCAGTACATCCAAGTATTTCAGTTGGGTTGTGATCCCTAACTTTGTAATTTCTGGAATGTAATCATCATGTCATTTGTAAATGTCAAGAATAGGATGCCATTGAGTTCAGAGTCCCGAAATCTCCACTAGAGACCTTCCCTGTCCAACCTCTACAACCTCTAATTTTTGAGACTTGACCCCAAGAATCCAGCAAACATACGCTCACCACCCCCCAAACTTCTCCAGTTTGTCCAAATGAACATTTCATGAGACCACTGTGGTTGACATGTAGTTTTGAATCTATTTCTATTCTTTTGGTATTAACATTTTTATTTTCCCTTGGGGGAAGATGGTAGATTAAAATATTGCTTCTAATTCTTCATTCCTATAGAACAGGGTTATACATCATGGTATTCAATTCATGGGTTTTCAGTGCTTCTCTATCAAATAGCTGGCATTTTATCCCCTTATGGCACTGTTATTGGGCTTGGTCAAGAGGCTCGTGCTGGCCAGTGGGATATGGTGGACACAAAGTGAGCAGAGGGTCTCAGCGTGCTTGTGCGGTTTGGTCTGTGTACCTGTCATCCGAGATGAGAAAATCCACATCAGATGAGGAGCAAATGGCACAGACCCAACTCAACCTGGAGCCTGGAGCCTAGCCCAGGCGACCCCAGCAGGGGCACAATTTGTCCTCAGATGCACGAGCAAGAAAAAAAATGCCTGTTCATGTAAGCCACTAGCTTTGGTGGCTGTTAACCAGAATTAGCATAGTGATTGCCAGTTCCTACTGGGAAGCATTCCCCTTCCATCCTCAGTTGTTTGGATGGGGCTTGGCACCACCCAGCGGGGCCAGCATGGGCCCAGTGTGGTCAGTAGATGTCCCTGTGCTGGAGAGGCTCCATTTGCCACCCTTCTCGTTCACTCTCCGCCCAGCTCCTGGTGCTCCAGGTCCAGGGGAGCTTTCTCCCCTGCAGTCCCCACTAGCTGACAACGAGGTTTTCTTTCCTCGCCCCTCAGGCCAACAGACAGTGCGAGATTTTCTCTGTGCTCCTCCCAGCTGACTCAACACCCCTATCAACTCCCTATCTCTCCCCACCCCCTCTTTTTTTGTTCTACCCAGTTTTTGTTTTGTTCAGTCACTCAGTTGTGTCTGACTCTTTGTGACCCCATGGACTGCAGCACGCCAGGCTTCCCTGTCCTTCACCATCTCTGGGAGCTTGCTCAAAATCATGTCCATTGAGTTGGTGATGCCATCCAACCATCTTGTCATCTGCCTCCCCCTTCTCCTTTTGCCTATAATCTTTCCCAGAATCAGGGCCTTTTCCAATGAGTCGGCTCTTCACATCAGGTGGCCAAAGTATTGGAGCCTCAGCATCAGTCCTTCCAATGAATATTCAGGGTGGATTTCCTTTAAGATTGACTGGTTTGATCTCCTTGCAGTCAAAGGGACTCTCAAGAGTCTTCTCCTGCACCACAGTTCAAAAGCTCCAATTCTTCAGTACTTAGCCTTCTTTATGGTCCAACTCTCACATCCATACATGACTACTGGAAAAGCCATAGCTTTGACCATACAGATCTTTGTTAGCAAAGTAATGTCTCTGCTTTTTAATACACATTCTAGGTTTGTCATAACTTTTCTTCCAAGGAACAAACGTCTTTTTAAATTTCATGGCTGTAGCCACCATCCATAGTGATTTTGGAGCCCAAGAAAATAAAGTGAGTCACTGTTTCCAATTTCCCCCCATCTATTTGACATGAAGTGAGGGGACCAGATGCCATGATCTTAGCCTACCACTTATGTGGAGGTTTCCTTGCCTTTTCGGAAGTCTGAGGTCTTCTGCAGTGTTCAGTAGATGTTCTTTGTGGATGGTTCCACTTGCAGGTGTATTTATTGATTTATTTGTAGGAGGAGCTGAGCTCCACGTCCGACTCCTCTGCCATCTTGATTCTTTCCTCTCCCTCCCCTGCCTGTCAGCTCCCTAATTCATCCCATGTCTCCGTAAACAGATTAAACAGGACTTTATATTCAGCATCTCCCCCACCCCCTAAATGGACCCTCTATTGGGACTTGGTCTTATCCAGAATGGCACTTCTGATGCCCATGGGCAAGTTCCTTAGATTTATTTTTCTCCCACTTGAAAAATTGAGGATTGTCCTGCTTTGCCCGTTCGAGGTTGTTGTGAGAAAGACATCGGATCACAGATGGACAGTGCCCAATCTTGTGCTTGACTCCTGGGGGTTGCAAGACAGGTCATCTCTACCAGCCCATCTTGCTATGGCTGGCACTCGCTAAAGCATTAACAAATATTTGTAGTGTGAAAAGCTGTATGGTACATTTTCTTCCTTTGACCTTTTGATTATTTTCCTCTTGAAATAGCAGAATAAGGCCCCTAGTACCATGGCGACAGTCTCTATAGAAATCCATAGCTTGTTCTCAGCACACCCACGGATGCCAGTGGGAGGCTGGCATAGATTTGGACCAATGGAGAGAAGGGAGGTTTAGCCTTGTCCTGGTTACAAAGAACTTTTTTTTTTTCCCCTCTCTCAAATGGACCTTTCTGTCCCCAATTCAGCATCATCTAGGCTTCTCCTAATGTGGGCTAATTTTCCAGCGGCTCCTAGAAAGAGTGTATTTCCAGTCTCTCCTGGGACAGACGGAGGCGTTTTGAACAGGATAAAGCAAGTTTTGCTGGGGAATATTTGGAGCCTGCTGAGGAGTCAGGTGGCTCTGATTGCATTCCTGTCACGGGTTGTGAGTGTGTTTGCTTAGAACAGGTAATCCTTTTGGCTGCTGTAATCTGAGGTTAGAAATAGACTTGTGTTGCTCCCAGAAAACCCTGTGGTTTTGGCCTTTTGTTTGGCAGGCTTGCTCTGGTCAAGGTTGGAAATATATTCACTTAGGAATGGAGGTTCTTTATGAAACCAAGGAGAGTTTCTGTCCCTTTAAGAGGGTCCTTGAGGAGGGACAGTCAGAGAATCACAGAGATGGGGGCCAGATGGCCAGTAAACAGGATGGCAGTGAGTTACAGAGAGGACCAGCTGGGCCGTCTGCTTCAGTCACCTTGCAGTAGAGAAGCCTTCATTTGGTGGCTGCAGTCAGAAGATTTGAGTGAGAGCTGGGCAGCCTGGTCCAGGGATCTAAGGATGATCTGACTTGCCCCATCTTCTGCCTGAACTGGGACTCAGAGTTCCAGACTGGGAGACAGTGGGAAGACAGCAGAAAAAGTACAGGCTATGGGGCCAGACAGGTTGGGGTTCAGATCCTAGCTGTGTTCCCTGGAGGGTGATGCAATCTGTCTGAGCCTCCACTTCCTCATCTGTGAAATGGGATGATAGCCCCAGCTCACAAATATGTTTTGAGATAAGTACCAGTAATGGGTAGAGTATGCTGTGTGGGGTAAAGTGCGGGAAGTTTTAGGTCCCCTCTCCTCTCCTCTCCTCTCCTCTCCTCTGGAGAGCGTTGTTGCTGCTCTTCAGTCGCCAAGTCGTGTCTGACTCTGGGACCCCACGGACTGCAAGCACACCAGGCTCCTCTGTCCTCTACTATCTCCCAGAGTTTGCTCAAAATCATGTCCATTGAGTCGGTGATGCTATCTAACCGTCTCCTCCTCTGTCGTCCCCTTCTCCTTTTGCTTTCGATCTTTCCCAGCATCAGGGTCTTTTCCAATGAGTCAGCTCTTCGCATCAGGTGGCCAAAGCATTGGAGATTCAGCTTCAGCATTAGTCTTTCCAACGAGTATTCAGGGTTGATTTCCTTTAGGACTGATTAGTTAGATCTCCATGCAGTCCAAGGGACTCTCAAGAGGCGTCTCCAACACCACAATTCAAAAGCATACTAATGACTGTTAACCAAGAGGGGCTAAAGGGAAAATCTTTCTCTGAGAACCTGGAGTCTTGGAGATTTAAAAATGAATCCCAAAATGTAGCTAAATACCTTACTCAGAATGCAAGTATTACTTAGAACTGAGTGGTTTATCAGCTCCCTATAAGAGAAAACCTAGATCATCATGACTTAAACAAGATAAAGAATTATTTTTCTCTCATGTGACACTGCAAAGAGTCAAGGCTTGGAATGGTGGCTCCCATGTCATCCCTTCCGGGGAGCCGAGGCTCCTTCCATCTTTTTGTTCTGTTATCCTTAAAGTGTGGCTTTCCTCATCAAGATCATTCAGTTTAGTTCAGTTCAGCCGCTCAGTCATGTCCGACTCTTTGCAGCCCCACGAATCACAGCACGCCAGGCCTCCCTGTCCATCACCAACTCCTGGAGTTCACTCAGACTCACGTCCATCGAGTCAGTGATGCCATCCAGCCATCTCATCCTCTGTCGTCCCCTTCTCCTCCTGCCCCCAATCCCTCCCAGCATCAGAGTCTTTTCCAATGAGTCAACTCTTCGCATGAGGTGGCCAAAGGACTGGAGTTTCAGCTTTAGCATCATTCCTTCCAAAGAAATCCCAGGGCTGATCTCCTTCAGAATGGACTGGTTGGATCTCCTTGCAGTCCAAGGGACTCTCAAGAGTCTTCTCCAACACCACAGTTCAAAAGCATCAATTCTTTGATGCTCAGCTTTCTTTACAGTCCAACTCTCACATCCATACATGACCACAGGAAAAACCATAGCCTTGACTAGACGGACCTTTGTTGGCAAAGTAATGTCTCTGCTTTTCAATATGCTGTCTAGGTTGGTCATAACTTTCCTTCCAAGGAGTAAGCATCTTTTAATTTCATGGCTGCAATCACCATCTGCAGTGATTTTGGAGCCCAAAAAAATAAAGTCTGACACTGTTTCCACTGTTTCCCCATCTATTTCCCATGAAGTGATGGGACCAGATGCCATGATCTTCATTTTCTGAATGTTGAGCTTTAAGCCAACTTTTTCACTCTCCACTTTCACTTTCATCAAGAAGCTTTTGAGTTCCTCTTCACTTTCTGCCATAAGGGTGATATCATCTGCATATCTGAGGTTATTGAGATTTCTCCCGGCAATCTTGATTCCAGCTTGTGTTTCTTCCAGTCCAGCATTTCTCATGATGTACTCTGCATAGAAGTTAAATAAGCAGGGTGACAATATACAGTCTTGACGTACTCCTTTTCCTATTTGGAACCAGTCTGTTGTCCCATGTCCAGTTCCAACTGTTGCTTCCTGACCTGCATACATGGTCATAAATGTTGCCACAGCTCCAGTCATCGTGCCCACATTTCCAGGCACCAGCAAGGAGAAAGAGAAATACAAGAGAGGGTACTTCTCCAATGAGTCAACATTTAAGAACAAAACGAAACAAAAAATCTACCAGAACCTCCATCCAGTGATTGCCGCTTCCATCTTACCGCCTACCTCCCACACAGGCACACAGCAAGGGAGGCTGGAAAAGTGTCCTGGGTAAGTAGATCCCCCCCAATAATACAGGGGTTCTTTTTAGTAAAGAGAAAGGGTAGAATGTTGTCCTTGCCATAGCCAAAGCTGCTTCAGTTTCATTGGAAAGGTCTGCCTGGGCCAACACTGGAAGCAAAAGCAATTTACAAGAACCTGGTCCTCAGGTTGTCAGCAAAGGTTAGTTCCTGTCCCTTCCAACTTCCCGTTGCTCCATACCACTTCCATGTTAGAGAATCTGATACTAGCTTACATACAACTCCTAATGCTACATAGATTTTTTTATGAATCAGAAACGTTCAGAGTCAGAAGCTCAGGTGAATTACACACAGGTTCCATGCAGAGAATTTACTAAAACCCTAAAACTAACTGCCGAAACCGATAATCGATAATCGCCTTATCTCATACCTGCCTACCTCATCAGCTGCATTACTTCTCTATCACTGTGTGACAGTGGCCCCCAAACAGCGACTTAGAAAACATCACGGGTGTCTGATGTCACTAGTTCTGTGGGTCAGAAATCTGTACATGACTAAGTTGGGTCCTCTGGCTCAGGGCTTTGCACAAGGCCACAACCAAGTCATACAGGAGGCTGCGGTCATCTCAAGCCTCAACTCAGGGCTGATCTTCCAAGTTCACTCATGCAGTTATTTTAGCTCCTCGCTGGCTGTTGGCCAGAGCCTCTCTCAGTGTCTTGCCATGAGGGCTTCTCCATAGGGCAGCTTACAATATGGCAGCTTGCTTCAGCAGAACAAGCAAGTGATAAAGCCAGAGACAGAGTGGGTGCAAGAGGGAAGTGTTTTATAACCTAATCTGAGAGGTAACATCCCATGGCTATCTTATCCTGTTTGTTAGAAATAAGTCACTTTGGTCCAGCCCCAGCTACAGGGGTTTGAGGAGGGAGAGTTTCAGAAGCACCAGTTGGTGTTCTGTTTCATCACTCACCTTCAGTCTCAGGGTTTCTGACACAGGAGTCTGTTTTCCCCCATGAATGAGCCCAGCGCCTTCCTACCACAGGGCCTCTGCATGTGCAGTTCTGTCTGCTTGGCAGCTCTTGTCTTCCTCCCTGCCTAGTTCTACACATTTTTCAGAATTCCTCTCCAGCCTCATTCTTGCAGAGAAGCCATCCTTGACCTGCCTTCTCCTGTCACAGGAAGGAAAGGAGCTTGAAATATTACTCAACCCAGCTCTGAATATGTGTCCCTTACTGGCCAAGCTACTTTTATCAACTGTGTTATTTCCTTCATTCACTTGTAATGGGTAGGATTTTCAGTCTACAAACTCAGGTGTGGGATACATAGAAAATCTGTATTTCTTTATTATGCCTAGATTCAGTTTCTATTTTGAGTCTCTGTTTAGCTGGGGTAGGTCTCAGCTCAATCACAGTCAAGGCATTCCCTCCACTCCCCAGCAATCACATCTGTGCTTGGTGTGCACAGGTGATGGGAGGAAGGCCACTGGTCACTGATGTCACCTTCAGTGGCATTTATCCTTCAGTCACTGGTCAATGCGGCTCACCATGGAGTGGTCCCTTTTCTTGTTTGTGAGTTAACTCAGATCAGGTGACTCTGTGACCTCTGTGACATTCTAGGGCTCCCAAGAGTCATTGTATCACTTCTTGTGCCTCACAGGATTGTGTAAACTCTGTGAGATGTCTAAATTCCCGATCACCTATGTGCCATGTGGACACTGCTGCCCTTTGGGGCTTTCCTTCCTCCCTGGGGGTCCTCCTTCCCTTCTGCTCAGAGATCCCGTGGGTTCTTCCTCTGGGGCTTTGTCTTTGTCCTCACATCCGGCCCGGGGAGCAGAGTACACAGGCCTCTTTAGGCAGGGCAGTGACTTTCTCATTCTCGCCCTCCCAGTCCTTTTCTGCACAGCCCAGGGGACATTTTTCTGGCCAGCAGGGAAGAGTGGAGCACTTTGCTCTGTGCATATCTTCCTCCAAATGTTTTTAACTAAGCCACGAGTTCCGTCTGACCTCCTGAGTATCTCCTCTTAAAAACCCAAAAGCAGACTCCTGACACCAGGTGATAAGTGACTCCAGAGGGCATGGAGGCCCAGAGGAGGCATCCCATCTGGGCCGTCCAGACGGGAGGGGTGGGCCTTTGAGGCCAGAGTTGAGCTGAAGAATGAGAGGAGTTGGATAAGCCAGAAGGGGCCGTGCAGCAGGGAAGAGCCTGGTTAAAGGGGGGGCATGGAGATGGGCCTCTGAGTGGCTGCCACCTGTTTGGACAGAGGAGAATGCAGGCTGTGCTTTGGGGAGCAGCTATAGATAAGGCTGGAGAAGTGAGCAGGGATCTGGTAACAAAAGGTCTTGGATGTCAGGTCTAGACATTTGGATTTTTTCTTCAGAAAATGGAGATCCATGGGAGGACTTTTAAGCATGTGGCGAGGTGGCCGGCTTTGTGATTTAGAGTGTTCTCTCTGAGCCGGGGGAGGATGGGCTGGAGTCAGAGGAGCAGGGAGGGGCCTGGCGCAGCCACCTTGACAAGGAAAGAGAGGGCTGCAGTGCAGAGACTTGGTGAGCAGGGGACGGATTCCCTGGGGCCTGGAGGCCAGGGCCACCCAGACTTGGTAAATGAGGGGAGGTGGGGACATAGAGAGCCAAGAGCTCAGCATGACTCCACAACCTCCAATGGCGCCTTTTACCGAGCTGGCAAGACGGGGACCCCAAGAGAAAGAGTCTGGAGAGGGGGTGAGAGTGAGTTTGGATTGAAGTCCAGTTTGGAGTTAGGATTCTGTGAATTAGGATGCATCTCAGCAGAAATCTCTAGAGCAGAAAAGCTCATGTCAGTCTGTCTTCACCTGCGCCTCTTCCTAGGATCACATGGAAGGTGTCTTGTTTTAGTTAAAGCCCTTCCCTTATAAAATGACTAAATTAACTCATTATTGACTTATTCCAACTGTTAGAGCTCTTACTCTATTAAGGTACCATCAAAGAAAAGAGAACCAAAGATAAAAATGTTAGAGTTTATAATCTAACATGGAGAACAGATCATTTTTAATGACAGTACAAAACAAGTGCTACAGGGAACGGTATTCAGAATACTGTGATAAACCATCATAGAAAAGAATATGAAAAGGAATGTATATATATGTGTATAACTGAATCACTTTGCTGTACAGTAGAAACACAACATTGAAAATCAACTATACTTCAATAAAATGCAAAAAAAAGTATATCAGAGAGGCAGCCTTGGAACTCCAATAGTTTCTTGTAGTTGCTAGGGACCATGGTCAACTAGGATGTTTCAGCAGCAGCTGACTGTAAAATGCACTGTGGCCCAAATAAATAAAAAAACGAGGATTCGCCAAAGAAGAGCGCTCCGGGGTTGCTTTCTGGGGCTCGGGCATCCCTGCAGGGACCCCGGGGCCTGCCTGCTTGCTTCTCCACCATCCTCTGCACTTCAGGTCTTTGTACCCATTTCTCCTGGTTGCACATGCGTGCTGCATCCTCAGCTCCACCGTTTCAGTGAAATAGACCAATTTTCCCAGGAAATATGACATTTTCCTGGTTCTGCCAGTGTACTGACATTGGCACTTGAAAGGACATTTGTCATCCCCGGGTGGACAAAGTATGGTGTGTTCAGCAGCATTTTAGTAGGACTGTAAAACATTTGGGAGGTGATGGGGATATGAGGAGAGAGTTTAGCCTTTGAAGCCAAACAAACCTGCATCCTGGTCTTTCTGCAAGTGCTTAGTAGGGGTAGGTCACTTCCTCTCTCTGAATGTCTCTTTTAGCATCTCTAAAATGAAGAGAGTCGGGGACTGGAGACTGTGAGTGTTTGAGGAGATGACTTTTATGAAGTGCCTGGTGCTCTTCCTGGCTCACAGGGGCTCTTTTCTTTGCTATCTCAGCATGCCTTCCCTCCCACCCACCCGCTCTGTACACTGAGAAGTTGCTGTTCTATCAAACAGTCCATCCCCCGACACCCACACCAGGACCAAGTTCAGTCCCGTGAAATGAACTGATCATGGTAGAATTTCATGCAGATGCTGAGGGAGAGAGTTGGGGGAGGGATTTGAGGTGGCAAGGGTAGGGAAAATACAGGTTGCTTGGCTAATATATGTACCATATGTATGTACATATTATTTAAAAAAAAAAATCTGTTCACAGAGACTATTCCAATGAATAGAGTCATGATTGGGAAGCAAGAGAATGTCTTTGGTCTTCCCTGGTGCCTCAGATGGTAAAGACTATGAAACATACCGCAGCAGCTGTGTGCAGTTGAGAAAGATCCCTGCAGTGCAGGAGACCTGAGTTTGATCCCTGGGTCGGGAAGATCCCCTTGAGAAGGGAATGGCAACACTCTCCAGTATTCTTGCCTGGAGAATTTCATGGACAGAGGAGCTTGGCAGGCTACAGTCCATGGGGTTGCAAAGACGGAGACATGACTGAGCGACTAATACTTTCACTTCTTTTTTGCCTCCCCTCCCAGGATGATTTAACTAAAAAAAGTCTTAAAAACCACCTGTGTCATGTTAGGGTTCAAGCTACCAGAAATAGAACCTCCCCCGATGTCAGATGCCTCTGTTCCGCTCATTCACCTGGCAAAGCTGTGAGTGAGTATGGAGCCTGCTTGCAGGGGGAGCGGGGCTGCCTGGCATGCCTGATGGGTCACTGCAGCCTGCCCTGGCCCCCTGCATGCAAGGTGGCCACTGTCTTTAGACATTTGTATTTTCCTTTGTGTGGAAAGGTAATTATGGCCTCCATACCCTGCGGCTGTTACCATTTTGCATGGCCCTGAATAGAGGCAGAAATCTTTCATAAAATTCTTTTTTTTCAGGGAAATTGTTGGGGGAGGGGGTTGTGGTGGGGATTTGAGTCTGTTTTCGAAGCAAGGCTGGTGGAAGTGCAGCAACCTTTCAGGATTTGCAAAATGCTTAACTGTGCGCCAGCAATTACTGCCGAATGTGGCTGTCATGTGAAGTAGCTTAATTGGCCCACAGGTGGGTTGAGTTTGAAACCCTTGGATTGTACCAATGCAAGAGAGAGGAAAACAGATTGGACAGATCCAGGCTGGGGCTCTGTCGTTTACAAACACAGAGGAAAAACATCTGAGGACAGAATGGGCCTTAAATGGAAAATGGTCAGGTCATAGAAGGATAGATCGATGGATGGATGCTGCCTGAGAGGGACCAAGGAAAAATGCAGACGTCAGGAGTTTGGGATTGTAATATTTAAAAAAAATGTAACCGTGGCCATATGGGAGCGATTCCAGACAGATGCTATATACTGAGACATCCAGGGATTGAAGACGACAATTCACTCTAAAGAGTTAGAGTATAACTAAGACAGAGCTGGCTGTAGACATCATCAGTTGAGTTGTGTCACCAAGGGAAAATATTTACTCATGGAGTCTAGAGTTAGGTTCAGTAATCAGATTCCCAACTTTGAGCTGCCACCCTCAGGAAACCAGATAACCTTGGTAAACTGCTTCTTTGGACCTCAGTTTCCTCATCTACAAAATGAATGCCTGTCACGGACAGCATGGAATGCTGTAAAAGACATGCCTGACATACAATTAGAGCTTGGTCCATGGTAGCAATTATATTTTCACATATTATTTTTTTCAGCACTCTATAACTGCAGCTGATCATATCCTCTGTGCCCAGTCTGTACTGGGAGCTAAGGATATAGGCTTGTTTATTTCATAAGCATTTGCTGAACAGCTACCATGTGCCAGGGCTTCCCTAGTGGCTCAGCAGTAAAGAATCTGCCTGAAGTGCAGGAGACCTGGGTTCGATTCCTGGGTTGGGAAGATCCTCTGGAGAGGGAATGGCTACCCACTCCAGTATTCTTGCCTGGAGAATCCCATGGACAGGGGAGCCTGGCGGGCTACAGTCCATGGGGTCACAGAGTCGAACACAACTGAGTAACTAACACTTTCACTTTCATTTACCATGTGCCTGGCAGACACTGCTGAGCCCTGAAAACGGACTTGGGTGGAAACAGACAAGACCCCTACCTACAAGGTGGCTCCAGGCTGGGGAGGCAGACAGACATTCAAATAACAAAAATACCTGCCATGGAGAGGTCCTTGCTGAATGCCAGAACTTCATGGGGCTCCCGTCCAGTGGACTCATCACCGGGATTATCAGCCCCTTTTGCAGATGAGAAAACAGAAGCTCGGAAAGGTGAAGAGACTTGTCTAGGTCCCCACACCTGGTGACTGGCAGAGCCTCAACTATCGTAGAACACAGACCAGCCTGACTCTGAAGTGTGGGATCTTTCTCAACCGCACACAGCTGCTGGGGTATGTTTCAAGTTTCTGGGTGAAGACACCAGGCCAAGGCAGAGTCGAGAAGATGCATGGACACCAGAGGCATACAGCTTTCAGAGGCTCCGGTCTGGGCAGGATGTAATTTGCAGGCTACGGAAGAGGATTTGAGAAGAGTATGCTTCTCCCGGCCGTGAGGGGTACTGGATGTGTCTTGGTTTGTGTATGTGTGTCTGTGACCATACATGTGTGTCTCTGTTTCTGTGTGTGAATGTGTGCATGTACCTCTTGTGTTTGCATGAGGAGGGGAGGCAGACATGTTTGTGTGTAGGTGTATGTGTATTTGCATATGTCTCTGTGTGACTGTGTATCTCTGACTGTGTCTGCATTTAAGCGTGTGTGTGTGTGTTTGAGTGACAGTGTGTGTCTGAGTTGGGGGTGTGTGGATAGATGTGTGTCTGTGCATATGCATTTGTGTGCATCTCTCGATTGGCACGCGTCTTTGGAGACGTGTCTGTGTGTGCGAATGCCTCTGTGGGTGTGTGTGGGGTGAGCTGCCCCCCTCCCCCTCCGCAGGTGTTTCTGTGGAGCTAATCGAACTTGTCCTTCAGAACCAGGGAAGCGACAGCGTCGGTGCCTTTAGCCTTATCTCCCAGCCTGCCGTTCTGTCAGAGGAAATTAGATTTGCTTGGCACAACCTGCTCCTTGTGAGGTCATTTTGGCTGCGGTCTGCACGTTCTGCTCTCCTAGGTATTTGTCTTTTGATTGCTTGATGAATACGTCCCAGCCAATGTCGAGATTAAGAGAACATGAGTTTCGGTGGGGGGCGGGGGGTGGTTTAAAATAAGAATCATCCAAGGGTGTAACGTTAGCTGTCTGTCTTCTTTGCTGTGGACTTGGAAGCCACGGTAAAGAAGATAGAGCTTTGGCTTTCGAATGGTAATGTTCAAGTCTCCTGTTGGCCCCTTATTTAAAAGCTGTGTGACCTTGGGGAGGACACTGTACCTTGCCAAGCCCAGGGTTTTTTACATGCTAAATTCAGAAGTTCTTTGGAGGAGCCAATATAATAAAAGATGAAAATGTTCTCAGAAATCCACAAAGTCCTTGAATTCTCTGATATCAAGGCTAAGAGGCTGAGCGGGAAGTCTCCAGGCTCAGAGGTCAGGAAGGTGTATGTTTGGATCCTGGCTCTATTCTTTTCCTAACACATGAACTTCAGCAAGTTGTGATGCCTCTCTGAGCTTCAGATTGCTTCTCTGTTAAACAGGATATTATTTATAAGGCACTTAGCTCACTGTTAGCCACTGTGAGGGGCCCCCAAACGAGAGCTGTTTCTATTTTGGCTGATACAACAAGGGTGATGGGAATATGAATATCTGCCTACTTTCAAACTGTCTGTGAATGTAAGCAAGACACAGCCTCTGGGAGTGAGGGGGGAACCGACAATGTGATATAAGTGATTTACTATTATTTGTTTTTACGACTTCAAGACGCAGCATCAGCAGAGTGTTCTTGGCATCGCCATTTCTGACCAGCAATTTGTGTTTCCTCTAGAACTCAGAGGCTGTTCGAATTGCAGAAAGGAGCTGAGAACAAGGTGGCCTCCATCCCAGAGTGGTCCAGATCAACTGCTGAGGGCCAACTTCCCCACATCTCCAGCCACATCCCTTCTACAGGATTCCCTCACTCCAGCAAGACTTCACCTCCTGCCCGTTGCCTTGGAACATGCTGTTCCCTCCCTGGGAATAGGCCTCACCACCACCCTACCCCCAGATTGTCTGGGCTGGGCTCCAGGTGCCTCTGTTCAGGCTAAGACAGATGTCCCTGACCCATGTCCCCAGCCTACCCTGGATTCACCACACCATGTGTGATGCCCAGGGCATTTCAATGGTCTGCTCTGTGTCTGGCTCTCTCCCAGCCAGTGCCCTCCAGGAGGGCAGGGACAGGGGACGACAAGGCCCTCAGTGGATGTTTGCAAAGTGAACCCATGGAGATCAGCTGTTTTCTCTGATTTTCTGTCCCTGCCCCCTTAGATGCAATGCCTTCAGATATCAATCTATTCATCCAGACTCGCTTCTGACAACCATTTTGCTCAAAAACAGAGATCTTGGAGAGACTTACCCTGTCAATTTGGTTTGGTTTAGAAGCAGGTTTATGTCTGCTGGACTGCTGGTCTTTAATAAGAGTGCCACGCAGGCCAGAGGACAAAAGTTTCCCAAGCACTTGGCCAGCTTTCTCCAGTGTATTAGGGCTAGCGTGGGGGTTTGTCATAAGGACCGTGGTCATCCATGTAGGCCTGTGACGTCAGCTTTGGAGAGTGGTTGGGGACCTAGGTTCTGGAGGTGGACTACTCGGTTTCCAGCCTCAGAGACACTGAACCTCTTTGTACCTCGGTTTTCTCATCTGTACATTATCTGCCTCACTGAGGTCTGGTCAACATTAAAGGAGCTCATCCAAGTAAAGCCCCTGACCCAGCGTCTGGTGTGAAGTGAGTGCTCAGTGGAGGTGAGCTGGTGCCTCTTAGCACTGCATCTGTAACTGATGGAAACGCCAGCCCAGGCCTCCGCTGTGGCTGTAACAGAGGCTGCACAGCTGCAGTGAGACAGCGACGTCCCTTCTGCCAGAGCTGAGCTCCGGGAATTAGACGATGGAGTTACTCCTTAATTCAGATGAGTTTTTGTGAACAGGAAGACATCATTCAAGAAGAGATATGAGATCTGTCTGTACCTGATGTGGTGTGAGGCTTTCTCTTCCTTAATGAGTGCCTGGTTATGTGAATTGGTTGCCTTGGTGGTTGGGTCACCTGATGGCATAAAGCAGCGGTCAGCAAACAACAGTTCTCAGGCCAAATCCGTCCCACAGTCTGTTTCTGTAAATAAAGCTTTACTGAAACACAGTCACGACCATTCCCTTACACAATGCCTATGAGTGTTTTGCACCATAATGGCAGAGTTCAGTAGTTGTAACCGAGACCACAGGGCTTGCACAATCTACAATAGTTTCTGTCTGGTCCTTTACAGAAAAGTTTCCCTGGTGTTAGATTGAAGTAGGATTAAAGCTGATTAAGCTCAACCAGAACACTGGGCACCATCCCATCTCTCGCTGTCCCTCAAGCCCTGGCATCAGGCTGGTCACCAAGACCAGATTATTTTGCCCCACACTGTCTCATACATTTGGTCCCCCATCTCTTCCACAAAAGCCACAGCCTTCGTTCAGCCCTTTCCCCACCCCTCTTGACTATCACACACAAGGGCCACCACCAGCCCATAAGGTGTCTGGCTGAATTAGATAAGGATATCTTCTGTGGGTTGGTGCAGCTCCACCACTCATCACTGGGGTGCCTCTTGGCTGGAAAACCCCCCACCTAACACTATTGATTATACTGGATCAACTGTAGCTCTTACACCTCTTGGTTCCGTCTGTTGATTATAGTGTCTTCTGGTGTCCCTGTCCAGGCAGTCCTCCACACCAGAGCTAGAGTGATCCTTGTAACCAACTTGACCAGTTCATGGCTTCCCCTGGCCCCCAGGACCGAGCCTATGATGAACATGACATTCAAGGCCCTTCATGGTTTGGTCTTGGCTAGTCTCCCTGTCCCATGGCTCAAAACCTGCTCAGTCTACATCACATCTGAGCCCTGTCATGCAATGTGAGCCCGCCCCCCACCCCCACCACTCGCCATGAGACCTAGACTTCCACACTTGCTAATATTTTGGGGATCAGCACAGTCTTGTCCTTAGTGAAATCCTCTGCTCTTCCTCTTACCCATCCAGAAAATTCCTAGTCATCCTTCAAATCCACTGCAAGCATCTTCTCCCTGTTTCACCCTCTCCAGTGCTCCCAAGCAGACTTGGACCCTCCTTCTGCAGTTCGATTCAACCATGGTCCATAGCCCATCAGTGGGTCAGGTTAGCAGGGTAGTGGACCTTGATGAATGCTTCTTGAAAGATGAACTAGGGTGGAAAACACATAAGTGCATCACTCTTTGTCAGGTGTGGGTATAACACAGGATGAACAGCACAAGCCATGGAGCTGGACTGCGTATGCTCAAATCTAGCTCTGCAATTGATTAGCAATGGCCTTGGGCAAGTGACTTCACCTTTCTGTGTCTCAATTCCCTCAGCTGGAAAACAATGATAATGATAGCGCTTCCTTTATGGCCTACCATGAGCATTAAATCAGTATATTACTTAATATATGTTTATATATTACGTATAAATATATTTGTATGTTTGCACAACTATACCTTGGAGATATAGCACATTTGGTTCCAGATCAATGCAATAAAGCAAATATTGTAACAAATCAAGTCACACAACTTTTTTGGTGTCCTGGTGCATATAAATTATGTTTACACTATAGTCTATTAAGTATGCAATAGCATTATTTCTAAGAAAACAATGTACATACCTTAATTAAAAAACAGTACTATTGCAAAAATGGCACCCAGACTTGCTCAACACAATGTTGCCACAAACTTTCAGTTTATGAAAAACATAATATCTGTGAAGTGCAATAAAGCAAAGGAAAGGCCTTATGGGCTTCCCTAGTGGCTCAGTAGTAAAGACTCTGCCTGCAATGCAGGAGACGTGGACTAAATCCCTGAGTTGGGAGGATCTGCTGAAGGAGGAAATGGCAACCCACTCCAGTATTCTTGGCTGGAAAGTCCCATGGACAGGGGAGCCTGGCAGGCTACATTCCATGCGGTGTCAGAGTTGGACATGACTTAGCAACCGAACACGTATACACATACACGTATATATTATATGTACATATATATATATATGGTGCTAAGTCACTTAAGTTTTGTCTGACTCTTTTCGATCTTAGGGACTATAGCCCACCAGGCTCCTCTGTCCATAGGACTTTCCAGCCAAGAATACTAGAGTGAGTTGCCAGTCCCTTCTCCAGTAGATTTTCCCGACCCAGAGATCAAATCCGCATCTCTTATGTCTCCTGTGTCGGCAGGCAGGTTCTTTACCACTACTGCCACCTGGGAAGCTCAATATAGATATAATATAGATATAGATGTAATAGAGATCTACTATATTATCTGCTTAGAAAGATCCCCGGCCACACATGGAATGCTATAAACATGTTACCTAGTGTGTGTGTGCATGTGTGTGACCGTGGTTTATGATGGGCCTTATCTGAAAGCCTATGCTCTGGCTGAATCTATTTTGATCCTTACTAAAGCAATTATTTGACTATATTAATTTTTTTGGTCTTCTTTTCTCTTTCCTTTACTAGACAGGCAGCTCCTGGGAGGTGGTAGATGTGTCTTATTTATCTCTGCATTCCAAGCACCTAGCATCATACTTACTTGATCAATGTGGTTTTATTTATTTATTTAGCAAATGAGAAAATGAGGCCTAGGTGCAGAAGATGAAGCCCCCAGGGTCTCCTTACTGCAATAGCAGGGTCCAGAATCCTCCAGCCCCTCCCCAGCCTCCACCTTCTCCTGGGGGAAACATGCCAAGCCTGCCTGGGATTCAGGCAACTTTCTCAGGCTATCTGGTGTCCACGATGAGAATAGGTGAGCACAGCTCACTGTTGGCGAGAAGGAGGAAGGCATGAGGGACCCTCGAGCAAGAAATGGAGCTTCCAGACTGATGCCGGGGAAAATGGAAACTGCAGCTGACCTAAGAGATTTCTATAATGAGAGAAAACCAATTTAAATGCAAATAGCCCACAGCTAGTTGGGGAAAGATTCCACACTGCCTCCCGAGGAAGGATGGGAAACAAACAGCCCTCATCATGAGGCTGGTTCACCGCTGGACAGGAGAGTTGCTTTATCTGTTTAGGATTAAAGTCTAAACTAGTGACCAAAGTCACATGCATTTCTGGCAGCATTTCCTGGTGCTCTGTTGTTCCCATTGAGAAATGGGGGTCTCTAAGGGGGCCAGCTGTCAGCCACTACCATTTACTGAGGTCCGGGCAGGTGATAATTGCCTGGCACGGCATAGAGGACAAAAGATATCCTGTAGATGGGCACTGCCTCTGAGGGACCTGCAGCCTCCGGACCTTCAGACCTTAGTCAGTTCTGGAGCCATAATAACAACCAACATTTTACAGAGCATTTTATGTGCCAAGCCCATGGCTAAATGCTTGATATGATAGTAACTCACCAAATTCTCACAGTGACCCTGGGAGAAACAGCCTATTATTATTCCCATTTTACAGATAAGCAAACTGAGGTTCTAAGACCCAGACAGGGTTCCAGAGCTCTGGCTCATACTCCCCTGATGTGCTGGGGAGAGACATGGAGTACATGTGCCCCAGAGCAGAGATGCTCGAAGTCTGGACGCCCTGGGACAGAGGCTGCCCATGGTCTTGGCCTGGGACAGAAAACATAACCCTGATCAACAGAACAAGAGGTATGGGTTGCTCTGTCACTAACTGGCTATGTGACCTCGAGGGTCACTTTCCCTCTCTGGGCTCATTTGCTTATATAAAATGAAGAAAGTAGTCTCAAATGATTTTAGGCTATAAAATTCTATTATTCTAGGACTCCAGCTACTCTCAGGAATAGCCATTGTCCAGCTGATAAAACACCTCCTTCACTCTCCTTTGTGGCCCGGGCCCTGCCCTCTACCCCTCTGGCCCATATCTTTTGCAAGGGAGCACTTTAATTTCCTCCTTTGGTTTCATAATTCAGGGACAGCACCATCTGCCACATTAAATCCACAGTTCCTGATAGCCTCCTTCTCAAAACAAGAGATGGATAAAGGCTTCATCTGGTTTATTTCATGGACAGAGAAGGAGCTGGCAAAACCAAGTGGGGACAGCTTTGGCTTTGCAAGCTGCAGTAATCCCCTAATCTTCTGGGAGGGCCCCAGAGCCCATTCTGTCATCTTCACCGCCCACTCTGGCCAAGTCATTGTGATGATGATGATGAGAGATGGCATTTACTAAGGCGCTTCTGAGTCAGGCATGTTCCTAAGTGTTTTGTGGGTTAATTTATTTCATCTCCACCACGTCTCTGCGAGGAAGGAGCTAATAAACATAGCCCCACTTGACAGACGCAGAAACTGAGTCGCAAGAGGCTTCAGAAACTTGCCAAAGGCTAAATGTGAACTGGCTGGGGAAATAAACAAATGCAAATACATCCCAGGGTGGCCAGTCTGAGAAGGGCGGGGCTTCACAGCCCAGTGTTCTGACCTCTGCTCTTTGAGGAGGTGGAGCCACTCTCCTCTATGAAACATTTACTCATCACGTGTTTGTGGAGCAGCCCACAGGGAGCCGAGTGTTGCTTTCCAGGCTGGAAACAAGGCCCACGGGGGCCCAGTCTCCTAGGCCTGACCCTTCTGTACAGGAGACAGGCCCCAAATAAGCAACTGAATACACAGACACAGTCATTTTAGGAAAATACAAAAGGGGGCGAGAGAGAGACACAGGTAGATGCGGAGAGAAGGCCTCTTGGCAAGGAGAACTTCTGAGCAGGGACGTGGGCGTTCAGCCTCGGCCCTGGACTCCTCCACCTCAGCCTGAGGGGTGTGCGTGGCCTGATGGTTCTCTGTCGGGGGGTCTGTCAGGCGTCTGTTCTGTGCTTTATGAGGCATTTAGTAGCATCACTGGCCTCGACCCGTAAGATGCTGGTGGCAGCCTGCTCTCTAGTGTGACAGCTGACACTGTCCCCAGATGTCACCAGATGTTCCTGGAGGACAAAATCTCCCCGATGCAGAACTGCTGAGCTACGAGGTCAGCAAAGCAGACAAATGGGCAGAAGGGATAGCAAAGCAGGCTGAGTGCAAGAGAAGCATAAAGAAGACTGGTTTGGCTCAAGGGCAGTGGCCCGGGGGGAAGGTGCGTGGGATCATCAGGGCAATGGGCTCTTTTAGAACTCTCTCGAAAGTCCTCAGTAGCATGCCTCTGTGCCAGGAAACGTGCAGGCCATGCCCAAGGACCCAGTGCACACTCTAAGGTGGGCATAGCCAGGGTGCCATCAGCTGAAGGCAGACGTCAGCATGGGGCTGTCCCTGGTCACAGAGTAGAACAGGATATTCTGGACACAAGGCCAGCAGAGCTTCTTGGAAGGCAGTGAGCACAGTACAGGAAGGCCTCGGGCAGGCAGTGTCTGGACTGCCTCATGAAGAGAGATACAGGTGACTGAGGCCCTCACCTTTCCAGCATCCTGGCTATTCCGTTGCCATTAGCAACCACCCCGCTCCCCAGGGCCCCATCACAAACTATTTTGGTGAATTTCTAATCATGGTAGCCGCCCTAGCCTAGCCAAGGTGTTGGCATGAGACCCAGGCTTGGCTATCAAATTCTTTCTTACTGGAGTTAGAATATTGGGCAGAGAAACCCACGGGCAGAGGATGGCTTGAGTCAGCTTTTCTAATGGAAATGGAACAAGGCATGTTCTTTTGTTCTGGCATATTTTTTTTACTCTCTCAGCTCCCTAAGAGACCATCATTTCTCTCTCTTCCAAGGCCTCCTAGTTTTTCAGCTTTTCCTTGTAATGCCCTTTTGATTGACGTATATCTATTTAATTTACCAGTGAGTTTCTGATGCTTGAAACCGCAATTAAAATAGAAATGGTGCATTGTGAAGAGGGAAAAGGGAGTGTGTATTTCTGATCCATTACACTCGGTACTTGACATTAAACAAGCTGTGTATCCTTCTCTCTCCTAGCTGCAACCAGGAGCTTCTCCAGGGCTGGGACCCTATGTTTTCCTTTTCATACCCACATCACTCAGCTCACACCTGCCTTCTTCTTAATTTAGTTCTGGCTGTGCTGGGTCTTCGTTGCTGTGCATGGGCTTTCTCTAGTTGTAGCAAGCAGGGAGCCCCTCTTCATTGCTGTGTGCAGACTTTTCACTGCAGGGACTTCTCTAGGCACCCAGGCTCAGTAGTTGTGGATCGTGGGCTAGTTGCCCTGCAGCATGTGGGATCTTCCTGGACCAGGTATCGAACCCATGTCCCCTGCACTAGCAGGTGGGTTCTTTACCACTGAGCCACCAGGGAAGTCCTGGGGCTGCCTTCTTTTTGCACTCACCACGGCTTGTAATGACTTATTTCTTTGTGGGATAATTTGTTTACCGTCTCTTCCCCCACTGTGCCGGAGGTCCCATGGAGAGAGAGCACGTGCAGTCTTAACACACAGGGTGACCAACCATCCTGATTTGCCTTTGTCACATGGGTTTCCTGGTTCTTGGTCTGCCAGTGCCAGAATCAGGAAAATCCTCAGCAAATTGAGACAGTGGTCACCCCACCACGGCAGGCATACAGGAAGTTTTCAATCACCATTCGTCCCTGACACTCAAGAACTACATGTTGAAAGGGACTGTAGAGGCATCCCAGCATAAGACAGATTCTTTTCTTCAATTACGTTTTTTTCACACCTACTCTGTGCCAGGGAACCAGGTTGCCCAAAGCAGGAGATTCAAGGAAGGGGAGTTCCAGCAGCCAGAACTGCAAGTGCAGATTAGAACCAGACTGAGGAGGGGCTCACACGTCAGGCTAAAGAATCTGAATACACACAGGTGCGACAGATTCCAAGCAATTTAGAAGCAGGGAGGAGACCTGGAAAGAGGAATCATTTAGGAGCGATGCCTCAGCAGCATTTACCCCAGGATCTCTAATGAAGGAAACTTTTGCAGGGGCTGCTGAATGAGGGGATGAAACCTGAAGTCGTTTTGTCACTTCTTCCTAGGGTGTATTTCCTTTTTCATTCAAACACAGCCATCTGCTCAGTTCAACATGCAGAAAATGCACACCTCTGGAAACATACATTCATTCGTGGCTATGTGGTGAATTCCACTTCTTTGCTTCTCATGGAGATCCAGAGACCTGAACTATTCCACGAGACCATCCTCGGGGTGGGTTTCATTCCTGCTCTGTCCGCAGGTAAAAAACATGGATGGGCAGCCAAGCACACTTTGGGGGTCTGAAAATCATCAGAGAAGAATATGTTTCTAATCCAGCTCCCTCATTTCAGAGAGGGGCTTCCCAGGTGGTGCAATGGTAAAGAATCTGCCTGCTAATGCAGGACATTCAGGAGATGCGGGTTTGATCCCTGGGTCAAAAACATCCCCTGGAGTAGAAAATGGCAATCCACTCCAGTATTCTTGCCTAAAAAATTCCATGAACAGGGGAGCCTGGCAGGCTCCAGTCCATGGAATCACAAAGAATCAGATACAACTAAGCAAGAGCATGGCAGTGGCATTTCAGAGAGGGCTAAGAATCTTCCTAAAAAGACCTAACAAGCGAGAAGCAGAGAATGGGCTGTTCACTCCTTACCTTTCTGAATAAAGAACTGAACAGCATAGAAGGGAGCCCCTAGCAGACAGGAGAAAGTTCTAGGGGGTGAACAGACGCAGAAATAAAAAGATAGAATCAGGTGGCTAGAGAGTTTTTCCCTCTTTAAAGTCTTTCTCAATCCTTATTACACCAAGAAGACACTCACTGGGGCACTTATGTCTGTCACACCTCTCCAGATATCCCATTTAAATGAACATCTAAAAGGCTTCATGAGCCTAGAGTCTTCAATGGGCGACCCTATTCCTCTAGAATTCAGCAATACTGCTTCATTTGCATAATATTTCTTTTTATGAGTAGCTTCTATTTGTGGCTTTCCATTTATAGTAATGAGTATGCTTCCCTTTAGAATCAACATATTTTGAGCTTTAAATGTGAGACAAGTTCAAGAAAAATACTGAGGGAAGAGGAGACCCAGTAGACCAGGGGTATACAGCTGTTGCACAATTATTGATGGTCTTCAAACAATTGAAGCTTGAAAACAGGGGCAGAGGTCAGAGGTCATGTGATCCCAGGCTGCTCACCTGAGCAGGCTCCATTCATGTCATTCAGCAAATGTCAAGCCTGAAATGTAAAAAGTGGCTCCTTAAATGAATTAGAGACAGAGACCCTGGAAAAATGTCAGAGGTTTCTTCCCATGACCTTGAACAGATAAACCTCCTGAGATGAGAGAGAGTAGTTCTATTGTTTAACTTGGCAAAGGACCTCCTGGTGACCCCTTTAGAAAGCGGTCTCCTTTCTAAACAAAAAGGTGGCTGGTGAATTTATATGATTCCTATGAAAAATCACTGAAACAGTGATCATGGCAGGCATGGTGGTGGAAAGGCAGTAGCAGCCTTATTGGCACCGTGTTAAGTTCTGTTCTTCCGGAAGCTTCTCCCTTGATGCAAACTCCCTATAATGCTAATGCTAATATTATCTGACATTCAAGGAGCACATACTATGTGCTACGACCTCTTCAAAGTTCTCCATCCATTCATTTAATCCTAACATCAGTGCTAGGAGACAAGTATTATTACTCACATTTTACAGATGAGAAAACTGAGGTCTTGAGAGGCTAAGAATCTCCACAAGGACATAACCAGAAGAGGGTAGAAGTAGATTCAAGCCCAGGCAGTCTGGTTCTAGAGCCTACCCACAACTATCACACTTCACAGAGGTGAACGAGTAACTTCATCTTACAGATGACGACTCTGGGCTTGGAGGGTAGAATACTTAACCTGAGATCACACAGCTAATGAATTGTGAAGTCAGCTAAACCACCTCCCAAGAGTAAGCAGCATTTTCCTGAAAGCAAGTCATTTCACTAATTAACAAATGTTTATGGAGCATCTACCCTATAGGCAAGACCCCTCTTCTTGCACACACGTGCTCTTGCACTAGCCATGTACAACTGGGGGCATTGTTCCCTCCCTACTCTCCCTCAGACCTCCCGGGGTACGGGGCAGTAATCTCATGACTTCTTCCTGGGCCTCTGGGTATCTGGATGAATCTAAGGCAGACCTAAGGGGCCCAGAGACCTCACTGTCTGGCAGAATCAGCCAACCTGGGCAAAGGCTGTAGAAACTTTATTCTGGTCTCAGTTCTGACATTTTCTGCTAGAGTCTCTGTGCCTTCCAAATGGTCTGACTTAACTCATGGGGTTATTGCAAAACTGCAATGGGATGATGGGCAAAAGACTTTTCTTCCTGTAAATGGCTCCACATAAATGGTGGCCATTAGCTTGCATTGCTCTCTGGTGCATGGTTTTTAAAAGAGAAATTACTGTTTGTTTCTAGTTGTCAAAGTTTGGGCGTTACAGAAAAACACAGAAACAAAGAAAAAATTGTTCATTACCCCTCTACCCCTTGATGATCTCTATTAACCAACTGATGTATTCCCTTCTGGCTACAAAAATGTAAATGTGAATATAATCATTGCCTGAAAAAATCCAGCAGGGTCCCATTGCACTTAGAATAAAATCCAAACTCCCTGTAAACACCTCACCTTGGCTTTCAGTCTAGTTATCCTGCCTGTGCCTGACTCTCCCCGCCTCTTTTCTCCCTGCTCACGCACTACTTCTCTTCCTTTATTTTCTTTTCTAATACTCCAGTTGTGTTGTCCTTAAAGTCTTCGGCACTCTGCCCGAAATGCTCCTCCCCAGATCCTCATGACCAGATGTTTTTCAATGCAGGAGGCAATCAAACCGTCAGTTCCTCGGATCATCCCTACCTGTCCCTCCCTCTGAACGAGCCCATCTTATATCTTCTTTATGGCACTGTACTACTCTCAGAATTACCTTGCTTATTCCTGAACATATTCTATATATATGTCATCTGCTGCTGCTGCTGCTGCTAAGTCGCTTCAGTCCTGTATGACTCTGTGCGACCCCAGAGACGGCAGCCCACCAGGCTCCCCCGTCCCTGGGATTCTCCAGGCAAGAACACTGGAGTGGGTTGCCATTTCCTTCTCTAATGCACGAAAGTGAAAAGTGAAAGTGAAGTCGCTCAGTCGTGTCCGACCCTCAGCGACCCCATGGACTGCAGCCTAGTCTGGGTATGTCATCTGACTGCCTCCCAAATAATACACTCACCTCGTTGCCCTCCATCACCGAAGTGTTCAGAATATTGTCTGGGACACAGCACCTTAGCTACTTAAAAAGTGAATGGAGAGGGCGTGGGCCGCAGTGGGGCTGTGGGCACCCCCGGCCACAGCCCGCCTGGCCTCTGCCGCCTTGGGTGGACCCCGGGGGCCCGCCCGAGTGGGTGTCCCGCCCATGCGCGGAGCTCTGCTCGACCGGCGTCGCGGCGTCCTTGGCCGCAGGCCGGGCCTGCGCCGGCTGCGTATTCTCTGCGCTCAGAGTCTCGGCCCCCGCAGCCCGCCGCCGGCCGGACTCCGACACGGGGCTGGTTGAGACAGACCTGTGACGTGTCCCTGGCCTTCTAGTGGAGCTTCCTCAGGCGGAAACTTCTGTCTTCCTGCCTTACAGAGGAGCCCTCCCCACCAGCCAGCCCCTTCCCGGCCCACCCGGCCCCAGGATGGGCGAGTTCGGGGAGAAGTCGACAACTACATGCGGCACCGTCTGCCTCAAGTGCCTGCTCTTCACTTGCAGCTGCTGCTTCTGGCTGGCTGGTCTGGCCGTCACGGCTGTGGGCATCTGGACGCTGGCCCTCAGGCGTGACTGCATCAGCCGCTGGCTTGGGGCACCTGCCTGGCCACAGCCTGCATCCTGGTGGTGGCGGGCGCTGTCTTCACTGTGACTGGGGTTCTGGGCTGCTGTGCCACCTTCAAGGAACAGAGGAACCTGCTATGTCTGTCCTGCATCCTTCTCCTTATTAACTCTGCTGGAGATCATTGCAGGAGTCTATGTCTACTCTCAGCGGCTGAACGCAGAGCTCAAGGAGAACCTGAAGGACACCATGACCAAGGCGTACCACCAGCTGGGCCACGAGGGCGTGAGCAGCGCTGTGGGCAAGTTGCAGCAGGAGTTCCTCTGTTGTGGCAGCAACAACTCGCAGGCCTGGCAGGACAGTGAGCGAGACTGGCAGGACAGTGAGTGCATCCGCTCGGGCCAGGCAGGTGGACATGTGGTCCCCGAGAGCTGCTGCAAGACCATGGTTGCTGGCCATGGGCGGTGGGACCACGCCTCCAACATCTACAGAGTGGGGGGCAGCTGTATCACCAAGCTGGAGACCCTGATCCAGAAGAACCTGAGGATCAGCGGGGCCATGGGCCTGGGCATCGCCTGTGTGCAGGTGTCTGGCGTGCTCTTCACAAGCTGCCTGTACAAGAGCCTGAAGCTGGAGCACTGTTGACCGTGTCTGTGGGCACCAGCCCTCCATGTGCACCGTAGCTTCTCGCGATGTGGTGACTACTGACTCTCCTGACAGCCAGGCTGCTGCGGTCCAGGATGTGGCTCTGTCCCTCCTCTGCGGGGGAGACTGGGTTCTGGTGCCTAGGCCCCCCACCATGCCATCACCGGGACCTCTGGGGACCCCCAAACCCCAGAGGCAGCTTCAAGTGCCTTTAGCTGCACACCAAAGTCCCAAGGCCCCAAAGGTCAGCCCCACCTATCTGCTGGGGTAGGTGGGTGGGGGCTGGGGATTAACAAGGGTCCCCCTCCCACCGCTGTCTTTTTTGGGCTGAAGTCATGGCCTTGGGTTGCTCCCTGAGGCCTGCGCGAGTTGGACAGAAATGGGCTGGCACAGGGGGCGCCGAGCAGCAGGTGAGGAGGCCCCAAGTGCCTCCCCACAGACCCCTCGGGTATTGGGGCCTCCTCCTTAACTGGGGAACGGCTCTCCTGGCCAAGCCTCTGCCGCTGCCCCTGCTGCCCTCCCACCATGCTGACCACCATCTGCAGCCTTGTATTCACTGTTCTTTGTTGTCACTCCTCTCCCAGAGGCAGGCATCCCGCGGGTTATAGTCACTGCTGTATTCCATGCCTAGGACTGCTCCTGCTACTTGACAGGTGCTCAATAAATGTCTGTGGAATTTAAAAAAAAAAGGGGGGGGATGGATTTTATTAATGTACTTTCAAGCTGAGATCATACTATATTAATGGTTTGCAACTTGATGTTTTCACTTAATATGGTGTGACCACAGTGACTTTTCCCAGGTGGCTCAGTGGTAAGAAATCCTCCTGCCAAACAGAAGACCTGGGTTCAATCCCTGGGTCAGGAAGATCCCCTGGAGAAGGAAATGGAAACACACTCTAGTATTCTCACCTGGGAAATCCCATATGGACAGAGGAGCCTGGCAGGCTACAGTCCATAGGGTTGCAAAAGAGTTGGACACGACTTAGCAACTAAACAACGACTTTTAATGGTAGTGTGGTAGTCCATTGAATGGATATATCATCATTTTCAATTAAGTCCCTGTTATTGACTAGTTGGGACATTTCTTTTTTATTTGATTTATTTTATTGAAGTATAATTGATTTACAATATTGTATTAATTTCTGCTGTACAGCCAAATGATTCAGTTATACAATCATATACATTCTTTTTCATGTCCTTTTCCATTATGTTTTATCACAGGATATTGAATTTAGTACCCTGTAGGACCTTATTGTTTATCCATCTTATATATAACAGCTTGCATTTCCTAATCCCAACCCACCCCTCCCCCACTCCCCTTCCCCCTTTGCTAACCACAGACCTGTTTCCTTTTTTTGGGGTTGGAGGGGGGACATTTCTGATACTTGTATTTGCAAGAGATACTATAGCAACCATCCCTTGTACACACAGAGTTTTGCATCCCTCCATGACCATTTCCCTAGGATTAATTTCTAGCAGTAAAATCGTGGCATCAAAGTGGGGATCGTGTTTATACTCTTGATATATATTGCCAGACTGGCTTGAAGAACAGTTGTACCATCTCTGAGTTTGCTTTGATGACCCTTAGCATTTGGCCTTTTTAATGGAATCCTCTGAACACACAGGAAATGTCACTATCTGCTTACTTAAGGTTGAGGTCACTCAGCGAGACAGGTGATGTCTGCTGCCTACAGAAGCCCCTTCATTCCAGTGACGGGTACACCTTCGAGCACTGACAGGGCCGGCATGTGATTTGTGGGGATCCTCTAGGCTTTAAGACTAGAAGTCACCTCAGCTGGGCCTGAGGGGTTTATCATTCTGGAAACTGATGACAGCCTGCCCCAGCCAGATTCTGTCCCAACTGGATATTCCTCCTTTTGTGTCTCAAACAGACCCTGGGCTCAGCCAGCTGGCCCGTCGCTGGGCCCTGCCCACACCTGACCAAGTCTTCTGTGCCTTTGCTCACCTGCCTTCACTACACCCTCTTCCATCTGCTTCCCCACGGTCTAGGGCTGCTCCTACCCCCACCTTCTCGGAAGCCCCCAGGGAGCCCCTTCCAGCCCAGAACTGCTGTCAGTCACCCTGATGACCAACCTCTCCTCTGACATTTCATCTCACTGTGCTGTGTAGACACCTTTGTGCCTGGATAAGTTGAAATCTCCAACTGAGTGTTTTTCTCCCTCTGGGAACTGGTCCATAGTAGGGATAGTCAGGCCTGGGACTGAGCCTTGACTCTGCTTCCTACTAGCTCTGTGCCTTTGGACAATGTATTGAATCCTTCTGAGCCTCAGTTTTCCCATCTGTAAAGTGGGATTATAATAGTACCTATCTGAAAGAGTTGCCCTGAGAATCCAATCCGCATATAGTTCTTCACAGAGTGCCTGACCATGAAACAATTGCTGAAATCGATGGACAAATAGGAATTCATTTTCATTTTGTCTCTACCTCCACAGAGGCTGAACCAGTGATACGCACAACGTTAAAGGAAACATTTGTGGATGGAATGAACATATATAAACCTTCACTGTGTTTGTATTTAGCCTTACTAAACAGCATCCAGGGGGACCAGAACCAGCCATCTCAGGATCTATCTAGGGGCAAAACAAGGAAAAAGGAATCTCATCTTTAGCTGACTTCTCCCCGAGACCTGTATCCAGTGTTTCCCCTCCCCACATTATCTGATTTAATCCCCACACCAACCCCAAAGGCAGATATTTTTATGTCTCTCTGACAACAAAATCTACTCTTTTGGGACCATCTACTGTGTGCTAGACCTAGGCAAGACACTTTCTAAAAATGTGATTTCATTGAAACCCTCACAGTATCTTAGTGAGATGAGGATTGTTATTCCTAAAGATGAAATGGGGTCAGAAAATTTAAGTATACCACCCAAGGGCTCACAGGTAGTAAGAGAAGAGGATGAGACTGGATTTGGAAAAAAAAAAAAAAAGAAACAATACCCCACCCCACCCCTCAAAAAAAGCTAGAAACTTTCACTAACCATCTGACTTTTTGACATTCTCACAGAACAGAGCTCTGCATTCAGTCGGTGTTTAATAGAAAGGGGATTCCAGTTGCATGGTGATCTTGGCCCTTTTAACAGATGCTTCAAAGGGAGCGGTTTCTATTTCTGGTGGCCATTCGTGATCTCCAGGGAGGTTGCTCCCCACCTCCTCCTCTGCCATCATGATGTTCTTGTTTTTCTCTGGGCCCTATGACTCAGCACACAGCTCCAGATGGCTTCCTGCGTTTCCAGCCTTATTGGCTGGGGTGCCCAGGTCCTGGTACAGTAAACTAAAACCGAAAATCAGTTACAGCTAAGAACGGAAACTCTCTCTTCTCTGCCCTCTAATATGAAGACTGCAGGATCCACAACTCATGCTGGTTGGTCCCTCTGTGGCCTTAGCTTACATTGTTCATCCCTTCTGGCCCCAAGACACCCACACTCCACCCCAGCACATCCTTGATGCCTTAAACATGACACCCAGGGGTGAACCCAGGGGCCAGTTTCCGCCACCACCTTGGTTGATTGACCTTAGGCAATTTTCTTTGTGAGCCTCAGCGATCAGACAGGGACACTGATACTGCCTGCCTCTGAAGATTGTGGGGTTAGGGTTGCCAGACAAAATACAGAGCACCCAGTGCTATGGACTAAATCCTATATCTCACCAAAACTCGTTTGCTAAATCCTACTGCCCTAGGTGATGGTATTAGGAAGTGGGACCACTGGGAGGTACATAGGTCACACGATCAGAGGCTTCCTGAATGCCGTGAGTGGTGATGCAAGAGACCCCATGGAGCTCCCTCATCCTTCCTACCATACAAGGACCCAGGGAGAAGACAGCCATCTGTAAATCCGGAGAAGGGCTCTCTCCAGACTCCAAATCTGCTAGTGCCTTGATCTTGGACTTCTTAGCCTCCAGAACCATGAGAAATAAATGTGTGTTTTTTAAGCCACCTGGTCTGTGGTATTTTGTTATAGCAGCGCTAATGCACTAAGACACTCAATTAAAATCAAACTTCAAATAGACAGATTTTTTTTTAAAGTATAAGTATGTTCCAAATATTGCATTCAGATTTAACTGGGTAATTTGTAACTTCATTTACTAAATTTAGTAAGTCTGTGTGGAGTGAGGTGACAAATGTGGAAATTCTATGTCGCCTAGCAAGAGCTGTATACTTAATGCCTTTACCACGAGCTGTGTGTGTATCAACCCCTGGGCCAGCAGCTTGGTCTGGAGTGTAGAACAGGCAGTCTCAGCATCAGGTGATGGTGACTTATACCACCTCAGCCTGTGAACTGGGAAACCTGGCTCTTGTTTGTCAGTTGACTGATCCTTGGACAGTTCACTCTGGGGCTTCAGTGATTCCATTTTGAATTCTCCCAAATTCAAGAATGAGAAACTTTGGGACAACAGCTAGCCAGAACTTTTCCTATTGCTGGTTGACAGGCACACGTCTGGACCAAAATCTCCTTTTGACTATATGATTGAAGAAGGAAAAAACCCAACATGACTTATAAGTGAATTATGCAACATAGGATAGATTTAGCTCCAAGAACACTGCTTAACATAGGAAAACAAAAGGAAACCACTAGTAAACCATATACAGACAACTTGTTTATTTAGGGCTTTGGGTGTCTCCTACTACCATAATTCTGAGGGAAGGAATTTCTTCTGTTTTGTTTTTAGTGCCTGGCCTAGGCAGGGTGGACTGTTTGTTTACCTGAAACCAGTCTAGCTAGTTACATTAAAGAAAAATAAAGGTCTTAATCTATGAGGAAGGAAGCTTTCTAAGACCAATACCCTCCCTTCCTTGTTTAGGAGATGATATTCATGGCCCTAAGGGTATTGTTTCTTTCGGGTTTTTGTTTCATTTTTATTTTTTTGGCTGTACCACATGACTTGTGGGATCTTAGTTCCCTGATCAGGGATCGAACCCGGCCTTAGGCAGTAAGAGCGAGGAGCCCTAATCACCAGACTGCAGGGAATTCCCAGCCCCAGGTTTTTTAGAGCAGTTTTTACCACCTTTCAACAAAATCTCCCCTAAAACAGTAACCAAGTCAAGAGTCCAGTAACTGGGGCCCAAGGGCTGGGTTCCTTGGCCTGCATTCCCCCAAGTTCCTTAAATATCTGCTACCATGTTTTGTTTTTTTTAACAGATTTGTCATTGGTTACCAAGACACTAACGAATGCCCAGTACCCAGTCAGTATTTCAGTCTCATGACTGGCTGGCTCCACCAATCAAAGAAGGACAGGTTGACCCCAGGAACTCCTTAGCGTTCAGGAAGCCATCTTGGAATTCGCCTCTTACAAGCAGCAATCCAAAGGGGGGCCCAAGAAAGCTGGGGCTTGGGAACGGCTCACCGATTCCTGCAGCTGCCTCCAGGCCCCTCCTCTCAGTCGCCCTTCCTTCATCTCTCCCTGAACTGCCACAGGGTCAGCTTTCTACCCCATAGTTCTCAAAGCTGCTCCCACGTCTCCATTCCTGTCACCTGCCCAGGCCAGCCTTCCCCATCTCTCCCAGGATTATTGCTTCCAGACTTTTCTCCTCACATCCTTCTTCCCCACCGCCGCAGAGTGATCCTCTCTAAACCAAGAGTCAGCCGCAGTCAGCTTGTCCCATATCTCCCATTCTATTACATTTAGGAAGCCTGACACTTTCACTAAAACATTGCTTTGTGCGAGATGCGGGGAGACAGGGCTTACACACTCACAGCCATTTCTGGTTTTGAAGACCCGCTTCCACTGAATTTGCCGAGGATAGGAACTGAATACCTTGCACACACACCGCTGCCATCCCATCATCTACCATATCAATACAGATGTGGCTTTGGCCCTTTTTCCAATTTCCCACTGCCCCAAACTCCTATCAGTCATTTTTGTGAGCATCAGACTTTTCTGAATTTTTCTGGATAAAGAAATTTATGTCAGCAAAGCATTGTGTCTTTAATTATGAACTTGAAGTAAATATGTAATGCATGACTTTTCATTAAGGCAAATTAAAACATCAGAGATAAAGCTCATAGCATAGAACAAGAAAGTGGAGGAACATGTTTTCTTGACGTCATCCCTGAGTCCCCATCCAGCCCCGGAGTGCTTACCTCTTGAACTTCCGGTTGTGAGATACAAATAAACTCCTACACACCAGGTCTTTTGCTCCTTGCAGTAAATATAATTGTATCTGACGTGTTCCTCATCTGGCTCTGAAACTGCCCACTCTTAATGATTTCTAGCCTCTTACCCATATTAATTTTCCTACCTAGCATTTCAATTTCCTACCTAGCATTTCAACACTAGCTGAGGATATACTATTTCTTAATAGTTTACAAGTTTTCTGTTTTCCCACAAGAATCTTGGCTCCTGTGAGGAAGGAGCATGACTTGCTGTCATATCCCTAGGGTCGAACACAGTACTGGGTATATAGTAGGTAGTCCATATGTCTTTGTCAAATAAATAGTAGCAGTAGTGTTAGTCGCTCAGTCAGGTCTGACTCTCTGTGGCCCCATGGACTGTAGTCCGCCAGGCTCCTCCGTCAATGGAATTCTCCAGGCAAGAATTCCGAAGTGGTAGCCATTCCCTTCTCCAGGGGAATCTTCCCAACCCAGGGATCAAACTGGAGCTTCTAAGTGGTTGAATACAAATCTAATCATGTCTCTCCTCATTTAAAGGCTAAACGCCAAACTGCTCAAATAGGCAATCAAGGCCATTTCCGCCCTGGACTCTGCCTGCCCCACCTGCCTTATCCCAAATCATACTTTTTGCTGCTGCCTCTGTCTGCACCCTCTGCTGAGGCTTTGCACAGGCCGCTTGCTCCTGCACACACACACATTATTGAGCCCCTATTCTATGCCAGGCGCTCATTTAGGTCTAGGAGAGAAGTCAGTGAACCAGACAAGTAAAGTCTCTGCTGCCATGGAATTCAGCAGGAAGGACAGATGTTAGCCAAGTAGCTACCGTGTGCAGTTTTAATAAGAGGGGGGATAAGGGAATGATAAGAGCCCCTCGGTCTCTAGGCAGCAAACTTCTATTATTCTTTAAAATCCAACTTAGGGGAAGGTCCACCGTCACTTTCTCTAAGAGGACTTTTCCGTGCCTCTGGCCTGAAGTGCTTCTGGTGCCCCCATAGACACCTGCTGGACATCCCAAGACATAGAACTCAGCCTATTGTCTTTGCTGCCTCTTGTGTGTTTCTCTAGCCAGCCTATGAGCCCTGTCTTACTGATCTCTGTATTTCACAAGGTCCAGGAGAGGGCTCAGCATGGAAGTTTTTATTGAGTTCAGCAACTGACCTGTCCCTTCTGTGGCCTGCCCCCTCCTTCGCAGCCCTCTTTCCCTTGCACAGGTTCCAGGCTATCTTGGTCTCTCCCTTCCACGCTCAGCTCCCCAGGCATTTCTTCATCTTGTTTGAATTAACCCTTCCTCTCCCAAGGGAAGCTGTGGATTGGGAAAGTACCAGTTTCCTTTTGGGCTAAGTGAAGCTTAGGTAAAAGGCCAAGAAAGTTCACTCTAAACTCTAACTAATCGTGATTGTTTTTATGCTTTCTCCCCTCCCCCCTTTATTCCTCAGGCTAAAAAGCCCCTCTTCCCCTTCCTTGTTTTGCATTATTATCCAACTATACTCTTTCCAGAATATACCAGATTGCTCATGTCTCTGTACCTCTGCACATGCTGTTCCCCTCTGCCAGAAATGCTGTTCCCCACCGCTCCTTCTTGATGAAAGCGACCACACCCTTTGAAGCCTAGCTCTCATGTTACCTCCTCAGTATGGCTTCACCCATGCCCCCTCTCCCATCCCCAAGCAAAATGAATTGTTCAAGGGTGCTCTCTGCTTCCTTGGCTATCACCTCATCCTACAGCATTTTGATGGTTCGTCCATGATACTTTTATTCTCAGACAGCGAACTCCTCACCATTTGGATGTGCTCACCCCTCTTTGTCCTTCTGGTGCTCAGCATAGGGCTGGCACCCTGCGAAAGCAAATATTAATAAATGATTGCTGCTTTGGATGGCTGAGGTCTAGGGCAGGGGGTGAGAAGGAGCAGCTATCTCTCCTGGTAACAGCACTTTGATATGCCCTGGAATCATCTCCCCACTTTCTGCCCATATGGTTTGGGTGAAACTAAGACCCAGAACAGAACATACGATCCAAGGCAACCCAACCAGCACAACTGACCACAGTGACTGCCCAGGGCTTGTTAGGCAACCCAAGCCTGAGCAATCAGAAAAGTGAAAGTGAAGTTGCTCAGTCGTGTCCGACTCTTTTCGACTCCATGGACTGTAGCCTACCAGGCTCCTTGGTCCATGGAATTTTCCAGGCAAGAGTACTGGAGTGGGTTGCCATTTCCTTCTGCAGGGGATCTTCCCAACCCAGGGATTGAACCTGGGTCTCCCGCATTGCAGGCAGACGCTTTACCATCTGAGCCACCAGGGAAGACTGGTGCAATCAGAGACTGAGCAATCAGAGCATGGCAGCAAAACTGCGTATGGATCTTGGGGGAAAGAAAAACGATACACTAAAAGTAGAGCCAGTTCAGTTCAGTCGCTCAGTCGTGTCCGACTCTTTTCGACCCCATGAATTGCAGCACGCCAGGCCTCCCTGTCCATCACCAACTCCCAGAGTTCACCCAGACTCATGTCCATCGAGTCAGTGATGCCATCCAGCCATCTCATCCTCTGTCGTCCCCTTCTCCTCCTGCCCCCAATCCCTCCCAGCATCAGAGTCTTTTCCAATGAGTCAACTCTTCGCATGAGGTGGCCAAAGGACTGGAGTTTCAGCTTTAGCATCATTCCTTCCAAAGAAATCCCAGGGCTGATCTCCTTCAGAATGGAGTGGTTGGATCTCCTTGCAGTCCAAGGGACTCTCAAGAGTCTTCTCCAACAGCACAGTTCAAAAGCATTAATTCTTCGGTGCTCAGCCTTCTTCACAGTCCAACTCTCACATGCATACATGACCACTGGAAAAACCATAGCCTTGACTAGATGGACCTTTGTTGGCAAAGTAATGTCTCTGCTTTTGAATATGCTATCTAGGTTGGACATAACTTTCCTTCCAAGGAGTAAGCGTCTTTTAATTTCATGGCTGCAGTCACCATCTGCAGTGATTTTGGAGCCCAGAAAAATAAAGTCCGACACTGTTTCCACTGTTTCCACTGTTTCCCCTGTTTCCCCATCTATTTCCCATGAAGTGATGGGACTGGATGCCATGATCTTCGTTTTCTGAATGTTGAGCTTTAAGCCAACTTTTTCACACTCCACTTTCACTTTCATCAAGAGGCTTTTTAGTTCCTCTTCACTTTCTGCCATAAGGGTGATGTCATCTGCATATCTGAGGTTATTGAGATTTCTCCCGGCAATCTTGATTCCAGCTTGTGTTTCTTCCAGTCCAGCATTTCTCATGATGTACTCTGCATATAAGTTAAATAAGTACAGCCAGTGCCCCTAAAAATTGTCCCGAAGTCCAGGATAATCGACAATCTGACTGCTCATGGTTCTGTGCTTCCAAAGGACCAAAGGGTTTCTACCCTCGAGATCTGCTATTGTTGTGGGAGAAATTAGGTCTGCCTAGAGTTAAACGAAGCAGGATGAGGCTGTGGTCAAAGAACACACACTTTGGAGTCAGACTGTGGAAGACTGAATTTTAGCCCTGCCACTTGCTAACTGTCCCTTATCTCCGTGACCCTGGGTCTCTTCAGCAAGCCAAAGAGAGTATCAATTTGCAGGTTCGCTATAACAAGTAGGATGTGCATGTAAATAGCAGTTATTTAATTACTACTATTACTCTGTTATTGGAGAAGGCAATGGCACCCCACTCCAGTATCTTGCCTGGAAAATCCCATGGACAGAGGAGTCTGGTAGGCTGTAGTCCAAGGGGTCGCTACAAGTCAGACATGACTGAGCGACTTCACTTTCACTTTTCACTTTCACGCATTGGAGAAGGAAATGGCAACCCACTCCAGTGTTCTTGCCTGGAGAATCCCAGGGACAGGGTAGCCTGGTGGGCTGCCGTCTCTGGGGTCGCACAGAGTTGGACACGACTGAAGCAGCTTAGCAGCAGCAGCAGCATTACTCTGTTATAATTATTAGTAGGAGGTATTTGGGTTATTTATTTGCAAATGACAAAGACCCAACTTTAAAACATGCATAAGCAAAGAGGCAAGTATTAGTCCACGTAGCTGAAAGCGAGAGGTACGTTTTGAGTTTCTCAAATGACTATAAGACTGGGTGTCCTGCTTGCACCTCTCTCAGCCTCGCTTGTCTCTGGGGTGACCTTATTCTCAGGCAACCACCAGGCATGCAGAGTCTCTAGTTGCTCCAGAGAGCTAGCAATTCCTGTTGAAAATAAAGCATCTTTTATGCAACATGCGACTATCTTGGAACTGAGGCTCATTGGTTATTGTGTTCACCACATTCTTATCTTGGAGCCTGTCAAGGGCAAGAGAACACGTTCTGATTGGCTAAGCCTGGGCCATGTGACCAGCCTTGGTGTTGAGCAGGGAGGAGAGAATCTGACTTTTTTCAGCTTGAGAGTGGTGGGGAAGAGGGTCTCCATGGAACACCAGGATGTTGTCACCCAAAGAGTGGGGTATGCTGGAGAAAAAATACCCAAAACAACAGCTGTGCTCTACTAAAGGAGATTAGTCGGGCCCAAGGAAGGATTAGACGTGGAAGATCAGGGAATCAACAGGCTCAAGGCTAACCGGATGGCTCTGAGTTTGCAGCCCCAACTTTGGTCCCTGACTGGCCTCAGGAGCCTGACTCAGCAGTCAGGCTGCCACACATGGGGTTTTGCAACCGACCTTTCCTCTCTCCCCAGCCCTGCGCTGGTGTGTCCCTGGGGCTGGACCCAGCTCCCGCCTTGAAATGCCCCCTGCCTGGGCCTCTGCCAGTCCCTAGGAAAGGGAGGGTCTCTGGCGTCCTCACATCAGCTCTCCCATTTCACCCTTCCATCCTCCTTGCCCAGGGGCAAAGTCTGGCAACTGTGGAGAAAACGGTCAATGGCCACTTTGCTCTTTGGTTGGGAAGCACGTGGCCAGGGCTGTGTGGCTCCCCTGCCCCCAGCCAAGCAGGGGAAAAACCAGGATTGCTTTGTAGACACCCGGGCCCCCAGAGAGGACCATGGTCCAGTGCTTGTCAGCCTCTGGAGTGATAAATGGGAATAATAATAGCTATTCTGATCAGTCCTCCGTAGGTAAATAGCAGATAAGGTCACACTAGGAACACACCCTTGCAGAGCCATGGCTCCCGCCCTCAGCTGACCTTTCCTGAGCTCCTACTGTCTTCCAGACCTGAGTTGTGCGGTGAGACAAAGAAAGAAAAATATCTAGTCCATGCCCCAAGTTGTTCATAGTTTCTCTAGTGGGGACAGACAGGTAGCTGTCAGCCTTCAGTGTAGAGTCCTCTTATGGAAGGAAGCACAGGGGGCTTGGGTAGTACAGGGGAGGCATGGAGGAGACAACTGGGGCAACTGGGAGGGGCCAGGCCAGGGGGATGGGGACTGAGCTGGCTCCCAAAGAAGGACTTTCCAGCCGGGTGGAGAAAGGAGGGAAAGGGCATCCCAGGGCAAGCAGCATGCGCAAAAGCAAAAGTTGCTTAGGAAGCTGTTAGTGGAGCCCAGGGCACCGAGAGGGGAGATGGAAAGAGAGGAAATTGAAGCAACAGATGCGACCACTGTTCAGATGTTCTAAATAGGGGAGGGTCAGGACTGATAGAGAACTCTGGTTCAGGTCATTTCATCAGAAACAATTAAATAGAAGCTCTGGCAGAGTAGAAGTCTCCCTTCCATAGGAAATTAACTTAGCAAAGATTTGGGGGCTCCAAGGGAAAGATACAGGGAAGCCTAACTTCCCAGGAAACCCCTTTCCAGTGTCATATCCATTGGCACCTCTGGTGCCAGCTTTTATTTCCTGCATTGTCACCCCCTTAAATCAAGCTTCTTCCTGAGAAGTCGCAGCATGGTAGATGATTGGACCGTAGCAGTAGCCAGGAGGGGCGGCACTCAGCCCCTGCCCACCCCAGCTGGCCAGGTCAAGCAGCCAGGCAGATGCCCAGCCAGCAAAACCTGCATATGCTGGAGGGGCCTTTCGGACGGGTGGGGTGGGGCAGATACATCTCTTTCTGTCCCCTCCTTCTGTCATTTCGAAATTAACTTGCTGTTTGTTTGGGAAGGGCAAGAGCCCCTTGGCCATCTGTTCCTGGCTGTGTGACCTTGACCAAAGCCTTGTGAGCCTGAGCTTCCTCAGCTGAAAATGTGAAATGAAGGGGCCCTAGAGGCAAACCGCCCGAGTGAGGGGGAGGGGGTGACAGGCTCACTCCCTGCTCCCTCCTCCCCGAGGCCTGAGGGTCTCCCTCCATGAGCAGGGCGCACTGGAGGTCCCGAGAAGCAGTGACACTCCAGACAGCGGGTTCATCCCAGATCTGGTCATAAACCATAGTCTACTTATTTCAAAAGTCATAGATCAAGTGAAGAAACCGCTAACTACAGTGTGTTTTAAGGCCTAACGTGCAGGGCTTCCTAGTGACCTGGAGTTAGGCCTAACTCTGCAGTTTTACCCCAGCATGTGGCAGCTGCCCTCCCATCCTCGGAGTTTTCTGGCTCTGTGAGCGGCTTCTGGAAAGCAGCCCCCACATGCCCCTCCACCCTCACTTAGCAAGCGGCACACACTGGCCACCCAAGGGAAGACGGAATGGGGAGATACCTACGTAGCCCTGGGAAGGGAGTTCGGACACTTCAGTGGGAATCCCAAAGTCCTAGAAACCCAAAGTTCCACCTGGAGGGGAGGTCTGTAGGCTCCAACTGGGCACATTCCTCTGTTCCCTGAGACTCCTGACTTGCAGGGAAGGAAGAAGGCCCAAGCGGGCTCCTCTGAACTGCAGGGCCCAGGGCTAAAGTCCCTTTTGTTCTAGTCAGAGGGTGCTGGACAGGGAGTCAGGAAAAAGACATCAGGTTTTTGGTTTCCTTCTTTCCAAGTGAGATGGCTCTCTTTAATTAAATTCTGGGGCATCGGGTCTTAGTTTGCCCATGTGCACCCTTCGTCGTGGTGCACAGGCTTCTCTCTAGCTGCAGTGAGGGGACTCAGGAGCCCCCCTGGCGTGTGGGATCTTAGTTCCCCAACCAGGGATCAAACCCGCGTCCCCTGTGTTGGAAGGCAGATTCTTAACTACTGGACCAGCAGGGAAGTCCCTCCAAGTGTGATCTTGAGTCAGTCCCAGACTCTCCGGACCTTAGTCTGCTCAGTGGCACACTGACTTAGTCAATCTGTTTAGTCTCTGAGCTTCCTTCTGGATCTCGTCCAAGGTCCTGAAGCCGCCCGCCCTTTCTCAGGCCAGAGGGTGTCAGCCAGCAGCTTCCCTAGGTCTTCCTGCCGGAGGCCGGCACCTTCTCAGCACTGAGCACCTGGGCTCGGGAAACAGCAGGATCAGGACTGAGAAGCAGATAAACCAACACCTTTCATTGATTTCATCTGTGGCCTGGGAGCATAAGCGCAGTCTTGCCCACACAGGTGCCTGAGTCTCCCAGGCAGGACAGCCTTCATTACAAGCCTGTTGACAGTCTGGTTCTCCCGAGGCAGGCCTATAATCAGGGTTTTTAAAGAAACTAAATGATTTAGGCAAATTGAGAGGCCAGAGAGTTCCTGTGAGTTCTGCAGGGCTGGGGACAGTTCTGGTGAGGACAGATAAGGACCGAGGAGGAAAGGATGGGGGAGGGGCACAGGAGGACGAGTGGAATCGTTATTACCAGTTAGAATTTTACCAAAACTTTCATATACGTTTGCTCAGTGATTTAACGGTTTCACAGATCTGTAAAATCCTCTCCTCATTTCAGGATCTGAAAAAGAAGTGAGTTGCTCATTTTTAATTTTGTCAAGGAAACACATAAAAAAACAAATATTCATTTAATTGTTTATTCATCTGACAAATATTTATTGAGGGTCGACTGTGTATTTCAGGTTCTGGGATACAGCTGTGAACGAAATGGACAAAAATCCCTGTCCTCCTGGGAAAAGTCAGACAATGGACCAAACCAGGAAATAAATATTAGGTCTGGTGGTGCTAAGTACCATGGAGGAAAAGCAGGTCAGGGAAGGGGACCGGGTGTTCTTTCAATAGAGGTCAGGGAAGCTTTCCTTGAGGAGGACACGCTTGAGTAAAGTTCTGAAGCTGGTGAGGGAGTGAGCCTGTGGGTGGACAGGTGGGTGGATTAGGGATTTCAGGCGGAGGGAATGAAGAGCGAAAACCCTTAGCTGTTTCAACTACAAAACAAAAAATAGTAAAGGAGAGATAGAATCTCAGAATAAAGGCTAAAATTCTTCTTAAAGGAGGACAACTGAAAACCTAACATGGTGATAAATACTACCATGTCACTGTGTCTGTACATTTGCCTACATAATATATAGAGGGATCTATAGATATGGATATACATATGTATTGTTGATATATATAGAATATATATAGTATATGTATATATATTATATGTATATATATATGAATATATCATATATGATACAAATATATAATATTCATTGTCATCCTTTTTCTCTTTATCTTATATGTCCCAAGTCAGTATTTGTCTGCAGACTAGCATATGGCAATGTATTGTTTGTGCTTTGTAAGTGAGGAATTTGAGCCTTGGAGAGGGAGATGGCCTTGCCCAGGGTCACAGCAGCTGGTACCCGTGAGGCCAGCAATCCGTCTAGACCCAGGGCCTCCACTCTTCGCCATGAGCCACCCTGGCCTGCTTTGCAGCCACACCTCCTGAGCCCAGCCCCAGGACTCCACAAGTGGTGAATAAAGAAACGGCTTGACCATCTGGTTGAACCTGACTTTTATTCATTTTTCTTCCCCAAACTGTGGGCCTAGGAAGCTGGGGAGGTGGGGACGGGAGCTGTCAGGATGAAGGGTGGCTGTGCAGGGCCAGACTTCGCTTCTTTCTGGAAATCAGTGGGCAGCTCTCTGGCACCGGGCCCGCGGGAGCCTTTGTGTTGGCATTTGTTCCGATCAGGAAGTCTAGCTATGCTGGCCGGGTGTGGTCTAGGAGACCGCATTGCTTCAAACCACTTCATGACACAGCCTATTACAGGCCCCTGCTCGGGGCCCCTCTCCATGCTGGAGACTTTGTAGGCCATCTCACTGAAAGGAATCCTCTCTACAACAGCGAAAGGGCCACCACTCATTCATACCTTCATTCTGCCCAAACTTGCGGAACACCATTTCACTTCGGAGAGCATGGTCTGAGCCCGACATTGGGCCCTGCACTTGTGCTATCATTTAAAGAAATTTGAATGAACTTATCTAGAAAACCAGAAACAGAATCATGGACATAGAGCACAGACTGGTATTTGCCAAGGCGAGAGTTGGAGGTTGGGGTCAGCAGATGTTAAGCTTTTATGTACAGAATAGATAAATAACAAAGTCCTGTGGTGTAGCACCCGGGACTATATTCAATATCCTATGGTAAACTATAATGGAAAAGAATATATATATATATATATGCTCAATGGTAAACAATCCACCTGTCAGTGCAGGAGATGTGGGATCAATCCCTAGGTCGAGAAGATACCTGGAGGAGGAAATGGCAACCCTCTCCAGTATTCTTGCCTGGGGAATCCAATCAAGAGAGGAGACTGGCAGGCTGCAGTCCATGGAGTCGCAAAGGAGTAGGACACAACTGAGGTGACTTAGCACACACACACATACATACACACATGTGTGCTAAGTCGCCTCAGTTGTGTACAACTCTCTGTGACCCTGTGGACCATAGCCTGCCAGGCTCCTCTGTCTGTGGAATTCTCCAGGCAAGAATACTGGAGTGGGGCCCTCCTCCAGGGGATCTTCCCAACCCAGGGGTTGAACCCAAGTGTCTTATGTCTCCTGCATCGGCAGGTGGGTTCTTTACCACTAACGCTACGTGGGAAGACTGTGTGTGTGTGTGTGTATCTGAATCACTTTGCTCTACAGCAGTAACTAACACAATGTTGTATATCAACCGTACTTCAATTAAAAAATAATTTTAAAAATAATAAAGAAGTATTAAATCAGAGCGTGATATAGGGAGAGATTCTTTGGGGTGAGTGGAGGGGTTTATTTAGATTGGAGGAGACCTGGAGAGGTTTTGAGAGGAAGTTAAGATCAGGGCTGTGTCCTACAAAGGTGGGGCTTGGAAAGTTTAGGTGGGAAGAGTGTCCAGCCATGGGGAATGGCCCAGGCAAAGGTTGGGCAGCCAAATAAAGAAGGGTATGTTTGAAAACCAAGAGCTGACCCTCTGGAATGGGATTTCCCTGTGTCTGTGTGTGTGTTAGTCACTAAATTGTATCTGATTTCTTTGCAACCCCATGGACTGTAGCCCACAAGGCTCCTCTGTCCATGTAATTCTCCAGTGGAGAATACAGGAGTGGGTTGCCATCCCCTTCTCTAGGGGATCTTTCCAACCCAGGGATAGAACCCAGGTGTTCTGCATTGCAGGCAGATTCTTTACCATTTGAGCCACCAGGGAAGCCCTGGATTTCCCTGTAGGGCAGTGGAAAGAGAAATGGTTAGTGGGAGAGAAGGCTGGGAAAAAGAGAAATGGTTAGTGGGAGAGAAGGCTGGGAAAGAAGATTCACACTGGTCTCCATATTCTCTTCACTCTCTGACTCTGTGTGCTGTCCTGTAAATAAGACTTCATTGTCCTCACCCCAGCTGTCTTATAGGGAAGTTCGGAAGGTCTAGGGACCCTATAGATTTTGCTGTGCAGAGAAAGGGGTTGCTTGCTTCCTCTGGCTTCCTTGTGGCTTTCCTTTATGTTCCCACCCCCACCCACCGCCATCTAGCCTCTGTTCTGTTGGGCACACAGGGCCCGGGGTTTCAATGGTGTCCTAGGGCTGGTCTCCAGCCACAGCTCACCAGGCCCCTGTGAGCTCCTAGAGGTCAGAGGTGTGTCCTGCTCATTTGCAGCCCTGGGGCTCACACATGGCGTGCACATGAGATGGGTGGATAGACCCGTGGGGTCAGCCTCACCCCAATCTGAGTCCCCAGGCAGGTACAGATTGCATGTGACCCTCAGGGACTCACTTCCATCTCTGAGCCTCAATTTCCCCATTGGTGAAATGGGAGTGATAACAGGGTGAGACTTGAGGGGCAGTGGTCGGTGAGGCCTCCAGGCGGACCCATCCCAGTGAGTCTTCCATGACAGGCGTGGTCACTGGTCTACACCAGGGCCCTCTCCACCTTTCCCAGGAGATCCAAGTGCCACAGAGGCTGCTGAGGGTCCAACTCTCAGGGTAGTGAGGGCGGGGGAGGGTCCCACCTGACGGTCACTCCAATCATTCTCTGTTTGTTTACTCAGTCATTTACTCACTCACTTATTCCTTCAACAGATGTCTTCTGAGCACCTTCAAAACACCTAACACAGCACTGGGTGCTTTGCTTATGCAAAATGAGTAAGATAAGTTTTCTAATCTCAAGAGATAACATATAAGAGAATTAAAACAAGCCCATAGTATATAATTACGTATCCCCTGAATGGAGCAGGCAGTGGTTTTTTGAGTCGAGAGAGAGGAAAAGACTCAGAAACTGGAAGACCTCCCAGGTGGTGGCCTGTGGATCTGTGGGACCCAGATGGGTTGGGGAGAAGGGGGTATACCAGTAAACTGCTCAGTGAGCAAAGGTGCAGAGGAAGGAACACCTGTGGCAATCAGACCTGCTCGGCTGGACGGAACAGGTGGAATCTGGCTAGACAGGTGGCCAGGGTTGGGCAGCAAAAGGCTGGGCGTCTGAGTACTTCCTGCAGCCTGGGATTCCAGGCAGCTGACAGGTCGAGGCTGTGGCACCACTGAACTCACAGGTTCCTGGAAGGTGGCTTGGTGGGAGGGTCTGCTGTAGCTCCCCTCTGTGCCCTTTAGGGCTCTTGCCCCACTGGATGGAGACAGGTAGGAGGAACACTGTGTATTTGGAGCAGCCTCTGCTTCCCGTTCACTGTGTGATCCCAAGTAGGTCACCATGTTTCTTAGAGCCTTGGTTTCTAAACATGTAAAATTGAAACAACTGGGCCAGATGATTTCAGTTGCCTTTCCAGCTCTGTGACTCTACATGCTCTGATTGTTGATTCCAGACATGTGTTGCTGCAGAGCTAGTCATTCAGTTTCCTGGCAGTCACTGTCTTCACCAGCCAGCCACATGGTTGGCCTGGACAGCCATGTTTGTGCCACATGACCCCTCCCACCAGTCAAGCTAATTGGACCAAATTCCAAAAGATTCTTGACCCTAAAGAAACATATTCCATAACAATTAGATTGATCCTTTGGAGAGTTTAAACCAAGATATCCAGGTCCTGAATCAATTAGATAGAGTTAGTCTATAGCTGCTGGAGAAGGAAATGGCAACCCACTCCAGTGTTCTTGCCTGGAGAATCCCAGGGACGGGGGAGCCTGGTGGGCTGCCGTCTGTGGCCTCGCACAGAGTCGGACACGACTGAAGCAACAGCAGCAGCAGTCTATAGCTGCAATATTCTAGGAAAAAGAATAACTAATATTTGCTGCACATTTGTTCTCCTGTGCATTTTATTTCATTCTCACATCACCCTGTAAAGTAGTACCCCTATTTTACAGATGGGGAAACTGAGTTCCAGTGAAATCCCATATTTGTCATGTTCTGGCATACAGCTGGTTGAGAGACCTTCCAGTTTTCTAGGAAAAAAATATTTTTTTCATCATACATATATTGAAAATTTAAGGTACTTGTAGAAGAAACCATTTCATTTTGTTCATGTAAATATGATAAATTTTATAATGAAATTCCAATAATAAATTCCAAATAAGTTATATTTACTCCAAAATAGAGTATTTCTTGGAAATGGAACAAAAGTTGAAGAATGTAAGAAATAAATCTAACATGAGTTTTGCATACTGAGAAGGATTTCCACTGAGACCTTATGATCATATGCTGTAAGGTCTATGTATTATTTTAAGTCTTCATATGGATCTCTAATCAATAATACAGACACACCAGCTGTATTAGTGGGGAGGAGGGAAGAAAGGATACAGATATAGAATTTGTCTACATTGGTGCCATTTGTCTGTGCTGTTAGTCCATTGGCAGGGGCAGTAATAAAGTTGCAGGCATAGGATGTGACCTGGGTCTTTTTCATTTCTTGCTCCTATCTCCCCAGGGCATAATGGAGAGTTGGACAAGAGCTTGACACAGGAAGCAAACACCTGAAGACAATGAGGGTCTGCCAGGGCGGGTGGAGCACGTGATCAGAGAAGCTGCCCCAAGCGTGGAGCCACAGACAGATATAGAAAGAAATCTTTGGTTCCTGAGGCTGGAGGTTGCTCTGTATCTTGTTGACTGGCTTCCTTTTATGCGACTTTTCCAAGTAAAAGTCTACTCCTAGCAACCAGACAATTCCTGATGGAATTCCTGATTATGTCCTATTAATAAATGATTCGAGGTATGAATCCCACTCCATTAACTTGACCGTGCAAGGAATTTTGCCTTATTTTACTTTCATAAAGTCTAATTAAATCTGACCCTGCGTCCACATTCTTGCCAAGGTGACTGGAGATTTGGTCTTAGTACTTACTGAGGTGAGGGGACCCCTCTGGTTTAGGGCAGCCCACGGTATGGTAGTTGTCCACTGAAATGGGTCTTCCGGGCATCCTTCCAGCCATGGCTCTGTTGATCTTCCCCATGGCCTTCCTGTGCAGTCCCCTGAGAGAAGGCATCCTTGCTACTGCCATGCCAGTGCCTGGCCTCCCTAAGTTAAATGTCCCCCTCCAAGCCACCTTCCCTGGCACTGCCAGCCTCCGTCCCATCCCCCCACCCCGGGGAATCTTCCATCTCATTGCATTCAAAGGCACTTGGCTCTCACTTCTCTGAAGGATAATAGCCTCAAATTCAGGCCTTTTTTTAAGGTTTGAACTTATTTAGTTTTTGGATGTGGAGGGTTTTTTTTTTTTTAAGTCTTTATTGAAGTGTTACAATACTGCTTCTGTTTTGTCTTGGGTTTTTTGGCTGTGAGGTATGTGGAATCCCAGTCCCCCGACCAGGGATCAAACCTGCACCCCCTGCATTGGGAGGTGAAGTCTCAACCACTGGACCACCAGGGAAGTCCCAAGTTCAGGGTTTTTGAAACACAAACCCCAAGGAGGCAGATTTTCACTGAGCATTTTCTATTTGTAGCATGAGGCTACCTGTTTGCCCTGGAACAAGGGAGCATGAACACGAAATACCACGGCGATCAGCGTGTGTTCCTGAGAGCTGTGGTGCCCGTGCTTCTGTTGACCTTCCTTCTCCAGGAGGGCCCCGAGGCCACTGTACCCAGGCCCTCCACTGACATCTGTGTTGGTTCCGGAACTCCTGCCTGGAGCACAGACCTACTGGCTTGGGGCAGTGAGGAAGAAGGAGGTGGTAGCTGTATCCCAGCCCCTGCCACTCCTAGAGAGGAGGATGCTGTGGCCACTGTGATCAGTGTGAGGACCCCGTAGGCACTCAGAGGTTGCTGCTTCCTCAGGCATGCTTCCCAGAGGCATCCTTCCTAGCCCAGGCCACTGCCATTGCTCCTAGATTTTTTTCTTGGAGTAACTCGAGGTTTATTTTTATTGAATATGAAAAGTCATTTTCCTTGAGCTCACATCTGACCTCATTTCCTTGTTTAAAACCCTTGGTCTTGGGATAAATTCCAAACTCATCAATGTAGCTTGCAAACTCCTGTGTCATCTGGTCTTCGCTCACCTTTCCAGTCTCAGTCTTCATCTCTGCCCTCTTCACATTAGCTCTGCCCTCTAAGACCAACTGCATTCTTTCCCTTTCTCCCCGGGTCCTCTGCCTGGAAGTCTCTGCAGCAGTGTCATTGGCTGGTCCTCGAGCCATGCTCTGCTGTGAGGGAGCATGGGGAACACTGACCCTAAAGACTCTAGGCCTGGGTTCAAATGCCAGCTCTTTGCTGGCTGGATTCCTGACCTTTTATTTGCTGAGCCTCAAGTGTCTCATCTATAAATTGGGCATCATTAAGCCACCTTCATGGGGCCGAGATGGGGATTCAGTGAAGAAATAGATATAAAATACAGGATGGCTAGAAAACATGCCCTTCTCCCATGTGCTTGGTGAATCAAGCCTTTGACTGATGTCCCTTCTTTGCACTCCACCTCCCACTGAATAGAAGCAGAATGTGGTTTACTGAGCTTAACTAGTGACTGACGACACAAATCTTGGCCAGGAATTTGAGTAATAAACTGAAAAAAATGAAAGCAACAGCCATCATCTATTGGCACTTATGGTAAGCCAGGCCCCAGCCCTGTGAGCAATGCTAAAAGACATCACCTTATTTAATTCACAGATCCTGCAGTGGGAGAGTTTCTGTTTAGCTGTTTTTATGGGAAACAAAACAGAGGCTCAGAGTCTGTGATTTATCCAATGTCCCAAGCTTGTAAGTGGCACAGTCCAATTGGAACTGAGTTTGAGCCCAAAGATTCTGCAGGTAAACACATCCGCACACATATACACAGGTATGCATGCCTGCACGCACATCCAGAAACATACACACTCGTGCTTACACACACAGGTTGTGTAATTCATTTCCCAACATCATCAGGCAATTAACTCAAATCTCAGTGGACACCGATTGGGCATCCTACAATTTAACTCAATTCAGACACCGTCTACTGGGTGAAAGCATCGCATCCCATAGGTTAAGGGCTCAGTCCTATAAGACTGTCCTGTCTCCCTTTCAGATTCCGATCACAAGTCCAGGTTGTCTCCTGGGCATCTGATCTGTCAACGATGAGTCAGAAGCCATCACCTTCTCCTTGAGGTTCAATTAAATTGCTAGAGCAGCTCACAGAAGTCAGGAAAACATTGCGTTTCCTAAATCACCAGATGATTAGAAAAGGATATAAGTCAGGGACAGCTAGATGGAGGAGATCCATTGGGCAAGGCACAGGGAAAGGAGCTTCTCCCCACCTGCCCCTGCCACATGCCCTCCCCCGCCACAGGAACACCCCACTCTACCTGTACCTCCCCGTGTTCACCAACCTGACGTTCTCCAAACTGCATCCTTTTCAATGCTCAATAAAGAAGGAAAAAAATAGAAAAATAAAAGTCCAACCCTCTAATCCTGGTTGGTTCCCTGGTAAGCAGCCTGCATCCTTGGATGCTTTCTAAAAGTCGCCTCATCATCAAACTTAGGCGTGGTTGAAAGTGGTTTGTTGTGAATATCCAGAGACACCTTTATTGTTCCTATCACTTAGGAGCTCTGTGTCAGAAGCTGGGATGAAGAACATATATATATATATATATATTTACTATACAGCACAATATTGCACACATATACACACCCATGCACACATAAGGAAGGGTACTTATATACAGGGAATATATTACGGGGATTGGCCTCCAGCTGACTTGAAAAAAGCATATGACACGAAGAGTGAAGGGGACAAATGACACGGCTCCAGTTTCAAACATGGAGGGCAGAGTAGGCTGAATTTAGGACCCGGGCCTGTCCCCTCACTTTGCTTCACTGACACTGTGGTTTCGTTGGGGTTTAAGGGGTTCTGTCTCTCCTGAAATACTCTTCCTCCTCACAGCAGTGCAGATGACCAGGGTCTGCAGAGAGACGTGTTCACTTGGGGGAGGGGGTGACTGGGGGAAACTGGCCCCTTGGCCCAGAGGTCCCCAAACCTTCATCTTACCTGTCTCCAGCAACACAGACACACTGACAGATTGGCAGAATACTCTTCTGATTTCTCCAACTCTCTGATGCTGTGTTGATTGTGCAGGCGTTTCTCATTTCCGTGGATTGTGATACACATGTCATATTGTAATTTTTGATTTAAATTTGCTTTTTCAAAAGAGAAAAATGTTTAAATAATGCTTGTGAATGCCTGTCAACATTTTAGCATTTCAGACATGTCCTCATTTTAGAAGTGACTAGTCTTGTACCCAACAGGCTGGCCCATCTGCAGTGTTACTCATCCATTCATTCATTCATTTAAAAAATGTTTATGGAGCACTTACCATCAGCTGGTCACTGTGATAACAGCCATGAACCAAAACAGACAAGGTTCCTGAATCCAAGGAGACATGGGAGGACGTGGAAATGAAGTTAGCAAACAAAGGAATAAGCAAAATAATTTTAGGTCGTGGGGTGTTTTATAGACATGATTCCAAAGATTCTGTGATACCCAGAATAATTGAGAGCAGGGACTCAAACAGATACTCGTAGGCCAGCGTTCATAGCAGCATCATTCACAGTAGCCCAAAGGTGGAAAGAACCCAAGTGTCCATCAACAGAGACACGAACAAACAAAATGTGGAATGGGCATACAATGAAATATTATTCAGCCCCAGAAAGGAAGGACATTCTGATTCGTGCTGCAACACGGACGAACCTTGAAAACATGATGCTAAATGAAATAAGCCAGGCACAAAAGGACAAATGCCGCATGATTCCGCTTATATGAGTTTCTTAGAATAGGCAAATTGAAATTAGAATAGAGGTTACTAGGGGCTGGGAGAAGAAGGGGAATGAAAAAGTATTGTTTAATGGGTACAGAGTTCCTTTTCAAGATGATGAAAGTTCCATCTGCAGATGGTTGGTGGTGATGGTCACACAACATCGTGAATGTAATTAATGCTACTAAAACATACAGTTAAAAAGGGTTGGCATGGTAAATGTTATGGTATGCATATTTTGTGTGCTTGAGTGCTAAGTTGTTTCAGTCGTGTCCTACTCTTTGAGACCCCATGGGCTGTAGCCCTCCAGGCTCCTCTGTCCATGGGATTCTCCTGTCAAGAATACCGGAGTCGGTTTTCATTTCTTTCTCCAGGGGATCTTCCCAACCCAGGAATCGAACCCATGCCTCATAAGTCTCCTGCATTGGCAGGCAGGTTCTTTACCACTAGCACCACCTGGGAAGTATGCATATTTTACCACAGTAAAAAAGTATTGACCTTTTTTTTAAAAAAACAAAAAAGGAAAAAAAAAGGTTGTATAATACAAAGGGAGGTCTAATTTATCTAAGAAGTTTGGAGAAGGCTTTTCTGGAGAAAGAACATTTGTTCAGAGTGGAGGAGAAAACAGGACACAGCCAGCTTGGCCAAACCGTGGTAAGCAAGCAGACAGAGATTAGGCGAGAGTGGGGGGGCAGCACCACGTGGGATGTGTAAGCTGGGCTGTGTGTCAAAGGGGCTCAGTGGTGTCTGACTCTTTGCGACCCTATGGACTATACAGTCCATGGCATTCTCCAGGCCAGAACACTGGAATGGGTAGCCTTGCCCTTCTCCAGGGGATCTTCCTGATCCAGGGATCAAACCCAGGTTTCCTGCGTTGCAGGCGGACTCTTTACCAGCTGAGCCACCAGGGAAGCGTGTAAGCTGGGGTAGGGGGTGTAACTTTTATTTTAAGAGCAATGGGAAACTACAAATGCGTTGCAGTCATTTGCATAACATGATGCATTTTATACTTTTAAAGGACACCCGGGGTTCTGCGTGGCACACAGACGCCCAGAAGATGCTGCGGGCTCAGTGGAGAGGTGACGAAGTGAAGTCTGTCTCCCGACTCTTGACCTCCTCTCCCTGACTGTTGCCGTGTCATGGGGCCAGCGGGCCACATGTTGGGAAAGGAAGATGAGGAAATGTAGGTGTTGAAATCTGCTGGTGCTTCTGTCAGTGGCAAAGGCTCCTCACTCTGGGGGACTGGACCTGGCCCACGTGGGCCCTTCTAAGCCTGATTCACCCCTCTTGCCAGAGAAGGGAAAGGCATAGTGATCCCATGGCAGAGCCAAGAACAGGCAGGCAGTGGCCTATAAGAGTACGGGCCAGAGAGTCTGGCAGGGCTGGCCTGACCCCGGTTCTGACACCAGCTGCATGGCTTGGGCAGATGAGCTCAACACCCTCAGCCTCAGTTTCCTCATCTGTAAAAGCATGACAATAACCATACTTACATTACAAGGTCATTGCAAAGATTCAGTTAAGATAGTGTATTAAGCTCTTTAGCAACGCCTTGCACAGAGTGAACAGTCAGTAAGATTATCATCCGCCACATCATTATTAACAGTCAGTAAGATTATCATCCTCCACATCATTATTTTGCTACTGTGGATCTAAAACATCTATTCAACCAACTCTGGGTACATTAGGACCATAAGACACCTCCCTAAAAAGATGATAAATTAAGTCCCTTTGACTAACAGGGTTGGCTACTTTTTTGTACTCTGTGAGCATCTCAGGAGCAAAGTCTGAATCTGAATTTATTATTTTCCCCCCTTTGGGTCACACAGTAGGTTGGCCATCTATGTCCCTTAACACCTGAAGCTACATGTCCAGTGCCTGTTAGACATGCTTCATTAAGGCAAGACCACTGCTCCCCTTGGCGTCACTGTGTTGATTGGGCACTGGTTAAGAATCTGGACTTCATGTACATAGCATAAACAACTGAAAGGAAGATCTTGAAGAGACACATGCATACTCATGTTCATAGCAGTGTTATTCACAATAGCCAAAAGGTGTAAATGATGCAAGTGTTCACTAGTGGATGAATGGATAAACACAGAGTGGTGTACACATACAATAGAATATTATTCAGCCACGAAAAAGAAAGATTTTGCAGTCCATGTTGTAACATGGGTGAACCTTGAAGGCATTATGCTAAAGTGAAATAAGCCAGTCAAAGAAAGAAAATTCTATATGATTCTACTTCGGTGTAGTACTTAGATGAGGTAAAATCCCAGGGAGAGAAAGTACAGCAGTGCCTGCCAAGGTGCAAGGGGCGGAAGTGGGGAGTTGTTTAATGAATACGGAGTTTCAGCTCTAAAACTGAAAAGAGGAACTTCTGCCCCTACTGAGCCTGCTCACTCGAGAGCCCATGTACCACAACTGAAACCTCACACTGCCAAACAATAAATATTTTTAAAAATTATTAAAAAGGAAAGCATTAATAAGTTGGACTTCATAAAAATATTTAAGAAACTTTATGGAGATGGATGATAGTGGTGATATAATATTATGAATATATTTAATATGACTGAACTGTATACTTAAAAATGGTAAGATAGTAAATTTTATGAGTATTTCACCAAAATAAAAACATTTTTGAAAAAGAAAAGTAAGTAATATCGTGTGTTTTCTGTTATCAAACCTCAAGTGACCTGTCTTTTTACTTAGGGCAAAAGTAAAGTCCTTACAGAGGCCTTCAGGGCCCACATAACTGGCGCTGTTACCCTGTGACCTTGACTCCCACCACCTGCCTCCTGGCCCTCAGCTCTAGCCTCTCTGCACTTCCTGCAGTTCTTCCAACGTGCTTAGCAAGCTCCTGCCCCAGGGCCTTTGCACTTGCACTCCCAGAACCCAGAACCCTCTTCCTGCTGATATCTCTATAGTGTGTGCCCTCCACTTTTTCAGATTGCAACTCATGGGTAGTCTTACCAGTGAGGCCTTTCTGCCTCCCTTATGAAGAGAAATGTCCCTCTAGCAACTGCCCTTCCCCCTCAATGCCCTTCACCTTGTTATATTTTTCACCATAGCATCTATTACCACCTGGCATGCTATATTTCTCACTTATTAATCCTGATTATCATCAATACTCTTCCCCCCATGAAATGTCAGCTCCATGAGAGCCAGGATGCTTCATGACCTACTGTCCTCCCAGAGCCCTTCTCAAGGACCTGGTGGGTCCTCAGTACATATGTGCCCTGTGAGTAAATGAATGAACTCAGTATGCCCACCTGCAGAGGTGGTGACTTGCAGGGGTTCTCAAGCTGCAAAAGTCTAAAATGGCTGAGATTCACTGTGATGTATCTTTCTTAGGAGAAAGAGCATCACTGTCTTAATCACTTCAAGCTAACCATTCCTTGAGAGTTTACTGGATAACCCCGTGGCCCAGACCAACCTGAAGAATGAGACAGACTGGGTTCCCCTCCCCTTGCCCCCACTATTTCTGCAGTGACCTCTTCCAGACTCTGTGTAAAACCAGCCCCTCTAACAGGCACCTTTACTAAAAGAGATGCTGTGTGCCTGCGGTACTAGGGTGGACTTCTGGGTCCTCTGGGGTGAGGATAGGAGAAATGCAAATACTCCTCCCTGGGGGCCTGAGTTTGCTGGTGACATGTAGCAGAATACACAGCAAATTCTTCACAGGCAGAGCACAAGCCTCCCTCCCGACCCTCTCCACTCAAGCTGGGACTTCTCCTTCCTGCGCTCTGTGGCAAGCCTGCCCTGGTCACGGCATCTGGCCACTTGTCCCCGAGTCCCTGGCTTTCTCTGCATGTTGCCATGGAAATGGGTCCCTGGCTCTCCAGAAAGACATAGTCCAGTGACATTCACTGGCACTTCCGAGGGCCCCAAAATGTGCACACACACATGCACGGTGACCTGGTGCAGTGGCTCTAGCTGCCCGGCGACCCCACCAACACGAGAAGGAGAGAGTCACATGGCAGGGACTTGAGACTCACGTGGGCGGCTCGTGTGGCTCATGTTCAAAGAAGAGGGGAAATCAGCTGGTTTCACAAATGAGATAATCTTTGCGGGAATCTCTCGCTCTCTCCCGCTTGCATTCAGTCTAGAGGCAAAACCAGAAGGGGAACGTTTTGCTCTAAGGTAAATGAAATTGTGGTTCTAGGCCCCCTCAGTGAGGCAGGCAGGAATGCCAATGCCTCACTCTACTGGAGAGTGACTGTGACTGCTGTTCCCTGGCAGGGTGCCCACCTGTAAGAAGGGTTAGTCCGCCTCTGAGACTGGTGAGGGCCCACACACTGATCTCAGCTGCCTTTGGCTTCACACAGCTAAGTAGAGAGGTCGTGGAGGAAGTCTCCTATACTGGCACACGTGGGGTCATTCATGGGGAAAACGCACAATTTGGTGCTCACAGGTGAGATCTGGATGTGCACATTCAGCTCAAGTACACACTTCACACACACACACACACACACACACACACATGTGCTTGCACATACAATCCCTACACCTACTGCGATCATTTCATGTACCGCACACACAATGTGTATCTATGTACACACATCCGGCCGTGCATACTCTCCACAGGCACAAACAGAATCCTCTACAAACACTTCTTCTGCTCTACCAAGCACACATGTGCTTATGGAACACACTGATGGAACATCGATTTACAAGAATGGGACCCATTCTACCGCAAAATGGTGAATTCCTCCACCTACATTGAATCTACAGAGGTGGGGGACAAAATTTTAGCTTTGTATCCCTGACCCCAATACCTACTTGAGGGTATAAAAGAGTTGAGACTGAATAGGATGAGAGGAAAGACTCTCCTGGGCAAAGCTGGGATGCTCTGGTATTTTCTCTTGGCCCTGTCTCAAAGCAGGAAATGAGGGGGGTGCAGAGTACTTCCTTCCCATCTGACACCTTCAGAGGACTACTTGGAGAGCTTGGTCTTTGCCCCTGGAATTTGCGGGAACACACAGGGCTGGTGTTTGCCCTCCATCTAAGAGGTCAGTGGCCAAAAAGGGGCTGGGCTGAAGAAAGAAGAGCAGAGGAGCACTGAGCTGGGAATGGCTAGCCATTTGGTGAGGCAAAGAATGCATGAGCATTTCCTCCAGATGGGAGCATCATGCAGAAGTGGCAGCTGACTGGAGTCTTTCTCCAAAATGGCCACCTAGGTGCAATGACCCCAAAGATAAATCTACAAAATGTGAATTGAGCGCCGAAGAATTGATGCTTCCAAACTGTGGTGCTGAGAAGACTCTTGAGAGTCCCTTGAACTACAAGGAGATCCAGCCAGTCCATCCTAAAGAAAAGCAACTGAATATTCACTGGAATTTTCACTGATGCTAAAGCTCCAATACTTTGGCCACCTGATGCAAAGGGCTGACTCATTGGAAAAGACCCTGATGCTGGGAAAGATTGAGGGCAGAAGAAGAAGGGGGTGACAGAGGGTGAGATGGTTGGATGGCATCATCGACTCAATGGGCATGAATCTGAGCAGACTTCAGACGCAGTGAAGGGTATGGAGGCCTGGCATGCTGCTGCAGCCTGTGGGGGCGCAAAGAGTCAGACACAACTGAGCGACTGAACGGCAACAAGATGTGAGACTGGTACACAGCCAGTCACCAGAGACCCTCAGTGCCCGACAGGAATTGCTGTGGGAGACACCCAGTAATAAATGTTTCCAAGGACCCACACGATATCCAGGAGAGAAAGTCAGGCTTAACCCTCTGCCAAAGCCAAGAGAGGCCAAATCCAGAGACCATGGGCACCAGGAACCATGGAGAGATGAGCGCTTCTAAGCCCTGCCCCCATTTTACCCCAAGGAACCAAAGGAGACCTGGGCAAGGGCCCTAAGCAGGTGGCAACTTGCTGGGAGGAAACACAGCTTCACTTTAAATAAAGTTTGGAGTCCCTTCAATTACCCAGACTGGAAATTTTAATTATGGAATTGAGACTATTCTTGGGAATATAAGTGTCTGGGGGAAGTTTTGTTGTTATATAAGATGAGTGACCAAAGAAGTGATGGCTAAATGTCCAGCTCTCAAAGATCTTATCCAAGGTGGCAAGGAGTCAAGCTAAGTTTACAAGCTAAGTTTACACCAGAAAAAAATGAAGTTCCTGGTTGGTGCCTGGTACCAAAAGAGCTGTGTTTTTCTCCCAAGAATTGCACCTCCATAGAGAGTCAGCAATAAAGATCCAGTGATGAGCTTTCTGTATCCAACCCACACTCCCACCAACACACATGCTGTCTCTTTGTGAGTTTGGGCCATGCCATAATTTGATTTCTTCACTTAACCCCTGTCCCTCCTCCAATGCATACACAGACTCACTCAACATTAACACTAGGGTTTTGCTGCAAACCAGCCACAATGGATGTAGCAAAGAGAATTTCAGCAACCTTTACCAAAATAAACATTCTTCTTCCTTTTAGATTCAAAGATGACACATGAAAAAACAGCGAGTTGAGACCCTGGATGATGATGTTTTCTATTTTAACATTTTACGTCTTTGACCAAAAATGTCGTAGTGTGACCTTAGGGCAGATATTAGGTTGACATGGAAATTGCAACCATCTGCAAAACTATTTCATAGGTTTTAATCTAATACTGTATCTTTTTGATGTTTGAAATTTGAAATCTCAAATTTCTTTGAGATTCTGTGTATCAAATGAGGATAATAATTCATACGTAAAGGATGGTTTGTGCAAATGTATGATAAATACTGGGACCTAGGTTGGTAGCCAGATTCACCAGTTTTCAAATGCATCTTTGACACAGATTGTTGGAAACAAGGTGCCCTGCTGCCCAAAGCTGTGGCTTGGTCTCCTGATGTGTGGCCCACCTGAGCCCCTGGAAGGGCAAAGGCCTTTAGTGTCCCTCTATTTTGCTTTCCTTTTTCAAAAGGGCTCTTTCTTATCCTCTGGCCTTTCATTCTCTTATTCTTGTCTAAGGGATGGAGTTGCCACCCCTCCCTTCTGAAGGTATTATTGCTGTTCTTCTTGCTCCTTGACAGTTTTCTTCTGCCAGTAGCATCATCTCTGTCACCTTTAGGTCCCCTTTTCTCTTTGATTTGCTCCAGAGGCTTTGACAGCCGTTCACCATTAAGAACCGAAAAGCTGTTTGCAAGCTCATCTGTGAGGCTTGTTGATTGGTGAGTTTCACTATCGTGCAAAAAAGTGGTGAATTGGTTTTGCTCTTAGGCTAGTTAGTGTCCCTAGAAAGGAGTCCTTCACCCTCCTACCTGATACCCAGGATGGATACCTGTATTCAATGTGGAGACTTTCATTTAATACCTCTGCAAAATAGCTTTTTTGCACCTGTCCTGAGCTGTAGGAGGGTCTCTCCAATTCATCTTACCCCAGAGAAAAGCATCTAGATTTTACTGTCTGAATTTGCCTGCTGAGGGAGGAAATGGTGTTGGTACTGGTGGTGGTGGTGATGTTGGTGACGGCGGAGATGATGGTATTTGCTGTCTCATACTTCCTGAACTGTTCCCACTATTTTCAGCCCTACTTACTGCAGCTTCAAGCTACCTACTGCCCAGTTCCTGAGATGTTCTGGGGTCCCCTGGCTTCTCTCTTGTAGGCCTAGGTTAAAGTTTTCTCTGGTTGGCAAAGTTGATTACTATTCACTGGATAGTTTTCCCTTTTCATAAAATTAATTGATATATCTGAGTTCTTATTTTTTTTGGTAAACTTACACCTTTTATATTCCTTTGTCATATTAGTGGTGTTTGAGGAAGAAGCAGATACAAATGAATAGATTTGATCTTCATGTTAAGATGAAAGTTACCCCCTGCTCTTTTATAAACCTAAATTTTGCTTCTTTTCATTTTATTTTCTGCCCCCCCATTTATCTTATTTTATTTTCAATACAAAAAACAGGTTCCATTCAGAGGCATGTTGAATAGTCCAAAATGCTCTAAGAGCTTGTCTCTATACCGTATGAACTCAGACACCAGGGACCTGGATTTCTCAAGGAATAAAATAGCCCCAGGCCACTTCAAATTTTTCAGTATCTCTGAGTCATTTTTTTTTTTTTAATGAAGATATGCTGAAACAAAATTTAGGAAACTTGGGGTATACTTTAAACATTTGCATTTGTCAAACTCATGCTTTCAACACTGAAAAAAATTACAAAGCAGTATCATTATGCTATTCACAAGATAATTGCAGGATTTATTAAACATATTAACTCATGACAGACAGACAGAATGCTACAGAAATTAGATGCAAGCTTAAAAGTGTGCGATGAGTATCTCCTTTGAATTCTATCTCAACTCAGAGGTAATACCAGCCTTCTAGCCCTTAGGACTTCCATGAATATGGTGGCCGTGGTGTATGCTCTCATCCACCATGCGTCCCTACCTCCAGCCAGCACTCACAGCCCGGTGATGAGATGCTCCCCAGAACATCTGCTGGGTAGCTCCCACCCAAGGCAGCAGAGTGGCAGGAGGGATGAGCAAAGACCTGCCCCTGTGCAACAGGCAGGCCGGCCAGGCTTATGCAGCAGCACCACAGGGCAACTGTGCTTCCTGCTCCCGGCTCTCATCACAGGCTCGGGTCTTACACACGGTGGGTGCTTTAGAGCAGGATGTTTCCTGGGCCCTGACAGTGGAAAAGGAGTTAACAGACCAACAGGGAATCTCCTTTTAAGATCCTTAGGTTACCCAGACTCTACTCAAGAAGGGCTTGGAACTTCGGTGGATTCCTCTCTTTTCAGTCCATCCTAACATTTAAAGAAATGGTGTATATATCCCTCATTTCACTACTCTCCAGACAAGTAAATCATCTAGAATTTACCCCATGTTTTCTGTGGATGACATCACACACACACACACACACGTCTTAAATAGATGACTGGCTCAGAAGCCAGACAGAGCTGGATTCAAATTCTGTCTTTTTCCCTACTAAACACATGGCTTTGATGATATGACAGCTTCTCTGAACTCCAGTTTCTCATCTGTACAAAAGAGATAATAGCATCAACTTCACAAGATCATCTCAGAACATATTAATGTGACTTAATACATGGGAAATGCTGATCACTATGACTGCCACATAATAAGTGCCCAATAAACAATAGGCAAAGTTATTGTCATTGATTATTTAATTTAATAAGCATTTATTAAAGCCAGACAGGCTTCCCTGGTAGCTCAGACAGTAGAGAATCTGCCTGCAATGCAAGAGACCTGGCTGGGTTTGATCCCTGGGTTGCCATTCCCTTCTCCATGCAACCCACTCCAGTATTCTTGCCTGGAGAATTCCATGGACAGAGGAGCGTGGCGGGTTATAGTCCATAGGGTGGCAAAGAGTCAAACATGACTGATGGATTAACGCTTGAACTTTTTTCACAAAGCCAGGCCTTTCTTCCAAAAGGGCCAGAGGTGGACATGTAGCCAGACAGTGAGAATTTCCATTGCATGCACGCTAGCAATGATGAGGCCTGAACTGGGCTAGACAGGAAGATCAGGCTGGTTAGGATCCGGTTAACGCAGGCTGTGGGGGCTCTTGGAGAATTTGCAGAGAGACGGTTTGGTATTCTGCCTTTTTATGCTGAACATTAAATTACAAGCGCTTTTGACACTGCTCCCTAATCTTCCCGTCATTTTTAAAGACTGCATAGTATTACACTGCTTCAAAGGACTGCGTTTTCCCTCACCTTTCCCCTGTCATTTGGTTACCAATTTGGAGCTATTGGAGATATCACCACAATGAACATGCGTGTGACAGGTTTTCCTTTCAGGAATTATGTCTGTAGGATAAATTCTAGGTCAAAGGAGATGAACATTGTTCAGTCGCTCTGGCAACTCCCTGCCAAACTGTTGAAAGGCTCATGTGCTGAGTATGATCATCATTTTACGTGTTTTGTCAGGTTGGGTACTTCGATGCTGTTTTTGTTTCCATTTCTGTGATGAGATGTTTGGTGGAGGAAACTGAATGGAAACGACTATCTTGGGTGGATCTAAGGGAAGGAGAGTGCAGGAAGTTGAGACTGCAGAGACTGGCTTTGGGAGATGGATTTCTGCCATGCCTCAGTGAGGCGGAGGAGGAGAAGGAGGCTTATAAGCTGACACTGACTGTGTTTCTTAATTGCATTGTTTGTATTTTCCTTCTCTTCCATGGCGGACTAAATGAATCATTATCATAGTAATCATCACTCCTGTATGCAATCATCATGGTGTATGAAAAAAAATTGTCATTTCTAACCATGACTGCCTTCTCAGGAAGGTGGTGACTGTTGAGTAGGGCCCCTTTGTTCTGCAGAGCACTTGGGAAGGTTTGGAAAAGCAGCTGAAGCCAGAATAATATTGGCAGATGTTCCATTATTGATTGGCAACTTGTTGGAAGTGTTGTTGCTGTCTGCCTGCTGCCCGTCCACTGTGGCCTCAGGGAAGGAGCAGGGTGAAGGTCATCTCAGGACAGAGGAGATTAGATGGCCATCAAGTCCTTAGCTGAAGGAGGCAAGGAAGAGGAGACCTGCTCCTTCTGTTGCTGTGTGATTGCTCCATGCAGAAGAAGAGGCCAGAAGGATGTGGGTCTGGTTTTCCCAGGTCAGAGAGGAGCCCCCAAGGAGGGAGTGGTGGACTCACTCAGGTAGGAGCGGGGATGCTGAGAAAAGGGCAGGGCCAGATGGCTCACTTCCCTGGGTATGGGGGGCAGGGGGACACTGCACAGAGTCACGTCCAGCTGCACAGGGACAACAGCCTGTGCAGATGTGGGAGGCTGGATAAGTGAGACCGAGGCAGCATGAGGTGTGCAAGGTTTCAGCAAGTTCCCTGGGGGCCCAGCAAGGGATGTTGAGACACTGAAAAGGACTGATGTGAATGGGCTTAAAACAAACAGCTGGACCATGAACTTCAACGACGGTAGCCACCCACTGCCCCAGTGGCCAGTTAAGAGTAACGACTCTCGGCAGGCACCGATCCAGAGGCCAGACTGAGGTAGGCAGTCCACAGCAGAATGGACACCAAGAAGAACACAGAAGATACACGTCTTACAAGGCCTGGTCAGCCCTGACATCCACTGCTGTTTCATCCCACCCATGTTTGGGAGAGGATGCTGAACTAGTTTGCATGATAGAGGGAAAAGAATCTATAACTTCTGAACTTCAAGAATTCTAGGGAGGAGGGAGAAAGTAACAGAGATGAAAAGGGAGGATGTTTCAGATAGCTTGACTGCTGTGATGGAAGACCACTGGCTGGGTGGCTTAAACAGCAAACATTTATTTCTCACAGTTCTGGAGGCTGACAAGTCCAGATTGGGGGGCCAACATGCTCAGGTTCTGATGTAGATCCTCTTTCTGGGTCTGCCATCTTCTTGCTGGGTCTTCCTCTATGGCAGAGAGCAGACTGAATGGACTAGCTCTCTTCCATTTCCCATCAAGGCCCTAATCCCATCGTCGGGCACCACCCTCATGACATCATCACCTCCCAGCCCCACCTCCTAATACCATCCCATTGGAAGTTAGGGTTTCAACACATGGACTGTTGGGGAGTAAAATGTGCAGGCCATAACAGAAGTGAAGGGATGACTTAAAAGCCAGCAAGGTGGCGGAAGGCCGTGAGAGGTAATCTTCCCTCCTTTGACCCCTAAATTTCTACTACAATCTAGTCAGCTAACTTAACTGCTTGTCATCAGTTGATATTTTATAACCACCACCCCCCTCCCAAAGGTCATTTTTCCAGTCAGTGCAGATGGATGTAAAATAGATGATAGTTGTGTGACCAAGTCACTCTTTTCTATGCCTCAGTCTCTTCTGTAACACGGGGCTGGTTATAGCACCATAGGATCGCCTGTAAGTCTTTCAGTAAGTGAATCGCCACAGAAAGCATTCAGAGAAGGGAAAGCATTGTTGCTGCTGCTATTATTACTGTTACTTTGGACCTAGAGAGCATCGGTGTTACTTAGAGGGCATAAAAACCTTTGAGAAGCCTTACTCTAATGGTGATCATGGTGTTATCAGACTTTATTTTCTTGGGCTCCAAAATCACTGCAGATGGTGACTGTAGCCATGAAATTAAAAAGTGCTTGCTCCTTGGAAGAAAAGCTATGACCAACCTAGACAGCATATCAAAAAACAGACATTATTTTGCCAACAAAGGTCTGTCTACTCTAAGCTATAGTTTTTCCAGTAGTCATGTATGGATGTGAGAGTTGGACTATAAAGAAAGCTGAGAGCCGAAGAATTGATGCTTTTGAACTATGGTGTTGGAGAAGACTCTTGAGAGTCCCTTGGACTGCAAGGAGATCCAACCAGTCCATCCTAAAGGAGATAAATCAGTCCTGGGTGTTCATTGAAAGGACTGATGCTGAAACTCCAATACTTTGTGAAGAACTCCTCATGTGGAGAACTGACTCATTGGAAAAGACCCTGATGCTGGGAAAGATTGAAGGCAGGAGGAGAAGGGGATGACAGAGGATAAGATGGTTGGATGGCATCATCAACTCAATGAATGTGACTTTGAGCAAGCTCTGGGAGTTGGTGATGAATAGGGAAGCCTGGCGTGTTGCAGTCCATGGGGTAGCAATGAGTAGGACAGGACTGAGCAATTGAACTGAACGAAATGGAAGTCTAAAGCCGCACTGTCCAACTTGGTAGCCACTAGACACATGTGTCTAGTACAAATTGCCCCGCTCCAGTGCTCTTGCCTGGAAAATCCCATGGACGGAGGAGCCTGGCGGGCTGCAGTCCATAGGGTTGCGAAGAGTTGGACACGACCGAGCGACTTCACTTTCACTTTTCACTTTCATGCATTGGAGAAGGAAATGGCACCCCACTCCAGTACTCTTGCCTGGAAAAATCCCAGGGATGGGGGAGCCTGGTAGGCTGCAGTCCATGGGGTTGTGAAGAGTTGGACACGACCGAGCGACTTCACTTTCACTTTTCACTTTCATGCATTGGAGAAGGAAATGGCACCCCACTCCAGTGTTCTTGCCTGGAGAATCCCAGGGATGGGGCAGCCTGGTGGGCTGCCGTCTATGGCATCGCACAGAGTCAGACACGACTAAAGAGACTCAGCAGCAGCACAAACTGAGATGTGCCATAAGTGTAAAATACATACCAGAATGTGAACATTTTGAACAAAAATAAGAAACTAATTAATAATTTGTTTTATATACATTGCCTCCTGAAATGTATTTTGAATATATTAAATATGCTGCTAAAAATAGTTTCACTGCTTTCTTTTTGCTTTTTTAATGTGGCTATTAGAAAATTTAAAGTTGCCTTTGTGGCTCCCATTATGTGTACCGGAAGTTCTGCTCTAGATAAAAAAAGTTAACATTTTGCAGAAACTGTAGGTGGTTTAGTCTATCTGAAAGAATGGTGTGTGTGTGGAGTCGAGCCATTGAGGGGAGGCAGAGCAGACCCAGTGGTAGACTAGATACTTGGACTTGAGTCTGTAGGAGTCAGAGTGATTTGGAAGCTATGAGAGGCAGAATGGCCTGATGAAGTTGTTTAGAATGGCGCCTTGAAGCAGAGTAGGGGAGGGATTAGGAGGCCTCACAGAAAACAAAAGCCCTGAGAAGCAAGGCAGTGGAGCTGAAAGAGCAGCCAGCTGACCGCTGGCCACACAGACCAGGTCTCTCCAGATGTAATCAGCCTCCAGCTCCCCAAGTAGATCAGCGGGTTGAGAATCTGCCTGCCATGCAGGAGACTTGGATTCAATCCCTGGTTCAGGAAGATCCCCTGGAGGACAGCATGGAAACCCACTCCAGTATTCTTGCCTGAAGAATCCCATGGACGGAAGAGTCTGGTGGGTTATGGTCCATGGGGTCACAAAGACTCGGATGCAACTGAGCATGCACGCATGCATATTCAGCCTCAGGCCAGCCTAGTGGTATGGGCTTTGGCATCAGACTGTTCTGTTTGTTTCTTAAGCCTTCCACTTAAGGTCACCTCTTTTACTTAACTTTGCTGGGTCTCAGTGTATTCGTCTGTGAAATGGAATCAGTATCACTGTGTTTTTATGAGGCATAAGGATATTCAGTTGCGAAGTGGGCAAAACAGGGTCTGTTTGGTTCTGCTGGGTCACATGCTCCTCTCGCATTTTGCCAGGAGGATGTGGTTTTGTGATTGGATTAGCCTAGGTCTTGTGCCCAGCCCAGGTGGACAGGCAGCTGGGTCTCTTACCCTAGCAAGGGGGAAAGGCAGGAAAGGGTCCAGCACGTAGAAACAGCAGTGACTCTGTCTGCTCTACCCTCCTGGCTCTGTGAACTTGAGCAAGTGACTCCATGGATCAGAAGCCCGACTTCCACTTCTGTGAAACCTTCTTAGAGAAACTGTAAGGATTACACAATTCCTGCTCCACTGAAGGGGACCAGCAAATAATTTAAGGTGGTGCTGCAATAAAGACCCAGAATTAGATGATTATCTGAACCGGGGAGCTGTCCTTTCTGGGGGTCAGATCACACCCTCCAACTCAAATCAGTGTCAACAGAAAGGTCAGCGGGGACTTCAGGTGGGCCCTGGCCTGGTGTTTGTTTAATAAACATCCCCGAGCTTTCTGGAAGGCTTCCCTCACTGGCTATGCAGTTTTTGTCAGACCTGTTCTCCTTTTGTGAGCAAGGGTTTTTAAGAGGCTAAATTCCAGGCTGGGCAAGATAAACAGGATCGCATGGCTAATGATTGGTGAGCCGGCCTGGAATGCAATTTACTGCAGATAAATTTTTGTGGAGGAGAGCTGGTCACCCCCTGGACCTTTTACAGGGAGGCTGTTAAAACAGGAAGGAGCTTCCAGACTCTGCAGGATGACTGCTTGGCATTTTTCTCTATCCCTTTTAAAGGAATGGAGACACCTGCTACCAGCTGGGAATTCTCTGCATCAATCTGCTTTACACAGAAATAAAACCCTCTTGGCCAAAGCTTTATATTTGTCCCATGCTTGGCAGCTTACAAAAGATTCTTAATTCTAGTACCATCCAGTTTTGCAGGTGGGGAAATGGGAACTGAGAGAGGGGAAGTGACTTGCCCAAGGACACGCAGCCAGGAAACAGCAGGACCAGGATGAGAACATTTTCTAAAAGGAGATTGGGCAAAAATAGTCTTTATGTTCAATCAACTAGTTCATCAGCTAAACCCTTCTTGCTAGGGATTAGCTTGACTTGAATACAATCTGGGGGTGATGGGATTTAAAGAGTCCCTTGTTTATCATGGTGGGGAAATATTTTTCCCTTTACCTAGCTCAGAATTTTAGGAAGCTGTTTTCTTTTTTAAAAAATCTGGTCATTGCTTATTTATTATTTATTCACTCTTTATGCCATCTTTTAAAAACCTGAAGTAGTTAATTTATAATGCAGTGTTAATTTCAAATATACAGCAAAGTGATTCAGTTATACATATACATACATATATTCTTTTTCAGATTCTTTTCTGTTATAGGTTATCAAGAGATAATTGGAAATTTTGTTTTCTTGACCTCACACTGTCCTCTTCAAACAGCCTCAGCCTCTCCAACCTAATCTTGGTGCCTGCCCCATCTCTGAAGGGATTTCAAGGCCTATTGGTTTTACTAGGAAAAGATTTATGTTCAGTTCCTAGCTAGCATGGGACTCTACAACTCTGCTGCTTGACCTTCAGCAAATCACTAACTCTGTCTGGACCTCAGTTTTCTCATCTGAAAAAGGGGTGTGTGAAGTCTGAGTGAGCCCCAAGTGCCCATCCATGCTTCTAAAGCCTCTGGTCTGGCCCCCTGCTTGCAGCTCAGCCGTGGGAGATCTGGGGCCCAGGGCCACGTCAGGCCCTTCCCTGCACCTCAGTGACCTGCTCTGTTGGGGACATCCACAAGCTCCCCCAGGCCTCCAAAGGATGGCCCTGGCTGCCGTCTCCGGTGAGCTAAGCGCAGCATTTGTGAGAACTGACGGAGGAGCTAAAGGTAGCCACTGAGATAAGGCACGCTCGCCCTCTGCCCCCACGCAGCCTACCTCCTTCATGGCAGCTGCCGATGGCCTGGGGAGGCCTGGCTGCCACCGCGCAGTGAGCAGGGCTCGGGTGGGCAGGCGCCATTAGCATATCCCCTTAATTGTTCTGGCTGGTGATTGTTCCTCCTGATTAATTTCCATTTAGCAACAGGAAGACCAGCTTGGGTTGGATTCTGCCAGTTTTCCAGAGCCAGTCCTGGGCTATTCCTGGCTTGGCCAGACCCACGACCTCCCTGCTTCCATAGGAGCTGGCATTCTGGGAGGTCCTCCTGGGCACTGACTCCCTGCGGCCAGCCTCAGGACAAGACTGAGAAACGGGTCTCCTTGTTGCCATTTTATGAACATGGAGACTGAGGCTCAGTGAGGTTGAAGTGACTTGCCTGGATTCCCACAGGCAGTAAGTGAAGCTGAATCCTGCCTTATGGATTTTCAAACACTTGTGCGATTTTGTAAAATTGCTGCCTCCATGTTCTTTTGCCATCATCATGCTTGACTCATTTAGAAACAATTAATCCACGAATAAACCCCAGGCTTTGTCTTTCCAATTGGAAACCCAGATTCTGTGACAATTGGGCCATTTTTCTAAGCTAGTCAGGAAATCTGGTCATATTAGGAAGAAGCAAAGCCATTGGGGTTTTAATAATATGGTGAGAAAAGAGTGTGACTTTAAAGTCTTTATGAGCCCTGGAATGCATTTTCCAAAGCAGGAATTAGCTGACACAGGCAGAGTGTCAGCTGGAAAAACAAGGTCTGGGTTAGGCGGCCCAGAAAAAAACCTGCTTTGGTGCCCAGAGCCTCCCATTGATTCCAATTGCTGGTTAGCACAGGCCAGCAGAATAATTGTCCCATTGGTGAATGTGCCATTAGAAATGACCCCATGCAGCTAATGGGGGCTTAATACTGGCTTGCTTGGTTCTTGGTATGGTTCCTGTTCTTGTTTCCAGTAAGAAAATGATCTGTCATTCCCTTTATTTATTTATTTATTTCTGTCATTCCCTTTAAACTTGTACAGTAATAATTAGCCAGGCCCCAAAGAGAAGCTGGTCACCTTTAACCTTGGCTGGATGAAAGCTCAGTGACCCATTAAAGTGTGTGAAGTCATTTGACTCTGGCCAGCTAGGGAGGAATGCAGCAGATATTCAGTAGATGGTTGTAATAACTCACATTTGTTCATCATTTCACAATCTTCAGAGATCAGGGTAACCTGAGGTCAGGAGCAAGAATTCTCACTTAGGGGTCAGCAAAACAAGGCCAGCCACCAGCTAAATCAGACCTACCCCCCTACTTTTGCAAATGAAGTTTCCTAGGAGTACTCTTGAGAACCCCTTGGACTGCAAGGAGATCAAACCAGTCAATCCTAAAGGGAATCAACCTTGAGTATTCTTTGGAAGGACTACTGCTGAAGCTGAAGCGCCAATACTTTGGCCATCTGATGCAAAGAGCCAACTCATTAGAAAAGACCCTGATGCTGGGAAAAGATAGAAGGTAAAAGGAGAAGGGCAGCAGAGGATGAGATGGTTAAGATAGCATCACAATGGATGTGAACATGAATTTTAGCAAACTCCAAGAGATAGTAGAGGACAGAGAAGCCTGGTGTACTAGACCTGGTGTACTGTACATAGACTGCTATGAGGTCGCAAAGAATTGGACATGACTTAGCGACTGAACAACAGCAAAGGAGTACTTCTGTGCCCATTTATTTACGCATTGTTCGAGGTTGCTTTTTCACCACAACAGTGCACACAAGTTCTGATAACAGAAACTGGGTGATGTGCAAAGCCTAAAATATTCACTATTTAACCCTTGATAGAAGTTTGCCAACCTCTGCTTTAATTCATATAAACCAAGTTTGAATCCTGGATCAACCATTTACCAGTCGTGTGATCTTGCACAAATCACCTTCTCTCTCTGCTTCAGTTTCTCCATCTGTTAATTAAATATCTGAGTGGCAGATGCTACCAGCTCTCACCAGTTCCTTCAGTTACACACACTCTGGACAGAAGCATGTAGAGCTGGGCTGGGTTTTCCGTGCCCTCTTTCTCTGTTGCTTAGACCAAGGAGGCCGTGTGTGCTGGATGTTGTCATTACAGGATGGTCAGTTGAATTCCCAAATGCTTAAAATGAATAGAGAGCCCCTCAACTTACAAAGGATGCTTAGCATGGGTGAGAAATAAATTTTTGGTGTTTAAACCACTGAGATATGAGCATTGTTTGTTACTTCAGCAAAACTTAGCTTTTGTACTAACTAATCCACCTGCTTCATAGGGTTTTGGGGATTAGATGAGTTAGATGTGTAATGTCTTTAGAATAATGGCAGGCATATGGAAAGTACACAATGCATGCTACCTGAAATTAGTTACATCATTGTATCAGTTGTGAATAAAAATGTACACTATTTTTCATAAATTATCTCATTTTTAACTTAATAATGACTATGAGGCAGTAACTATTCTCCTCATTTATTTACTCAATAAACATTTAATGGGTTCCTGTATTCTGTTAGGTAATATGCTATATTCTAGGATGTAGAAATAAATCAGAAAAGCTTTACATTCACAGAGGGGAGGTCCAGTGAACTCAGATTTTAGAGTGGAAGTGATATTGAAGGAAAATGTTGTACAATTGAATCTTGGAAGGTAAGTTAGGGTTTTCAGATGAAGAAGGTAAGGAAAGGATTTCCAGGCAGAGGAAACTAGCATATGTAATGAAATAGAAGTTGAAATTATATTCTCTTTTAGGGAACACTGAGTGAATTAGCACATAAGAGGGACAAGATTTGGGTTAAGGATAAGGAATCCGCCTGCAATGCAGGAGACCCTGGTTTGATTTCTGGGTTGGGAAGATCCTCTGGAGAAGGGAATGGCAACCCACTCTAGTATTCTTTCCTGGAGAATCCCCACGCACAGAGGAGCCTGGCAGGCTATAGTCCGAGGTAGCAGAGTCAACTCAGAGACATGACTGAGTGACTAAGCACAGCACAGCACAGCACAACATAGCAGACAGTATTTCTTGGCTTCTCAGTATCCATTTACAACCCACTCCTCTCTTACCGGCTTTACAGTACAGACAGAAACAAGATATACAGACTCCCTTGCAGTTAGAGATGGCCATGTGACATAGTATCATCCAAAAATATATCAAGAGACGTTTCCTGGGAAACTTCAGATTAAAGCAAAGAAGTCAGGAAGGAGAGGTCCTCAGTGTTATGTGTGAGTGTAATGCCTCGAGTTGTGGCAACTCTCTTGTAATCATAAGGGGAAGGCCAAGACAACTGAGGAGATATGGAACAAATATCTGGACCTCAGGCTGCTGCTGAAGCGACTCTGGAAGCAGTGCCCCCAGACTGCTTGCTAAGTAAACAATATACATCTTGTGACTTAAGTGACTGTTCATTTGTAATTTGAAGCCCAAAGTATCCTAACTAATGGGGCATTGTGAGAATTGAGACCGGCAAGGTTAGTGGGGCCTATATCATGCAGGAAAATAGGGGAAAGTCAAGGATTTTGCATAGGAGAGGGAAACACAGGCTTAAAGAGGGCAAGTCACTACTCAGGATCCCACTGCTAATAAGAATCAGAGCTGGAATTTGCAGAGATTTTCCAAGCCAATACCAAGTCTCTTTCCACTGCTTCATTTTTCTCTTCAACTGAATGGTCTTAGTCTCTACAGGAGAGCATTGCTCATGGGCTGTTTTGGTTCACGGGTCATTTCTAACCACACGCTGGATAAACTGGGATTTTTCCAAAGCTTCTTCCTTTTTGGGGACCACATCTGTGAAATTCATAAATAAGGAGGCTTGAGGAAGTGTGTGGAGAAATCAGAGAAGACGAGAAGGTAGAGCAACTTCAAGTCAAATTGGGCTTGGGGAAGGACTTGCACAGACCCAGGGCATGCAGGAAATCCGAAAGAGAAAGAATGGCACCAACCCTTCCGCCATCTTGGTTTCACGGGTTAGCAGCAGCCTTTTCTGCGTCTGTGTTGTTTGCATAGAGATGTTTGAAGCAGGCATGCTGGACCTAGATGTGTCTCCCAGAACCTGGATCTGTGTGTCACTTATCAGCACCTGCCCCAGGTGGACTGACAAAGGAAAATTAAGAGTGACCTCATCTCTACAGTGGCTACCTCCTCAAAAAGCAGTATCATAGTTTATCTCAACTTTTGCCCCCAACTCATATATCAGCCCCTCCCTGCTCCCCTCGAAATATCATCAAAGACCAGCTGATATTCAATCCAGTTTGACAGTTAAGAGAGTCAGTTCTCAGAGCCCAACAGCCTAGCTGTGTGGCTATAGGCAAGTAGTCTACCATCTCTTCTACTCAATTCTCTCATCTATTTAAGAGAGTATTGATTTCATATACTTGTGAGGATAAGGTAACACATAGAAAACATTGACACACACTAAGCACTTGATACATGGTTTATTATTATTGTTGTTGTTATGTCAATTGTTACTATTACAGTATCATGATTCAATGCAGCCCTCAGGACCCCGATCCTCACTTTAACCCTCTCCAGCTCCTAGTGTTTAAGGAACACGTACCTAGAATCTCTGCCTGTGTACTCCCGCCTGGGCACATCCATCCTGCCATTACCCGCTCTGGATGTAGAATCAATGAGTGTACTTGCCCCCAGGACTTGGAGCCCAGCCATCCCCTATAGATCCAGGCTCATTCAGTCCCTCAGGCCCCAGTGTTCCCTGTTGCCCTAAGTGGGACCAGTCCAGATCCCACACTACCCTCGTCCCCTCCAGACTCACCCCAGCCTGCCACCCTTCTCTGCCCCCAACAGAGGGGGACAAGGGAGGGGACGTGTGCCCTGGCAGGCCCGGCTGTGCTGGGCCTTCTTTGTGCATTTCCACCTTCACGCTTCGGTGGCTGTCGCCCCTGACTCATCAGTTAGTTAACAAGCTCTGGAGCCATGTCTCTTCCCCGTGGCACCTCATCAGACAGTCCATCTAGGCGGTGAGGGTGCAGGCTCCGTGGGGAGATTTCCTTGGGAGAAGTTTGCTTGCCTGTTTTCTGACACAGCTGCCCTTTCTTTCTCACTGCACTGAGAGCATCTCAAGGGCAAAGTCTCTGTCTCTTCTTTCTTTTGCAGTTTCTGAATATGGGTGGAGAATTTGGTTTTCACAGCAAGGAGTCATGAGCCATCTCTAATCAGGAAGGTGATTATTTTTAACAATAATAATAGTAGCACACACTTGCTGAACATTTACTATGAGCCAGGCGATTTGCAAGAACACTATCTGTTCATTAACTTGTAGAATGTTCACAATAACATTGGGAGGGCAGGTGCTTTTTTTTTTTTTTAATTACTGTTTTACAAATAAGGAGACTGTTGCTTAGAAAATTACTTGCCCAAGTCATGTAATTACTGATAGTAAGCAAGGCAGGATTTGACCCCAGCTTTTCTGACTCCAAAATCGTGTCAAATCCGTGCTTCCCCAAATTGGAAGGCACACAAATCACTTAAAGACCTTGTTAAAAATGTAGCCTCTGGTTTAGGATCTAAGATTTAACCCTCACAGGGTGGTGATGCTGCTGATTTGAGTACACACTTTAAGTGCTGCTAAGTCACTTCAGTCGTGTCCGACTCTGTGCGACCCCATAGACTGGCAGCCCACCAGGCTCCCCCGTCCCTGGGATTCTCCAGGCAAGAACACTGGAGTGGGTTGCCATTTCCTTCTCCAATGCGTGAAAGTGAAAAGTGAAAGTGAAGTCGCTCAGTCGTGTCCGACTCTTAGCAACCCCATGGACTGCAGCCCGCCAGGCTCCTCCGTCCATGGGATTTTCCAGGCAAGAGTACTGGAGTGGGGTGCTATTGCCTTCTCTGACACACTTTAAGTAACAGAGGTCAAAATTATATTTCCTCCAGGTGTGTTAGGTTGACAACAGGATGTTCAATTAAGTTCTTTCCTGGAAGGAATTTCCTGAACAAATTCATGGAGAGGGTTCATGGCTAGGAGTCCTGGATGTGAACTCCAGTAGCTATTATAATGATCTTAGGCAACTTCCATTCTTAGAAACTCAGCTTCCTTGTGGGCAGCGTGAGGTAAATTGTACCACCTGATGGCTGGTGATGAGATAATATCCCTGAGACAGAGCTCTGTAGACTGTCCAGATAGGATGGTTACTGGAGGAAGAAAAGCCAAAATAGTATTAACAACTAATAAAACCTCCCACTTGAATGGACCATAGGCAGAGTCATTCAAGTTTTCATTCAATTCCGCAACATTTTTATCTTTTTGCCATCTGAAGATCAAAGGTTAAGAGATTCATCAGTGTTTCGTTGCACTGATTAGGAGCTTTCACTATCTGAGCATCTGAGTCCTATAGAAGAACCCTCTGTATAGTGTGGTTTTTTACCCACGGACCAATTCTCCCATGCCCCTTCCATCTTTGGCTTAATAGATGATACAGGAAGAAAGCCTAGGTCAAAGGGAAAAAAAGAGAGATTGACTAAGCAGGAATGCTGAGCAAAGCTGACACCCACTACTGAATTCTCAGCCATGAAGATCCAGCGTGGAGAGCAAGAGATGGCTGGGATAGACATTGCTGGTCTGACCAACTGACAGATGAATGGGATTTCAGGTATTTCTCATTCAGTCTCTTAATCTGTCCTCTGTAAAGAAAATAGATATGAGGGGGTTGTGACGGCTACAGTCCTTCCGCGGCTCCTCCCATTGAGAGATGAGAGTCCAGATTTCCTTCCCTTCAATATAACCTGGCCTTGGGCTCGGTTTATAATAACCAGCAGAACATGGTCTGGAGCGTCCAAGCTCAGGCCTTAAAAAGAAGACTGACAACTTCATTCTCTTCTTGGAAGCCAACTGCATGCTTTAAAGAAGCTTGGGCCAGGCTACTGAAGGGTAAGAAGCCAACAAGTGGAAAGAAACTTTGAAGGTGAGAGACCACCTTGGGGTGTAGCCCAGTGTAGCCCAGCTAAGCTTCCTGTGGAAAGCAGAGTGCCTTCAGCTACACCATATGGAGCAAAAGAACCACCCAGCTGAGCTCAGTCAACCCACAGCATTTTGAAAAATAATACATTATTATTGCTTTATACCCCTATGTTTAGGGATGGCTAGTTACACAACCACTGATAATTAAAACACTGTACATTTCTGGAATCTAATTTTTTTTCTAATTGTCCATTCTGTTTGTACACCCAACAAGTGTTTTCTGTGTGTTAAACCTATGGCTGTTAGTGTGATCCCTACAGAATCATCACTGGAAAACTTGTTAGGGCAAATTCTGAGCCCCAGCCCAGATCTACTCCATCAGAAATTCCAGGGTGGGACCCAGCAACCTGAATTAATGAACCTTTCAATAAAATCAGTGTTTTATCAGAATCAGTGTTTCTGATAAAACACTCAAGTTTAAGGAACTCTGGGCTAAGCCATTGGTTCTCTACCCTATCTTTGTATCTTAATCACCCATGAACTCTAAAAATCTACACTTGATCAGAGTTCACTTATCCCCAGACCTACTGAATCAGGTAAGCCCTATGTGGATGTGATATTTAAAAAGTTCTAGACTAATTCTGCTGTGTAACCATGTAACCCAAAAAAGGCAATGCCAAAGAATGCTCAAACTACCGCACAATTGCACTCATCTCACACACTAGCAAAGTAATGCTCAAAATTTTCCAAGCCAGGCTTCAACAATACATGAACCGTGAACTTTCAGATGTTTAAGCTGGTTTTAGAAAAGGCAGAGGAACCAAAGATCGAATTGCCAACATCTACTGGATCATTGAAAAAGCAAGAAATTTCCAGAAAAACATCCATTTCTGCTTTATTGACTATGCCAAAGCCTTTGACTGTGTGGATCATAATAAACTGGAAAATTCTGAAAGAGATGGGAATACCAGACCACCTGACTTGCCTCTTGAGAAACCTGTATGCAGGTCAGGAAGCAACAGTTAGAACTGGACATGGAACAACAGACTGGTTCCAAATAGGAAAAGGAGTACATCAAGGCTGTATATTGTCACCCTGCTTATTTAACTTCTATGCAGAGTACATCATGAGAAACGCTGGACTGGAAGAAGCACAAGCTGGAATCAAGATTGCAGGGAGAAATATCAATAACCTCAGATATGCAGATGACACCACCCTAATGGCAGAAAGCAAAGAGGAACTAAAGAGCCTCTTGATGAAAGTGAAAGAAGAGAGTGAAAAAGTTGGTTTATAGCTTAACATTCAGAAAACTAAGATCACGGCATCTGGTCCCATCACTTCATGGCAAATAGATGGGGAAACAGTGAGAGACTTTATTTGGGGGGCCTCCAAAATCACTGCAGATGGTGACTGTAGCCATGAAATTAAAAGACACTCCTTGGAAGAAAAGTTATGACCAACCTAGGCAGCATATTAAAAAACAGAGACATTACTTTGCCAACAAAGGTATGTCTAGTCAAGGCTATGGTTTTTCCAGTAGTCATGTATGGATGTGAGGGTTGGACTATAAAGAAAGCTGAGCACCGAAGAATAGATGCTTTTGAACTGTGGTGTTGGAGAAGACTCTTGAGAGTCCCTTGGACTGCAAGGAGATCCAACCAGTCCATCCTAAAGGAAATCAGTCCTGAATATTCATTGGAAGGACTGATATTGAAGCTGAAACTCCAACCCTTTGGCCACCTGATATGAAGAACTGACTCATTTGTAAAGACTCTGATGCTGGGAAAGATTGAAGGCAGGAGGAGAAGGGGATGACAGAGTATGAGATGGTTGGGATGCCGGGAGGCAGCATGGGAGTTCCCACCCATGACAACGTCATGCGGGAGAGCTCTGACGGGCAAGGTGAGTCAGGACTCGAGGGCCCCCCTGGATCTGCCTGAGCATCTACCCCAAAACCAGAATCTGTCTGTTATACTATTTTATGACTTTTACCAACTCCTCTGACATTAATGGGGGGCTATCCCCGACCACCTTTGTCTGAAGAAAATTAACTTAAAACTCTAGTTAATAAGTCTCCTGGGCATAATAGGAGTGTTTCAAATCAAACCCCTCTGATGACTTTCTAGCTTGCCTGACAGGTTTGTTCGGACTCCTGCAGCTACGCATGTGATTGTTCACAGCCTTCCAACCACAAGAGGCACAGGAAGCTTAAGATATTCTAACAATGCAGAGCTTCTCAGAGAGTTAAAATTGTTAGAATAGAACTAGTAGAGGATTTCTTTGTTGAGCTAATGCTTGCTGCCAAGTTTCCATATCCCATACCTACTGTGTCCCTGGGAGTGTATTGATTAATAAAGTTGGTATATAGAAATGCAAGTAGTAGCTTTAATGTTTGTAACCTTGGACCCTTGAGTTAATTCTTTTCTTGTTATAGCCCACCACACTTTTGCCCTATAGGAATGCAACTTTATCTAATGCTTTCGGAGGGTGGCGCCTGACTTTAGAATCATCACCTTTAGAGAAAATAAGTTTTCTGATTGACTAACCATTATTCAGAAGAAAGGGTCATAAAATGTTAACAGGCCTCCTGGCCAGAAGATGATATAAATCACCTAAAGCCTTTGCATATGATAAGTTTGCAGAAAGAAAGCCTGGCTTCGATAAAAGAACTGCTGACCTTGCATGACTCTACCCCCCAACCCCCCATTATTCTCTATGCACAACTTAAGGTATAAAAACTACTTTGGAAAATAAAGTGTGGGCCATGCTCATCAAGCTTGGTCTCCCCATGTCGTTCTTTCTTGCTTCCTTTTCTCTCCTTTTCTTCACTGTTCTTCCTTCAGGATGACTAATTTGGAGCGCGGGGGCCCTCTGAGACCACTTATTTGCCCGGGCTTCTAAGACCCACTCGAGAAGGTGCCTAAGGTGGGGCACTTTCCGCGATTTGAGAGGGTGCCTGTGGCCTCCGTGGTCAGTGCAAAACTGATGTCACAGGTTTTACTGGCTTTCTGCGTAAACCAGTTAGTTCAAGCCTCTGTCTCTCCCCTTTTGCTATTCTTTCGCCAACGCTGTCCTCCCGAGGGAATCCCTGGGTCCAACCGGGGCTGGACCCCAGCATTGGATAACATCACCGACTCAATGGACATGAGTCTGAGTGGACTCCGGTAGCTGGTGATGGACAAGGAGGCCTGGTGTGCTGCAGCCCATGTGCCACAGAGAGGTGGACATGGCTGAGCGACTGGACTGAACTGAACTGAACCATGTACCATGGGGGAATGAAAGATGGCTCTCATGAAGTTGGGCCCTTGAAGACCAAGGCTTCTCAAATATTAACGCATAGATGATTTACCTGAAGCTTTGGTAAAAGTGCAGACTCTGATTCAGTAGATCTGGGGTGGGGCCTGAGGTTATGCATTTCTAATAAACTCTCACATGAGGCTGATGCTGCAAACTTCACTTGGAATAGCAACGCTCTAAGGAGTCACCATCATCTCCACGGTAAATGGCTCAAAAGGCAGTTGTCTATTACACACAGAAACCCACACACACCCTTCTATAAACGCTTCAGTTGGAGGTAGTTCTAAACAGGGAGGCTGTTGAGGCAGCCTCCCTGCCTGCACTGCGCAGCCTTTAAGGCCCTACAAGAGATGCTATTTGTGTCTGTCTTGAAAGAGGACAGATGAAAAGGGTTTTGTCTGACAGACATGGAAAAGGACATTCTTTATCTTTTAAAAAAAATTTTAATTGAAGGATAATTGCTTTACAGAATTCTATGGTTTTCTGTCATATCTTTTTTAAATTGCAATAAAATGCACTTAAAATAAAATGTACCATCTTAACCAGCTTTCAGTGTACAATTCCATGGTATTACGTACATTCACAATGTTATGCAACCATCATCACCACTCGTTCCCATAATTCTTTTCAATTTTTAAAACTGAAATTCTATAGCATTAAGTGATAAGTCTCCTTGGTTTCAACTCTTTTCCCAGAAATGGAATTGCTCAATTGTATGATAATTCTATTTTTAATTTTCAAAGGAACTGACATACTGTTTTCCACAGCTCCTGGGCCCTTTTACATTTTCGCCAATGGAACACAAGGGTTCCGAAATCTCCACGACCTAGCCAATACTTGTTATTTCTGTTTTTATTTATTTATCTTAGAGTAGCTGCCTTAATGGAAGTGATATTGGGAAGAGCCTTTGTTAAGGAAGCCAAAAAGAGTCACTTACTGAGGTTGGGGTCCAGCTGGGGCAGCATGGGGAAAGGGGAAAAAAGGCAGCAATGGTTTGTGGCTAGGTAGTTAATGACCTTGAACATTGGGCTTTAGAAGACCTCATTTTATCCCATGGGTCCTGGGGAGCCATGAAAGTTTCTTCTGCAAAGGAGTGATGGTTCTGTGCCATCAGAGCCAGGTTCCCACGTCAGGTGGGAGGGCGCTGATTGCCCTTGTGACCACAAGATGTCTATGATGAGACGGAGCAACACAGTGTGATCTGGGGCTGGGAATGAATGAATGCACCAGACCAATATTTTGAAACCAGTGTGGCATGTCTTCCTTTAAAGAGAACAGTTCTCCAATCTTTTTGAGGAATTGCCCCGAGGAGGAGGAACAGCAAGGTTTCCACTCCCAGAGAGCATAACTCTGGTCACATGTTCCAGTAAGTAATGTTCTCCATACCACGATGAACAGAAAAATGTGTGTGATGGAATGAAAATCCCACTGGCCGCCTTGCCGTGGGCAGCCTTAGTTACTATGGAAAATTCCTGATAAAAGTTAGCAGAAGAATTTCCTAGCTAGCGACTGTTATTAACAGGCCCTTCAGCCTTGTGCTGACATTCAAGATTGGTTTCTTTCATATGCCATTGCGCAAGCCAGGTGGTTAAACCCCTCTGTTTTTTAAAAGCAGAGAGAGTGCACCCACCTTCACCAGGCTGACTACCCTTTTTAATAACCCACGCGGTCCTGCTCAGTTAGCTTGAGAACAAAACTGCAACCATGAAATTATTTTAACAAGACCATAAAAAAAAAAAACAATTTACTTGAGTGATGTTTAGGGAGAAGGGGAGGGGACCTACCCTCTCTCTAAACTAATTAAACTGTACTATATGTCCTTGTGTAGTTCCTGACATTTTTCTAGTTCACTCATTTTGAATGGTTGTACAAGGATCGGCGCCAAGCTCCCAAATGGCTAACTCAAAACAAAAGTGAGGTCTCCAGAGTATTCTCAAGCAACCAGCAAATTGAGGGAAAGTTATTTTGGTTTAATCAATGTACTTCAGTTGCAATCACATCTTGCCTCGTAGAAAAGGCTGAACACAAAGAATCACTGTTTGAAGCCCAACCCAGGATGAACTAGGAAGTGACATTGACCTTACTCTTTCCTTTCTATTTTATTTTCATTTTTCTTAAAATCACACCCTGCTTTGGATGAAACCATTGATGATGGTCTCTCGTCGTCTATCCACTCAACCCCGCTTCTCTGCTAATTTCTGTCCTTCCCACTCACACCACCTTTACCCAACGCCTCTGGCAGTTTCCTTGAACATTTTTACAGGCAAGTGGCCTATTCTCAGCCTGGTTGGGACCAAACATGATTAATGGCTGGGAACTTTGGTTTCTGGCAAGACAAACTGGAGAGGCCCTAGGGTGTTGGTCAGGCTTTCATCAAAGCCAAACTGAAAAGCATAATAAGAGCTTTGGACATAGCTCACTTGTGTATGTATGAGACATGAGACCTCTCTGAGAAATGAGCCCCTTTTACACTCCTTCAAACCCATGTTTACCAACCCCCTTGGAGTTTAAAGAAAATGTTCCCTTTTGAAAAGCTCTTTACCATTGACAAGGCAATAAAATTTGTGGACTACCAGCTCCCTTTAAATTCCAAAGAACTGTGAGGCACAGATAAAACATGCAATTCAATTCATTTCCATTTAAGCAAAATACAGCCAGCACCTGCCATGTGTGAGATATTGATGGGGCACCATCCTTTGGATGAACAAGATGAAACTGATAGAGGTGCTTCCTGACTTCAAGGAAATTAGACTGTTCTAATTTAAGAGGGGAGTCAGTGTGATAAATAGTAGAGCTGCTCATAGTGATAAGCCCTAATGTTTTCATTACCCTCTGCAATATGCAAAGTGTGTGCATATATATGTATGTATATATACATATATATACACAGCTATGAGGCTGTTCTTAACTCCTGGCAGTAGATGCTGGCAGTCTCTGACTGCTCTGAATGCTTCTCCAACTCAGTGGGGGGAAAAAAACCTCCTGGAGTCATGGGTTCATTGTGGAGGTACAGATGACCAAGTGATTGACTGAGAAAGTAATGGACATCTGGAGTAAGATGGAGATGTGAGTCCTGGCTGCACCACTCACTAACTCTGAGCTTGTCCCATAAGGGATGCAACATGCCCTTCTCATGGGCATGTTTGAAAGCCATCTCCAAAATAAAATATCCTAACCTATCACGTGGCACATGGCTAGCTCTGCACTCCTATCATGCCCCTCTCCCTCTCATGTGATTCTTGCTTGATCAGTTCCAAGCATGTCTTGCACAGATGCGGTGGACCGTGCCGAAGCTCTGCCATGCTTTCCAGGGTCCCTCTCGGGCCATCACACATCCTGCCCCTGCCCCAGAGTCCTCTGTAGGGTGCGGTCTCACTCTTTGCGGAAGAGCTGTCTTGCCCGGTTGTCTGAAGGAGGGGATGCCGGGAAGGGAAGCTGCCAGGAACGGCAACCCAAGTTGAGCTACTTCCTGTTTTGAAACCCAGGGACTCACTTGCAATCAAGGATGAGCAGTAGTGGCGTGGGGTAGACAGTTCCCAAGGCCCCACCCATAAGGGCTGCCCATCGCTCATGGTTAGCATGGCTGGCAGAGAGCTCTTGAGCTTTCTTCTGGCTCTGCAGTAAGCCCTTCCTCCAGGGGTTCCTTTTTATAACAATCCAGGTCTGAGAAGGGCACTATCTGCTGACCTGATACAGGAAGGATAGGCTGTTATTCAGCCTTGCAGATATACCTACGGTATGTGTTGCCTCCTCTCGGTCCCTCAGGCATTCTCTGTCTCTGTGCACAAGGATAAGAAGAAGCAGGGCTACTAGTATAGCTTGGAGAAAACCTTACTCACTACCCGCAGCTTACCAGGAGCACAATGCCTGGACCTCAGCTCCGGCACCACAGGGGCCTCACTCTTTCAAACCACCACCGTCTTGTGCCTTGATCCGTGCCACAGTCTCCTAATCACTGCTGGCCATGTTTTCCTTCCTGCAACCCCAAGTTCAGGCCCACGCTGCAATCAATACCATCTCTCAGAATGTAACTCTCTGATCCAGGCCAGGCCAATGAAAGTACAACAGCCCCCTAACTGGAGTGACTGTCCAGAGATGGGCTGTAATCTAAGCTACTGAACAATTATAACTCTCATCTATTAGGTACTTGCTGTGTGCCAGACATGCGACAAAACGCCTAACAGCCAGCATCTCACCCCTTCACCTGCACAATAATCCTATGGGGTCAGTGCTGTCGATAGAAGAGGAGGTGGAGAACTGGCCAAAGGAGTCTAGTGAGGGCACAGCCAGAGCTTGAGCTCAGTTCTTTCAGATGCCAGAACCCAGGTTCACACTTAAGTGAGAGTGTGGATAGAGTGCTCTGGGGATGAGTGTGGACACAGAGCGCTCTGGGGATGTTTTCTCCAAATTCCATTCTCATATTTGTCTTAAGTGAAGTCGCTCAGTCATGTCCAACTCTTTGTGACCCCATGGACTGTAGCCTACCAGGCTCCTCCGTCCATGGGATTTTCCAGGCAAGAGTACTGGAGTGAGGTGCCCTTTCCTTCTCCAGGGAATCTTCCCAGCCCAGGGAATGAACCCGGGTCTCCTGCATTGCAGGCAGATGCTTTGCCATCTGAGCCACCAGGGAAGCCCCTAGTAAGAACAGTACTAAGGTGTAATATGGACAAAAATCAAGGGAAACTGGACAGTTTGGCTGCCTGGGGCCTGTCCGCCTCTGTCTGCTACCAGCAATTGTAAGGGTGACATATGAGCCATTTTGTGATAATGAACATTCTATGTTTTGTGCATGAAACGTTACCATGTTATAGCAATTTGGTGGATGTTGGTGTATCTTGGTGGACTGATCAGTTTCTCCCTTTGAAACTGTGGACATTGTTGTGCATTCATCTAGGGATGAATCTCCTGCAGGATTCTTGCTTTTGGGTTTATGAAATGAAATTGGCTTTGGGCCAATATCCACATCCTCAGCACACGTCATAGACTCCCCAGAGAGGAAGAGTCTCATGCTCCAGGGCAGAAACACAGGGTCAAAAGGACTAGTGTTTAAGAACTGTCTGATCTCCAGCAAGGCACGAGAACCTCCAAACCCCATCGTTGGTTGAATACCCTTCCTCTCAGGTCTGGCGGCGGGCTGGGCTCATTTATGTCACCTGCTCAACACAGTGCTGGGCACATAACAAAGATTCAATAAATTTAGCTCTTTTCTTTTATTTTTCTACCAAGAGGAAGACTCGATTTAAAAACTCAGTGCGAAACTCCTCTGTTTGCTTGTTTATGTTCTAAATTTCTTCTTGGTCTGAATCTAATCTATTTTCCCCTAATCTTGCATGTGTGCATGCTCAGTCATATCCGACTCTTTGCAACCCCACGGACTGTAGCCTGCCAGGCTCTTCTGACCATGGGATTCTCCAGGCAAGAATACTGGAATGGGTTTCCATGCCCTCCTCCAGGGGCTCTTCCTGACCCAGGGATTGAACCTGCATCTCCTGCATTACAGGCAGATTCTTTACTGTCGAGCCACTGGGGAAGCCCTTCCTAATCTTGATTTGGTCTCCATTCATAAACCACTATTTTATACTATTATAGTACCATGGTACATATATAATACCGTATGTGTTATTGTAAGATGCATATGGAAAGGGGTCAATTAGATACATACAATGGAGAAGGCAATGGTACCCCACTCCAGTACTCTTGCCTGGAAAATCCCATGGATAGGAGGAGCCTGGTGGGCTGCAGTCCATGGGGTTGCTAGGAGTCGGACAGACTGAGCGACTTCACCTTCACTTTTCACTGTCATGCATTGGAGAAGGAAATGGCAACCCACTCCAGTGTTCTTGCCTGGAGAATCCCAGGGACGGGGGAGCCTGGTGGGCTGCCGTCTCTGGGGTTGCACAGAGTCGGACACGACTGAAGTGACTTAGCAGCAGCAGCAGCAGATACATACAAATTGTCATTGGGAAGATATTTATCAAAATGTTAAAATCTTAAACATTTGTTGTCACCACATAATCTTGTAAACCCAGTTGGTAATGAAGCAGGTTGGTGGCAGAAGAGGGTTTTGTGTGTGTGTGAGTGAGAGGAAGACAGACAGAGAGACACAGAGAGAAGTTTCAACAACAGCGCGTATAACTCGGTAGTCTGTAGCAGGCGCGGGTCCCTGGCAGCAGTCTGTCACCTGAGACAGCTTGTGATGCTTATCTGCTGTCTTCTGATGAGCCTGGGAGACTCATTTCTCTCTGGCCTGCACATCTGTCACCGCCTTCTGGCCTCTCCCTGGGCTCCAGAATGGGCATCTTTGAGCCACTTCTTATTGGATTCCACTGTTACCCACAAAGTAACCTTTGACCTTTTTAATCTAGTACAACACTCTCATTTTATAATTGAGACTCAGAGACATCATGGAACTTTCCTGAGATCACACAGCAAGTGAGTGGCACAATCAGACCACAGCTGAGGTTTCATCCCTTTGTTCATTTATTCCTACAGGCACACGTTTATTTATCCAACAAATATTTTTGAGGATGAATAGGCATCAGGCATATTGCAGGCTCCAGAGATGCAGCAGTGGACAAGGTGAACACAGCGCCTGCCGGCTTTGGGCTCCCATTCTAGAGGGGTAGATGAATGAGGGTGGACAAAGGGAATTCAGACTGTGCTAAGCGCTATACAGCCTATAAAGAGCTACTGAGTGAGGGTTGGTGTGGGGAAGTGGCAGAGGCCACTTTAGGGAAGGTGGTGAGGGTCTCTCTGTGACATTTGAGCCCGCAGCCAGCCCTGGGGAGGTCTGGGTCTGGGCGTGCGTGTGAGGTCCAGGAGAGGACCCCAGTTGGCCTTGTTCTAGGATCAGGGACGGGCTCCATGGGCTGAGGCCCAGGAGCGAACTGGAAGGAGGCGGCAGGAGAGGAGGTTGAAGGGGATGTGGGGGCCGCCACAAGGTCCCCTGCCCTGTCTGCCAGGCTGTTCATTCCCTGCACAACCACACCACAGCTTAGTCCTTCTCACTGGATCAGATTTACACCCAGCAGTATTTTTAGCCTTCTCTCTCCAGCTCAGCGAATGTGCCCCACATGAAAGAGAAGACGCATTTATCTTTGTGGTTGAGAAATGCTCACATGGGAGAGGCAACGTGACAGCAGGAAAGAGCATGGGCTTTGGAGCACAGGAAAGCTGGTCTGAGCCTCAGCTCTGCCACTGAACCAGGTGTGGTCCTTAAGTCAGACTCCCTCGCGGCTCTCCACCTTGGTGTCCCATCTGCAGGATGGAGTTAGTAACAACCAGCGTTGGTATAGTGCTTGGGTGGAGCCGGGCACTGTTTTAGGTCCTTTATAAATAGCATCTGAGTTCCTTTTCCTAAGAACCTTCTTATGGCATTATTTCAGGCATACCTTGCTTCATTGAGCTTTGCCCATACCGTGGTGTGTTTCGTTTTTTTTTCTTTTACAAATTGAAGGGTTGTGGTAACCCTGGGCTGAGCAAGCTGTGGGTGCCATTTTCCCAACAGCATCTCCTCACTTGTGTCTCTGTGCCACATTTTGGTAATTCTCACAAAATTTCAAAGTTTTTTTCCTTATTATCATATCTGTTAGGGGGATCGACCATCAGTGATGCTATTACTATAATTGGCTGAAGGCTCAGTTGATGCTTACCATTTGTTAGCAATAAAGTATTTTTAAAGTGTGTAAATTGCTATTTTAGACAGAAAGCTATTGCCTGCTTAATAGAGTACAGCATAGCATAAACAGAACTTTTATATGCTCTGAAAAACAAACAACAAAAAATTCATCTTATTGTTGTTCAGTAACTTAGTCATGTCTGACTCTTTGAGACCCCATGGCCTGCCGCATGCCAGGCTCCTCAGTCCTCCACTACCTCCTGGAATCTGCTCAAATTCATGTCCATTGAGTCACTGCTGCTATCTAACCACATCACCTTCTGCTGACCCCTTTTCCTTTGGCCTTCAATTGTCCCCAGGATCAGGGCCTTTTTCAGTGAGTCAGCCCTTCACATCAAGTGGCCAAAGTATTGGAGCTTCAGCTTCAGCATCAGTCCTTCCAATGAATATTCAGTGTGGATTTCCTTTAGAATTGACTGTGCGACTTGCTTATTGCCATATTTGCTTTATCATGGCAGTCTGGAAGCGAACCTTCAGTGTGTCTGAGGTTGTCTATATTGTCAAGCCCATTTTATACTAATGAGGAAACTGAGACTCAGAGCATGGGATCTGGCATCCGAATCCCAGCAGTCCTGCATCTTCCACGTGATGCTGGTTTCAGGAGGCTTAAAAGAACTAAGTTCCCAGACTGGGTCCTCACAGTACTTAGTCAATCATCTTTTTCTCCCAAGGAAGCAGATGGATGGTATTGGACTCGGACGCTCCGTGGCTGCAAATGTGAGTCAGTGGAGACAAGCAAAGCAGGTTGGCTGGGTTGCTCACTGGGATCCCTAGCCCAGCAGCTAGATGCCCAGCACATCCCTCCTGTTTTTCTGTCATGGAAAAATAAGCAGGCTCAAGTTCTTCCCACTGTACTTACCAGAGGTCCTTGGGCTGTGACTTTTTCCTCTGAAATTCGACTTTACTCAAGGTCCCTGTGAAGCAGACAGAGCGCCGTCCTCCTCTGGGCTTCCACTGCACTGCAGACATCCCGCATCAGCCTTTACAAAGTTCTGTGGTAATTACCTTACTTGCCCAGGGCGAGAGCACAAATAGAGACACATATCATAGGTCTAAATATTGAAAGTTATAAATCAAGCTAACAAACTGTTAAATAAAATAAGGCCTGTCCACATACCTTACAAATATATCTGCCTAACAATCTGGAAGGCTAAGATGGAATTGAGAAATCTCAGATGCCTCAGAATTCTGTGACATAGGAGAGCTAGTCCCCAGCCCCAGGCCTGGCCCCTGCCCCCATCCTGGGCCCTGTCCTGTTCTGAGACAGACCTCATACCTGCACGAGGGCACCCAGCCTCATGCCTAAGCCCCACCGTCTACTCCCTCTCGCCTCCAATAGCTGCACTTTGGCCTCCACTGGGCCTACAGCTTTGCACAAGGGCAGCTCGCTCAGCCTTTGGGAGGACAAACGGGAAAGTCTATGCAGGTTCTAGAATTGGGCTCTTAGCCCTTTGGGCAAGGTTTCCATGGTCCTAGTATGTGTGCTTAGAGTGTGATCTAGAAAGGTGCTATCTAATAGAAATATAACAGGAGATACAGGCGCCAGCCACGTGTGGAATTTAAAATTTACTCCTAGATCACATAAGGAAAAAAAAAGTTTAAAGAATCAGGTCAAATTAATTTTGTAATCCATTTTATTTAACCCAACATATGCAAAATACTATCATTTTAACTTGTAAGCAACGTAAAAAAATATTCCTGAGAAATTGTACATCCTTTTCTTCATACTGTCTTTGAATTCCAGACGACCCATCTCAGTTATGTCCAGCTTCCTTTTCAGATGCCTGACAGCCCCTCAACAGCTAGCGGCTGGCTTGTTTGGCAGCGTGGGTCTAGAGCTGCTACTCCAAGTGTGGTCTGGGGGCCAGCAGAATTTACACCTGCAGAATCTCAGGCCCCAACCTAGGCAGAATCAGCCTATTAGCAAGATCACCAGACAATGGATATGTACGTTGAAGTTTGAGAAGCTGGCTGCTGTTGAAGGCTCCTAGACCAACTGACTCCACTGAGAGAGGGACAGAGCTAGGCGGGGAGCCAGGTGGTGGTGCCTTTTCAGAGAGATTTTGCTGTGCTATTTCTACTGATCCACTCTGTCCCCTTGAGCCCTTTCAGTTGGGCAGGAAAGATCAGCACAGCCTGAAAAGGGAAAATGCAGAAGGCTTGGGGAATAAGAAAAGGATTCTTAGAAAGTAGGACTAGAGATGTCAATGAAAAGGAAAAAAGAATACAAAGCATGGGGAGAGCAAACCAAGAGTGCCTGAGAAAGATGTGGGGAAGCTTTGAAGGGACTCCACTCTGATGGGAGATAATGGTAGATAGTTACACCAGTTTCTGAGCATCATTAGGTGGGTGTCTAGTAAGTAAGTTAAAGTCCCCACGTGGGAGATTGTACAGGGAAATTCTTGATCACAAGCCCTTCCACTGCAAAACCAGAGCTGTGTCTCAATCGATTACATTTGTCAAAGATTTGAGCTGACTTTTTGTACAGAAGCCATCCCATACTTCATGTTTTGAGGAGGTTCCTCAAACACGCTGGAGGTGAGAAGTAACTTCTATGGGAAGTTAAATGGTGGCAATTTCATTGTCCTTTCTGTTTGTTTAATGAATATTTGTTTGAGAACAGCACTCCAGGTATATTTTAGACTGTTAGTTCAGGCAGGATCTGTGTCAGGTTGAGCTGGCTGGACAACAGTACCTTTTCAAGTGTCTTTAGATGAAAATAAAGACAGAATGAAAGGAGCTAAGGTCTGCCTGAACACTTTGGCTCTGCTTGATATGTAAGATATCTCCATGAAAGGGCATTATCCTCTCTCTAATAAGTGCAGTAAGCTCACTGCTGCCCCTCCAATGCCCGAACAAAATTATTCCTTATTAGAAAGAACCAATCAGAGGGTTGGGGTAGGGAGTGACTGCTTGCAGGCAACCAACAGCCTGCGATGCAAACGATTATTGCACCCATCTTACAGGTGTGAAAAATAAAGCTCAGTAAAGACCACATACCTAGAAAACTGTGAAGCTGAGATTCAAACCCATGTATTTCTGACACCCTAGATCTTTCTGCTACCTCATTCCACCTGTGGCTTTATCGATAAACCAGACCTGGAAAGGTCCCTGCTATGACAAACATTCAGATATGGATCTTAATATGGACACATGCTGTCAATAGAAAAGAGACCACCTTGCCTGTGCTTTGTTTGGCAAGGGATGTTTTAAAATTTTATCAACTCATGTTTGGTATTAAATATTGGGAGAGATTCGCATTAAAGTTCTTATTTCTGGGTACAACTGAAGAAACATGAGAAGATCTGGCCTCCCTGGCCTGACATTCTCTCTTGGCAAAAAAATCAGTGGGACCTGGGAAGCAGCAAATGAACTGAGATGGAGCAGGGCACCATGATCTGCCTCACCCCCCACCTTTCTCTACCAACATACCCTTGGCCAGTTCACCTGTTTGTGTCACTGGCCTTGTCCCAGTTGGCAGGTTGCAGCCTCCCCCAGGGATCTGCTGCCTGCAGTGCTGACGGTGGGGTCCCATGGCATCTGTTCACCACTCCAGCCGCCTAAATCTGCAGCCAAGTGTCCTTGAGGAAGGGCAGGGATGGGCCACTGGGAGAATTTGGAGAGAATCTGAGTTTCCCCATGGAACCAGCAATACTGGTGCTCTAGGACTTCTCTCCAGGCCCTGCTCTGCCGCCCAACACAGCCCTAGGAGAGAGGCTGGGGGCATCACCCCAGGGTGTATGGCAGGGGTGGGGAGCCCCAGCCTGCCAGCAGTTTGAGCAAAAGGTCTGGGATCGAAGAGGTGGGGATAAGCCAGGCTGCTGTAGCTCCCAGAAGCTGGTTTCTGCTGAAGCTCTCCAATTTTGTGCAATTTCACACTCCTTAGACTCTTCATATGTCCCCTGGGACTTGTTTGAGTTGTAGAACACTATTCGGGGACTCATTGTCCTCTCGCTGAAACCATTACCACGGGAAGCTCTGTATAAACTTTGGGCCTCTTCAGTTTTTCAGCTCTGAAATGCTGTTTGTTTGTTGTTTTCTTTTAAGTACATTTATGATTTTGTTTGGACAGTGTTGCCCTAAGAGGATTCCCTTACAAAAGCAGAAGCAAGAACAATAATAAAAATGCTGATGATTATAATATAGTTAAGAAATGAGGTAATGCAGGGGAAAAGCCTTCACTCACCTCTGGGCCAACTCTGAGGACACAAATACTCAGGGAATTCTCAGTCCAGAGGGAGAGCCAGATGCATAAACAGGCCATTACAATGGAATCTGAGCAGGCTGGCTCCAGAAGTAAACAGAGGGTACTCTCGGATCTTGGAGGATTGACGCCTACTTTCAGATGGGAAAGCTGCTGGAGGAGGTGATGACTGGACCTTGACAAAAGATTTAGCAGAACAAAGAAGAGAAGAAGGATGATCCAGGTAAAAGGAACCGTGGGAGCAAAGGTCTGGAAACAGACAAGAGCGTGGTGCATGGTGGGACCCACATGTTCCTGGAACTTGCAGGGAAAGGTTTTGGAGGAGGCTGGAAGAGTAAGGAGCAAGTCATGGAGGATTGTGGATTCACCTTTAAAAAATGGAGATGCCGTGAAAGGTCTTCAGTTCAGTTCAGTTCAGTTCAGTTACTCAGTCGTGTCCGACTCTTTGCAACCCCATGAATTGCAGCATACCAGGCCTCCCTGTCCATCACCATCTCCCAGAGTTCACTCAGACTCATGTCCATCGAGTCAGTGATGCCATCCAGCCATCTCATCCTCTGTCACCCCCTTCTTCTCCTGCCCCCAATCCTTCCCAGCATCAGAGTCTTTTCCAATGAGTCAACTCTTCGCATGAGGTGGCCAAAGGACTGGAGTTTCAGCTTTAGCATCATTCCTTCCAAAGAAATCCCAGGGCTGATCTCCTTCAGAATGGACTGGTTGGATCTCCTTGCAGTCCAAGGGACTCTCAAGAGTCTTCTCCAACACCACAGTTCAAAAGCATCAATTCTTCAGCACTCAGCCTTCTTCACAGTCCAACTCTCACATCCATACATGACCACTGGAAAAACCATAGCCTTGACTAGATGGACCTTTGTTGGCAAAGTAATGTCTGCTTTTGCATATGCTATCTAGGTTGGTCATAACTTTCCTTCTAAGGAGTAAGCGTCTTTTAATTTCATGGCTGCAGTCACCATCTGCAGTGATTTTGGAGCCCAGAAAAATAAAGTCTGACACTGTTTCCCCATCTATTTCCCATGAAGTGATGGGACTGGATGCCATGATCTTCGTTTTCTGAATGTTGAGCTTTAAGCCAACTTTTTCACTCTCCACTTTCACTTTCATCAAGAGGCTTTTTAGTTCCTCTTCACTTTCTGCCATAAGGGTGGTGTCATCTGCATATCTGAGGTCTTAAGTAGCAATATGTCATGATCAGATGTGCTTATTGGAATGATCACCCAGACTTCATGTCTCCTAAGGTTGGAGGATAAATTAGAGGCTGGATTTGAAGTCAGCAACTGCTCAGCACTATTACACACTAAGGAAAGAAGGAAGCTAATATTTGCCCTTCTGTCTCCAGGGTTCTTGATCTCTGTAATCGGAAGTTCCATCCATCCAGTTGATCAAGTCAGGAACTTGGACATCTTCCTTACCCCTACCTCTGTATCACCAAGACGTGTAAAGCTACATCTTCAGCATCTTCCTTATGCGCTTATTTCCTCCCTGCCACCGCCAAGTTGACATCGTCATCATCCTCGGTGGCCTCCTAACTGGCCTCCCTGCCTCCCCGTGTTCTCCTTCTCCCAGATGTTCTCCAAGTCACAGCCAAAGGGGTCTTTGTAAAATTCAGACATCCTGACATTGCTTAGCAAAAATGCCTTCTGTGGCTCTCATCAGAAGTCCTGCCTATTTACACAGATGATAAATGTATAAAAAGGGTATAGAGCAGCATATGAGATCGCCAGAAGTTTGTTTGTAAGCTATCATATGGCAAGGGACATGACTTAGGTATCTCGGCCCATCTGTTGCCGTGTACCAAACCATCCCCAAACTCAGTGGCTTGAAACAACCACAACCAGAGATGATTTCTCATGACTCTGAGGGTTGACTGGGCTCTGCTGAGCAGTTCTTCTGCCCTACATGGTGTCAGCAGAGGCTGCTTTCGTTTAGAAGCTCAGTTCAGCTGAGATGACTTGCTCTCGTAGTGGGTGGTTGTTGGTCCTGGCTGTCAGCTGGGAGTTCAGTTGGGGCTGTCAACCTGACCATTCTGTTCTCTATGTGGTATCTCCATGTGGCGTGGACAGCTGGACTCCAACAGGGAGCATTTCCAAGGTGTGAACCTGGAAGCTGCAAATCTAAAGCCCAGTCTCGTGAGTTTTATGGCATCACTTTTGCTGAATTCTCTTCGTCAAAGCAAGTCACAGGTCAATCCATTTTTGAAATAGACTGTCTGTGGGAGAGGGCTTCCCTCGTAGTTCAGTCAGTAAAGAATCTGCTTGCAATGCAGGAGACCGGGGTTCGGTTCCTGGGTCAGAAGGATCCCCTGGAGAAGGAAATGGCAACCCACTCCAGTATTCTTGCCTGGAGAATCCCACGGACAGAGGAACCTGGAAGGCTACAGTCTATCGGGTCGAAAGAGTTGGACACGACTTAGTTAGTAAACCACCACTACCTCTTCATGGGAGAAGGGGCAAAAAAAATGTGCAGCCATCTTTGAATGTACCTTACCTGGATAACCTCCTAAATCATCTATATAGGGTAGGATTGGAAACTGATTGATCAGTTGATTCCATCATTTACTTATGTATTAATTTGGGAATCACTGACCTTGAAACAGATTTACAGTCTTCTTGGAATATGTGAGAAGGCAGCTCCATGTACTGAAGAGAGCTTGCCAAACCTGTGGTCAGACCTTATTTCTCCTATGACCTTAAGTAAGTCAGTTAGTCTTTTTGGATCTCAGTTTGCTCATCAGTCAAATGGGGACAACTCTGCCTACCAGTGAGAGTAACAACACCCAAATCCCAAGGTATCTCCAGGTTTCACTGGTCATGTCCTAGCCTTGTTGGTTAACCTTGAGCTGGTCTGACCAATTAGAAGAAAACTTAGTCAGTTCTCCAAAGAAATAAGTTTATTTTGGGGAAAAAGGGGAAAATTAAAAAACCTCTTGTGTTACTTTAAAGCAATTCCATTTGGAACAGTCAGAACACTATCAGCAAAGAAGACATTGCCTTTTTATTTTATAAAGATTGTTCATTGAAGAAAGTCCAAAATAGAGGTTGCCTCTAGGAGGACCAGGAATTAGAGGTAGGTGGAAACATCTATGCTTTACTGTTTACTCTAAGAGTTTTTTTCTGATGTACATGTGGTGTTTATCATTAAAAAAAAATAAGAATTTAAACGTGGGAAATTCAAATGTTGCAAGAGTTTCCTCTTGGTTGCAATTTTGCTGAGCACATAGTTGGTCATTGATACAGCTTATAGTTAAACACAAAGAGGATCAATTCCATTTTTCTTATAACAAGAAGTCTTGAAAAGATCACACAGAGTGGGACTCCCAAGGTCCTTTTCTCTTAACCCGCCTCAGCTTCCTCCCAGATCCTCTAATTCTGCAGGGCAGTGGCTCCTCTCAGTCAGGGTTCCTACTGCAATCAGAACATCAGCCTATTTATAATTCTAAAATCTAATCTATTGGCAGAAGGCATCTGGAGATATGTATGTACTGAGTCAAGGATTCTGATGGTCAATCAAAAATGGCATGGAAATGACAATCACATTATCTTACTGATGGCTTAGTAAGATAAGAGTTTTCAGGGATTTAACAACTTTCTATTTCAGTTCTAATATTTTGGTTAAAATTACTCAGAACTGTTATTTTATGGCAATATCTTCAATAGTGACCCCACTATGAATCAGTTACATGTAAATTACTTGATTAAAGGAAACAAGTAAATGTGATACTACATTTGTGTACATTACATGCGTAAAACCAACTATACCAAATATGAAAAATATTCACACTTAAAAAAAGAACTCCAGCCTATTTAAACAGAAAATAAAGTTATAAAAAGGGAATAACTGTTTTATAATGCCCTTGGGGAGCTTCTGTATTGTTCATTAAATGCCTGTTCAGACTGCAGACAGCTCAGGCCATGTCCCGTCATTGCTGGAGACGCTGCACCTAAACACCCATAGCTTCCTCACCACGCACCCTCTTTAGGAGTCCCTACTTCTGCCTGGCTAGATACTTTAATCCAGGATTTTTGGGTAGCCTAATGCCTGACTTTATTTTTTAAAGCAAGATCATGATGTGGGATATGTGCCTTGTGCTCAGTTGTGTCCAACTCTTTGTGAACCCATGGACTGTAGCCCACCAGGCTCCTCTGTCCATGGGATTTTCCAGGCAAGAATACTGGAGTGGGCTGCCATTTCCTCCTCCAGGGGGTCTTCCTGACCAAGGAATCAAACTCGTGTCTACTGCTTTGCGGGCAGATTCCTTACCACTGAGCCATTGGGAAAGATGTGATGTGGGATATATTACAAGTCAGTTGAGGAGGGGAGAGGAGGCCTGGAAGAAATATGGATGAAAGAGAGGAAAGAAGACAGGGAGAGAGGGGGAAAGGGGGCTGATGCTAGCGTTTTGCAGACTCTTCTCCAAAGCTTCTCTTCTTCCAGACCCTTGCTCCTTGCCTCAGGTTTCCCTTGCCCCTTCTCTCCTTTCAGCCCCCTGCTCTTGCACATTATACAGACTGGTGCAGATCAATACACATTTCTGTGAAGCCCAAGAAAAGGGGATGTTTTAAAAGCCTATCATCATCCCCCCACCCCACCACACATGCACACCTTGGGTCTGCAGGTCCTGTTAGTTCTGTGGAAATGATCTGTCTGATCACCCACCTCTCAGAGTCTCCACCACCGCCATCCTCGTCTTTCCAGATGGAAATTGAAATGGATGTGAGCCACAGTATGCAAATATTGCTTACAGTCCTTTAAAAAAAAAAAAAAAAAAAGGCTGCCCTTAAAAGTTTATCATGGGGGCTTCCCTGGTGGCTCAGTGGTAAAGATATCTCCCTGCCAATGAAGGAGACACGGGTTCAATCCCTGGACTGAGAAGATTCCACATGCCACAGAGAAACTAAGCCTGTGTGCCATAGCTATTGAGCCTGTGCTCTAGAGCCTGAGAGCTCTGGCAGCCTGGGAGTCCTGGGCAGCTATGGAGCCCACGGGCCACAGCCCTGAAGCTTGAGCGCCCTAGAGTCTGTGCTCTGCAACAAGAAACCCACTGCACCACAACTGGAGAGTAGCCCCTGCTGTCTGCAACTAGAGAAAAAGCCTGTGCAGAAATAAAGACCTAGCACGGCCAACAAATAAATAAAATTATTAAAAAATTAGAGTTTCTTGTGGCTCCTGATCTTTTTCTGTTCTTAAATCTTTTTTTCTAAAACCACCTCCAAGTGGCAGACAGACCCCCACGAAGTTGACCCTTATTCTTCCATGATAGCTCTGTTATCAGTTAAATGGTGTCACTCAAAAAGATAAGTTGGAAGCCAGGCTCACCCCCTCCCCAGCACCGACTTTAGAAAGCGAGGGTATTTGGAAATAGGGCTGTTGAAGATGTAATTAGGTAAGATGAGGTCAATCTGGAGTTGGGGGTGGGGGGGACCCTAATCCCATAAAACTAGTGCCTTAGAAGAAGACAAGACACACAGACACGTGGGAGAAGGTAGAGGCTGAGTGCCAGCTACGATCCAAGGAACACCGGAGATTGCCGATTACCACCAGGAGCTGAGGAGGGACCAGGACGAATCCCCCCAGGGGCTCAGAGGGAGCACGGCCTGCTGGCACTGAGACTCAGGTCTTCCGTACTCTGGATCTGAGAGAGAACAAATTCCTGGTGTTCTAAGCCCCCAGTGTGTGTGCTATGTTATGGGAAACTGGGGAACTCAACACAGCCCCCCAAAGTCATCTTTGATTCTACCTCTGAACAAGAGTCAAAAGGAACTGGGTGAGAGATGTCAACTGGCTCAAATTGAACAGAGTTTTGTAAGCAAAACATGTGTCCTTTCACCAGATGCTGAAAAGGCCTGCCTTCCTCTAAATGTCCTATCAAAAATACAGAGACATTAGAAGATGTAACATGTCTCTCTTTTTCTTATCCTCAAAAAAGCAGTTCTCAGGATAACAGGGTTGGAGGGCAAAATAGTGCAGAGGGTGGGCAAAGGGAGAACATGGGGTCTCAGAGTCACCCATCATCTGTCAGCTGCATGGTCTTGGGCGGGTGGGACCAGCCAGAGCCCTGGAGGAAAGGTCATTCACAGCAAGGGGCTAGAGGACAACCTGGGATGGGGAAGCCACAGAGGGAAGCTAGGAGCAGCCCCAGGGCTGGGGGACAAAGGGAGGAAGTCGAGTTATTAGAGGTTATGGAAAATTAAGTCATGGAAGGACACAGATCCTGGCGGGGCTCCCTCTTCATCCTGAACTTAGATTTTTCTCTGCCAACTGGGGGGTAAGACTACTGACCTGATAGACTTGTGAGTAGTTAGCCTGGTAATGAATTATAAGGGATGTAGTGTGATGCTTGGCACAGAACCGTGTCCTGCATAAACATATCACAGATACACAATGATGGCAGAATGAATATTTTTATAAGGCACACACATAATAATTGTCTTTTTGTAGAAAAAGGTCTCAAATGATCGACTTGGATAAATTATGCCTCCACTCTGTGTCATAAAAAGTACAGAGGGAATTGTACAGCATATTAGAGATAATTAACTCCAAGTACAATCAGGGCTGCCAGAATTCAGGAAGGATTCCTCTAGTCAATCTTGCCCTAAAAAGGCACCGAGGCACATGTACGGGGAAGGAAAATAGAAGCCAATTAATTCAAAACATTTGGTACCTTGTAGCCTCAAGAGGTTTAGATGGGAGCACTTAGTGACTGTGACTGAAATAGCAAGTGTGCTGGCGGCACGTGGTGGGCTGGACAGAGCATGTTCGGCCACCATCCAGAGGAATCCATGCTGGTGTCCATCTCCAGGCCCTGTGGACCCTCGATGCAGCACTAGGGCCAGTGGATTTGGAAGGGCGGTTGAGAGCAAAGGCTTTTTCTGTCTCTGGGGAATTATATTTGAATCTTTACCCAGTTGCAAGAGAAAAAGGAAGAGAACTTTCTTGGGGTCCTGCAAATGTGCTGGGTAATGGGCTAGGAGGCTCCTAGAATCCTCATAGTACGTGGACAGGCAGAAGAGGAAACATGCCCAGAGAGGACATGGGTCTTGTCCAAGGTCCTGTCACAGCCGAGCGGCCCAAGAAAAACCAGACTTAGGTTGTTTCACTCTCCACCATGTATGTTTCCTACCCCATCAGGAATCAAACAGGTCAGCTCTAGATGTAAGGCCTGGCCTTAACATTCACCCCCACAGAAACTATACCACACCAGTGGTAAACAAAATCAGATATCAAACCTTCACATAGCAAGAGAAACAGGGGACCTGGATTTAAATTCCAGTTCTACCTCTGCCCCAGAGGTTGTTACCACAATATTTCAGTGACTTGAATTTACACATATTTCTATTTCACATTTTAACACCTGAGAAACCAGAGCATAATTTACAATTAACAGCATGTCATAGGGTGATAGTGGTGATTCTTTCTTAGTGGTTCATAAAATAATGGTGTGCTTTATAATTGCCAGTGCCTTTATTTGTGAAATGTATGATTATCACTTTCATTTCTCATGGATGAGTAATAGCCTGGCTCACACATGAATCAGGAGTCTCCTGTCCATCTCCCTGACCTCCCCTCTTCCTAGAACACCTCCCTCTTGTACCATTTGCCTTCTTTTCCTGCCTCTCAATCCCAGCTCATGACGGTTTGTATTGGGTACTCTTGGTTGTCTTGTTAATACTCCTCACCCCCCGCCAACAGAATTCTGATTTGGATAGATGTGTCCACTTGTGGGGGTAGACAGAAGGGTTATCCTATATCCCATTGTGTTTAGATACCAAATCTAACCATTCAGTTCAGTTCAGTTGCTCAGTCATGTCCGAGTCTTTGCAGCCCCATGGACTGCAGCACGCTAGGCCTCCCTGTCCATCACCAACTCCCAGAGTTTACTCAAACTCATGTCCATTGAGTTGGTGATGCCATCCAACTGTCTCATCCTTTGTCATCCCCTTCTCCTCCTGCCTTCAATCTTTCCCAGCATCAGAGTCTTTACAAATGAGTCAGTTCTTTGCATCAGGTGGCCAAAGTGTTGGAGTTTCAGCTTCAATATCAGTCCTTCCAATGAATATTCAGGACTGATTTCCTTTAGGATGGACTGGTTGGATCTCCCTGAAGTCCAAAGGACTCTCAATAGTCTTCTCCAACACCACAGTTCAAAAGCATCAATTCTTTGGTGCTCAGCTTTCTTTATGGTTCACCTCTCACATCCATACATGACCACTGGAAAAACCATATCCTTGACTAGACAGACCTTTGTTGGCAAAGTAATGTCTCTGCTTTTTAATATGCTGTCGAGGTTGGTCATAACTTTTCTTCCCAGGAGTAAGCGTCTTTTAATTTCATGGCTGCAGTCACCATCTGCAGTGATTTTGGAGCCCCCCGAAATAAAGTCTCTCACTGTTTCCCCATCTATTTGCCACGAAACGATGGGACCAGATGCCATGATCTTAGTTTTCTGAATGTTGAGTTTTAAACCAACTTTTCACTCTCCTCTTTCATTTTCATCAAGAGGCTCTTTAGTTCTTCTTCGTTTTCTGCCATAAGGGTGGTGTCATCTGCATATCTGAGGGTATTGATATTTCTCCCAGCAATCTTGATTCCAGCTTGTGCTTCTTCCAGCCCAGCATTTCTCATGATGTACTCTGCATAGAAGTTAAATAAGCAGGGTGACAATATACAGCCTTGACGTACTCCTTTTCCTATTTGGAACCAGTCTGTTGTTCCATGTCCAGTTCTAACTGTTGCTTCCTGACCTGCATATAGGTTTCTCAAGAGGCAGGTCAGGTGGTCTGGTATTCCCATCTCTTTCAGAATTTTCCACAGTTTATTGTGATCCACACAGTCAAAGGCTTTGGCATAGTCAATAAAGCAGAAATAGATATTTTTCTTGAACTCTCTTGCTTTTTCAATGATCCAGCGGATGTTGGCAATTTGATCTCTGGTTCCTCTGCCTTTTCTAAAACCAGCTTGAACATCAGGAAGTTCACAGTTCATGTATTGCTGAAGCTTGGCTTGGGGAATTTTGAGCATTACTTTACTAGCGTGTGAGATGAGTGCAAGTGTGCAGTAGTTTGAGCATTCTTTGGCATTGCCTTTCATTGTGATTGGAATGAAAACTGACCTTTTCCAGTCCTGTGGCCACTGCTGAGTTTTCCAAATTTGCTGGCATATTGAGTGCAGCACTTTCACAGCATCATCTTTTAGGATTTGAAACAGCTTAACTGGAATTCCATCACCTCCACTAGCTTTGTTCATAGTGATGCTTCCTAAGGCCCACTTGACTTCGCATTCCAGGATGTCTGGCCCTAGGTGAGTGATCACACCATTGTGATTATCTGGGTCATGAAGATCTTTTTTGTATAGTTCTTCTGTGTATTCCTGCCATCTCTTCTTAATACTTAATATCTTCTGCTTGTGTTAGGTCCATACCATTTCTGTCCTTTATTGTGCCCATCTTTGCATGAAATATTCCCTTGGTATCTCTAATTTTCTTGAAGAGATCTCTAGTCTAACCATGAGTAGTGCCACCTCTTTCACTTGTGATTGGTTTGGGATTGGGTTTGTGACCCATTTCTGGTTTAAGAAAAGTGTCCTGTGGTGGGGACGGTGTCCCAGGGAAATTGTCTTCCCTTTTCAAAATGACATAGCAGAAGTTTTCTTCCTTCCATCTCCTAGACACAGGTCCAAATACACCTGGAAGTGTATTTGGATGGCTACTGACAGCCATCCTACAACCATAAAAGGGACCCAGCCTTGGGATGCTGGGGCTGGCAGAGAGTCACGTGGAAGATCCCACATTCTAAAGACATGGTGAGCACTGCTGTGTCCCCCACTCTTCGCCTTTGTACTTGAGAACTCCCAGGCAGGGAAGTCAGAAACTTCCTTAATATTTAAGCCACATTGAGTCAGGTTTTCTGTTATTTTCCGCTGAAAATGTGTGCACAGTCTCAAATTACTTCCTCTTGCTTGACCCTCTCCCTTGGGCTGGCTCCAGCCCATCCTTCAAGTCCACCTCTGGAGTCACTCCTTGTCACCTCCCTGTAGCAAGAGCACTTTGCTGGACATACCTCCTGCCAATCATGCCATCTCATCCTGTCCTGTCTCTTGCAGAACACTTGGGATTCATGAAACCTCTGGTTTAGGGACCATAATCTTTTCCCCCAAACTGGAATGCAGGTCCCCTGAGGGCCATTCATTACCTCACTTTCTAGGACTTAGCCCAGTGCCTGGCATGTAGCAGGCATTCAAGAAATAATTTCTGGGTGAATGAGAAGTGGAGAGCTGGCATTCCAAACCGAGGCATCTCTCACTTGTTAGCCACCACCTTTCAGAACTCTTCCCCTCCCTCTGTTCAAATTCAGGTTCCTTCTTTCCCTAGCAGCGTGGGCCCACCAGCTCTAGGAGGCAAGCTTCGGTTGGTTAATCTCACTGACATTTCACCCTAATCATCAGCATTCTGTCATTGCACTCAAACCCTTAAAAAACAGACAACCAACACATAAGCAGCTACCTGGTTTGCAGTTGGTTTCTCTGCCCTTGCTGTCCATGATCCCTAGGCTGAGATTCCAGGCCCAGGACTGGAATGGCTTTCTCATCCTTTGGTGCATCTCCTTGCCCTCTCTCTAGAAGGCCCTACCTGATCTGCTGCGGAGGGACAAAGACTGTGTAGGCAACGAGTCCCAAGAAATCCATCAGAAGATGGAAATTGTAACTCCGACTAGAAAAGTGCTCTTGCTCCAGGCAGTGATTGGAAGAGAACCTTGGTTTCCTTTCTCTTTGGATTCCAAGATCTTTTCAATAACCTGTTACTTCTCTTAGATGGAGACAGACAAAACTGGGATAAGACCCCCCAAGTTGCCATTACCTCCAGGGTAACCGAGAACATGTCATTTAAATTCTGTGAGCCTCTATTTACCCATCTGCCTATTTATGCTCAGCCAGCCTCATGGTCTCGTGTGTGTATGTGTTTCTTAGAAGATCATGCAAGGACTGGTATAATGTTTATATAAACACCAAAGCAGCTTATTCTTTAAGGCCAAGTTCAATGTCCATCTATATCAGGCATTTAAAAATTTGATCTCATATAAACATGCATTGCTGTCCTTGAAAGATGTTTAACCTGAAGCATCCATTGTCAGTTTGCCACATCTGATGGACCATTTCTCCCAACTCCAGGACATCTGGTGCCAGTGCTGACCCATTAGCTTCCTTGCCTGTCCCCAGAGCAGAGAGATCTGTCCTCCAGCTTGATCCAGGCCACCATGAAATATTTAAGCAGCTCTGACAGCTGATAACTTATTTTGACTGGATTCTGCTAGCATTGTGGATTGGATTACAGATGAGAGGTCTGACCAGTTAAGAGAAGTCAGAGGTCTGAAGCAGGGCTGCTTGCAACCTGGAGTGTGTGCATGCATGCTCAATCGCTCGGTCGTGTCTGACTCTTCGCAACAACACTGGACTGTGGCCCGTCAGACTCCTCTGTTCATGGGATTTTCCAGGAAATTCTGGATTTCTCAGAATACCATAGTGTGTTGCCATTTTCTTCTCCAGGGGAATCTTCCCTGCCCAGGGATTGATCCTGGGTCTTCTGTGTCACTTGCTTTGGCAGGCAGATTCTTTACCACTGCACCACGTGGGAAGCCCATACAATATGGAGAATGAACACAAAAAAACAAATTGCAGCTTAGGAAGTTACTTTTTCAAAAAATGTAGACCTTGTAAGCTCAAATTTGTTGCAGCCCCCAAAGCAGTGGCGGAGACCTGAGAGCTGATTCTGGAGAGCAGAGAACTGCAGTTCTAAGAGTCGTAAAAATCTGGGTTCAAATCCAGCCTGGCCCTTTTCTACCTCCATTCCCCTGCTGAGTTATTGAGTCGTACTGAGACCCGGTTTCCCTGTCTGTAAGTCGGGGAAAATAAGGCTTACCTTCCAATGTTGCCATGAGGCCTCAAAGTGATAAGGTTATTTGGAGCTACCTGGTAGCTTCTTACTTTATGTAAATTTCCTTCTCCCATCTAATTTGGGGCTTCTTATCTAAGTCAGCTTTAGAGACAGACAGGCATTACCTGATGGATATAGGATCCCCAGGAAATGGAACCAAATTCACTCTATACAGACACTTGGAACTTACCCCATACCCCTAGGATTTCTTTACCATTCATCTCATCCCCCACAAAGGATCTGAGACTGTTGACTACGAAGTGTGTTTATATATACTCTGTTAATAAAACAGGAGCAGGAATAAGAGCAACCCGTGTTTACAGAGCACTTACTGTATACCAGATCCCAAGCTAAGTGCCTTACCCTCATTAATGTTTTTCCAAAGATGAAAAAGAAGAAAAAAAAAAAAAAAGAACACTCCAGCAAGCAAGTGAACACAGATCGCTAAGCAATGGCGGCCCGTTTCTGCCTGAGTTCAGGGTCATAGTTATAAAATAAATTGTTTCGATAGCAGAAGAAAAAAAGGGGGGGATTGGACTAGAGAGCTTTAGAGTCACAATAACAAAAATAATTTTTCCTCCCGGAGTCCCAGCAGTAAAAGTGTTTCTGTAGCTGGGAGTTCACAGCCATAAAATCTAAATGTCAGCAGCTGCCGCGATGCTGGGTCACATGCTACTTCTCTGACGGCCGGCCATCAGCTCTGACATCGGGGCAAAGCATCCAAGGTATTTTTTTATCCTCTTTATCATCTGTCTCAGCCAGCATTATGATGAAGTCTCTCAAGGCAAAGGTTACAACTTCAAAGCCATTCACCTATCACCCTTGTGGTTCCCTCAGGGGGCTATGTAAGGGGGCCAACTGTATACTCTAAATTATCCATCTGTTTATAGCCAGTTTGCATAATGGACACTTATGCTGTAGGAGAAAATTCTGCAGTTGAAGGCCCAAGGTCTCTCTGAGCTCCCTAGCAGCTCATTCCCAAAGGGAAACTTGGTGAAGTCCAGAGAGTGTGGGTGCTTTGTCTTGGCTCTTTTGAAGTGGGCACCATCTACCAGGCTTTGCCATGGTTAGTTGCTTTTGATTTGACAGACCCTAGACTCCCCTCCCATCACCTGCAGAATGTGTCAGTCTCTGTCTACCTGCCCAGATTCCACACCCACCATTTCAAGGAATCTTGACAAGTCCCCCATGAGGTAGACAGTGCCAACCCCTTGGACAGATGAAGAAAAGGAGGCTCAAAGAGATAAGGTGAGCGGTCCGATCTCACTAAGCCAGCCAGTGGCAGAGCCCAGGCCAGACCCCAGGTCTCCTGACTCTACTGCAGCTTCAGAGGGTCCAATGCAGGGCTTCACTGCACACAGGGAGCTGAGGCTCAAACCCAGGGCTCTAGTCTTGGGTTCAGCACTCACCCTGTAACACTACACGACATCCTAGCTTCCGTGCATTCATGTGATCAATATTTGCTGCCCACTTTTCAAACATCAGGGTCTACTGGAGGTCCTGAGAATGCAGCTGTGAACAAGATAGACAGGGTCTGTGTTTCTTGGGCTCACCTTCTAGCAGGGGAGGGAGACTCTAAATATAAAGAAGCTGATAAACTGACAATCACTGTGGTTGGGATGAGTCTCATGGTGGAAGTATGCAGGGGCTGTGGAGAGAAGAAGGGATGAGGGTGTGGGGTCATTGCTTTAGACAGGAGGTCAGGGAGGGCTTCTCTGAGGAGGTGACATTATCTGAGAATGGCATGATAAGCAGGGGGCAGATACCGGAGAGAGAACAGGATGGGGGAGGGACTGAAGGTGGGAGGCTGTGTGACAGGGAGTGATAGAAGGTTGTGTGTCCAGAAGGTCATGAGTGAGGACAAGAAGGGCTTGGGGTGAAAGCTGGGCTTGAGGACATATGGAGGGGCTGGATATTGTCCTATGAGCAGCACAGAGACACTGAAGGTTTTAGGCATGGAGGTGACATGAGCAGATTTGCATTTTAGAACGATTACTCTTAGCTGCTGCTGCTGCTGCTGCTGTTGTGTGTGTGTATATGTGTGTGTGTGTGTGTGCGTGCATGCACATGTGTGCTGGGGGTGGGGTGGGGTTGCAGGTGAGTGTCAGAGAAGGCAGAGAGATGCTATTGTGGGGGCCCCAACATATCTGGACTAGGGTGGTGGTAACAAGACTTGGAAGAAGGGGGCAGATTTGGGTCACACTTGAAAACAAAATTATCAGGACTTAGGGATGGTCTGAAAGTGAGCAGTGAGAGAGCAGGAGGTGTTCAGAATGACTTCCAGGCTCTGGGCTCAAGCATACCGGGTGTGGAATAGACCTTCTATTTTGGGGCTGTCAGGATGGGACCATGAGGGCAGGGACGGGGGAAGATCAAGGGCCCTGCTGGGAGGCTTGAGTTTTGAGTCCCACCCTGCCCTGGGAGCCCTTCCAGTAGCAACCAGACCCGTCCGCCCACAGAGCAGGCAGATAACCATCCTCACGGTGCCCAGAGCCTTCCGGGAGCCCCAGCCAGCCAGGCTCTGCAGCAGCCAGGGCACTGCACTCTCTAGATTGGGTTCCTGGAAAAACTGTTCAATTATTGATAAGGAGTCCTCCTGCCGTCAGTGAAAGATGACGAAGCTCTCTTCTAGCTTAAGTAGTGCCTCTCTGCCCTGCAGATCTGGGTCCTCCAGCTCTGCAGTTGGAAGGTGGGGGTAGAGGGGGAAGGGGCAGTGAAATGGCCACAAGGAAACCCTCAGCACAGAATAATAACAGTGAGAATACTGGGATAACTAACAGCTTCTGAACACTTGCTGTGCGCTAGGCAGGGTTCCAAGGGCCACATATTTGTTAAGAACTCTAAGAAGGAAGTCCTATAATTATTCCCACTCTACAGGTGAAAAAGTTGAGGCAAAGGGCAGTTAAATAAGTTGTTCCAGGTCACTTGGCTTGCAAATGGCGAAGCCAGGTTTAAATCCCGACAGTCTGGCTCCAGAGTCCCTGAAAGCCTCACTTCTCTCAATTGTCTCCATGTGCTAACCCTGGTGGGGAGCTGGAACTCACAGCAATGGGGACTATTTTGCCTCTCCTCATTTAAAGGGAATTCATTAGCTAGAACAATGTGGGAAATATTTAACTAGGCTCCTGTTAGGGGCTTATATTCACTATTTAATTTGATTTACTAGCCCTCTGTAAAATGAAGACTCTTGCCGTGCCTATTTTATAGATGAGGAAACTGAGGTTAAGAGACATAAGAGGTTTTATCAAAGATTGGGCAGCTAGGAAAGAACAGATCTAGAATTTGGGCCTTGGTTATTTAACTCCAAGGGCAGAAACCTCTAACTTCTATAGGTAGATGGATATCACATCTATAAATTGGTCCGGTTCATTGAAAAGAATCTTACTGCTTGGACACAGAGCTAGGATGTGCATTCTGACGCTGTGAGGTGGACCGTATGAGCGTGTCCATCCTCAGAGAAAGCCCAGGGAAAGATCCACTCAGAAGCTCAAATTCCAGCTGCTTCCTTGTTTTTGTTTTTCTGATTTTAGGGGCGTGCCTGTCTTTTCCTGGCCTTAGAAGAAAGGAAGTTAGACCCCAGACCCATTTCTCTAACCTTCCATCAATTTACTGCTTTGAAATAGTTTGTTGTCTCTCTCTGTTTTGCTCTCTTCAACTATTTTCAATACCCTTCCTTGTCCTCCTCCCTTGCCTTCTTCCTCATTCAACCAGAGACACTGATGAAGCATTTTCTCGGCAGCAGCTTCAGTGTTGAGCAAAGATCACTCATAGCGGGGCTACACAGCCCGTGCTCAACTCCCAGCTCTGCCCGCGACCTTGGGCAAGTTCTTTCCTGCTCTGTGGCCTTGTGCACATTCTCCCCGTCCCTGCCGCCCTGCTCCTAGCCTCAGTAGCTTCATCTGTAAGATGGGTTAATTGTACCGTTGTCTCCACATGGGTTGCTGCAAACAGGAAAGCTGGTTGTGACTGTGATAATGTAGGATACGGAATGCGGTGTGCAACCAGTTCTCACAGTGCGTGCTGATGAACGCTGAGACTGGGTGTGAGAGGAGACACAAGAGTCAGACACAGACACTGTCCTTGAAGAGCTCCCTGCCTGAAGGGGAGACAGGGCAGAAATCAACAAGGCAGAGTGTGACAAGGGCCCTAGGAAGAGGCACTTAAAGTGTCCTAAGGACTAGCAGGCATTCTCGTGGAAATGCCTCAGTTTCTAAACAGCCTAGAAACACATTCCTTCTCTCTCTCTCTCTCTCTCTCTCTCTCTGTGTCTCTCTCCCTCTCTGAGGGGTCAGGAAGATGTTTTTCTAGGCCAGATTCAAATCTGCCCTGAATCCTCTGTAAAATAGGGCAGAAGGTAATGAGCAGGAATCGAGGTGATCCTACCTGTGATTGGGGCCAGCAGGTTTAGAAGCAGCATAAAGCTCCCTTGGGCTGGTGTCATCCATGGGCAAGAGCCAGAAGTCCAGATCTGCTCTGAGTCCCCACTCTGCTGTGTGATGTTGGACCAACAGCCCAGCACCCGGAAGCCCCCGGCGTATCACCTGTAAAGCACAGTTAACAACAGCAGCTCTACCTACAGGGTTGCTATGAGGATTGTGAGAGCTACATGCAAGTCCAGCACATATGGAATATGCGTAACAAGGACCACCTTTCATTCTGGTTTTGATGAGTGGGGGTGTGCCTGGGCCTCTTCTGAGACAGGTGGATATTATTGGCCAATTAGAATTTTGGCAGCTCCATTGCAGGACTACTAAAGGGTAGACACTTGACAATTTCATGTTTTTAGTATTCGACAGAGGAAACTGTCAGCAATAGGTGTGCTCTGAATCAATGGGAGCAAGCCAATTATGCGACAGCCAGGCTCCTGTATCCAATGTAGAGCCAAGTTCAGGGGCAGAATCCAGCATCCATCTGACCTGATCTCATGATCATATTGCAGGGTGGGTTTTGGGGAGTCTAAACAGGAGGATACCCACGAGTGATGTAGTTGGCAGCAGCCATCCAACTGGGATGGGCACCATGAACAGGCCAGCAGCATCAGTAATGTTCAGAGTTTAACAAAGCTCTCTCTCTCTCTCACATACACACACATACACACACACACACAAGCTCCACTGAGCTCATTCAAGCAGTCTGCTCATGCATAGGCATAAAGTTACTGTTCAGTGCCCAAAGTATATCTTCTGAGCAGGAAAGGAAAGAGCATAGGCCAGGGAAGTGGAAGTCTGTTCAAATCCAGGCTCTACCTGTTTCATCTCCCTAAGCCTCAGTTTCCTCATTTGTAAAAATGGAGATGATAATGGGGGCTGTAGAGAATATTAAATTAGAGAATTGATGTGAAAATGACCTAACGCTGAAATTGGAAAGTGGTAGAGATTTAATAAATGCTGGTTAAATTGGAACACACTGAGGACTAGAAGGAGGACCTATAGATTAAACGAATATTTTTGAGATCCAACTGTATGTCAGTTTCGTGTCGGGTACCAGGCATATGCAGATGAATAAAACATGCCATCGTGGGGTCTATATTTTAAATAGTGCATACAAACATCAGGAGAGACATCACAGAAGTGAAATTTATGCCAGGTTTGAAGTACACAAATGGGTTTGTAGTCAGAGACACTCCTACACTTGTGTTTTGGGCTACTTCTAGCTTTTAAGAGCTCATAGCTGTAGAGAAAAAAAAATGAGGTTCAATAGTTGATTCACTTTGAACTGGTTAAGTGCTGACAGACAGAAGGTGAGGTCAGGCCCCAAGCCTGGCCAGAGGGAGTCTAGTGATGTACCAGCCATCCACCTCCACAATCCCAGGAACAGACCGTTAAGGTCCTAAACTATTCTTTGCCTTTCAATCTCCAGTCCTGGTGGTAAGGGGCAACAGCCTCTATGTGGTTCCAGTTGAGAACTAGTGTTCCTGAAATCTTCCCTCTGCCCATCCAGACCACACTCCGCGCTCTTTCACCCTGCTCTATGCCTGCTCCAGGTGGCTGACCTGGTGGATCTGAATCAATGAAGCACCTTATCCTCTGGTTAGGCTCCAAAAATGGGGAGCCTGAAGAGGGGATGGGGAGGCAGGAGGAAATTGAGGTTGGGGATATTTATTCCCCTGCCTCTGCCCTGCTGGGCTGTGTGGGTTGGGGGAGTCCCTCTATCCAAGGCCACAGCTCCTCCCAGGTGGGACTCGCCACACAGTACTCTGTCTCAGGGTTCAGGTCACCACTTTGTCCCCCTCTCCCTTCAGGCTTAGGGCAGGTGAGAGCACTCAGCTATTACCAGCCTCCGGGGAACTGCACCATCTTTGTGGTTCCCCCACACCTTTGTAAATGGCTCCTTTATTAAACTCTCCTTGAGTCGCCTAATTTGAGCATGCCATCTGCTTCCTGCCAGCCCCTGACTGGCACCTCTAGGTTCTCAGCCTGGAGATCATTTTGCTCTGCGCATATATTTTTCCGGCCCAGTGGAAAATAAGGTTGGAAATTTGGCCACGATGAAGCTGCCCTTCGAAATCTTTGCACATCCTGTTTGCTCTTTGGTTTGGACCAGCCAGAGTCTCTTTTCTTCCCAGCTCTAAGGAAAAGTGGTTTTCAAGCCTTGTCTGAGATTAGGAACCTCAAATGCATGTGTGAACAGAATTCACATGAACCACTGGGGCCTATTCAACTACCAGGCATGGAGGTTCTCAGAATTAATTTGCAGTTATACATGCCATGCCCTCAGGAGAACACCTGGTAAACAGTAAGCATTCTTAACCCGATTTGGTCGTATCACTGGCTTGACTTTATTCCCTAACGACTCACAGATCCACACAGATACTGTCTCAAACATCCATTCTGCTCTGTCGCCTTGTCATTTTACATCTGCAACATGTAGAAATATAATTCACTTTTATTTGAACTCCTGTGGTAGAGTGGGATTGACAGTGACTAGTCATGCTCACTCTACCCACTCCCTGCCTCATTTACCAACTTGTGACCCTGAGCCAGTCACTTAAGGCCCCTGTTAAAGCCTGTCTCCTCGTGTGTGAAGTGTATACAATAAGGGTCCCAACCTTAGATGTGTTGTGAGGATTCAGTGAGTCAGTGTGTAGAAGAAGTTACATAGGCTTATTACAATTATTCAATCCTCACAGCCGTCCCAGAGGTATATGTGATTGTCAGAGCTCTGCAGATCTCTCTGACTCCAAAGCCTGGTGATAGCACACTGCTTATAAGGCTGTGGGGATTATCTTTGGGAACAGAGTTCTAGGAGGGATGTAATGAATATATTAACAATGGCTGCCCTACCATGCTTGCCAGGAATTATGCTAAGGACCTTACATACGTTATCCTGGTTTCAATTTCCAATGATGTAACCAGGAAACCATTATTAACCTCATTTTAAGTGAGGAAACTGGGGCACCGAGGGTTAAATTACACACGTAGGGTCATGCATATTAAGCAGCTCTGGCAGGATGATATCATGGTCTCCCTTGACTCAGACAGTCATGTTCTTAACCAAGAAATGACAGGACCATGCTTCTCAACTGACAAAACTCAGGGATCCTCCAGAAACCTGTCTGGGGGGATTCTGCCCTGCAAACTCGATCCTAATATAAACAAGGTTGGCATCAGCCTCTGCTGCAGCAGTGAGGTGCATAGCTTAGCACTGAGGCTGGCAAACGCAGCATCTGATGTAATCTATTCCATTACTGAATGCGCAGAAGCCCACGTTAAAAAAAAAAAAAGAAAGAAAGGCTGTAGAAATGGTACGAAGGCAGGAGGCCCAGAACCCAGCCAATTGCAGAGCAGCAGCTGGCATTATCCAAGCTGAGCACGATGGCCATCAAACAGGAAGCAGGGGAGGACCCTAACTGCCGAGCTCATCGCCATCCCTGCCTGTAGGACAGTGAAGGATGAAGACACTTTGACAAGGCCCAGTTCAGCGGGGAGCCCATAGGCAGGCCCAGCTGTACAGAGCAGCGCCACTGCCCCAGAGGGGACCATATGAGGGGACCCCAGTATACAGTCCGTCCTCTGTGTGTGCCGTCAACACCCCACTCTGCCTGCCTGGACCGGCTGCCTGCACCAGGGAAGGGGGAGATGACCCTGTGTCCCCCTGAAAAACCTTCATTCACAGAGGACAGATGGACAAAAAGCAACAGGAAAATAAGATCTGGCTTCATCCAACACAAAAGAGGGACAGCGTGTGTCAATCCCAGCATGAGAGACCTGGGACAAGGCTGATAAGGGAAGGGCCCTCCTGCAAAGGAATGCCAGTAGGACCCAGCAGCGGGCAGCTGCCACTATGGAGGGCTGGAGTTTTGCTGGAACCAGCTCCAAAGGGGATGGACATCTTCCGGCCGGGTTGGCTTCAGGAACCGGAAGCTCTGGATTCCACAGCTAACTCGGCTTTCTGACTGGGCTTCCAGCCATTGAGGTAGTCCTCTGTGACCCCGCACCTGGGCATGTTTGATTGGTCTAGGTGGGGAGAGTTCAGCTGACCAAGATAGACCAATCAGAATCTGGCTGGAAGGCACACCCCTCCCCCCAACATACACAAGGGCAGCGCTTGTTTTGGTTCTTTTCCCCCTATTTTGTGGATTGCTAAATCCCAAGTGCCTAAGATTATGCCAGGCACAGATACTTAGTATATACTGAACTGAATCTTTCCCTGCACTTTGAATCAGGCAGCCATGATCTGCAAAAGGATTGAGAACTGTGCAATGCGAAAAGGAGGAGAAGCAAGAAGCAGAAAGCAGGGATGCAGGCAGAGAGTGGCGGAACAGGCTTCCAGAATACATCCCTGTATCCTTATGACAATGTTTCCCTCCCCTCGTTCTCCTTAAGCTAGCTTGAGTGGGTCTTGATATTTAAAACCAAGTCATTCTAACCCCAAACATCACGTCCCCTTGATGTCCTTCCCCAAAAGGATTGGTGAAAATTCCTGTGAACTCTTGAAGTATTTTTAGCTGCAGATACTTGGACAACTTTAGCCTTTGTCTGATCTGCCTCCTGAGACAGCGAGGTGGGAAGGCGTGATGGCACTCCAGAGCCTGACTGCCTGGCTCCCAGCCCTGGCTCCTCCCCATCCATCCTGCATCAGATTATCTAACTTTCCTGAACCTGTTTCTTCCCCTGCAAAATGGACATTATAATGGGACTTACTTCATTGTGGGTTAGTCTGAAAATAGAAAGTGTTTTGCACAGTCCTTAGCCCATGGTTAGTGCTAGCTCAGTAAAAACAATGCATCTAATACATTGAACAAGCAGGATTCTTATAAAAGTAACTTGATTTTTGTCTCCAATTTTCCTTTAAACATATTCAGGGCATGCAATCTGTTCCTCATTCTAGAATCAGATTATGAGCAGTCTTATGAGTTTTCTAATCACTGTTAGGTAACAAAAAGCTCCTGTGGTCACTTCAAGTCAGGGCAACTGTCTTAATTCATTACTTCTCTCCTTTTTCTGCCAGGGCCTGGTGCCAGCAGGATCTTTTGGGTTAGGTCTATCTGCTCCTCCCCTAGCTGACTAACCTGATTTCTGGTCCCTGCAAGGATCACGTGGGGACAGAGAAGGAAAGTGAAAGGATAGGAAAATTCTCAATGGTCTGGTGTGTTGAAGACTGGTGTTCCCCTCTCTGAGTCTGACAGATGTTTGAGGTTGACAGTTTCGCACCCGGGTTTTCTGGAAAGGCTTCTGCTGGACCATCTATGATGACAAGTCCAAGCTTTCCATGTGGCCAGTACCTATCTTGGTCTCGGCCTTCAAGGACTTCCTTCAGGACAGGATCTCTTTCACAAATTCCCCAGGCTGACATTCCTACTGCTGTTCTGAATGTAACAACTCCCCAGGCCCCAATGCCCAGCCCCCACTTTTCTTATCTCTGACCTGCCATGGGCCATGTCCCTCCTTGCCCTTCTCTGCTGCCCCTGGAGCTTCCGTGAGCACAGGTCAGGCCCACGGGTGCTGCCTGATGCCTCTTCATTGCAGCACACAGCTTCCTGGGGAAGAAGGCTTGTGAGGGCTCTGTGCCTTGCCTTCTGCTGCCTGGCACTTGGGCTGTGGACCTTCCATGGCCCAGGGATACTCCTGACTCAAGGGATGTCCTAAAGGCCTGCCTGGAGAGGCAGCAGGCTCCTCGATACAGAGCTAAAGCACAGACGGGAGACTTCCTTGAAGCGGCTCGAGGCAGCCAGCTCTGTGACTGGCAGCTGGGTTCAGAGAAGCAGCCAAAGAAAAGCCTTGCTTCCTTTACACATAAAGCGTCCATTCTCAGCCACACACACTGGCACAGATACTCACGGACCAGCGCCTCAAAGGGCCGGACAATGAAACAGACACAGGCAAGAGCAAGAGGCTTTTTTTCTCCCTTCCAAAGGCAAAACTCAGAGAATACAAAACACATATACAATTTGCATGTGAGCTGACATTTTTATAGGAAAGGCAGAGATTTCTTGTGCCAGAGTTTTGGGGCAGATGGCTGGGGGAGGTGTCTATAAAGACAGCTTTATAGCCTGTGGCCACTTCCTCATAGTGATCAGCTCATGGACCAAAAATACACACCACAGCAGCTCCCTTTCTCCCCAGGTTTCTGATCTTCTACCCATCTCCCTCTCTCTTCTCCCTCTCTCTCCATTACTGGTACTTTCTAGTGGCCAGCCCTGGGCTAGCTTTAGAGATGCATGACTTTCAAATTTGCCCTGCAGGGGCTCACAGTTATGTAGGGGAGATAGGAGAGGAAAAACTGAAGATGAAAATGCAGGATGATGAAGTAAAGATGGAGATGCATGCAGAGTTCTGTGGGAGCTCAGAGTAGGGTAAGGGAAGGAGGGATTGGGTGGGGCAGGGTGGGGGGAGGATTTTCATGGTATTATGAGGGCTTGGTCATTAGACAAACATACTTCAAGAGTAGGGATAGCAAGAGATTGAGGAGAACTATTGAGATCTCTTTATCTCTGGTTCCTTAGAGGCCCAGAGTGGTCAGGAGACATTTGTTGAATGAATGAAGTGGAGGCAGTGGGATGGGGAGTCATAGAGGATGATACTGAAGAGCATCAATAAGACAATAAGAATCCTGGAGTAGGTAGCCATTCCCTTCTCCAGGGGATCTTCCCAACCCAGGGATTGAACCCAGGTCTCCTGCATTGCAGGCAGATTCTCTACCGTCTGAGCCACCAGGGAAGCCCAAGACAATAATGGAACTGCTGTTTATTGTCGTCTACTGTGTTCTGTCTTGCCTGTCAGAGGGCAATGAATTGCCAAGATTAGAGGAGCGAAGATACATATGAAACACCTAAAACAGTTCCTGGCACATAGTAAGTGTTATATCGGTGTTAGTTATTGTCATTCCAAAGTTACAAATACACATGTGGAAACAGAGAAATATGATGACAGTCTGGACAGCTGGGCCTGTCTGACATCAAATCCCATTCTCTTAGCCCATACCCTGCAGTAGGACTGTTTCACTTATGTGAATTGTACTATACAAATTAAAACAACAGCAACACTTTGATTTTCCATGGCCTGCTCCTTGGAGTATCTATGGGGTAGAAGCCTGACTCATCTCTGTTCCTACAGGCCTCTCATGGCCAAAGCAGTTCAGTGTGATTTCCACACAAGCTCCTAAATGAAAGCTCCTATACTCCATTTGGGGCTCAATCAAAGAAACCATGGTTTGGCCCCCAAATGGAAGCTAAGCCATCTTACCATACTACGCACAAGTAAAGGTGTTTGCTAGAGTGCTTTTTACAATACACATTGCAGTATAGACTGTCATGTATTGTTAAGGGGCAGTTGTGCTGTGTACAGCCTCCTGGGTTAGGAATGGTCAGCTGGTACTGGGTTAAAGGTCCTTGGCTTGATGATCATCCTTACCTGTCTTGGAGTATCTGGAATCTTCTGATTCCAAGTGGCCAAAACACTTAGATTTTGTCTGAAACCCAGTATTGGTTTTCCCAGCTTGGGAATACAATGAAAACCTAATGAATCCCACCTGGATGCTACCCCTGGTTCTCCACTGCCAGTCTTTTTGTTATTAACCTTCGGACCTCAGAAATGAAGTCTCCTTAATAGAATTGGAAGATTCTCTCCAGGACAAGAAGGTACTTCTGGGCTGACACTCTTTCTCTTGACAATCTGAACATCAAAATTCAATCCAGGATTAATAGCCATCACCTGGACTCATATTTCCAAAGTGACTCAGAGAGGCACCAAATAACATCCAAATTTTACCCTACATGGTGAGAAAGAAATAAAAATAAAATTAGGCTACTTCAACATTAGTCTCTCATGAATGTATCTTATATTTTTCTTTAAAAGACTAATGTGCGGAGGACCCAGGAAGCCGTATTTGTGTGCATTCATTAAGTCCCCTACTCTGAAACACATTCTGGGACTAATTATTTTTTAACTAACTAATCAGCATGTTTCATTCATAAATTGGGATTTATCAGTATACCACATGAAAGCAGAGAACATATTATTCTTTTAATTTGGTTAATATGCAAAAAACACCCTGTGTTTGTAATGACCTGCTTTCACTGAATAGAGGCAGGCTGGAAATAGTAGCAGCTTCCTCTAATGAGGGTGCTGGCTCCAGGTCCCAGCTGTTCATCACCAGACGCTCCACGTGCTCCCTGACCTATGCATGCACGTGTTCCTCTGATGAGGATGCGGGAGCCATTTCCGCCGCAGGGGAAGGACTGGATGCCTGTGTTTGCTCTGCTGATGGAACCAGTTATACCTGCTTTGTTAGTGGGGGGAAAAGGCCTAGGGCATGGGGGTGGAGGGTGGTGGGAAGGAGTGTTCACACACACAGACACACGCACAGTGGGAAGCACTGTACACACACACACACCGCCCTGTTCACACACATACACACAGTGGGAAGCAGTGTACACACACACACACACACACCCCGCCCCTGAACCGTAACCTGTCAAGAGTTAGGTTCCAAATCTATTAATAAGAGATTCCATTGTGATCTAGTAATTCTTGTCCTCGTGTGCAGCTTGTCTGCCACGCAAATAAATCCTCCGTTCTGAAGTCCCCTGAGAAAGGGATTTATTTATCAGCCCGACCCGAGTGTCACATTTGTTCCTGCAAATTTGCTCCTCCTGCTCTTGCGCACTCTGATTTAGAACCCGAGATGCAGGTTCCCCCGTGTTATCGGGATAATCGCCCCACCTCCTCCGGATCTGGATTTGAACCCGAATCTTCTTGCCCCTCTGGCCTGCGGAACTTCTCTGGCCTCACCCAGAAGAGGTGGGGAGGGCGGGGCGGGCCCGCGTCGCGCTGGCCTTCCCGTGACACCCTGGAGCAGGGTCCAGCCGCATTCTTTCTGTCCAGCCCTGGTGCCAGCCTGCCGGAGGACTCCGCCCCGGGACATCCTGAAGTGGCCCATTCTCGAGCCAGGCACTGCTTTTGTGTTTTAAAGGAGGACACTTCCTCTTCTGTTTTTTCGTGTTTTTGTTTTTTCTCCTGTTCGTGTTTAAAATTTTAACTCTAGGAGCTATCTTTTTATTATTATTATTATTATTGAAGTTAGTTAATTTACAATGCTGTGTTAGTTTCAAAATGTACAGCAAGATGGTTCAGTTATACATATATATGTTTTTCATTATAGGTTATGACAAGATGTTGAGTATAGTTCCCTGGGCTGTATAGTGGGTCGTTGTTTGCCCATTTTATACATGGTATATACAACATATACATATTAACATGTATATGTTAATCCCAAACTCCTAATTTACCATGCTTATTGTAGAAAATTTAGGAAAAACAGAAAATGCTCCATTAAAAAATAATCTAAATCACACTGCCAAGAGCTTCTGCACTCCCATTTGTGGGTATTTCCTTCTGATCTTTTGTGCCTGTGGCAGAACAGGTCCCTTCAGCCAGTGAGAATAGTCTGGGCTTCCTCTATTTGTGAAGCAAATGCTCAGGCAGGATGGAAAAACACATTGCTGTATTTTAAATATTTATATGCAACAATCAGAGTCACATGATATTAGCAAGAGTATATCTGTGACTGTGTGACTATGAGAGTATCCCTGTGTTTATTTATAGAACTGTATTTAGAGATCCTGTCAAAAATCTAAATTTGAGACCTTCAGTGAATGTGAGGCCAAGTCAAATCGCTCTCCTGGGTCCCTTTACCCCACCCCCATGGGTCTTACCTGTGTGTATTTGTGCTTATATCGTATTTGAGATCATTCTACCTTCGCTTTTTATATTGATATTACTTTGGTCACATTTTTATAAATCAATAAAATTCCTCTTCAGTAAGTTTTGATGGCTACTCAGTATTCCATTATGTAAACTTACCATTTAAGCTTTTACCCATTATTTCACATTTCAGATAATTTTTTTTTTACTATGTAAATAATACTGCATTGAACATCTCTCTATCAAAATCTTTGCAACTCTCTGGGATTATTTCCTTTGGATGGACTCCTGAAACGAAAATTACTGGGTCATAGGGTAGGAACATTTTAGTGTCTTGTTTCATGTTGCCCAATTTGATTGTAAATAAGTGGTACTGATTTACTCTGAAAGAACATTTTCATCATTTCAATTAACCTTTAATTGCAGAAGTCATTCACAGAATACAAGCTCCTTGTAAAAGGTTTTAAAAGGTAAGTCCTAGATCTCTTATCACCACTTCCTCTAGTCCCTGAACTCCTCAGAGGCAGCCATGGTTTTCAGTTAAAAAGCCCTCAATCAATGCATTTATATATGCATTTATAATGCATGTGCTTATATAAAATGTGTGTCTACAAACTAATACAAATTTGCATCTCTCTGTAACTATGCAAAACATGGTGGTTTTGTGTGTGGATTTTTTTTATATGAATGATACTGTATGTATACTATGTGACTCCTTTTCCTCAGCTTTCTCCATAGCCTTTGCTGTATCTATGTTATATAAATCAACCTTATTCTTTCTAACTTTCCATACATTTCTGTGGGATAGATTCAGCCTCATTTTGACAGTCATTCACCTATGCATAAATATTTGGGTTTATCCAATAGTTTTTCATTTTGACACAAATTACTGCAATGTACACCTTTTTTATACAAGAAGTGATTTGAATAGGATTTTCCTCTATAGTAGAAATGAAGGAAGAGAATTTCTGGGTCATGTGCACACTTTTTAATAGATATTCCTAAATTGTAGAGGACATTTTAAATTATTTTTATTAAGGATCTTCCAGAATGCCTTGGATTGGGGCTTTATTATCAGGATGTAGTTCTGAAGTGTCACATCAGGTAGGATGTCAGTGAAAGGTCTGCTCATGTATTCATTCACTAGCCTACCCACCTCTGTCTTCTGAGGATCCAGCATGGCCCCTGAAGAGTCCGTAAGTGCAGAGTCCATAAGTACCAGTTAGGTCCTCTCCTCTGCACCACCACACCCTCAAGGGGCCTCAACCCAACACCCGATTCCTTTCCGCAGCTGCCAATCCCCGGCTCATCTTTCCAGACAGCGCTCAAATATCCCCTCTTCTTGGAAACCCTCCCTGGAGCTGACTGAATATGGCAGCTTCTCTCTCATGTCCCCATGGCACCCTTATTTATTGACCTGTCATGCTTATTGCAATATGGAATTTAGTCACCTCATCCCTGTTACATTAGGTAGTCTCAGGATTTCAGTGGTGCATGACATTCAGGCATCACCTGATCAGTGTTTGTGGACTGTTGACAGAAAAAGCCTGTATGCATGGTAGTCTGTTGGCTTTGAAAGAGAGGGGGCCAAGTGTATGCAGCATTTTTCATATCAAGCTTAACAGCAAAAGGTTGTAAAAAATTAGATGGTGAAATTGACCCTTACCAGTGAATATGTTGATAAAAATGATGAATGGTGGGTAAGTAGGGTAAATCACAAACTCTTACACACACACAAATGTAGAACCAGGTCATTCACCTCTTGGGAAAACGTTTTTAAGTCTCCTCACATCAGTATATCTCCATGAAATCTAGAAGTTTTCTTATGCAATTTATCTTTTAAAGTGCATCACAGGGAGTGACAAACAGCAGCCAGAAAGCTGTTCAAATAGTTGGAGTATGGCAGCTTATTGTCATATATCTCTGGGTAAGATCTCTACATTGAAAAGAAACATATGAAAGAAGACTGAAATAAATATGTCAACATGTTAATAATGGCTGCACCACTGAAGTTAGGGTGATGATGTGTGATGTTATTTTCTTCATCTTTTTACTCTTTTTTAAAATCCTTCCAGATTATGTTATCACGTACGTACATTTTATGTCAGAAATACAGAAAAAACCAAAACCACTCCCAGCAATTAATGAAGTTTGTAAGGAGACGATTTGAAATAATTTGTGATGTGTGGACATCTATGACAGAAGAAGATAATTCCAAGAGGGCTCACCCGAACTAACCTCTCAGGTTAGATAGTCACTCATTCAGTATGAATCGGGTACCACAGCTGAGCACCATGCTAGGGATGAGGGGATAAGGTGCAACATCAGGTACACTCCCCACCCTCACAAAGCTCACAGTTCTAGTGGGAACTGCAAACTCAGGCAGGGATGGGGGCCAGGCAGCAAGGAGAACAAAGTGAAGTCCACCAGCAGACCCACTTCTAATATTTGCTAACATTTACAGGCCCTGGGAAAAAGTTTAAATGGAAGTCCATTTACCAGATAACTCAATACTTAAGTTAGAAATTAAGTTAACAAATTTAAATAACTTCTAGCCTCCTCCCTTGACAAATGTACCTTTATAATGACCTGGAAGGCCAAGTTCAAATGTACAATTCTCAGACTCCTCAGAGTTCCTTACCTGAAGATGATGGCGAACACTGGTACCCATGCCAAAGGCCTCCCCAAGCCCGCTCAACACAGTGTGTCTGCTCTTCTTCTCGTCTCAGGCCTGACTTCATCCGCCGCAGCTAGGAACTGTGTACAGGTGGATGGACCCTGGGACCTGTGCATTCAAGCTTCGGTCCCTTGCCTCCACCCAACTTAGTCTTGGTCACCCCTTGGGAGAAATAACTGAGGAAGAGATCTCTGCAGGCTCTGGAAGCGGGCTTGGGTCATGTGGGCAGGGAATCCCAGGTCCAGAAGGGGTAGTGCAGGGATCCCTTGGCTACATGGGGCCAAGGGCAGGGGCCCCGCGTGCCCGAGCCTTAGGGCAGCACCTCTGCCTTGGGAACGTTGGGACTGTGTTGTGCTATAGAGCAAAAGTCCCAACAGCAGCAGCTGTTCAATACCAGCCCTAAACTGCCATATGTGGGTGGATTCAGATGGCTGCCTCTTCCACTTTTTTAAAAGACAGAACACCAATCTGGGTTTTCTTATGAAACTGCCTAATTTTTACATTACCAAGTAATGATAATAATTAAAAAAAACACACAAAAATCATTCTGCCGGTCAAATTAAAAATATCTGTGAGCCACTGTGACCTCTATGAAAGGAAAGAAAATTAAAATTCCATTCACAAGTTGTTTGACCACCATTTGGTTTTGAAAATGATACACACCAATTCATTAATGTCACTTTAGCCCATAAGTAAATGATATGCCTCCATCACCATATATATGTTTGAATTTCATGCACTTTCTGTTCCCCAGCAGAAATCTAATTTACTTGGTACCTCCTAGAACTGATGAATGTATGTCCCCTTAAGCTATCAGGAAAGGCCTGATTTTTGGATCTTTCCTTTTTTTTTTTTTCCTGACACTGACTTTCATCACGTTATCCTCTGGCATGCCATAACAACCTGGGCATATACCTCTCATTGTCATTAGCTCTATACACATCTGTCACTTCCAGAGTTACCTCCATGTCCCTAGGGCCTACCACAGAGCCCGTCATATGGTATATACCTAGCACATTTGTTGGTTCTGGACTGAATTCATTGGTGGTTGGTTCTTTGTGATGACCCACATCTCCCCAATCACAAATGAATAATCATCATAGGTGACATTTCTTGGTTCCTTGCTATAGGTAGGCACCATGCTAAGAGCTTTACACGTATTACCTCATATAATCCTCTCAACTAATTTTTCGTCTCCATTTTCCAGATACAGAGATTGTGGCTCAGAGAGATGAAAAAACAAACAGATAAAAAAAATTGAGTCCATTTACAAATGATGTTGGGTGAATAACAAATAAGATGGACATTCAGCTGACAAACGTCAGAAGTCGACTTGAACCAATCTTGCCTGATTTGAAACGAACTTTGTGCGGGTGGATGGACCCCGGGACCTGTGCATTCAAGCTTTAGCCCCTACCCTTCTCCCAGCTTTGTCTTGGCCACCCCTTGGGCACAGGGTATCCTCCTTAGCAGTACTATTACTCAACCAGTAAGCCAGGCTTCCTTAAAAGTGCCACTGACCGTTCTCAAGATGTTTTTAGACAGCACAGAGGAACTCTTATTTCAATTACTAGGCATTTTTGGACTCAAATATGTATTTAGTGTGTGTTAGGAAAAAAAAAATAAATGACAGCATCTGTTTATGGCATGGTGTATTGATTTTTCTGTTTACGTTAGTGATACAGGATTTTCCTTTTAAATTTATTAAGTTCTAAAAAAATTGAGTCCATTTACAAATGATGTTGGGTGAATAATAAGTAAGATGGATCATATAACAATAAAGCAGAAATTATATGTCTTGAGTTTATATAAAGACTAAAATTTGAAAAACACGCCTCATAAACTGGCACAAATGGATGAAACACACACACAATGAAACTAACTTTTAAACTCACACCACGCACTTTCAAGTTTGTAGAATGTTGCTTAAAAAACATATCCCAGTGCCTACCTAAGAGGACTCCAACTAGCCTTTAAAGTTCTAAATTTGAAGCGTGTTTATTTCTTTTTCCTCTTTCTATTTTTGGAACTTAAATAGCCAAATGGATGAAAAAAAACTGCCTCTAAATAAAAAATGAGCTAGGGGCCTGGAGCTCTCCTCTGCCTCATTTCAACTCTGAGCAAATGGTGAATTACAACACCCCTGGACATAGTGGTTTCTAACTACCAAGCTGCCAGGCTTTTAAATAACAGCAGCACAGAAGTGCAGCCATAATGCTACCTATTTCCCTTGCTAAATTATTTATGCATTTATTATATTTCACATGGGCTGTTGAACCTGAAGGTACTTCTGCGGGGGCCAGGTCATTTCAAGAAACCCATTACTGAGAATCAACTCAGCTACATTATAAACTGGCACATTCAATTGTATGAGATATTGCTCGTTAATATTACATAATTACCACCTCTGCTGTTGTTCTCAGGTGATAACTTTGTATATGTGTACATGTGTGTATGTGCACTATTCAATGGCTTCTAGGCAATTTGCTTCATTAAGAGGTGGTTTAACACCAAGGTATATCAATAAAGACTAGCTTAATGCAATCATGGAACTGGACCTATGATGACTCGGCCAAATGAAGCTATTACCCTGTATAATGTGCTTTACACGAGACTGAAATGGTTTACTAAGTTTATGAAAATCACCCACCAGGATTTACAGTGATGGATTTGCTGTAACATGAGCAGCATTTTAGAAGTTTTATGTCAGTAGAAACTTGATGTACATTATTAGGAAATTTCCCAAATTTTCCAAGGCTTGTTGTTAAAAGTCGACCTAACGTTCATTATATTGAACTTTGTTATGACTCATATATGAAGAAGAAAGAAAATCGATTAATTAAACCTTAATTCAACAAGCACTCATTAAAGGCCTACTGTGTGCTGGGCATAATGCCAGGCTCAGGGGATACAAAAGAGAGAAGTTCCTGACTTGGAAGAGCAACTCCAGTGGGTGTGATCTAGTCAATTACATAATATTCAGTTATGTGACCAAGTGTCTGTGCCAACCTAGGAGAAGATACCCACCTCTGCTGGGGCGGGGAGGCGGGCTCAGGGAAGGAAGTGGGGCTGCTTGAGTCCAAGCTTCCCTGGTAGGTGTCTGCCTAAGGAAGTTGTGTGGTGAGCATAGGATACATTTGTTGATTCCTCCAGAAACTTTCCTACTCCTTTGCTAGAATTCTGATTTGTTTATTTCACATTGGGGTCCTTGGGTCTCAGGGAAGGTGGGCCCAGGTCTGGTCTAGATCAAAGCATGTGACTCCATCTTGAGCATAAAGATGTAACAGGAAGTGTGCTTGGAGGGTCCTTGAGAAAGACCTTTCCTCCCTGATCAGAGGACAGCTCTTGACCAGAAATGCTCAGCTCTTCAAAGCCCTGTGTCTTGCTTCTGAATGCCATGGTGTGATGACTGGGGCTGTGGAAGACATCTTAAGACCCTGAAGGCAAGGGTCTTGCCCTAAAGGGTAATAACACCCAGAGATTCCAGCCTACAGCCTTGTCACACTTGACCAGCCAGCATCAGCAACTGCTCACCTCTAGACTTCTTCATGTGCAAGGAAAATCACCTCTTATTGTCCGTCTTACTCATACATTCTGTTACTTTCAGCAAATAGTATTCCTGACATTATAAGTTCACGGAACCTCAGATTTTTCAGAATGGCTGGAACAGTGGTCTCAGAGAGTTGCAGGTGATGCTGCTGAAATGTCATGCAGGTACTAGCTCACCAGGTGCATGGGGCACCACCTTCAGGGACCTGGCAGTGCTTTTCAGACAATGGCTCCCTTCCCACTGGCGCACATGAGACGGTCGTAAATGGTACACAGACAAGACAGTATATAATCTTGAATCACACAATGAGAAATTTAGTTCCTTTTCCATTCTTTTTCAGTCCTTCACAAGTAAAGACCTTTCCAGATTGGGCTGGCGAGTCTTTAGCACCTCTCTCTAACCTTATTAATCTTCCCTTTTAACAAAGAGAAAGAAAGTCTCAGACTTATGGCCTTTGATATATATACAGGATCTAGGAGCAATTCAATACCATCATTTTGTTTTCATTGTTTTAAATGTGATAATTACCTTTTGATTATAGCATTTTGGGTGGCAAATCAAGTTGCCTAGACTGTATATTTCTTTGCTTTTTAAAGTCAGTTTATAAACATGTTAAAGGAATGACAATGTAGGAACTACATCCATATGGCAAGAACTGGAAGGCTGGGATGAAAAACATTGAAGTTTGAAGAACAGAATTGAATACATCAGGAAGCTACTGAAAGTATTTAAGCAATAGAGTAAGGTCAGTAGACTATTTAGAAAAATCCAGTGAGCAAGGCCAGGTATTAAACCTGGCTTCTGCAAAAAGAAAAAAGAAAAATCCTAGTGAGAAAAAATCAGGTTTGAACCAAAGCAGAAGGTGGGGAGAAAAGGGAGATGCTGATGTAGCAAAATGAAGAAAACATGGGACCAATTATTAGCTGATGGAGAAGTAGAAGGAAGAGCTTAGAATGACTCCTAAGTCTGGCTGAGGCAACCCAGAGAATGAATCATGGCATCATTGAGTGAGCTAGAGAAAATGGAAAGAGCACCAGGGCTGGGGCGTGGGGCGGGGTGGGGGAGTGAAGTGAAGGGTTCGGTTGGTCACATTCAATGGAAGGAGCTTGTTAAATTCAAATGGAGATGGCCTGTGGACCAGTGGCTCTCAAAGTGATTTCAAGACACCAACAGCATCAGCATCACCTGAAAAGTTGTTAGAAAGGTAGATTTGTGGCTTTACCCCAAAAGGAATAGGTTTTATCCCATATCTATTCAATCAGAAATTCTGATTTAACTTATTTTCCAAGTGATTCTGATGCTTATTAAAATCTGAGGACCACTGAATAGAGGGCAGAGTTTTGAGTCAAGATACCTGGGCAAAATAACCTAGTTATTTTAGACAAGGCCCTCCCCTGGACCTGTTTCCTCAACTGCAGAATGAGGTCATTGACTTGGCTCTAAGAACAAAAGCAAGTCATGAAAGCTCTCTGGGCCTACATACCCAACCCCTGATATCTGCCTCCCTTTGCTTCTTTGGTAATAAAATATCACTTTTTAACATAATGCATACAGCATGAAATAAAAGACTATATTTCCCAACCTCTTTTGCCATTAGCTGTAGCCATATGCCAAATTCTGCCCAGTGAGAAGAGAATGAAAGTGATGTGTATGTCTTTTGAAAAGTTTCCTCAAAGAGAAGCATTGTGTCATTCTTCTTTTTTCCTTTGGTCTGGAATACAGATATGATTGGGGGCAGGAGAAGGGGACGACAGAGGATGAGATGGCTGGATGGCATCACCGACTCGATGGACGTGAGTCTGAGTGAACTCCAGGAGTTGGTGATGGACAGGGAGGCCTGGCGTGCTGCGATTCATGGGGTCGCAAAGAGTCGGACACGACTGAGCGACTGAACTGAACTGAACTGAACAGATGTGATGGCGGAAGCTTGATCAACTATCTTACATCCCAGGCAGAAGTTAAATTCCAAGGAGGGAAGAGCAATGAAATAAAAGGAACGCTGGTTCTGATGATTTCTTAAAACTACTTCACCAGCCCTATAATTGACTCTTGCAAACTTTTTTTTATGTGAGAAAGGCACTTTTTGTGTTAATTATTCTTCATTTAGATTTTCTGTGCTCTTACATGATTATGAGAAAATCTTTTGTACTTCATAACTTTATGAGAAAATACTATGAAAAAACTTAATCAGAACATTGTGGGGGCAGGACCTGAGAATTTGCATTTGATGGGCTCTTATGGGGACTGATTGGAGAAGGCAATGGCACCCCACTCCAGTACTCTTGCCTGGAAAATCCCATGGATGGAGGAGCCTGGTGGGCTGCAGTCCATGGGGTTGCTAAGAGTCGGACACGACTGAGCGACTTCACTTTCACTTTTCACTTTCATGCATTGGAGAAGGAAATGGCAACCCACTCCAGTGTTCTTGCCTGGAGAATCCCAGGGACGGGGGAGCCTAGTGGGCTGCCGTCTATGGGGTTGCACAGAGTCGGACATGACTGAAGCGACTTAGCAGCAGTAGCAGCAGTATGGGGACTGATTATACTTGAAGGTTGGATGATTACGAATCTGGCTTCCCTTCCCAGGTGGTGGAGTGGTAAAAAATCCACTTGCCAATGCAGGAGACACAAGAGATGAGGGTTCAATCCCTGATTCAGGAAGATCCCCTGGAGAGGAAATGGCAACCTGCTCCAGTATTCTTGCCTGGAAAATTCCATGGACAGAGGAGCCTGGCGGGCTGCAGTCCATAGAGTCGCAAAGAGTTGGACATGACTAAGCAGACAGAATATATAAATATACATACATATATATACACTCCAAGAATAGAGAATCAAGAAATTTGGACATAAAAGAAAAGGGCCATCTTTAGTGTTTTTAAAAAATATATATTAATAGATGACTTTCTTTGAAACTTTATTGCTTACCAGTTCCAATATGAAATTCCTTTGGTAGTAAATATTCTGGCTGAAAAGAAATCATCAAACTGGACCAGTGCCTGTGGGTTCAAGGCTATACTGGGACTAGAATTTTGGTCTCTGACTCCTAGATCTCTGACCTCTGGACTCTGCAGATTCTCTGCAAGCTCCAAAAAGCTCTTCTTTTTCCAGCATTGCAGGTGAAAATCCCCTCGTCTAGCCACAGTGTGTGAGATGGCAGCAGGTCGGCTGCCTGGCTGTGGTTTTAATACAGGGAAGTGAAGTGTGTCCAATCAAAACAGCCAGGGGTAATCTAGGTCAACTGCCCATCCACATAGGTGACTGGAGCCACAAAAGAATCCAAGTCATTCCATGTGATACAAGTCACAGTTTGGAAGGTCAACCTCTAAATCTCTGCCAGGATTTGGTGATTTCAAGTGAAGCATGTCTCTGTCCTAGACCTTTCCAAATCTTTCGTTCAGTAACAGTGCACTGAAGAACTGGCTTCATCAGTCACCACCACAATGGGTTGTTAACTATGGACTTCATATTAATGATAATATCAGAAATGGGAAAGTAGGAAGAAAATAGTATTTAAAATGCAGAGGGCTTGTGCAGGGTTATAAAACAATAAACAAAAGGAGAAAATGTAACCTAGCAATTAACTGCAAAAAAAAAAAAAAAAAATGGTGCTTTCCAAGTAAATATACCCACTTTCCAATACTGAAACAAGGTGAAGATCAGAGGTGAGTTTAATAAAATCTGCTTTCAGGACCTGGTTCTATTTCTGTCTAGGTTGCCTTCTGGTAGTGAGCTTCTACTCTTGGAAAAGAGGATATTCCACAAGTAATTTCATCTTTTTCTCTTCCCCTAACTTCACAGGACCTGCTTTAGAATGTAATTATTATATATATTTTTGTTTCAGCAACATATATATTCCTCTACTACATTAGAATGCTTATTAATGCTGCTAGGCAAAATAACTGCTAGGTATTAATCTCTTAGGGGACTGGACCATATACTTGCCCGGACTTGTCTTCTCATTACAGCTCCCCACCAAGGACGACACCAAGGACACTGTGTCCTTCAGTTCCATTACAGAACTGGGCCACCAAATCTAAAAGGATCAACTGCTTTACATATTTCTGCATGTGATGAGCACGTGTTCATGTAATATATGGTAGTATCTGTTGGCCTTGTGTATGTGTCATATTTCCATAATGTGCCTTGGTGTCTCATGGAAATGAACCAAAGCAGACCGCATTGTGCAACTCCAGGGGAGTGGCATTCACATCATAATCTGTGGTGCTTTATGGAGTTGCACAGTGCACAACCTAGGCAACCTTGGGTGGTGGCTCTGATTGCTAGTCATCAGACAGGCCCCTGAGGAGCTTGGGTGTGTGCTGTTGGGAGAAGACCATGTCTGCTTCAAGGGCAGTGGTGGAAGACATTAGCTAGCATGGGGCAGAGTTCACGCTGTGTGATTATGGGGTGAGGTTTATACCACTTGTCAAGTTTAAAAGAGGCTGGTGAAGGAAATATTAGGGGGCTCTGAGTTTGGGTCAGGTTGACCTCAAACCCCAAAGGGGGCTGGGTCAGCAGAGTCCATTCACTAGCCTACAACTTCTTGGAAAGTGTGTTGGCTCTCAGTGGACAGGAAGGGAGAGTTTGTTTTTTTTAAAGTTTTAATAAAAAATAATCTGGTAGCTCCTTAATGTTCAGGGATAGCTCCCTTTCTCTGCAACCTGAAAGCTTCCCAGTGAGCATGTTTCATGGGAGGGGCTCTCTTCTGCTAACAGAGTTTTCAAGCCAGCACTCATCTGCAACTGTTGATCTCTTTGGAAATCCTAAATAGAGCTGCTGAATTGTTGTCATGGTTACCTGGGGCAGTTTCTGAGCCAGAATGTTCTCAAGGAAGGCAGCCCTGAGCTTGGTATCCTGGGTTTCTGAGTAGTCAACTGACTCAAGAGAATTGTTTCCCTCTTCCTTCTCCCATGCTCTTAATTGCTACCCAGAAGTCTGATGTCTCCAGAGATCATCTTAGCTTCAGCCCAGCCCAAACCCTGATTTAGCTTTAAAAGATCAGGCTGACCAACCAGCATCCTGACCATGGTGCTGGTGTGCCTCCTCCCTCTACAAAGTGACCTCAGTTCCTAGATCACTTTGTAGTTCACTCATGCATGCAGCTTCTGGGAAAAAGACACTAGTGAAGTAGTTCTCTATGCTTAACATGTCAATAAGGAACTGACATTTTTGAAAACCTCCTATGAGCCCAGCACTTCACTGTAATTTACTACCTTCTAGCCAGGGAGGAACTATCATTCATATTTTATTGATAAGGAACCAGGGGATTGTAGAGGTGATTCCTGCCCAGAGCTCTACAATTAGGCAGTAGAAGATCTGGGATTCAAATAACCAGTTTGGTTCTAAAGATAACCCTCTTTCCTTCAAGCATGGCAGCCATTTCAGCCACTAAGAATTGGCAGCCCCAAAAGATTCTCAACCATCTACTGAACATTGAACATTCATTCATTCATTCAATAAACGTATTCTGTGTCCACTCTGTGCCAAATCCTCTGATGGCCACTAGCGACACACAGATAAACCAGACAAAATCTCTGCCTGTGAAAAAAAACTAACTGACAACCAGCAGTAACCAAATGAGAAGAATCTACAAGATGCTACAAAAAGGAGAGTCAGGGAAACCATTCTGGAGGAAAGGACACCTAATTAAACCAGCTCAGTCTCAAGGTATGACCAGTTATGGGGAATAAACAACAGAATAAGACCCAATCCCTAACACTCAAGGAACTCAAAGAAGAGTTACAAAGACTCATGTTCAGGACATAAGACAATAAATAAATAAATAAATAAAATCACTGACTAAGATCCCAAACGGGTGTTCTACATGGAAGTATGGGGGATTGATAAACTGAGGCAGCAGAAGTTGGGGCCATTGAGGAAAGGCTAGGGAAAGGAAGTGGAAGTCATTTCCTTTCATGAGATTTTTCTTAAAAGTCTGTGATCTCTCCTTTTTACTCACTACTTTTGCCATAGTCACTTGTGGATCTACTCTGATTTCTTCATTTTTCATTTTCTACTAAAGGAAAACACTCACTATTCAACATATTTAGAACCTTTGCTGAGAGCAAGGCGTTAATCTAGGTCCCGATGGTGGTCATGTACAAATATGAACAAGACAAGGAGCCCTTGAGTAGCAAAGGAATAACCTAAATGAAAGTTTGAGAGACATTAGCCCCAAACCAAATGGCAGACCTGAAAAGAGGATTCAGGAAGGATATCATTCTGGTTGGTTTGTTCACTCTTTTTTTCAGCATCCATTCGCTAATGATTCCTATCTATCAATACAAGGTCCTCTCCTCAAAGAGCCCACAGGTGACCACAGGTCCAGGAGACATAAGTAACCATTACAAAGAGGGTGACAAGCATGAGAAATATACTGGGCCATGGATATTCATTCAAGAGGAATTTCAGAAGACAGAGTTGGTAGCTTTTGAACCGATTCCTAAAACTAAATAAGAGTTTACCTGGTGGAGGAGAGAGGAAACGGAAGGTAAACAGGAACTGAGATTATATTTGGAGGAGCTTGGTGTGGGGCATTTGGAGGAGATGAGATGTTAAGATATACTGCCCCCAGAGTGCAAAACCCATATCAGGATAAAAAGTTTGGTCTTTTTCAAGGAGGTAGTGGGCAGTCGTAGAGAGAGCAGAACAGGTGAGGACCCTGGTTAAGATTCTTCGTTTCGGAAATGTCCCCCTAAAAAGCGGGTAGGGTACATTAGAGCGGATGGGGACAAGGAGGGCTCGGCCACGGACGCCGACAGGAGCTGTATTTTTCTGCCTGAAACACTGCACCGGACGGGAGCCTAAACCAAACAGGAGGAGTGGGGGTGGGGAGATGGAAGGTGAAGGGAGAGTCCCGTTTAAGATCCACTTTCAGGACAAGCACATACGCAATTCTAGACACCTTACACCAGCTGGTAAAACCCGCCTCCTCTTCCAGATCCCTCTGGGGCGGAGCTCGAGCCAAAGCACGAGATGCCTGGGGAACCACGTTTACTCCGGGCAGTCCTCCTGTTCATCCGCGGTTTCATGGGAAGCCACTCCGATCTCCTACTCCTGGACTCTTTTTCACAGTGCTAGGAAAATCCGTTCTCTTGCGCGCGTCCCTGTACGCTCCTCCTGCAGAGCGTGGTTAAGCGAAATAAACAGCGCAGTAGTCCTTTGCCCACACTAAAGATGGCGACTCGCTGGGCTCCCTCTGGGTAGTAGAGGGAGTTCCAGGCTCCAGGCCTCACTGGGCGAGGCGCAGACGGAAGGGGTGTCTCTCGACGTAACTTTTCGACCTTCCTGGGAGGGGACCTGGGTTGTGGGCGTGGCCTTATCTGAATTCTAGCAGCTTATTGGCCTTTAGGCAGGTGGGCGGGGTGTCTGCCCTAACCCACCCCTCCCTTTTCGAACCGGAAGTGTCTCTCGGTCTTTCCAGCTGGTTGTCATTTCACTCGGCTAGGTCCTGAGGAGAAGGACTCAGCCGCGGCTGCTGGACCCGGGCACCGGGAGGCGGCGGCGGCAGCAGCAGCAGCAGCAGCAGCAGCAGCGGCGGCGGCGGCGACAGCAGAAGAGGAAGAGGAGGAAGAAGGAGAGAAGAAGAAGAGCCAGGCGGAGTTCGCAGCTACTACAGCGGGGACTGCGGGAGCGGGGTAAAGCGGCGGCGACGACGACGGCCCAGCAACCGTGAGGAGAAACAAAAGCCTTCTAAATTATAGTTTAAAAAAAATTCTGGGGGCAAAAAGAGAGAGAGCAAAGTGGGGAGGCCCTTCTCCTTTAGAACAACTAAGTTAGTGGGGTTTTCTTTTTTCCCCTCTCCCTCCCCACCCCCCCCGCACCCCCCACCCCCACCCCCCCACGGAGAATCGAACTGAGAGAACTGAACAAACCGCCCCTGGGTCCCATGAGGGAAAAAAACCCCGGAGCCGCAGAGAGGGGAAGAGGCCGAAACCGCAGGACCTTCCAGGTCGCCCCCTTGGTCCCCGCACCCCCGGGCCGCCAGCTCGTCCTCGTCGAGTCTCCCTAATCCATCCTGATCGCGACACCCCCACGAGGGAGAAACGGGTGTGTTTCCAAACCATTTCATGGGGGAGAGGAGGCCAGGGGGAGCCCAGGAACAGCGACCGCAGCAAGATCTGCACCCAGAGCTTCAGGAACAGCCCCAGAGGCCAAAACTGCACCCCGTGAAAGAGCAGAAACAGGATCAGGAAGAGCAGAAACCTCCCTGCAATCATCTTTCCATTAGTCAATGCTGATTTCCTCTCCCGCAACCAGGAATTTGCCCCCCACCCCAGATAACCTAATATAATCTATATATATAAATATATAATATATAATGTTCTTAAATTATTCCTGATTTTTTTTAACCAAGCTGCCAAGAAAAGAACCTATTCTCCTCATACCCTATTCTAATTTTTATGTGAGTGAATCTAAACTGCTGAAGAAGACCATATGTGATTGTTAAATTATATATATATTTTTACTCCTTGCAATGCTTATTCTTCTACATCCATAGATGCTTGAGAAGCTCTGTTTTTGTCATTCATGTACGTTTTCCTTTGGAAAAAGAAAGCGCCTATTTTACTAACCAAAGACTTGATTTTTACCCTCTTCGTTTTTATTCCCTTCTAGAAATAAGCCTAGTTGGATTCATGTCAGTGTTTTAAGATTTTTTTTTTTAGTTTTTTTTTTTTTTTTCTTTCAGAGACCAGAATTCCAAATCTGAACTATTTAGGGTGATAAGCTGGATCTTTGAGCTAGCTAAAAATAAGACGTTTCAAACAAGCAACTTACATTTGGAGTAGAGGATACAAAGGCTTGAGATACTAGGTTGTTGTTTTTTATCTTAAGATTCTGAGCCTAAAAATAATAAATGGGGGATTACGGGTTTGGAGTGCTAGTGCAAAGCAATACTGGGAATAAATCTGCTTTTCCAGTCAGATTCCATCCACATCTGCAGCCTCCACACCATCACCAAAATGCCACCCCCAGCCCTGCTGCTTTTATAAATAATAACACAGCTGCCAATGGCAGCAGTGCCGGGTCAGCTTGGCTCTTTCCTGCTCCGGCTACCCATAACATTCAGGATGAGATCTTGGGATCAGAAAAAGCAAAAAGTCAGCAACAGGAACCGCAAGACCCTTTGGAAAAGCAGCAGCTCTCCCCCAGTCCAGGTCAGGAAGCTGGAATACTGCCTGAAACTGAGAAGGCTAAATCTGAAGAAAATCAAGGGGACAATTCTTCAGAAAATGGCAACGGGAAGGAGAAAATAAGAATCGAATCACCAGTGTTGACAGGGTTTGATTATCAAGAAGCCACGGGGCTAGGTACTTCGACCCAACCCTTGACATCAAGCGCATCGTCTCTCACTGGTTTCAGTAACTGGTCAGCAGCGATAGCGCCTTCCTCCTCTACAATCATCAATGAAGATGCAAGTTTCTTTCACCAGGGAGGGGTCCCGGCGGCTTCGGCTAATAACGGTGCTCTGTTGTTTCAAAATTTCCCCCATCATGTCAGCCCTGGCTTCGGAGGCAGCTTCTCTCCTCAGATTGGGCCTCTCTCACAGCACCACCCTCATCACCCTCATTTCCAACATCATCACAGCCAGCATCAGCAGCAGAGGAGGTCTCCTGCCAGTCCCCATCCCCCACCTTTCACACATAGAAATGCTGCTTTTAACCAGCTGCCTCATTTGGCGAATAATCTTAACAAGCCCCCTTCTCCGTGGAGCAACTACCAGAGTCCCTCTCCTACACCGTCTTCTTCCTGGAGCCCAGGAGGTGGAGGATATGGTGGCTGGGGAGGTTCCCAAGGCCGAGATCACCGTAGGGGGCTGAATGGAGGCATAACGCCCCTGAACTCCATCTCGCCTTTGAAGAAAAATTTTGCAAGCAATCATATTCAGCTCCAGAAGTATGCTCGCCCCAGCTCTGCCTTTGCTCCTAAATCCTGGATGGAAGATAGCTTGAACAGGGCTGACAACATTTTTCCTTTTCCGGTAAGATTATGTTCCATTAATAGATTAAGGTGAAATAAGGAAACAGCATGGTGTAGTATCTATGTAACTAAGAGAGTTTGAATTGTCTGTATTCATATCAGAGCTCTTAGAAAAAGAGTTCATTGTCAAGACATTATTTTGGCAGGAGAGCAGTGTAATTTGGAACAAAATATTCAGCTGTTCATTTTTTGTAATTTTCTAATTGTTATCTTTCCATAGATAACCATATAAATTAGCATAATTGTGAATACCAGGTAGCTAGTGATGTCATGATTATTAACTGCAGTACCTTTCTAGCCTGACAAGAAAATCGTGCTAGGTTTTTCCCTACTTATTTAAGTGAGAATAAATAATATAGATATAATATATTTCATTATGGAAACTGATTAGCATTTTCTGCCCATATGCATAACTATATACCCTCCCAAATTTGTTTTTCACTACTGTTTAAGATAGTGATTCGCTGAAAACCAACTACTGAAATATAGTTTTCTCTCTGGTCATATTTTAAACTTGAAACCTCTCTGAACCATGCAGTCTGAACAGTTTGCAATTATCAATTTGGAAATTCCTGTTAAACCTTTTTGCAAATTCTGGCTTGCCTTGTGTCAGTAAGGACTGCTAGAGAAATGATGTAAATATTTTCTCGATCCCCAATTATTTTTGAATACTATGAAACTGTTGGTCTCTGAGTGACTCTTATGATGCCTTTTCACCCATTTGTTTATTTCCCAGTGTTAACACTAGGGGTGTAGATAATTAAACCATTCCTAAAAATAGGTCCAGACAAAGATTACTTGTCTTTTTTGCCACCAGTGTATTCTTATTCTCCAACAGTCACATTGTTTGATGTTTTTGAATTAATGAGCAGCCAGTCTAGTTGATAGATATAAAGGGAATTTCAGAGTTAATTGAGCATCAGATGCCCTACTAAATTTGTTTTCTTTGAGGGTATGATCATTTATAAGTATTTAGGAAATTTATATGGGTTATAAGCTAACATTGAATCAGTCCTCACAGTGAACCCCACAAGGTAAGTTCTATTATTACCCCCATTTTAGAGATGAGAAAATCGAGCATCAGCAAGATATAATAACTTGCCCAAGAGCATACAGCTGATGTACAAACTCTAGGCTAAAAAGCAAAGATTAAAACATACTGTGCTATATCTAAAAAGTTATTTTAGAGCTCTTTCTGCAAAGGCTAAAACAGATTTCAAAATAGTGATACTGTATCCAGACGTGATGTCAGCACAAGTGGGATTATCTGTTTTAATTCATAATTTGCTCAGAGGGAGGGAAATTTGCTAAGAGAACCCTGTGTCATTTCCAGGAATTAAATATCCATTCTCTAAGGATTCAGGTATAATAGTTAGGATGTATCAAAATATTTGGTGAAACCTGGTTTTGAATTTTTTTTTAATATTTTTTTTGCCCAGGTTGGAAAAAGATGTTGGCTTTTGTTTTTAGAAAGGGTTTTTACTCAAAATGAAGAGAGCAATTTTCATGCTTTAGTGATCAGGTAAAAGGCTGTTTAATACATTGGCAATTCCATGAAGTCTGTTTTTAAAAAGTTGGTTTTGATAGTCTTTTGAACATAAATTTAAGGGAAGTTTAATGCAAAGGTAACTTTTGCAAATTATTCATATATTCCAAATTAAAAAAAATCTAAGATGGCATTCTCGACATTTTAACTGGGTTAAGATTAGCTCACAATTGCAAATACTTTTCTTTTTTATTTTGCTACTAATCAAGTGACAGAATGGATTTATGTGACTGCATAGTTTGTTTTCCATTCTCAGTTTACTGACTTTTGATAAAGATTTGCTTTGGGAAATTAATTTCAAAGTGACTAAATTATACGTATATGCACATTATTAATATTTTTATGGGGCTGATGCGATGTGTTTAACGTGAAATTTTTTCAGTCAGATGATTTCTTAAGAGATTAAGCTGATGTATGAAATAATAATGTAGTAGACTAAGATTGCTACTAAAAGATATTGTTAGAAACCAGCTCTTCCCTTAGAATTGTTGTCTGTTATGCTGAGGGTGGAAAAAAGGAAGAGTCAATATACCTGGTTCAAATATGGTAGGATTAGAAACTAAGTTGTAGATTTCTGTTTACCACCCCCACCATTTTTAGGAGAATGTGTGTATTTGTGTGTGTGAGAGAAGAGGAGAGAGAGAGGTTGGAAGGTGGGGAGCTGAGAGAATGGTGATTTGAAAGTCACAATAAATATAAGTGATATGAAAAAATTCTTTATGAAAAAAATTCCTAATTGAGTTTTGAAAATATAAGAAATTAGTAAACTGAGTACCTTGGTGCTTACTTAAATGAATGCAGAGGTGTGTATGTGTGTGTGTTTAAAGAATTATTCTTTAGAAAAAATTTTTGGCCAAAAAAAATGCCATTTTGAGTTGATACGATTACTTGGTTAAATTTGATATGAAAACATTTGAAGGAATGTTTATTTGACTGGGAGCTCAGACGCCTAGTTTGCGGTCTTTGCCCTATCAAAGTCATAGCATCTGGGGGCCTCAATTTCTTCATAAAATTGGAGTGGGGGGTGACCTAGGTGATTTCTAAGTTCCTTATCATCCTAAAGCAAGCTACTGTGAAATTTAAACTGCTGCACTCACAGTCCATACTTTTTTCTAAACACTGCTATCTTATTTAACTTTATTAACTTAAACTATTAATTTTAGGAAAGATGTTTTAGACATTAGTAATTCAATTTCAGTCGCTATTGAAAAGAATTCTTTATTTATTATAGAGAGATCTTAAAATTTACCGCAGAAATTACGGGATAGAATTTACATGGTTATATTATAATATTGGTATTCAAAGTCTAGCATGGAATTATTATATTAAAAGGAAATAATTTACCTGAAATGTAACTAATACTGGGCAATGTTTATTTTAGTTTGAAATGAATCAGAATGGTTTTTACATTTGTTTAATACAGGTTTGGGCACATACAGTGAATTAAAATTCATTATGACATTTTAAATTAATTTTTTGGGGGCCAGTCTTAATCTTCTCTTTTATCCATGTTTATGAAACCAGGAGCAAAGATTGAAAATATTGAATTATCTTCTAAATAAGTGATATGACAGGCATTATATCTTAGCATTTTCTTCGTATTAGCATATGTGCTGCCGAAGCGACTTAAAGTTCTCATTACGTGAATTCAGATAACATGCCTCAAATCCAGTTTTCAGATAACTAATGTATATTTAATAATTGCATGCTTATGATAATCTGTTTTTACATGTATTAATTCATTTCACTCAATAATCCTATGAAGTAAATATTATTGTTGTTATTACTATTCACACATGAGATTAGGCTTTTAACCATTATACTACAGTATCTTTTCACATAGACATGATGCAGATGAGGAGTTGGGGGATAGGGGTAAGAAATGCCTGCCAGGAGCATGTAGGTAAGAAGAAAATTTTTACAGTGAATAATTGATATCTGATGATCAAAAGCTAATTATAAAGTTTTGAAAGTGGAAAGTAGTAGAATATATTTGTCAACTTCAAAATATTAAACTTAGAGAATAGTCATCAAATCAGTGGTTTTTTTGTTTGTTTGTTTTTAGTACATGCTAGATATCAGACACTGAGCTAGGTGCTTTCACATTTGTTATCTCACTTCCTATATAGGATTTTTCAACCCTATGAGGTTTAGTTTTATTGTCTTAATTTCAAAATGAAGACACAAGGTCCATATCTTGTGAGTAAAGGCATGATTTGACCCTTATTTCAAGAGGAAAAGAATCCTACCTGTCCTGCTGAACACATCGTGTAATCCTGATGTCCAAACCAAATAATGTATTGGGGCACCTGCCAATAATTATATTTGAATATAGCACGTTTTTGGAGGGGTGCCTAGATTTTCTGTCCTTACAGGAAGTAAATGAGAATTGTGTGCTATAGATTCTAGTATTCTCTTATATTCAGCTCAGTTAACGCCCCCATCTGTGTTAGCTAAGAACCAAGAAGTAGGCCAAAAAAGAAAAAGAAAACAAAATGAAAGAGGGGAGACAAAATCTGTTGCAAAGATGATCTTAAAACTGGGTTGTTAGGGAAACATTTTAGGATTTAGAGTCCATTTGCTTTGGTCACCATGGATTTTAAAGTTGTCTTAACCAGGCAGAATAATTCATGTCACTTTAATAACTCTCCTTGTGTTGTCAGTTTATTGATCTACAAAATTCTACATGGCATCTTATATTTGAAAACAGAAAGTTACTGCATTGCTTTGTCCAAAAGTCATGGTGAATTACTAAAACTATCTAAAGTGCAACTTTATTATGTTACATTTTTTTTCATGTAGTCCCAAGAGAGATCTTTGCATAGGAAACATTTTCTTTGACTTATTATATCTATTTATATTAGAAGAGGGGAAACTCATTATTTTTAACTGTAAAGCATGGGTTGTTGGATGGTTCTGGCTCCAGCAGAATTGATATATTGGCGAAACTTTGGGAAAAATCTATCAGATGCAATTTTACTCCTTTTTGTAGAAAGCCTTTTAACTAGGTTTAATTGCTTTTATGATGAAATCAAAACTTGGGCAGGGTAGTTTTGAAAATTTTTATTTTCTGTTGTGTCTTCAGAAAAGCCATGGAATATGATCAACATACTGTTCAACATCTTTCAGGAAATGCCTCTTTATTTCAAGCCTAGTGAATGTGGTTGTGTTGCTAGTTGCAGTTGGAAAGATGCTGTTAGTTTATGAGTTTATGCTTTTGAGAATAGTTTTTGTTGGTATTCATAAGAAAGAAATGGAAAAGTAGGCTTAAAGTTAACATATGCCTGTTTTGAATTTTGCAGTCTAAATTTATTTTCCGTATGACTTTTCTCTCTTGCTATAAGGAAAATAAGCTTGAAGTACCATTATCGCATTTTTTTTCAGCACTACATTGTATTTTAGTTTTTGGTCCCAACATAGATAATATATATAAAATGCATTTCTCAGGGAGCTTGTAACATGAGCATTCATTTTCATTTTTCCTGACAGAAGTCATTTTATATTGTTCAAAGAAAATCGTTCTTGCAGAAATTAAAGTGTATTTTTGCCATGATAAATTTATAGTAATATATAATTTTTTAGAAGGAGTTTATAATATTATAATACTTTATAATATTAGAAGGAGTTCCACTTTCAAGTTTTTAGAAAATTCTTAGTATATGGAAATATATAGGTATAGATCCTATTTTTAATCAGTTTTTGAAACTGACACTTAGATAATTACTGAGAAAGGCCATTGTGTGAGGCCAAAAATACAGTATACTGAAGCACAGGTTCTGGATCCAAACAGACTTAAATTTGACTCTGATCTCTATTTAGCTTGACCTTGAACAAGTCACTTAAATTTGGGAAGACAGTACCCCATCAAATATTAGTACCTATAAGTGAAGGGTTATTGTGAGGTACTTTATATGGCCATATTAAGTAGCTTAGATTTTTTTGTTTAATTTAAAATAAAATTAAAATCTCTAATATTGAGTACAATCTTGAAATTAAAGTAATTACAAAAAGCTTTGGTATCTGTGACAGATTTTTAAGCAGTTCTTAATGTTGTATCTTATCATATATATTCTACACTTCTCAGAATATGTCTTTTTTTTTTTTTTTTTTTTTTTTTTTTTGGCCATGCCACCTGGCATGCAAGAACTTTGTTCCCTGACCAGGGATCGAACCATACCTCCTACAAGGGAAGGGAAGAGTCCTGACTACTAAACTCTCAGGAAATTCCATCAGAATACTCCTTTTAAATAAGCTAGATGCAACCCAGGACAGATAAAACATTTAGCAGAATTATCAGTTTCCTTGAAGAGTTTAAATTGTTTATATACCTAAACTTTTATTAGCAATAGCAGTCTGCATTTTTCAGTATAAAAGATTTTGCCTATTTTTAAGAAATTTACAACATTTGATTATTTCTGTATACATTAGAGGATACTGTACTTTGATGGGGTGGTTAAGAGACAGGAAAGGTATCATAGATTTAAATTGGATATGTTTTAACTTTTATCCTGGAATTAAGTTTTTTTTTTTAATATATATTTTAATTAATTTGTATAATGGGCTTCCCTGGTGGCTCAGCTGATGAAGAATCCGCCTGCAATGTGGGAGACCTGGATTTGATCCCTGGGTTGGGAAAATATCCTGGAGGAGGGAAAGGCTGTCCACTTCAGTATTCTGGCCTGGAGAATTCCATGGAGTGTATAGCCCATGGGGTCACAAAAGTGTCGGATGCAACTGAGCAAATATAACACATTTATTGAGAACTTTCTATGTTATGAGCTAGGCACAGGACTGGATATCTCATAAAAGTGGTTTTGATTTGATTTGTAATTATTTCTGGTCTGTTCTAATCTTTTAGTTCAGTCAGTTCAGTCCCCCAGTCGTGTCCAACTCTTTGCAACCCCATGAACTGCAGCACGCCAGGCCTCCCTGTCCATCACCAACTCCTGGAGTTCACCCAAACTCATGTCCATTGAGTTGGTGATGCCATCTAACCATCTCATCCTCTGTTGACCCCTTCTCTTCCCGCCTTCAATCTTTCCCAGCATCAGGGTCTTTTCCAATGAGTCAGTTCTTTGCATCAGGTGGCCAAACTATTGGAGTTTCAGCTTCAACATCAGTCCTTCCAGTGAACACCCAGGACTGATCTCGTTTAGGATGATCTTTGCTAAGTCGCTTCAGTCATGTCCGACTCTTTGCTACCCCATAGATGGCAGCCCACCAGGCTTCCCCGTCCTGGGGATTCTCCAGGCAAGAACACCGGAGTGGGTTGCCATTTCCTTCTCCAATGCATGAAAGTGAAAAGTGAAAGTGAAGTCGCTCAGTCGTGTCCGACTCTAGCGATCCCATGGACTGCAGCCTACCAGGCTCCTCTGTCCATGGGATTTTCTAGGCAAAAGTCCTGGAGTGGGTCGTCAGTGCCTTCTCCGAGGATGATCTTTGAATGATACTGCTGCTACTGCTGCTGCTAAGTCGCTTCAGTCGTGTCCGACTCTGTGCGACCCCATAGAGGCAGCCCACCAGGCTCTGCCGTCCCTGGGATTCTCCAGGCAAGAACACTGGGGTGGGTTGCCATTGCCTTCTCCATTGTGTGAAAGTGAAAAGTGAAAGTGAAGTCGCTCAGTCGCCTCCGACTGGTAGCGACCCCATGGACTGCAGCCTACCAGGCTCCTCTATCCATGGGATTTTCTAGGCAAGAGTACTGGAGTGATACTAAACCTGCTTTTTTTCTCATTATGAAAATATTAACAACTAGCCCAATAGTTATATTTCATCTTAATCCATGGGTTGTTTAAACTTTAAGGAAAACTAACAGGTTAAGCTTTAGGTATAACAGAAAAAAATGTATAAATGGCATTTTAAAATATTTTATTAATGGTTACATTTATAAATATACACATACACATGTGCTTTTTTAAAATTCTGTGATGAAGTGGTACCACAAAAGGCAAACTTTAACCTGTGAGTCACAGAATTCAGGTCTCATTATATGTCAAGAACCACTTATAGGTCCTCTCTCATGTTTGTAAACTGAATTTTTAAAGTCTTAAGCTAAACACGTATTTTTCATATTGTAGAATATTTAGATTGGGTAGTTACTGTTGCCTGAATAGTTGCCAGGTATATCCCAATCAGGCTTTCCTGGTGGCTTAGTCGGTAAAGAAACCACCTGTGATGCAGAAGACCGTTTGACCCCTGGGTCGGGAGATCCCCTGGAGGAGGGCATGGCAACCCACTCCAATATTCTTGCCTGGAGAATCCCATGGACAGAGAAACCTGGCGGGCTACAGTCCGTGGGGTTGCTAAGAGTCGGACATGACTGAATGACTAACACACACACACGTATCCCAATCATTGTTTTCTTGCAGATCTGAAATGAGTTATAGTTAATCCCTCAGTATTATACATTTTAAAGCCATGTTTATATTTAAATATTATGCAGCATGTGTTGTGCTGTGCTTAGTTGCTCTGTTGTGTCCAACTCTTTGTGACCCTATGGATTGTAGCCTGCCAGGCTCCTCTGTCCATGGGAGCTCTCCAGACAACAATACTGGAATGGGTTGCTGTGCCCTCCTCAAGGGGATCTTCCCAACCAAGACACTGAACCCAGGTCTCCCGCATTGCAGGTGGATTCTTTACTGTCTGAGCCACCAGGGTAGCCCCATTATACAACATACTTTTAATAATAGATCTTCCAGATGTTTTCAAGGAATGCATCTGCTGCTGGTCAGTAAAATAGTTGCTGTAGCCTTACTGTCTATCAGATCAGATCAGACGCTCAGTCGTGTCCGACTCTTTGCGACCCCATGAATCGCAGCACGCCAGGCCTCCCTGTCCATCACCAACTCCCGGGGTTCACTCAGACTCACGTCCATCAAGTCAGTGATGCCATCCAGCCATCTCATCCTCTGTCGTCCCCTTCTCCTCCTGCCCCCAATCCCTCCCAGCATCAGAGTCTTTTCCAATGAGTCAACTCTTCGCATGAGGTGGCCAAAGTACTGGAGTTTCAGCCTTAGCATCATTCCTTCCAAAGAAATCCCAGGGCTGATCTCCTTCAGAATGGACTGGTTGGACCTCCTTGCAGTCCAAGGGACTCTCAAGAGTCTTCTCCAACACCACAGTTCAAAAGCATCAATTCTTCGGTGCTCAGCCTTCTTCACAGTCCCACTCTCACATCCATACATGACCACAGGAAAAACCATAGCCTTGACTAGACGAACCTTTGTTGGCAAAGTAATGTCTCTGCTTTTGAATATGCTATCTAGGTTGGTCACAACTTTCTTTCCAAGGAGTAAGCGTCTTTTAATTTCATGGCTGCAGTCACCATCTGTAGTGATTGTGGAGCCCAGAAAAATAAAGTCTGACACTGTTTCCACTGTTTGCCCATCTATTTCCCATGAAGTGATGGGACCGGATGCCATGATCTTCGTTTTCTGAATGTTGAGCTTTAAGCCAACTTTTTCACTCTCCTCTTTCACTTTCATCAAGAAGCTTCTTAGTTCCTCTTCACTTTCTGCCATAAGGGTGGTATCATCTGCATATCTGAGGTTATTGATATTTCTCCCGGCAATCTTGATTCCAGCCTGTGTTTCTTCCAGTCCAGCGTTTCTCATGATGTACTCTGCATAGAAGTTAAATAAACAGGGTGACAATATACAGCCTTGACGTACTCCTTTCCCTATTGGAACCAGTCTGTTGTTCCATGTCCAGTTCTAACTGTGGCTTCCTGACCTGCATACACATTTCTCAAGAGGCAGATCAGGTGGTCTGGTATTTCCATCTCTTTCAGAATTTTCCACAGTTTATTGTGATCCACAGAGTCAAAGGCTTTGGCATAGTCAATAAAGCAGAAGTAGATGTTTTTCTGGAAATTTCTTGCTTTTTCCATGATCCAGCAGATGTTGGCAATTTGATCTCTGGTTCCTCTTCCTTTTCTAAAACCAGCTGGAACATCAGGAAGTTCACGGTTCACATATTGCTGAAGCCTGGCTTGGAGAATTTTGAGCATTACTTTACTAGCATGTGAGATGAGTGCAAACTGTCTATAAGAACTTTAAAAAGAACCAAACAAAAAAAGTTGATATAAGAACATTGCTACTCAGAAAAAGCTATTAATTATTGTATGGAAGTCAGATCTGAGTTTCAACTATTGCTGTGCCACTTGCTAGCTGTGTGACCTAAGGCAAGCTACTCAGCTTTCCTAATCCTTCATTTTCTCATTTCTTTGTCTTGTCTTTTAGAAATAAGATGAAGTATTTCTAATATTTGGCTTCCAAAAGATTCTGCTGGTATAAGAGAGAAGGTCATCAACTAGAAATATTAATTCAGAAGTTGGAAATTGCAGATTCTTAAAATGTGAAAACTGATGTTTAACTGTTGTGTTAAACTTAACTTTAAAGAAGAATTTTATAAGCTGAACTATAATTTTGTTTCGTAAACTCAGTGCACTAGGGAATCAGCCCAGATGATGCTCTCATTTTCTTGAACACTGCTGGAAAATTTGGTGACCAACTGGTTTTTTTGTTTGTTTCCTCTTTGGGTAAAGTGTCTCCCCTGACCCCCAAGTCTTTTAAATTTCTTACTATGGAAAAATTTAAACATATTCAATAATAGAATATGTAGCAAAATCCCATGTACATGTCACCTGGCTTCCAACAATGATCAGCTCCTTGACAGTCCTCTTTCATCTATCTTCCTAACCCTCTCTTCCTGCTTTCATGTTATTTTGAAACGTTTCCTAGGTACTGTATCATTTCATCTGTAAATGGTTTGGTATGTGTTTCTAAAAGATAGTCTTTTTTTCCCTCTTAAAAACACACGAAGATATCTTCTAGTTGTTTTTTTAAAAAAAGACAGTGAGAAACTGAGGCAAGGCCCATATTTTTGTTGTACCCACCCAGCCTGTTCTACTGCCCAACCTGATGCTAATCTCTAAAAAAGCCACTATTGGCCACATCTCCCTTCTCAGACAAGAAGAGTGCTGGTGGTCACATGTCTGTCAAAGAAAAGGGAGAGAGATCCAACAAAACACTAGAATATCAGCTGATGACCAGATACTCGGGAGGAGATTGTCCAGTTTTCTCTACGCCATCTCAGCTTTCTCCTGGGTTTATATTTCTGTGAATTTGTGAGAAGGCTCTCCAAAAGGAGAAAGAACAGGAAGAACTCAGAGCTTTTGGGCTGTATTTTTGTTTGTTTATAAGGGGAATTTAAAGGTTTGGGATCTTTACCAGGCCTTTGGACAGCATCACACTTTTTCATCTCTTGTTTTTCAACCCACAAATATTTTATGCCTTCTATGGACCATATTATGGTGGGAGTGCATGACCAAGGTAGACACTCTCCTCCTCATGAACTGAGGTGTCGGTGACATCTTGCTTTATGCCTGAATATTGAGAAGTGCCTTCTTCTCAGGAGATACTGGAGAGCTAAGGATCTGAGGGTGGTAGCTATGAGAGCCCAGAGGCTGACAGTGGGTACAGGCTGCCTTTTGATGTTATGGTCAAGGCTCATGGAAGAGAGAACTGTTATGGATTGTGTGGGTTACAGGATACAAACCTCACTTTAGGAATAAAGATTGTGTATTTGGGTGACCATTCTCTCTGATGACTCCGGACCCTGATCACACCCAGCAGATACATAGCAGAGGAATGCTGATTGCCAGTAAGCAGCCAAAGATAGAGGAATGGCCTGAGTTTTAATAGAACTTACTCACTTTCCTGAATTAATGGTCTCTTGCCCCAAATAGTATATTAAGTAGGAAAGATCTTTTCCCCCCTTTTTTTGTTTCTCTATGAAAATGAGCCATAGGAAGTAGCACGGAACAGCTGAATTATTCAGATACAAACAATACCTAATTTAATATGTTGGTTTGGGGCTCTTCTGTTATTGCACTGGAGAGAGAAGGAGCAGAGGGAATGTTTATTGAGTGGATCTCCTAACTGGTGGGTATTGTGCATGATCTATCATGGACTTTCTTTCTTTTTTTTTTTTTTTATTAATTTTTTTTTAAATTTTATTTTATTTTTAAACTTTACATAATTGTATTAGTTTTGCCAAATATCGAAATGAATCCGCCACAGGTATACATGTGTTCCCCAACCTGAACCCTCCTCCCTCCTCCCTCCCCATTCCATCCCTCTGGGTCGTCCCAGTGCACCAGCCCCAAGCATCCAGTATCGTGCATCGAACCTGGACTGGCAACTCGTTTCATACATGATATTTTACATGTTTCAATGCCATTCTCCCAAATCTTCCCACCCTCTCCCTCTCTCACAGAGTCCATAAGACTGTTCTATACATCAGTGTCTCTTTTGCTGTCTCGTACACAGGGTTATTGTTACCATCTTTCTAAATTCCATATATATGCGTTAGTATACTGTATTGGTGTTTTTCTTTCTGGCTTACTTCACTCTGTATAATGGGCTCCAGTTTCATCCACCTCATTAGAACTGATTCAAATGCATTCTTTTTAATGGCTGAGTAATACTCCATTGTGTATATGTACCACAGCTTTCTTATCCATTCATCTGCTGATGGACATCTAGGTTGCTTCCATGTCCTGGCTATTATAAACAGTGCTGCGATGAACATTGGGGTACACGTGTCTCTTTCCCTTCTGGTTTCCTCAGTGTGTATGCCCAGCAGTGGGATTGCTGGATCATAAGGCACTTCTATTTCCAGTTTTTTAAGGAATCTCCACACTGTTCTCCATAGTGGCTGTACTAGTTTGCATTCCCACCAACAGTGCAAGAGGGTTCCCTTTTCTCCACACCCTCTCCAGCATTTATTGCTTGTAGACTTTTGGATCGCAGCCATTCTGACTGGTTTGAAATGGTACCTCATAGTGGTTTTGATTTGCATTTCTCTGATAATGAGTGATGTTGAGCATATTTTCATGTGTTTGTTAGCCATCTGTATGTCTTCTTTGGAGAAATGTCTATTTAGTTCTTTGGCCCATTTTTTGATTGGGTCATTTATTTTTCTGGAGTTGAGCTGTAGGAGTTGCTCGAGATTAGTTGTTTGTCAGTTGCTTCATTTGCTATTATCTTCTCCCATTCTGAAGGCTGTCTTTTCACCTTGCTAATAGTTTCCTTTGATGTGCAGAAGCTTTTAAGGTTAATTAGGTCCCATTTGTTTATTTTTGCTTTTATTTCCAATATTCTGGGAGGTGGGTCATAGAGGATCCTGCTGTGATGTATGTCAGAGAGTGTTTTGCCTATGTTCTCCTCTAGGAGTTTTATAGTTTCTGGTCTTACATTGAGATCTTTAACCCATTTTGAGTTTATTTTTGTGTATGGTGTTAGAAAGTGTTCTAGTTTCATTCTTTTACAAGTGGTTGACCAGATTTCCCAGCACCACTTGTTAAAGAGATTGTCTTTAATCCATTGTATATTCTTGCCTCCTTTGTCAAAGATAAGGTGCATGGACTTTATTTCATTTCTCCTCAACCCAGTTTTATAAGGGAGATGTGTGAAGTAAGGGAGATCCTTATTTCACTGATGAAATCAAGGTTCAGAGATGATATGATGTCAAGACCATTTGTCTAGTAAGTGGTGATTTAAACACAAGTCTTAGAATAGGTTTTAGTTATTTTTGTCTGCCAGGTAAAGTGGAAATGAACAAATGGTTAACAAGAAGAAGGAGTCTATTGATTTCGGAACTGACTAATCAAGTCTAGAATGCCAGGTTGTTTTTTTAATACAGTCAAGTGGTGACAAGAAATATTTATCACGTTAAGGATTTCTAATACTGAACATGAATGTCGATTATTTAGTGAAGGTGGAATAAAAGCAAATTTTCTCAAGGGCTTTCTGGAGAGATCTGATTCATCAGTTCACATGGGAGAAAGTGGAGCTATTGATTCAATCAGGGTAATGTACTAAAGACATTGATCCGTTTTGTTATAGTTTATTATTCTATTAGGAAACACTTGGTAGCCTAAGATCTGTAAGACTGTTTGCCTCATTATAAAGTGTTCATAATGAGAAAACACTGACCGAAGAGGGACCCTGCTAAGAAATATGAGATGCTAGTAACTGTAGTTTTTTCCTACTTGAGATAATTACTTCTTTTACTTTAACCTCTGACACTTGTTCTCTGCATTCAGACCCTGTATACAAGTGAAGGATATCACAGGTTGTGACAAAGTTCATTTAATAACGGACCACTTTTCTGAGCTTCTGCTATGAAGTAGACTCCACCACTTACTTGGTGACTTTGAGTGTAAGTAGTTAACGTCTCATAGCTTCATGAGAAGCCTAAAATGGGGGCGATAATTGTACCCACTTTACATGATGGTTGTGAGGAACTAATGTACAGAAATCATGCATCTTTTATCTGAGACACAGAGCCAGAAGAGATGTTAGCCATTTTAATAATGATGGTGGCAATGATGAGGGACTGACTTTGCCCTGCACAGTTGCTTCAGCCTGTGCCTTTGGGGATGAGTGGAGCTCACAGTCCAGGGAAGGAGGGAGTGGGTAGCCATCACAGACTTTGTTCATAAATATGGGCTGTCAGTGTGCTTGGCAGATACGGGAAAAGGGGACTTGTGTTTGCATAGGGATGGAAGGGTCATCTGAAAGTGGAATCTTGAAAGTTGACTATATTGTCAACTTTTGATGTCTGTGGCCTTAAATATTTAATCCAAGAAAATATTTGCGTTTTGGCGAATTTTGGATTAAAACTGTCATAGTTACCTTTGATTAATTATGGGCTCTCCTGGCATCTCAAATTTCGTATTTTTTTTGGCAGCTGTTATACTGGCACAGACTTTGCCTTTCAGACCAAAATGTTTTCCTTTCCCTTCTTCACCAGGGAGAAACTTCGAGAATAAGCCAGAAAGAGAAACTTCCATAAGCTAGTACAGATACATAGCAATCTGAGAATGATGCTCACAGTCATGTATGTCTTTATAGGAAGACAGTGAGTAAAGGGTGTAGCTGAATTTTGGCTTTGGTTCTTAAGAATGTCAGTTCAGTTCAGTTGCTCAGTCGTGTCCGACTCTTTGCGACTCCATGGACTGTAGCATGCCGGGCCTCCCTGTCCATCACCAACTCCCGGAGCTTACTCAAACTCATGTCCATTGAGTCGGTGATGCCATCCAACCATCTCATCCTCTGTCGTCCCCTTCTCCTCTTGCCTTCAGTCTTTCTCAGCATCAGGGTCTTTTCCAGTGAGTCAGTTCTTCGAATCAGGTGACCGAAGTATTGGAGTTTCAGCTTCAGCATCAGTCCTTCCAATGAATGTTCAGGATTGATTTCCTTTAGGATGGATTGGTTGGATCTCCTTGCAGTCCAAGGGACTCTTGTGCTTTAGTCAGGTCTAGTAATGCTAAAACATACTAACTCAAGTATGACAAGACAAGAACCAGTAATGGAGTGGTTATAGTGGTGGTTCTGTTGGAATTGAACTGAATTGTAATTTTTTGCCAATTTATGCATCTTAGAGCTTGGAAGAGAGGACTTTGTTTTTGATTTTGAGAGCAAAACCTTTCTCTTCATAAGTAAACTGTAAAATAGTTGATATTTAAGCTGGACTGCATCATAATTGTTAAACAGGATGTAAGCTATAAATCACATGCCAAAGTATCTAATGAAATTAACCTGTGGAATGGAATTGCTTAACTCAGTCGTTCTCAAAGCGTGGTCCCCATCTTCACTTGGAAATTTAGTAGAAATGTGAATTCTTGGACCTACCGAGACCTACTGAATGAAAAACTTTGGGTGTTGCCTCAGTAGGCTGTGTTTCAATAGGACCTCCAAATGATTCTGATATACTCTTAAATATGAGAAACACTGGCTTTTATTGCTCATCTGGATATATTTTTTGAAGTCTACAAAATAGTAATTTTGGTTTGTGGCACAATTGCAGTCAGGTTGTTCATCCTGGTAGTAATAGACCCACAGGTTCATGTGCTTCTTGTGGCTACTTCTGGGATGTTACAAAAAGCCATGTCATCAGTTACTTGCTGATGTAAATCTTCCTATTTTGCTGTGGCAGTCAGGATTATTCAGGTGTATATGAAAAGGACAGATCTTACTCTTTGAAATGCTAATTTTTTTTGTCAGAAGGTTATTTTTATCAACTTTGATTTTCATAGTGGCTTTTGTGGTTTTTCCTTTAGAAATTGCCCTGTAAAGTAGAGATGACATAAATTGAAACCAACCAGTTGCTGATGCAACTCAATGTATTAAATACAACAACTCAGGTTACCAAAAAAAAGAAAAAAAAAAAAGATCTCTGCATTGTAATCAAGTTTGCTTTGCTGAGCCTTGAAAATAATTGGTGGTCTTTTATTTTCATTCGTGGTTGTTAAGCTCACATTTCTAAAGTCAGGCTGGTGGTTCAAATTCTGCATTCTCTGCTTAACCTGACACTGATAAAGTTAGTTAATCATGCTAAGCTATGCTGTTCTATCTGTGAAATGGGATAATAACTGAACACTTATTGTATAGAATTTTTGTGAGGACTAAATGAGATTATGCATGTAAAGCATTCAGTTCAGTTCAGTCGCTCAGTCGTGTCCGACTCTTTGTGACTCCATGAATCACAGCACGCCAGGCCTCCCTGTCCATCACCAGCTCCCGGAGTTCACTCATACTGCATTAGATCTTGATAAATGTTACCTGATACTATTACTGTTACTACCATTTCTGCTCCTGTGGTTGGCTGTAGTTAACCTAGAGATGCAAGTTAGGTCTCTTAATTTGTGGACCACATCGATCTGTCATCTCAACAGGAAGAAGGAAGATAAGGCTTCTCTCTCTCTCATGTTTTTAGTGGCTCTGATATTATCCTATATTACCAATATACATTTTGTTGTGTTTTTTTCATTTATTGAGTCATACTTGAGTGCCTCCTGTTTGCTAGGTACTAGCAATGGCACCCCACTCCAGTACTCTTGCCTGGAAAATCCCACAGACGGAGGAGCCTGGTAGGCTGCAGTCCATGGGGTCGCTAAGAGTCGGACATGACTGAGCGACTTCCCTTTCACTTTTCACTTTCATGCATCGGAGAAGGAAATGGCAACCCACTCCAGTGTTCTTGCCTGGAGAATCCCAGGGACGGGGGAGCCTGGTGGGCTGCCGTCTATGGGGTCACACAGAGTCGGACACGACTGAAGCGACTTAGCAGCAGCAGCAGCAGCAGCAGCCAGCATGTTCCTCACCCCAGGACCCTTAAGGCAGGCAGAGTGTCTCATTTATTCTAATATGTGTCTTAATTAGTGTGATCTTTTGACTGCCATGACCATTATTTTACCCAAGGTAGCGCCACCTGCTTTGGAGTGAAACTTGGGCTCTTGAATCCAGACTAAGCTGCTGAACTAAGCAGTAATCTATCTGTGCAATAAACTGTGTTTTTCCCTGGTCTTAGTTTTTATCATTAAATTGAGAATTGTTGTTTAATTGCTCAGTTGTGTCCGACTCTTTTGTGACCCCATAGATTGTAGCCCCTCAGACTCCTGTCCATGGGATTCTCCAGGCAAGAATACTGAAGTGGGTTGCCATTTCCTTCTCCAAAATTGAGAATAATACAATCTAAATTATAAGGAGGTTTGAAGATTACTAATGACAGTATTTAAAAACTACCTAGAATATTGTCAGATACTTAGTAGATTCTCAATAAAGACTAGATCTGCTTTTCTCTGTGGGCTGCCAAGATAAACTGGCAGTGGCGGGTTGAAGCAAATAGAGTTGTCAGTGTTTTTGTTTTATTTGAGCTTTTATTGGAAATCAGGACATTCCCCCTTCAACAAATTTTTTTTTTTCTTTTTTGATAAAGCTTGTTATTTTGCATTATGTATAGCATAATGAAAACATAGTGACTGTCCTTTTAAGACTTACAAGAGTTCATTTTCTTATTAATAAGATTAATTAACTCCCACCTTTTTGTGGGCAAGAAGTTATAAACTTTCATCAGTCATCCTCATTCACATCTTAGATTCCTGCCAAACTCATTATAATTTAAACTGCAAATCTTGAAAGAGCACAGACTGTTTTAGGATATGGGAAAGCTAAAATACAGATGTATTTTGTTGCTGGGAAAGGAACCTTAGAGGTTTAATTAGACTCTTTCCTATTTCAGATCAGGAATGAGGTCTAGAGGATGAAAGTGCTCAAGCTCACATGACATGTCACACTTCCTAATGTCTAATGCTCCGCAGATTTAGGCTGATGTTCATATTTTGGTCACCATCTCAAGTTAAATTAAGAAGAGCTATTACTTAACAGAATTTCTATTTTATAGTTAGTTTACTTTCTGGGAAATGAATTCTAGAAAATAATAAATGATTATGATGTTTGGGTTAATTAGTAAGCCAAAAAGGCAAAATCAAAGGATGAAACGTAGAAATCAGAACACTCTTGATTTGACACCTTGGTTTTTGGGCAGAAAAACCAGCATTGTTTGTCTGCTCTTATTTCTTGGGTTTATTTGTTTCTGTCCCCCTCCATCTACTTCTTAATGGCACAGATGTTTACACTTTAGTCCTTTTGGTAAAATTGGGTATTTAAAATAGAAAAAAATCAGTGAGAGAGTAATCAAAAATGATAAACTTTGGACCCTGCCTGAGAACAGAACATTTGCTTGGCAAAATATGTGGCTTGAATTACTATAGCATCATAAGAAACAAAGTGTTATACAAATGTAAAGTAGTTGTAATAATTATAATTTCAAATAAGATTGAATTGTGGGGAGAAGTACGTGTTAGACATATTAGGCAAGAATACTGGAATGGGTTGCCATTTTCTTCTCCAGGGGATCTTTCCCACCCAGGGAATCAAACCCAGGCCTCCTGCATTGCAGGCAGATTGTTTATCCACTGACCTACAAAGAGAGCGAACATATTAGACCAGGGTTGGCAAAAATCTGGTACTTGTGCCAGTAGGACTTGTATCTTGCATTTACACATACATGTCTTTTGAGGCACTGTTTTCTTCTAAATCCATTCAGAGCCTGAAAATTCTTCTTAACACATTGCATCTGAGAGTCAGAGTTTGTATATTGGTGTTTATTTATCAGATTTATATTGTGACAAATGAAAACTAGTAAAAGTATAAAAAGGATAGAGGGTTTTTTGTTTTTTAATTCCACCAAGCACTAATGAAAATTTAGACATTCATTTAGGGTTTTAGTTTTAATGTACTCTACCAATTATAAGTCAGTGGTTGTTAGTTTAGCAAAAACCTTTATGTTTTAGACAATAGTCTGGAGAGTCCTGGGGCAAGGCGGTATGAAGTGGCTTTGCTGAATTCCACTACATTTGGAAACCTCTAGGTGAAAAGGATGCTTCTTTACTTACCAGAAGCAGCTGTCATAAAACAAACCAAACAAAAACACTGATTTTTTTTTTACCAACTCATTCTCTTGGGTGCTTTTGTCATTCCGTGACTGGCAAAACGCGAGTCCTGAAAGTTCACAGGCTGCTCACTCCTGTAGTTGCATTAAAAAAACAGGCTGAGGTCTCCTCTTACATCTCCCCCACAGCCATCACAGTTTCATTTTGCTTACCTACCCCCCACCCCACCCAGCTCTGAAAGGGGATTTAAAAAACAAACCTCAAGATAAGGAAATAGGAGAGAAAAAATGCTTTCAATACTTAATAAAAATTACTCAAAGAAATGCCTTCATTCATCAATTGAGGAAACGTGTGTGCTTTCTAAGCTGCCAGACCCTGTGTGAGGTACAGTGATACAGATACGTGGAACAAGGCTTTTCAGCCTGTTTCACATCATGTCATACATAGAAAATGAAAATACAGAAGCAGAAATCATCTGCCAGGGAGTTGCTGCCACACCAGGCCCTCTGGGCAGTCCTGTGTGTTGAGGAGATGAACATCTCAACACACCATCACCCTTTGGGAATTGTACACATGGGGAACATTTGATGTAAGACATACTTCCTACCCTTGGGAAACCCACAGTCAGAGGACATAGGCAAGTGAAGACTCTGAGCATTAGTGTCTCCAAGACTGGCTTTGTTGTGGAAATAGAGATCGTGGCTGGCCTGATTTTGAGTGTGGCTTATAGATTGTTGAAGGGAGGACAGATCCAGTGACTGCAGAATGAGATAGTGGAATTTGTTCTTAACTTCTTTCTCCAGTTATGCCTCAAATCCACTTGACTTCCAAAAGAATACGCATTAAAGTTTTGATTTAATTCAGCGCTTGAGATGAGGAAGTATAAAAACAGAAGAGTTTCTCCTTTTTGTGAACATTTACTCTTAGAAATTCTCATTCTGGCCTGTCCTCTTGCCTCTCTCTATTGACCATATTGAGAAGATGAGGACAATGAGGAAAGAATCAGGAGGAAAAGTGGGAAAGATATTCTGGAGGAGCCATACTAGTTTAGAGCAGAAGAGCATCTTAAGACATCTACTCCCCTTCCCATCTTTATCCCATGCCGTCCCAGGGGAAAAAACCTGTAACATTCTCTACTTTAAATATAGATGATATTCCAATATAACTACCCTTGGACCCTTCAGGTTGTGGAACTTAAAAAAAAAAGTTTGTGTCCCACCCATAACAGTGAACATTTTTGGGTATCTGTTTGGTGGGTGGGGTCAGGAGGAGTGGTCCCTGTTTCAGGGAAGAAGAGTAATAGTGCAGCTGCCGTCTGTGGGGTCGCACAGAGTCAGATATGACTGAAGCGACTTAGCAGCAGGGTGAGTAGTCTTACCGAAGGACAAAGGAGAAATGTCAGAATGATCAAAAGATGGAGGACATACTCTATCAAACGTAAAGTTCTAGAAGTTAGCTGAAATGTGGAAAATGAGATCCCAGCAAGTCTGAAAGAAAAGGGGCGGGGGGTGGATAAAATTAGGCAAATTCTTTTAAAAAACCAAAGCTTTGAATTAAAAAGTAATGAGAGAAAAATATCATTGATGAGAGAATTCTGAAATCATGCTTCTGAAATTCCTTTGGAAGCCCCCTTTTCTTTAATAACCTTGCTGTGGTCTTTGTAAGTATATATTTATTCTCAAGGTGGGTCAGAAACAGGTATTACTGCTTTCCCTTTAGTATTTAATTTGAAAATGTTTTCATTTCCTTTTCACTGTCGAGCTAAACTTTGGTTTTAATGATGTCTAATACCCTGAAGAATGCCGCAGCATCAGCATGGTTGTGTATTTTCAGATTCCTCACCCATTCATGAAGTCCATTTTGTTAAGCCAGGGTTGAGACCAGCAGTGTTCTCCATATCCTGTCTTTCTTTTATTCTAATGGCAGAAAAATCAAGACTACTTTGCTACTTAGTGGTCTTGTAGACATTTGATGACCATTTTCAGATCTTGGCTTATAAGTAAATATAGCTATTCTGAATAGAACATGTAGATGTCACCTTAACAGAATACTGCTGAAACAAGTTTGGGAAGCTTTGCCACATTACTGAAATCTTAAGTGACAGAAAAAGATTATGAATTCTATTTTTATATATATTTAATATTCTTAACCATATGGAAATTAGTTTTTGCTTTGTTTTTGAAAGTAATGCTTTTATTGAAAATTACTATTGGAAATCAGGTCAGTCTTTGCTGAGCCCTGGGTACTTGTGATTTTGGTATTTTGCAAGTGTTTAAAATGTAGTAATAATGTGCCTTACATGGAGAGGGAAGAAAATTCCTGCTTTTTGATCTGTGTCCCATCAGATGCAGCTTATTATTTTCTTTTATAATTATATGCTATTTTAAAAGTGGTTTGTGGCTGTTTGTGTTTACAGGATCGCCCCAGGACTTTTGACATGCACTCATTGGAGAGTTCACTCATTGACATAATGAGAGCTGAAAATGATTCGATTAAAGGTAATTTTCCAAATATAACTGTTTGATTTTAGTAAATAGTGTAAAATGTGTATTATTATCTGAGTAACTTGATGAGCAATATGGCGAATATTATAGGTTCACATTTTGTATCCAGTTCCATCTATTTTATACATGTATCTCATTTTGTTCAAAAATCAAACTTGATAGACATCCACTGTAAGCCCTTTACAATACCAATTAAGGGAACTACAAGAGTACTGATTGCTAAGGGAGGGCAGTTAACTGGAAAGATGGGAACCATACTTCTCATTTTTTTTAATTTTTCAGGCAAAACCTGCTTAGTATTGCTCACCTGTATGTCTGCTCACCAATGACAATAACTATACACTAGGAAGAGTTCAAATGTTGATAGAGCTTTCGGCCTAGTTTCACATTTTTTTTTTTTTTAATTGCCAACAGTTTCAAAGTTAAAATGAAGCTTTGTAGTTCTTGAAATCCTTTTTATATATTATGTTTAAAAAGTCGTGCTATTCCCACTTGGATTCTGGTATCAATTCTTGTACTGAATAAGATATTGCAGTTTGACTAGGCCTCAATTTCTTCATTTTTAATAAAGTACTTAGAACCACTCTTATAATAAGGGACTTGATAATGGGGAACTTGAAAACCACAGATGCCTGGGCCCCATTCCAGGTGTGGGGTGAGGCTTATGATTTTTTTTAATATCTCAGGTGATGTTCATGTGTAGCCAGAGTTGAGAATGACCAGATTAGGTGTTCTTTAAGGGCCATTCTAGCTCTGATGTTATGAAAACTACCCCACAAAATAAATATTTTTCTGCAAAAAATCTCATTTTACTATACTGCAGTTTTCCTGTTTGTTTTTAAAAACATTTGTGTTGTTTGGTATATTTGGTCCTGTCACTTAAGTTGTTCATTCATTCGCTGTTTATGAGCCTGCTTTTTGCCAAGACAGCTTTGTACTGGGATCAAAGGTGGCAAGGAGCCTATATGACTTTAAGTGGTAACTATCTTGGCCTAGTTTTCTTTGTGTTTGGTTTACCATATTACTGATGTAGTAAAACTGTTTTTCAGCAGACCTATAACAGTAAATTTTTTAATGAGAATTTTTTTTAAGTCTGGAAAGATGAAAACTAATATGTGAAAAAATATGTATCTCTCTGATGAACAAATTTTGAAATAGGATTATTTTGAATGTCTTTACTGAATTCCTCATGGACTTCTGATGGCTTCTAATGGGGTTGTATACTTTGTTTCTGAGGAAAGATGGTCTTTCAGAATTGGCTTTTTATTTTGTCACTTCTTAGCACTCTGACTTTGGCTAGTCCTGCAGCCTCTTTGACCCTTTGTTTTCCCAGCAGAAAAATGAGGTGAGTCTAAGGCTCTTTCTAGCACCAGAAAAACTGCACACTTTAAAGTAGCTAAAGGAGAAATAGGAATATAGTTTGTGGATTGTACAGTCTCACTTTCCTGGTTTTGTAGTATAGTTACATAAGACGTTCCCAGTTGGGGACACTGAATAAAGGGTACACAGAATCTCTCTGTACTACTGTTTGTAACTTGCTGTGAATCTGTGGTTGTTTCCTTAATTGGTTTAAATTGATTTAATCAGCAACTTCTTTTAAGAGCCTCTTCTCTTATGTAGTAGATACTAGGGATAATAATTAGAACTCATTTTCATGATAAGTGCCTGTGTCTTTTATCAGAGAAAACAGTTTACAAATGGCAGCAGTCATAAACCTTTTATTATGTCATGCTTCTAAGAAGTAGGGCTTCCCTTGTGGCTCAACTGGTAAAGAATACACCTGTAATGTGGGAGACCTGAGTTTGATCCCTGGGCTGGGAAGATCCCCTAGAGAAGAGAAAGGCTCCAGTATTCCTTTCAGAATACCCACTCCAGTGTTCTGGCTTGGAAAATTCCATGGACTGTATAGTCCATGGGGTCGCAAAGAGTCAGACACAACTGAGTGACCTTCACTTGACTTCTAAGAAGTAAGCCTCTAGTATTTTTATAAGAGTTTGTACACATTTTTCCAATAGGATTAACAACATTTGCTTGGTTTATCAGATATAGTCAGGACAACTCAGATTTATTTTTTCTTTTCTAGTTCACTAAGTGGCTTATTGTATAAACTTCTGCCTTTATTGTATGAAAAGAAAGTGTTAGTCGCTCAGTCATGTCTGACTCTTTGCCACCTACCTCATGGACTGCAGCCCACCAGGCTTCTCTGTCCATGTGATTCTCCAGGCAAGAATACTGGAGTGGTTAGCCATTCCCTTCTGAGGAGATCTTCCTGATCCAGGGATTGAACATGGGTCTTCTCCATTGCAGGCAGGTAATCTTTACTATCTGAGTCACCATATTCCCTTTTTAATTTCTTCTTACCAATATTTACCTAAATAATTACCTAGACTAATTTTCTAGAGATAATTAAAAGATAAGTCTGGTGACAGAATTAAATCTGATTGACCTAATATGGGAACACAAAGATTTTGTAAAATTGTGATTTATAAGAGGAAATATGCCAGAATGAAAGACCATGGGTTTTCAAGTCAGATGGACTGGGATTTAAATTGCCATTCTGCCGCTAATTTGTGGTATGATATGATGTGTCTATAAAATCCAGCATACTGCCCAGTTCATTGAGAAAACACTCAATACATGGTATTGATTTTTATTACTAAACATCTATTTGTCTGTTTTCATGCTTATCAAATGAGAAAACCAGTTTCAATATAAGGTGCCAAGGTGACTTAAGCATATTAAATGAATTTGTGTATTTTTTCCTTTTAAGAGCAGTAAGGACTTCATAGATGAGTTCATGGTCCTAAAATGTCAGACAGTAGTTACGCTTTTTTTTTTTTTTTAAACCAAGATGATGAACTTTGTACCATTGTAGTCCATTGTAATGCAGTTTTGCTCATGGGAATACTTTTATTTCTTGTCAGACTCTCCTCTCTCCTTTTAAAGTAATAATGCCTATCCATTTTGAAAGTAAATAAGTGGCCTCTTCATGTGCTCTGCTTCCTTAGAAATAGAGTAAACAGAAAATAGGCATTATTTCTGTGAGATTAGTATAGAACAATATGGCTTTCAGAAAAGTGGTATAAAGATGCAATTAAAAGAATTAATTTGAAAATTATTTTTAAAAAACTATCATGTGGAGGCAGATTTTATATTTGGGTTCATTTTATCTTAAAATGATTTTATAAAATGTATGTTGAATGACTTCATTTATTTTTATTTTCATTTGCAATCCCACATAGAAATGTGGTTTGTGTGTATATGTTTAAATAATAGAGCCTAAATTGATACAAGATCTGTCAATTGAATGAATTTGTAAGGCTGTATTATTTATTTACATAAAAAAAATTAAATTTGCTTATTTTTTGGGGGGAAAAAGAAACTCCCTTAATGAAGTGGGTTCAAAATTTTATTTTTGCCATCAACAGACAAGATGTTAATATGTCTATGTCTCAAAACTTTCAACTTTCAAATATAATTTTTCAGTTTTTTATGAATATGCTGTTGATTCCAGTTGGCTTGTTTAGCAACCTTTAAAAAGGTAAAAGAAATGTGCAAATGGAATAGCTAGCTTTCATTTCATAATTTACATTAGGTTTTTTTTTAATTTTATGGTTTATTTAAAAATAGTTTTTCTAAGAATTTTAAGGCTTCTTATCATCTTCTCCATGTACAGAGGTTTACCTCTTTGAGAGGAAAAGGTCCTCCCTCTGCCTTATCTGTAGGTCCTTTCACTGATCAGCTGGCATGTCTGTATGTTATTTTTACCCATGACATTATGTATTGCCTTCTCCATAACTAACACCAGTGACGATCTGTAGCAGTTCTTCCCCGGAGACCGATTTCATTTTCCTCGTTGTGCACCCAGTCTCATAAGCTAAGAGCCTGTGCAGTACACCAGCTTTTGAGTTATCTACGAGGTGGCAGCTTGCGCATTGCTACAGTAATTACTAGGCTTATCAAGTAAGTCCTTCACCTGGACAGGAGAATCTTTTACCATTGTAGATGCTGAGAAGTTTCCTTGGGAAATATTGTGTCTTAGTGCTATTTGTGTCTTCTCTCGCCTGTGAAATTGGTACTTACTGTTTAGAAATGGAGCAGCATGAAATAGATTAAAATCACGTGCCAGTGCATCTGCTTTCAGTCTCTGAAGCATAGCTTGGACACAGTGAAATAAAGATTCATGAAGTGGTATTATTTTCAGTATACGTAGGAGAGTCCTCTAAAAATTAAGGGGCCTTTTTTTTTTCTTTTCTGTATATGAATGGAATAAAGGAATATAGGCATAAACCAGTTTATGGAATGGAATCAGAGGGAGACAGCACTGGAATAAAGAGACAAATTATCAGAAATAAAATTATCAGATACCACACAGTTGAACAATCCATAGTTTCATATTAGTGGTTGAGTGTTTTAAATCGTATATATTAAAACAACTTAATATCCAATTTGCTTCATTTCACTGGAAAGCCTAATGAAACAGCAAAATTATTGAGTGAACAAAGGCAATCTGTAAATTGTCAAAACATTATATAGTTGTTCTTCAGATATTAATTAAGTTATGATCAGAATACTGGTTTAATTTTCCTCAATATATTATGAAATTAGAGTCTTTTACTCTTCATGTTGTTACAGAATGCATCTTGCTTCCAGGTTTTGGAAGGGGGAGCTCAGTGTTATCTACACCAGTCTCTCTGAGTTTCAGGCATTTTAAAATACTTAATTTGCATGTGGGCAATGATGATTGAATTCAGAAATGCAAGTTGTTTAAAGTGCCAGTCTTTTACATATTCCCATGGTGCCCAAGAAACCTCCTGCATATGTTGAGTAACTGTGGGAGTGTGTCGTACAGTTAAACCTTCGTGCCTTGCGTGCTTCATGTTTTCGTTTAGTAAGAACTTATTTGAAGAGCTGGACCTATCCCCCAAATGCTATGTATTTAATTCCTGACTGCTTAAGGTATTGTGACCTTGCATTTTAAAATAACTTTTGGGAATTTTTTTCTTTATCTGCACATTAAATTAGAGGGCTCTTCCCCGACTATTTTTCATATGTGTGAATTTGTTTGAAACAAATGCTTCAATGAGTGCGCAAGTGATGATTCCATCTGTGCCTCTTTTCTTTGTTGCTAAGAAAAGCCATTTATAATAATCTTTCTAGGAGAAAATCATGAAAATCAGTTGAAAGTTTAGTACACAAAGCCAGTTTTGTTAATTTTGAGTAAGATTTTCTGTGTCATTGTGAGAGAGAGAGTGACTGTTGGAATAATTACTTAAATTCTGTATCTCTACAACAGTGGAAGGAGTACAGTTAGTCTACTTTAAAAAGATATCATAAATAATAACCAGAAAACCTTAAATTTTCCTTGGATCCACAGTTCTTTTCATATTCCTATACGTAAAATTGCAGTCACGTAGTTCTGTATTTTCAAGAACAGGTGTTATATACTGATACAGATGTTTTGAACAGATATTGTGTATGACTTTATGTACACTGAGAAAGCTCTAGAACCTTTCATCAGAGTTTCTGAAAATAGGACTAAATTTTATATTCAGTTGTAAATGTGAGTTTCAGAGTACATAGTTTTAAATATGAAAGGGAGTTTTACAAAGTAATTTCTATTGCTATACTATTAAAATGATTTATTTGAAATAGTGGTGTAGGGATATAATTTCTTATAGTATTTCATCTTTTTCTGTTTAAATCAATGGCAATTTGTGGAAAGACAGCTATGTACTACTATGCAACCCAATCCCCAGTCACATTTTTAAAGGATTAGGTGGACATTTTTCTTCAAGGGATATTTAATGGTCCTTGATACAAAATACCATAGAGAAGACACGGATAATGCAAAGCAACTAAATTACATTTGGATTCATAGTCAAATTTCTCTTTCCTAGCAAATTACCATTGTGTGGTATCAAATGTCTTCTGGTGAATTGGAGCATCTTTAAATACTGTAAGCCTTGAAGACTCAGGAGTCTTCCAGGCAGCTGCCCTGCAAACCTGGCTGGTTCTTTCTTGCTCTGTTTGGATGATACCAAATAATTCAAAGCAGCGTAGCAGGGGAGTGAGTAGTGGAGAGCTCTAGGGAGGAGAAAATTGCCTTACTCTTAGAAGCCTCATGAGTAATGGAGTAAGGCACACAGCAGAGAGTGCAGTTTATAAACTTGGTTATAATGAACTTTGCGTGTGGCTGTTGAGAAGTGAAGTGATTTCCTTTCCTTCCACACCCTCCCTTTCCTGACTGCTGAAATGGAACATCCTAAACAGTCTTTCTTTTGCTTAGTTGTGCTGAAGGATGGGACCTGGGCTTCTGCGTTGAAGTAACTTCCTTTGTGAGGAAGGAGGGGACAAAGTGGTGGACCATGACTGTCTGTCTACCGCTGGTGCAGGTTGAGTTCTGACTTCAGACCCACTCCTTTCTGGTTCACTGTTGCTCAGGATTCTTTCGATTCCTCATAGCACTGTGTAGGCAGAGTTTACAAAGGTGTGGGTTTCAAACTGTGTGACTGTACTTTTCCAGGTTGGAGGATTGCTGTTGTTTCAGGTTTGTTTTGTTTTAAAATTTTCAAGGGAAGGAGGGGAAAGGGAAATGCCTGGGAGAACAGAATGGGATGTCTGTGAACACTGATGTGATGGTAGCCTGAGACTGAAGTCTTCCTTATTCTAAGTTCTGAACTGAAACCAATCTGGTTCATACTAAATGCCCCTTGTTCCTTGGCCAGATTCTCATCTGTCGGACTTTTTATATAACATGTGCTGGTAAATACAAAGTAGTGATCCTTTGCCCTCCACGTGTTGGTGATGAAATATTGACCCTTGTTCTTATTTGTTCTGAAAATCATATAAGTAGTTGTCACAAAAGGGGAATTTGTCTTATGTCATCCATGATCGGTCCATAATTACTCAAGCAGTCTCCATATCTTAATCCTGAATACTGAACACAAAGAATCTTATTTGAGTCCAGGAAAATTGAGTAGGCATCTTAAAACATTATTGTGACTCTGTTTTTACCTGGATGAGAAGTGAGGGTAAAGGGGGCCAGAGGGGAAAGTGACAGTAAACTTTTTATGTTATTTAAAAGGTTAAAAAGCCTAACTGTTTCTAAAGATGCTTTTAACTCATACAGCTTTTTCTTTTCTTTGCAGCTGTATTAAAGCTCACATATTTTATGACTGTTGTGATTTACTTTTGTTAGACTCACATTCAGGGCAGGGATTGGTAAAGAAATAAACATTGGTAGTATTTATTGGTAAAGAAACTGGTAAATTTCTTGATAAATTGGTAATATTTATTGGTAAAGAAATAAATTTATGTGACAATTTACAGTTAGAAATACCATATCAAAACCCAAGCAGCAATCAGGTAGTAAATTTATGAGTGCTTTTCTATAATCTTGTACATTTTCACATTAAGTATTTTGTAAGTAAGTAAAGTCGCTCAGTCGTGTCTGACTCTTTGCGACCCCATGGACTGTAGCCTACCAGGCTCCTCTGTCTATGTACAACGTAATAAATACAGATATTACAGTATGGACAGATAATAATATTATTTTCCATTCAGAAGTGAAATCTGAATAGCATTTAAGTAGTAAGGTTTTCAGACTTTGTCAGCAGGTTGTCATTGTCAAAATATTAGGGATCTCCCTACAGTATAAAAAGTAGAAGGAGGTCCAGAACATTTATAGAGATCCATTTTGTTCATGCACCATGTCTAAATTAACAATAGTATATTGTACCTTTTGATAGTATCACTTACTATTTTTCTGTTTTTTCCTTCTATATGGTAAAATTCTGTAGAGAGGTGACTTGCTATTTCATTTCCTGATAGCTACTAGAACAGCCCTATGTGCTATTAATCTGCATAATGAAAGCCCTTTTGATTATGGAGTAATACAATGGTGAGTTGTCTGTGAAGGTTTAAGACTTTCCTTAATCCTGTTATATAATCCTAGAATATGTTATTTGCTGACATTGAGGGAGGGGAGGCCATGCCACTTGATTCATAGCTCTCATAAAAATATCCGAGATTCTCTTTGCATTCAATTTAACAACAGGAAGCAGAACAGTTGCACAACTGTGCCACGTTGGAATTTCTTCCTGACACGTATGGAATCTCAACCTAAATATTGTAGGCAGTTGATTCATTTATCAGTTGTGTATACCTGATTTGTGAATTTCTTTATTTGCTGATCCTTATTGTTTCCCCTCATGTTGCCACTCTCCTCACTACCAAATTTAAAAGAAGGAAAAGAGAAAAGCGTTGATGAACTTGTTGCTGTTCTGCAGTAAAAATTTGCAAAAGGAGTAACTTTAAACTAGTTTTAAACTAGTTCAGTTATGTTCAGTCGCTCAGTAGTGTCCGGCTCTGCAACCCCATGGACTGCAGCACGCCAGGCCTCCCTGTCCATCACCGATTCCTGGAGTTTATTCAAACTCATGTCCATTGAGTCGGTGATGCCATCCAACCATCTCATCCTCTGTCGTCCCCTTCTCCTCCTGCTTTCAACCTTTCCCAGCTTCAGGATCTTTTCAAATGAGTCAGTTCTTCGCATCAGGCGGCCAAAATATTGGAGTTTCAGCTTCAGCATCAGTCCTTCCAATGAATATTCAGGACTCATCTCCTTTAGGATGGACTGGTTGGATCTCCTTGCAGTCCAAGTGACTCTCAAGAGTCTTCTCCAACACCACAGTTCAAAAGCATCAATTCTTTGGCGCTCAGCTTTCTTTATGGTCCAACTCTCACATTCATACATGACTATTGGAAAAACCATAGCCTTGAGACAGACCTTTGTTGGCAAAGTAATGTCTCTGTTTTTTAATATGCTGTCTAGGTTGGTCATAGCTTTTCTTCCAAGGAGCAAGCATCTTTTAATTTCATGGCCTCAGTCACCATCTCCAGTGATTTTGGAGCCACACAAAATAGTCTGTCACTCTTTCCACTGTTTCCCCATCTATTTGCCATGAAGTGATGAGACCAGGTGCCATGATCTTAGTTTTCTGAATGTTGAGTTTTAAGCCAACTTTTTCACTCTCCTCTTTCACTTTCCTCTTTCACTTTTAAACTAGTTACTACTTTTCAAGTCAGGTATGGAGATGGCCTGGCTGCCTCTGGGCTTCATTATTTTGTCTGATTTGTCTGACAGACTTAGTCTGAACTCAGTCCCATATCAGTGCAGTCCGTTCTAAAAGCAGGGCTCTTTTTTATTCTGCTTATTACCTGGTAACCATTAAATTAAGAACATTAGTGAAACTCTGAACAGAAAGTAGTTCCATAATCTCTTTGGTATCCAGTTGAGCTGATGCCAGTTGCTGTACTTTGGGAAAGAGAAGGAGGAATCAACCAATTAGAGGAACCTTTTTTAATTCTTGAGAACCAGCACTGAAGTGCAGATCTTCTGAAGAGCAGCCATGATTAATTACTCTTAATTTGTATAAAGAATCTAAAAAAAAGTCTTAACTTCTACTGGCTATAATATGCCAAATAATAAATGTCTGTCATGGTTAATTAAATGGAGATACTTAAATTGGCCACTTGATGTCTTTTTTGTAAAAGATCAGAAGTTGTTAGCTTACAATAGACTTTTCCAAAGTGTAAGAAATAAAGAGAAGCATTGAGGAGTGTATTAAGACCTGGTTTTGCCATTAGCAGTTACATGGCTTAAGTTGGTCACTTCTCTCTAGATCTTGGTGTCTTCGTTTAAAAGAGGAAGTGCAGGGATTGAACTTAGTAAACTTTAAGTCACTATCAGCAATTCCACACAGTCTCTGGCATGGTATTCCTAAATGTCAAGGTTGAAGGTTTAATGACTGAAAGTAGCATATGGGTTTCATGTGAGCATTTAATATTGAGTAGCTTGTAAGAAGGCAATGGCAACCCACTCCAGTACTCTTGCCTGGAAAATCCCATGGGCAGAGGAGCCTGGTAGGTTGCAGTCCATGGGGTCGCAAAGAGTCGGACATGACTGAGCGACTTCACTTTTACTTTTCACTTTCATGCATTGGAGAAGGAAATGGTAACCCACTCCAGTGTTCTTGCCTGGAGAATCCCAGGGATGGGGGAGCCTTGTGGGCTCCCATCTATGGGGTTGCACAGAGTCGGACACGACTGAAGCAACTTAGCAGCATCATCAGCAGCAGTAGCTTGTAAGAAAGGATATAACCAGAAATCAGTCAGATCTGCTCAGTTGAGTCGAGGCTTTGTTTCTAGAGTGCATTTTTTCTTTTTGAGATAAGCCTAAAAATGCTATGTCTCGGAAGCAGTTGTTTAAACTTGGCTTTATGTAATGTTTCTGTTCTTAATTTGTGGATCATGGGCCTCTTCAGACATGGTAATTATTTGATGGGATCCAGCATTGGAGAAGGAAATGGCAACCCACTCGAGTCTTCTTGCCTGGAGAATCCCAGGGATGGGGGAGCCTGGTGGGCTGCCGTCTATGGGGTCGCACAGAGTCAGACACGACTGAAGTGACTTAGCAGCAGCAGCAGGAACCTATTAGAACCAAACATTCCAGTTAGATGATAGATTTGTCATGTGTGTGTTGCATGATTATCTTTTAAAGCATGCAGATGCTGATGTAACACAATGAAAATACATTTAAAGGTGTTGCTGAATTCATAGTAGCCTTCTATTATTAAAGGGTTTTCTTGTGGTTGTTTTACTTGTAATATCCACTGGAGTGGGGCTTGAGGGCTTCAGTTATGGTGGGGAGCCTCTGCGAAATATTTTGATTAGCGTAGGTCTTAATAATTATGAAATGTTATGAAACACTGCTGTGGAGAACTTCTCTAATTGTTCAGCTTTAAACTCCTGCCATTAGAATGTTCCCCATTACCAAAAAGAACATAACTAAAAAAGGAATTCCATAGAGGAAAATGGTGAGGATGAGGACAAAGGGGGAGTGAGGAGTCACTACCTTATCCTAGCTTATCATCTCCACCAAGTATTAATAGCATTTTGGAAGGTTGACTCTGGGGGCATCTGTAGCCATCTTTTTGCTTTTTGAAGCATAGCTAGGGGTGTGGACTGTTCAGATTACAACTGGCACAGTGCCAGGGGCACGGGGAGCCCTGTGACAATAGGGGTGCCCCCTGGTGTGGGGTAACACAGCAGCCCTTGTTAGGAGGGGGAGATGGCCTCCTTCAAGCCACGTAGTACTTTACGTTTTAGCTTCAGCTTAAATTCCAGCTCCACACACATTTGAGCATATTCCGTGTATTGGGTAGTAGTAGGCCACAGTGCACATTTGATGCTGGTCTTTATATTTCTTTTTTGATGTGGACCTGGACATTCTGTATAGGAAGCAGTGTTAACAACAACTTTCAAGTGAAAGGGCAATTACTTCTGATACCATTTCTCTGACTTTTATGCTTTGCCCCTTCTGAAAATTATCTTTAATTTAAATCCTTGAGATAACCTTCCACATGAGTTTTGTGGTCTCCAATTTATGGTTGAAGAGACTATAGTTCCGAGAGATGTAATAGCTTTGGAAGTCAGTCGACTAACTGGTGCCTGGAGAATCAGGATGGGACACAGAGCCTCCGGCTGATGGTCTGGTAGCCACACAATAGATATTTATGTGCAGCACTTATGAGGAGACAAACATTAAAAACGTTTATTTTAGTACACTTTAGGCATTCAGGTGTCTTAATGTAGGAAACTGGGGACAGAGTTTAAAATCTGTATTTTATCATGCTGCTGCTGCTGCTAAGTCGCTTCAGTAGTGTCCGACTCTGTGCAACCCCATAGACGGCAGCCCACCAGGCTCCCCTGTCCCTGGGATTCTCAAGGCAAGAACACTGGAGTGGGTTGCCATTTCCTTCTCCAGTGCAGGAAAGTGAAAAGTGAAAGTGAAGTCGCTCAGTCGTGTCCGACTCTTAGCGACCCCATGGACTGCAGCCCACCAGGCTCCTCCATCCATGGGATTTTCCAGGCAAGAGTACTGGAGTTGGGTGCCATTGCCTTCTCCGGTATTTTATCATAATCTTCTGTAAAAGATTCAGATTTTGCACACCTGCTGATTTCTTATTGGAGGGTACTTTTCAGAGGGTGAAGGTGTGGAATCACTGAGCGAACTTTTCCAAGCTGGCTTTTTCTTTTTCCTCATTCTGATTCACCAGGTCTGTCGTGAGACTTAAGCATGTGTATTCGAGAAGTGATTCAGATAGATGGCTTTCCCTCCTCACCCCACCCTCATTCCGCTTTGAGAATCACTTTGAATATGTATGTAAAGTCTAAAGTTATGGGAGGCTGTTCATAAAACAAATATATTATCAAGCAGGTAGTGCCAAGCACTATTTTAGCCTGTTGGGGTATATAAGGAAATAAAAAATAAGACTCTTGACCTCGTGCAGCTTATCCTCCAGATAATTTGCAGAGATCTTCAAACAGCCTGTTTGTTATTTAGTTTTGAAGGCTAATGAATTAGAGGAAGACTAAGTGCCTTTAGTATTAATAAAGGAAAATAAGAATGGGGCCTTTTGAGAAATAACAAATGAAATTAGATATGAAATTCAAGTGAATGTTAAGGTTCAATCAAGTCATCAGAATTTATATTAAGTAAGTGATTAGTGTTGCTGATAGGTGTGTATGCAGAATGCCAATTACTGACTTTGCTGATTGCTTTTGGGGTTTGGACTTCAGTAGCCAGTGTTAAGGGGCTTCCCAGGTAGCACTAGTGATAAAGAACCCACCTGCGAATGCAGAAGACATAAGAGACTTGGGTTTGATCCCTGGATCGGGAAGATCCCCTGGAGGAGGGCATGAAAACCCCTCCAGTATTCTTATCTGGAGAATCCCACGGACAGAGGAGCCTGCAGGCTGCAGTCCATAGTGTCGCAGAGTCGGACACAACTGAAGTGACTTGGCACGCATGCAACCAGTGTTCAGAGTGGCTTGTCTCTAAAGTTCTCAGTCATTTGGAAGCAACTTACTTTATAGTTCCTAAGAACTCCATAAATTTGTCTTGATCTTCATGTTAGTGCAGAGAGCCACTTCTCAAAATCTTTACCTTCAGGTTAGTTCTACAATTATTTATTTTAATCTACTGGTTCTTTTAAAATAGGTCTCTTATAACACATGCTTGTTTTAATCAACATTTTTACAAGATAGGAGAATTTTAATTAATTAAATTTTAATTTTAACTGCCTTGGCTTTGTTTCTAGATTGCTTAAAACTTTTTTAATACCCATTGGTCTGTTTTTCCACTTTTCCTTCCATTATATTATCTTTTCTTTTTTTAACTGGCTTTGGCTCGTTTACTTTGAATAAAAACTATGCCTAATATTTTAAAGCTTGAAAAGTTGCCATTAATCGCTGGTATCATAACATCCTCTTAAGGCAAGTTATCTTGTTGCTCTGTCCTCTAAATGTAGCATCCAGTGTCAGAAGGCCTCTGGCAAGGATAAAAATAGCCTTCCTGCTTGCTGGTTTGTTGTTAGGTTTACTGGCAGTAGGAAATGCTTTTGAATTCCTTAATTGGGTCAGCTCTTTGCTGGTGTCTCTCTAGACATTCCCGTCTGCCTGAAATTCTTAGATGCTTTTAGATCTTCCACCTTTATACCTGCCCTCAGTTAGAGTTAAAGCAATCCTTATGAAACCTTCCTTAATCTGTAGAAACATAGCCCATTGACTTTACTTATCTTAAAGATAAAATGTTATTTTCTCTCTTTTTTTTTGCCACTCTGTCCTCTGATTTTCAGCTACCATATCACAATTGAAAAATTAAATCTGAGCTATTGGTGCAAAAAGAAGTTCCTCTTTGGCTTTTATTGAAAAGAATATTTTTAAGTTGAATTTCCCAAGTTTTCATTTCCTAAAATACTGATGCTACTTTACCAGTTTGGCTATCATAAAAGAAAAGAGTTAGCTTTTTTTTCTCTTATCTCCTGAAAGAAGAATTATATCCCTGTTTATAACTTAGAACATTAGCAAACTCATTTCTCTGAAGCTGAAAAATTCCCCCAGATGGCCACTCCTTTCTTCAGGGTTCCAGTTTGGGTCTTACTTGGCAAGGAGGAATCCTTCCTCTTTCTTTCTCTCACAAGTGGGAAACTGTTAGTTGTCTCTGGCTTTTAAGTTACTGAAGGGAAAGGAATTACTATTAAGTGAACACATACTCTATCCAGGGGGACTTTTCTGGGCATTTTGCAAAAATTATCTTATGAATTTCTCACATGTACATGAAAATAGCTCTGTTTTTACTTCAGAGAAACTAAGTAACTTGAACTTAGATGAGATTGGTCCAGCTCCGCGCTTTGCACTGCGTGTTTCATGCCAGAGAGACCACTAGCTGCTAGCTTTGTTTTATTTATTCAACAGCTATTTATCGAGTGCCTTTCTCTGCTCTAAGCTCTGGGATGTGAGACCCAAAACCTGTCCTCAAAGATTTTGTTGCCCTAGAGGAAGAGAGTTTAGAAATAGGTGATTTAAATACAGTATATAGTAAGTGTACAGAGAAGGCAATGGCACCCCACTCCAGTACTCTTGCCTGGAAAATCCCATGGATGGAGGAGCCTGGTAGGCTGCAGTCCATGGGGTCGCTGAGAGTCGGACTCGACTGAGCAACTTCACTTTCACTTTTCACTTTCATGTATTGGAGAAGGAAATGGCAACCCACGCCAGTGTTCTTGCCTGGAGAATCCCAGGGACGGGGGAGCCTGGTGGGCTGCTGTCTATGGGGTCACACAGAGTCGGACACGACTGAAGTGACTTAGCATAGCATAGCATAGTAAGTGTAAAGAGTGTTGTATGGAGCCAGTAGGGCTGTCTGAACCAAGGAGCAGGTGGCTTTGGGCAGGTACTTTCCATAGGATGTGAGGCCTAAGAAAGAAGCCACCTGGGTAAAAGGCAGGGGGCTTGAGTGGTGAAACACTGGAGACAGAGAGAAAGGAAGGCATTCCAGATGGAGGAAGGGACCCAGACGAGAAAGTTAATGGGCCAGTAGCTCTGAATATCTAGAGTATGTAGAAGGGAAATGGCGGTGAGTTAAGAGAATTCAAGTATTTTTTACAAGCTCCAACCTTTAAACTGAAAGTCACATCTATCCTGGAAAGGGGTTTTGTGTAGTCTAAATTCTACGTGTATGCGTGTGTGTGTGCGCGTGTGTGTAATTGGCTTTTTGGGGAGGGGGGCAAGACTCTCCATCCAGTTGATGTCAGTCCCAGCTGGTGTCTCCTTCATAATTTTGCATGGAAACATCTTTACTGGCAGTTGATTGTATCACAGATAGGTCATGGGGTAGAATAAGGTTACTGATTATGCTTTGTGGAGTTACTTTTAGGTCAGTGGAAGAAATTATTAAAAATGATTATCTCTGGGGACTTGCCTGGGAATCTGGTGGTTAAAATTCTAAATTTCAAATGCCAGGGATCACAGCGGGTCTAATCCCTGGTCGGGGAATTAAGATTCCCACATGTCAACAATAAAGTACAAAATGATCTTTGTATCATTAAGTGATAAAACATAATGAGCACATTTTTATTAGTTCATATTTATATGTATTCTGCATTTGTTTTAGTATAAAGTTAGTATTCAGAAACTGAATTTATCATTTCTTGGACCTTGCTTACATCGTGCAGGCCCCCACAGTGCCATCTTGCTGCAAATCTGACAATATTGGTAGAAACAGCAAATGTAGAAAGGCAGGAACAGCACCTCCTTTAAACAATTATTTATGGCAGTAAGAGCAGAACCAGGAGAAACATCTGTAGTTAAACAACAACAAATAATGTGTATTTATATGTATGAATATATTTGTGTGAGTGTTGTGCTGTGTTCATAAACCTTTTTATCTATCTTAGAAATGGACCTAAGTCCATGCTTATCCTTTCCCTGTGAGAAATTTTTAATGATGTTCAATGAAAAGAAAGAAACTTGAAGTCACTAAGTCATGTCTGACTCTTTGCAACCCCATGGACTGTAGCCTACCAAGCTCCTCTGTCCCTGGGATTTTCTAGGCAAGAGTTCTGGAGTAGATTGCCATTTCCTTCTCCAGGGGATCTTCCCAAACCAGGGCTCAAACCCAGGTCTCCCACATTGCAAGGAGACGCTTTACCGTCTGAGTCATCAGGGAAGCCTGTCCACTGAAAACCTCTCCCTTTTTGTTAGTACCTAACAAAATTAACTCAGCATTTGAGGCTGCTTGTCACTCTTTTGGTCAGCATGGCTATATTTTACACAGCCTTGCCGAGCTGCCCCCTGTTATCATTCCTTGCCCTACCATGCCCCCAACAATGCTGCATGACTGAGAAAGAGAAGGCCATAGCATGAAATCTAATAGCACTAGAGAACATTTGATATTTTTTATTGCTTGTGTGTTTGAAATGGCAGCATTTATTATATCATTTCCTGCTGAGTCATCAGTAGCAATACTATCTGGGTTAGTTTTTAGAAAATAACTTATTTTACCTAATTTTGAAAGTAAGAGATACTAATTTATTAGAGTATTTCCTTTTAGTTTTTCCCCTCCTTTCATCTTATTAACTCGGTTACTTTAGTTAGTGTCTTAATATGAGAGTTATGATAGTGCATACTGTTCTTTTGAGCACCTCCTCCCCCCAGTAATTCTTAGTCATTCTGGTTGGTAAATATTGGTTCTTTCCAACTCGCAAATGCCTACTTGGAATCTGAATCTTTTCTAGGCTGTAGAATTTGGTAGTGTAGTTCCCCAGAGTCACACTGTATCAGTTGCCTATATTTGGCTAGGTTGAGTCATGTCACCAAATATAGTCTATGCCTTCTGCAAGATGCATGCCAGGCTTCTGGCTCAAAATGCCACAGCTGGCCTCCAGGGACAACTACTTTTCCTGTCATAGCGTCCCTTAAGGTTAGGACTGCTGATCTGGCAGTATTTCTTTGTGTTTATAACATAATCAATACTAAGACCCTCAAAGACTGAATTTTATCCACGAAATAGATTCACTTGCCAGAAGTCCTAATGCTTTCCTTCTCCCTTGAGGAATTCAATTCTAAATGTACCAAAGCCTGGGTTATGTTTATAGGTAAATGAGTTATCAAAAAGCAAAAAACAAAACTCACAAACACTGGGTTATATTCATATTTAGATATGTCAGTGATTTTTATTTTACTTCAGTATATTCATTTGTGAAATGATGGTGTTTTAAGTTCAGTGGAGTAAACTCATTGAATACTTATTTGGTGCCCAAACAGGAAACTCAACATACCTAGGTTCAATGGCAGCAACAACAGCAACAAAGCTTTAGATCTTAAAGAGGGGGGCTGTTACTTAAGAGAGATAAGACAGTTAGCAAGTAGCTGAGATGATTACCTAAGATGGTTGTCTATTGCAGTATAGATAGAAATAAAATTTGGTGAGTTAATCTAAAAACGGGGGTTCTTTTTTGGGAAAGGTGCCCTAGGGAAAATAATTGAAAAAAAGACAAGTAAACAAACAAAAAAGATTTGAAAATATTCTCCATTGGAAACAAAGAGGTCTTGGAGGGACGGAGGGGGTTGTCAGTAATCTAGCCAGGGACTAGAAAATGCAAAACTGCTGGTGAAAGTTGGCATCTGTAGAGCATAAATAAAAGGGGCGCGAGGAGAAGGTGAAAGGCTTGTAGAAGACTTTAGAGTAACATGGAACTTATAATGGGAGCTTTCAGAGGACTTCCAGAAAGGAAGGGGTCTGTGTTCTTCATATTAGATGTCATGAATGGATGACTCTAAATATTTTAATTATAGAAAGAATTTATAGGATAGGGCAGGTAGGGTAGGGAAGCATTATGAAAGTTTTTTCCAAAAGTTTTCTCATGTCACTGCTAATATTTTAAAATTGAAATAGAAAGCATTGCTATTTGTTTAACAAAATATTTAACAGGTGTATTTACTATACAGAGGGCATAACGATTTCAGACCAACAGGACTCATCATAAGAACATGTCAAAAAATAAAAACAAGTATCACTTTCAGAGTTAAACTGTAAATTTTGTCAGTGCCCTATTGTCTTAGCTAAAGGATAGAATTACAGCATTTAGAAGTCTGAGGAGCAGAAAAAGTCTCAAAGGATACCTACTTTGTGAGTGCAGGGTGGCATCTCAGGAGGTGTGTGTTGAGGCAGACTGAGAGAACTGAGTGAGGGGGTATTTTTGTGCCTGTTTTGTTGAACTGTTCTTATCTCTTACAAGGTACCCCAGAAGTCAGTTTCTGATAAGGTGGAACTTGACTAGTTAAATTGGGCCAGCTAGTTTGGGAATTTATCTTTGGATTCTCATTGTTAATTATCTTTTTTTAGTATCAAATAAGAGGCATTATAGTTCATATAGAACAGCCTTGGTTTCATTAATGTTACCTTTTAAAAAAATTAAGAGTATCTTCTTCGAAATAGCAGAAACTTAACTTCAGTTAATATCATTAAATATTTTTGTTCCTGTGTTGATTTATATCATCTTTTTAAAAAGTGTTTTATGATAAAAATGGTATGAGTGATAACTATTAGTTCACTGACTATAGGGTTTTACAGCTACAAAAGTAATCCAAGTGTTCCATCACAGAAAATCAGCTGCTACTCTGAGTTAAGTGATTTAGAAACACTATTCCCTCCCTCCCAAGTTTTTAACAGTTAAGGTCATGTTCTTGTTCCAGCATCTCAAGTCTATGCTTTTTTAAAGATATTCTTGTGACAGGTCATATGATCTGGGCTTGCAGTTAAAGCAGTTAAGCTGGAATTCACTGGATTTAGCTCCTTGGTTGTGTATATAAACATTAAGTAACAAAGCCAATTTTTAGGAAGAAATTGAAATATCAAAGTTAATTTTCACCTCCTCCTTGCCGGTCTCCATCCCTACCTTTCTTCCCTAAACAGGAACACACTGAAATTTTAAGTGAAGCAATTTACAATTTAAAAAATCCTTGTATTTGGTTTTAAATTGTAGAAAAATTTTCAGATTTTGTTTCATATTAGACTCCCAAGTTTCACATGTGGATTAATTAAAGCTATTAGCAACAGACAACACTTTTCTCTTTTCATGGCATGAGTTTGTTTCTGTGGAGACTATTTAAAAGAGGATTTTGAGAGACTGAAGGATAGCTGTGGTCTAAAGTTCCTTTCTAAATAATTTTAAGTGTGTGGCTGGTGGTGGATAGGACCGCATACTAGCCCTGGCTCCCATAGTGTTCATCGGAACTAGGTGGGGTCTGGAGTCTTCCCGGCATCCTGAAAGGCTTGCTCCAGTCATGGGAGAAGCTCTGCTTACCCACCGTTTTTATTGTCTTGGAGAGTCTGTTATGGTTCTGTGGGGTCAGAGTTTAAACTGCTGTTCCCTAATTGGAATGTTTGTAATTCTGAGTCAATTTTATATTCTCACACTACTCCTGATGCATAGAGTGCTGAACTCTGGTAGGTAATTAACTGTTAAGTTCCCCTTTCCATTGCTTAAATGAACAAGACTTGAGGGTTCTTTACCATTCTTACGAAGGGCATGTGGAGTATGGAGACATAAAAATGTTGTAATAATGAGTTTTATAATTTATAGCATAGATCTAGGCTTAAGTATGTGCAGTCTGGATACCTCAACTTACATGTAGAAACTCTTCCAGAGTAGAAATGCATTCCCCCCTTTATTTGTGGAAGATGGTGCATCCTCCAAAAATTTTAGACTTTCAGAAGCCCTTTTCTCATGGGTATCTTGCGTGCCCATTTTAAGTTCAAAGTTCAGAGAAAATTAACCCAGCATTTACTGAATGCTCTTCTGCCTCTGTGCATTTTGCTGTGTGCTTTGCTATCTTTTTCATGTGTAAGTACAGTGAAATGTGTTCCTTTACTTTCTGTACTTATTCCCCCAGATATGAATTTAAACCTACTGGCATGGCTGTACATGTAGGCATAAAACTGGCACCTTTGTTATGATTCATATAAAAAATACTACTGCTAGCTACATACTTTTAAATAGCAGTAAAGAACTACACATGAAAGAAAACTTGAACACTGATGGGGAAAAAACATGAAGATTGTTATTAGGAGTTGATATGAGAACATAATGGTGTAAAGATTACTTTGGATGGGGATTTGGAAATTAGAATAACTGAATAGTGAAATATAAGGGATATTTTATTTTCCCACTTTCAGGCTTTCCCTTTTTTAACATTTGTGAACATGCTGTTTGATATGTCCTCTAACTCTTTGTGTTTATTAGCACAGCTAAGTTTTATTCCCATAATATGGTTTTTAAAATACCTATTAAGCAATTAATTCAGCTTTGTTGTTGAATACATTTAAATCATCTATGAATAAATTATAGTAACGGCCTTCTTCTACCCTTAGGTCGTCTAAACTATTCATATCCAGGATCCGATAGCTCTCTGCTTATTAATGGTAAGTGATAATAATTGATTCACCCTAGTAAAATTCAGAGAATTGAAACAAGTTAGTACTGGTTAGAAAATGTAGTAGTTGTGCTTCAGCAGGTGGAGAAACGACATTAGTTTGCTCTGCAGTGATAACTGCAAGTTGCTATTAATCTGTCAGATATTTTATGAATAATTACTATTCCTCCAAATTAGAGCAGAAACTTTTTTTAAACTATGAGAGCCAACTAATTTGCTGTCTTAAAACTGGTGACAATGAAAATAAATGAGGATCCCATAATGACACATAAAGAATGGCTTAATGCAGTGTTTGCTTCTGTAGCGTGACCTTTGAAACGTCGACACGAAAACCATTTCTGTGTAGCTGGAAAAGGAAAGGGAAGGTAATCAGAGATCTAAAATCAGAAAAAACAGCGTAAGACCACAGGGCTTGACTTTGCAAAGGACAAGGTCATTCACTATTTGCTATCTAATGACAACAAGAAAAATGAAGTTTTATTAGCCTTTGCAGTGCCTTCAGTAAATTCTCCTTGCCCATTCTAAATATTACCACTGAGCTGTTCTCTTTTTATATGTGTATTCTGAAGCAGACTATATTTATTAAGGAAGGAGGGGCTGTCTACTCACAGAAGGAATTAAAGAATTAAAGGAATTAAAGAATTTTTAAAAAGTCTTTTTTATAAGACAATAGTTTAATTGGGTGGGATACAGAAGTCTTGTTTACTTCTTTTTCACTCTTTTCCTATTGTATATGGATTTCAAATTTGTGTATTCATAGCGCCATCCACAATGAATGAGTTGTTAAAAGAGTTACTAAAACTCATTTTAAGTCCCACCACTTCTATGAAATATTCTTGACCAAATAACCATATTCTCCACATTCCCTAAACAAAGCAAAACCAAAAAAAAAAAAAAAAAAAACCTCCTCCTTGTTCATGGTCTAGTATGAATGAGGAGTTGAAACTTACTTTTTTAACTGGATTTCTTTTTCTGTAGTGTTTAAAAATCAGTGTTCTGTAGACTATAGGATTATAGAGCCGAGAAAAGTTAGAAGGAGATTTGATTTATGAGAGTTGCTGCATGCATTAGATCCTCTGGATACCACGTGGCTTGTAAAAACCTCCCTTGTTCATCAGTCTTTGGTCTTTACATGCTACAGTGCCACAAATAATGCCAAAATACAGTATTTTAGCATAAATGTGTATAGACTGAAGTCCAAAGCTGGTGACGGTGGTGTCAGGGTAAGGCGGAGTAATGTAAGGGCTGCCATCGTAGTGTGGTTTCATCTTCTCCTGTGGAATGAGTTCCAGAGGCAGGTGCTAGAAATTGCAGGCAACCAAGATCTGAGATACTGTTGTTCTGTCCTAGGCAAAGGGATCAACTCTTGGTTCTCCCAATTGTTTCATTCCTGCTAAATTATTAATAGGTCAGTTGCTCCTGGGGTATCTTGGTTGAGTTGAGAAAAAGAAACATTCTCTGGTGGGTTTTCCTTAAAGCCAAATTCACTTAATTTTTTAGAGTCTAGTATGAGATTTTTTTCCTTTTATACCCCCCCACCCCCCTTAATATCCTTTCTTTCAAGATTAGGTTATTTTTTAATGACCCTCACTTGGCAAAGGAAAAATAAATATTTATGTTTTGAAATTTTACTGCCTACACCCTCTAGAAGTAGACTAGATGGTTTTTTACTGTTGTATACATGGAAATTTTATTCTAGAAGTGAACTGACTGAGGTTAACACTAGCTCAAACTGAAAGATAGGAAGATAAAGAACAAAGAGATGTCAAAGAGGGGAAACTTGCTGCCTCCTCAGGCAAGACCCAAAGTATGGGGCTATGGCTGCCATGGTCTCGGATCCAGTATTCAGCTTTGCAGGGTCCCAGAACTTCATTTTGTCGGTATGAGCAAGTGTTAGTTCTTAATAACAAGCTGACTTGTACTGGATGCCAATTTATACATTCATAATGAGGCAATGCTTCCAGTATCGCTAGATACTGGAGTTTACTGATAGTCCCATTCCCTCTCTGACAGCAGAGTCCAGATTATAGAAGGTTGTTTAAAAGTCTTGAAATTAATCAAGGTGGAGGTGGAGGAATGTTAAGACAGTTCTTTAGTCACCTTGATTTAGGCATGCAGGAGACTCAAGTTTGATCCCTGGGTCGGGAAGATCCCCTGGAGAAGGAAGTGGCAACCCACTCCAGTATTCTTGCTTGGGAAGTCCCACGGTCAGAGGAACCTGGCAGGGTTGCAGAAGAGTCGGATATGACTGGGCAACTAAACAACAGTAATAAATTGCCCATTCTCTTCAGTCAAATTTTTGAAACATCTTCCATGGTGGATTGCTTCTATAGATAAAGTGGTCGCATTTGTATGATAATTCTTAGTAGCACTTTGTTCTCACTATAGCTCAGGTTTTGGGGGTTCCTGTATTGCAGAGCTAGTTTAATGCATTACTTGTGTTTAATGAAGAGAAACTCAAAAATCACAAATGATACCCATCTTGTAGGATTGTGGTGGAGATTAAGTACATGTAAAATCATTTAGCATAGCACCTGGCATGTAGTCAAACTAAATTAATTAACATCATTTTGGGAATATTAGTGCTAAAGATTTGTAAGGGGAAAAAGAAACACAAACCAAGAGATTATGATTAGTTGAAAAAATTATCTAATATTGAACATGCTTTATTTGTCTCTTATTAGGATAGATAGCCTGAAACTTAATTTATTTACTTTTAAATGCAATCTCTTTACATCTTACATCCATTCAGCCTTTTCTTAAAGCTGAAAATAAGCCTAATACGTTGTGTTGTTTTGTACTCATTATTCAACGTTGAGACTTAAATGAACCAGCAGGAGCTGTTCTTTTCTGTCCATCACAAGTAGTCTATTCAGGCTTTTAAAAACCTTTAGAAAGGTGATTATATAGCTACTTTACTTTGCTTCAATTAATAATTTTCAGAGCTTTTTCTTCCAAGCCTCTGTTGAATTGAGAACCATTTCTTGCTTTATTTGAATAAAAATATGAAAGAATTGTTTCCTCTCTTAAATGTACTTTTGAATTTCAATGTGACTTTTATTGTATAACTTGTTTTGAAATTTTCAAGCAGTCAGAGGTTTGGGGAAAGAAGTGCAGTTTAAATTCTAAATAAATAAAAAGGAAAAGATTCAAAATACTTAGTCTCCTAGCTTCAGCAGTTATATTGGAATAATATCAGCATTTACATGTGCAAAGATAAAAAAGGGCTCGCTTACCCAGCAGATCAGATTGCTTTCTTTTTTCCCCTGGCTATACTCAATCATCAGTTTTCAGACTATGCAATTACCTTCATATTACCACTCATGACTTTTAAAAGACATTGCCAGTATAATTCAACAATATTAATTGTGTATTCTAGGGAATTACTATTGTTGTATTACTAGTTGTAGAGATTTTTTTTTTGAGGGGAATCCTTAGGGGAAGATTCTTGGATTTTAAATGTACTAAAAAAACAAAGCAACTTTCTGGCTACATTTTGGATATTGTAATTAGTTCTCTAGGACTGCCATAACAGGTACCACTGACTGGATGGCTTAAACTGAAATTTATTTCTAGTCTTGGAAGCTCGAAGTCTGACATCAAAGGGTGAGCAAGGTTGGTTTCTTCTGAGGCTCCCCTCCTTGGCTTGTAGAGAGCTGGCTTTTTCTTGTCTTTACATGGTTTTCCCCTCTGTGAAAGTCTGTGTCCTAATCTCTTATAAGGACACCAGTCATATTGGATCAGGGCCAGCTTGGTGACCTCTTTTAACTTTAACCACCTCTTTAAAGCCCCTGTTTCAAATAGTCTCATTCTGAGGTTCTGAGGATCAGGACTTTAGCGTATGGATTTTGAGGAGGAAACACTATTCATCCCTTAACAGATAACCATTTCCTAGTTAATCTTATGTAGGAATATAGTTAGAATATCCATTTTATAGTTATGAAAAGCAACCCTGAAACAGTTTCTCAGCTAAGTCAGAAAGCAGTGCTAAGCATAGGCCGATTCGTCTCATATTTCTCTGGTGCATTTTGGTTTAGCTCTGAGCTAGATATCACATTGAATGATTAATTTTCCTTTTACCCAACTTGAAATTTTATTTTATCCAAGAAAACTTAACATTTAACCACTACCACCACCTCTATAAAAGTGCTTGTGTGTGGTACTTTTTTCTTCAACCTCCCACTTTACAGCTTTAGTATTTAGTTTGGTATTTAGTTCAAAAAGCACTAGTTTTGAACAGATGCGTGTATCTATGTATTTCCTTTCCTCTGTGGATGTCTCTCATTTAGAGCATTAGCTAAAGTACTTGTTTGTCTCAGAAGAGATTAGTAAGAAATCTTTTAAAAGTTAGCATCGAAAAATACCTCTTAATTATAGTTCTTTTAAAGGGAGAAGATTGTTTGCTTAAGGAGGGTAGGGGACAGAAATCTATGAAAAGGGAGGGCATAATTTACCCAGGAGAAATGTAGATTATAGTCACTTGCTGAAAATGTATGTAATGTGGTTCATAGTTACTACAGGAAAGAGCATGTTTAAAGATCCTTTCATGAAAAAGACAATATGAAAACCTATTGTAAACTCTATAAAGTGGTCTACAGTTGTTATCCTGGGAGTAGTAATGAAGAGCTGAAAGTAACTGTTGAAGATCAGCCTAAGAATATATACATATGAGGTTACTTTTGAGGAAGGAAGAAAATTATTATTTACTGAGCATCTGTCAGACCATCATATATATATGTGGTATCTTTTGTTATTCATTTTTGCATTTTTATAAATAATAAGCAGGGTTTGTGAAATACAGAAACTGAATTACATTCAATCTCTGCCCTTCTGTAAGGCAATTTAAACAATCCTCTCATATCTGTATTATATCTTGTCAACATTCTTTGAATTAGTATAGCAAGCTAGTATAAACACAAGCCAATGTGACATAGGAAATTCTATAAATCATATGAAAGTGAAAGTTGCTCAGTTGTGTCCGACTCTTTGCGACCCCATGGACTGTATAGTCCATGGAATTCTCCAGGCCAGAATACTGGAGTGGGTAGCCGTTCCCTTCTCCAGGGGATCTTCCCAACCCAGGGATTGAACCCAGGTTTCCTGCATTGCAGGTGGATTCGTTACCAGCTGAGCCACTACTGAAGCCCAAGAATACTGGAGTGGTTAGCCTATTCCTTCTCCAGGGGATCTTCTCGACCCAGGAATCGAACTGGGGTCTCTTGAATTGCAGGTGGATTCTTTACCAGCTGAGCTACCAGGGAAGCCCATAAAGCATATATCTAAAATAATTTTGTGACAGTGAACCCATTAAGAAATTAGGGGATGATTTATAAAACCATTTGAAATGATTCTTTGCATCTTTGTTGAATTATATACTTTGGCCTTTGTGATGATTGTCTTTTTTTTGGTTCTGGCACCTTTATTCTTTTGTTTACAGATTGACTCAGCGTCCAGTCTTTGATTTCTGTCTTTTTACCTGGTTTACTAATCTGACTGATTCTCCCACATACTCTTTTTTTTTTTTGGTCCTACTGGAAAAGCAAGTCAGTTGCTAACATCTTCTATTCTGACCCACCTCCCCTTGTTTTCCAAGTAGCGCTGCTGTCCACCTTCTCACAGCGGGCAGAGAGAGGTAAATGGAGGTAGACCAGCCTGAGGCCGCAGAAGTAGTACAGGTCTTTCATTGCCCCCCAAAAGCTAGTCATATTTTATTCTTTACAGCCTAAAGTCCTATTCTTTTTTTTAAATTTATTTTTAATTGGAGGAAAATTGCTTTTCAATGTTGTGTTGGTTTCTGCCGTACAACGTCAGTCAGCCGTAAGTATGCACACATCCCCTCTGTCTTGAGCCTCCCCCCACCAGCATCCATCCCGCCCACTTAGGCCATCACAGGGCACTGAGCTGAGCGCCTGTGCTGCACAGCAGCTCCCCACCAGCTCTCTGTCTTACACATGGTAATGTGTGCGTTTTCAGTGCTACTCTCAATTCGTCCTGCCCTCTCCTTCCCCTGCTGTGTCCGCAAGTCTGTTCTCTACATCTGTGTCTCTATCCTGCCCTGCAAATAGATTCATCAGTAACATAGACTCCATAAATGTGCATTAATACATGGTATTTGTTTTTACTTCACTCTGTGTAACAGGCTCTAGGTTCATTTACCTCAGTTCAACTGGCTCAAATTCTTTCCTTTTTATTAAAGTCCTATTTACAGAATTAGATGTAGGAAAGGATGCTTTTAATATATCATTTGTTTTTTTTAATTATTTATTTTTACTTGATTGATGTTTGGTTTGCAGTATTGGTTTGATTTCTGTCATGTATCAACATGAATTAACCATAGTGTACATATGTGCCCTCCCTCTTGAATCTCCCTCCCAGCTTCCACCCATGCCCACCCCTCTAGGTTACTACAGAGCCCCCGTGTGAGTCCCCTGAGCCATACAGCAAATTCTCATTGGCTGTATGTTTACATATGTTGGTGTATATGCATCCATGCTATTCTTTGTATTCATCTCACCCTCTCCCTCTTTTCCTCCACCCTTGTCCATAAGTCTGTTCACTATGTCTGTGTCTCCATTGCTGCTCTGCAGACAGATTCATTAGTACCATCCTTCTAGATTCCATGTATATGTGTTAATATACAATATTTGTTTTTCTCTTTCTGACTACTTTTCTCTGTATGATAGGCTCTAGGCTCATCCACTTCATTACAACTGACTCAAATGTATTCGTTTTTATGGCTCAGCAGCATTATACTGTGTATATGTACCACAGTTTCTTTATCTATTCATCTGTTGATGGACATCTAGGTTGCTTCTATGTCTTGGCTATTGTAAACAGTGCTGCAGTGAACATTGGGGTACATGTGTCTTTTTCAGTTTTGATTTCTTCAGGGCATATACCTATAAGTGGTATTGCTGGGTGATATGGGGGTTTTATTCCTAGATTTTTAAGGAATTTCCATACTGTTTTCCATAGTGGCTATATCAATTTACATTTCTACCAGCAGTGTACGCGGGTTCTCTTTTCTTCACACCCTCTCCAGCACTTGTTTGTAGATTTTTTGATTATGGCCATCCTGTCTGGGGTGAAGGAGATACCTCATTGTAGTTTTAATTTGCGTTGAAGTAGTGATGTTGACCATCTCTTCATATGTTTATTAGCCATCCGTATGTCTTATTTGGAGAAATGTCTGTTTAAGTCTTGTTTTTAATATAAGTACCAAGAAGAAAACTCAAAAGGATCCATTAACAAATATGGTAATACAGTGCACATAAGAGTGTAAATTTGAATACAACAGAAAAGGATAAAATGAGAAGTGGAATCAGTTTTTCTTTCATCATTCCAGTTCCTCTCCCCAAAGGTTCTTGTGGTTGTTTCTAGAAAAAATATTTGAGTACATTCCCATGTATCTATTTCTATTTCCTTTATTGTTAAGTTCACACAATAAGAATCATACAGTATACACTTAGGTACCTCATGCAAGCTACATTTTAGAGATGTTTAGTATCAGCACATGAATATGTACCATATTTTTAAAATAACTATATTTTTTGTGATATATTTTGTGAATATACCACTATTATATCTAATTTGTTCCTTTTCTAACAAATGTTACAACCAAATAAGAAAAAGATACTTTTTAAGAGATAAATATTTTCATTTTTATTATATATAAATAAATAAATAAATAAGTAAATGTGTGTTGAAAAAGACCTGATAAGAGTCTTTCTGTACATTTTTGCAAGTCTAGAATGCCAGACTACTGAAATATTTTACTAGAGAAAATTTACTGATGAATATAGGGCATTTGTAAGCAATCTTGTAAAGATATTTTGGAAATAATGTATTTATCAATACATCTAATAGCAATATTCACCGAAAAGTTATAAAAATTTATAGCCATAATGTTTCCAGCCCATTTAGAACATTCTTGAATTATTTTAATACTGAACACCAAATTATATAGATCAAACCAAGTAATATAAATGATAAACATATAAATAGTATTCACGTTAACTCTCATGGGAACCAGAGGGTTTTTATTCAATACTAACATAGATCTTTTAAAAACTAGCAGTGTATGTGCTGTGCTGTGCCTAGTCACTCAGTCGTGTCCAGCTCTTTGGGACCCCATGGATTGTAGATCTCCAGGCTTCTCTTTCCATGGGATTCTCCAGACCAGAATACTGGAGTGGGTAGCGTTTCCCTTCTCCAGGGGATCTTCCAAACGCAGGGATCGAACCTGAGTCTCCTGCATTGCTGGTGGAGTTTTTACTAGCTGAGCTATCAGGGAAGTCTTAACGGTGTGTATTCTTTGGTAATTACAGGAAAATTCTAAGCAGAGTTTATTTCTGCTGACTTAGCTAGAAGTTTTCCAAAATACAGATTTCTTTAAACATTGTTTTTTTTTTTATTTAAATTTATTTATTTTAATTGGAGGCTAATTACTTTACAATATTGTATTGGTTTTGCCATACATCAACATGAATCCGCCACAGGTGTACACGTGTTCCCCATCCTGAACCCTCCTCCCACCTCCCTCCCCTTACCATCCCTCTCGGTCATTGCAGTGCACCAGTCCCAAGCATCCTGTATCCTGCATCGAACCTGGACTGGCAATTCGCTTCTTATATGATATTATACATGTTTCAATGTCATTCTCTCAAATCATCCCACCCTCTCCCTCTCCTACAGAGTCCAAAAGACTGTTCTATTTAAGTGATTTTTTAAACTGCCACTACCTCTAGTGTTTGTAAAATGTCAAATAATGTGCAACACTTGATAGTCTTGAGACTGGAAATCTGTCTGACATTTTCCTCAGGAAACTGATGAAGATCTGTGTTATAAGCATTTCATCATAATACTGTTTGCACCAAGTGTAATTTGAAACTAGTGAGGAAACAATGCTTTAGTACCTCTTTCATACATAGATGAAGTGGCATCACTTACTGTTCATTTCATACCTGAGTTCTGGTTGCATAGGTGTGTTTATGTTATGGAAAGTTCATTGAAGTATATGCTTATGATTTCCTATATATATATATAGGAAAGTACACAAATATATATATATATATATATCATACATCCAAATATACATTAAAATAATGTATATCATTGGAAATAAAAAATTTAAGCATTCTTATTTTCTTTGCTCCAGAATGTCATTGTTTTAATTTTTTGGTACTAGTTTATATTGATTTGCCTATTTAATTGGGCAGTTTTTGTTGCTTTGAGCATTATATGCCTATATCCTAAATGTGGGGAAATGTTTCTAAATAGTTTTTGGCATTTAATCTCTGAATTTAATAGTGAATTCTTTTCTGTTAACCAGCTTAATTTTGTAGTATAGAATGAAAGTTTAAAAGTATACATTTGAAAAAAAAAATAAAATAAAAGTATACATTTGAAGACTTTGAGATTCTTCAATTTTTGCTTTTGATGTATAGGCTTTACTGTTCTTGAAACTTACTTTTTAAATAGTGAAACTTACTTTTAAAATAGTGAAACTTACTTTTAAAATAGTGAAAACTATTTGGACTTCCCACATGGGGCCAGTGGTAAGGAATCCGCCTGTCAATGCAGGAGATGTAAGAGACGTGGATTCGGTCCCTGGGTCAGGAAGATCCCCTGGAGAAGGAAATGGCAACCCACTCCAGTATTCCTGCCTGGAAAATCCCTTGGACAGAGGAGTCTGGCGGGTGACAGTCCACGGGGTTCCAAAATGTTGGATTCAACTGAAACAACTTAGCACACAACATGCACATGAGAATTTTTAATGTTAATTTTGTAGCTTCTAAATGCCTACTCTTTTTCCAATAACTGTTTTCTCAGAAATCCAAGCAGCATCAATCAACTTTTTAAGATTGACAGAACCAAGATTTTAAAATCATTCGTTTCCCCAAACTCCATTGTCTTTGAAGCAGTCATATGAATAGAATCTTCTTAAACAAACATCTAGTTCTGTGATATCTTTCTCTTCCTAACCTCTGTCAAGTTCACTAAGGAAGAAACTACCTCCACCCTCACCCCAAATTTAAGAATTACTAAAGTGAAAAACCTAACTGCAGAGGGAGATTTTACTGGTTTTAATCCATTTGCCCAAGTACTTTGGTGAAATTCAATATTATCTAATAATGTTAGAAATTATTTTAGTATGAGACATGATTTCATTTTGGAAAATAGGCACATGGTACTTCTAGTTATATTTGTAACTCAGTTATAACTGAGTTGTACTTAGCATTTATCTAGAGAGCTACGAGTGAAAACCTTGACCAGTTTATATAATGATCTCTTAAAAGGTTACAGTTTCTAACTGGAAAACCTATCCCAGCTTCCTGTTTAAATTTTCTCTCTAGCCAAGACCTCACTTGTGCCGTATGCTTCTGTTCTGGGCATCTTTCCCTGAGTATTATAGCACCCCTAAGTGCCGTTGCCAGGTCTGCAGTGCCCTTTCTCTATTTTACCTTTAAGATCTATCTCAGAGCCATCCCCACTCCTCTCTGACTCTTGAATCAGAACCAGCTCCTCCTCCTCCTCTGCTCCCACTGCACCTAACACTTAACAGGCGTATTGCTGTAGTAGTCACATTAGCGTTATTTGCTTCTCTGGCTGAATAGCCTGTAAGTTCCTGCAGTCAGAGCAGTGTGCTATAGGGCTTAGCAAGGTCACGCATTCAGGAAGTGTATGTTGAATAGAATTAAGAGTAACTACACATACAAGTTCCAGTTCATTTGAGGAAAACATTTTCTCAAGTTTCCTGATTTGAAATTTATGCTGCCATTTTCCAAGTATTCAGATATATACTTATAATCATATGTCTATATTATTTTGTATTCTTTTTCTTCTCTTCTTAGTTGGAATCTACTTCATGATAAAATGCCAAACTTTTTAATACTTTTCAACTTCTGGGCCATGGTGGAAGATTTAATTAGGGACAAGAAACTGGCTAAAAGGAAGTTTATAAATTGCCTAAAGATTTCATTTGTTATAAGTTTCTTCATTAGGGAATAATTGAGAAATAGTACAGAATTGCTGTTTATCCTGTCGTGATAAAAAAAAGTCACGAATTAAATGGCTAGTTAGCAGGAAATTCTGAGAGAAATTAAGATCAATATGGTGGAACTTGATTTAAACTATGTTATATACTCCTTTAGTTTTATACTAGTTTGGACCTTGGGTGACAGTTAGAGCAGAAGTCTTCCCCTTAATACAAGTAACACCCGATAGATTTTTACAGTGTCCTTGAAGAACTTAAAAAAAAAAGAATGCATTGACCTCTCGGCATCAAAATTCCATATTTTTTTGAGATATTTACCAGGAAACAAGGAATATAGCCAGTTTTTTTGTTTTTTTTGTTTTGTTTTTTCAGTTTCTTAAGCTGGTAGATGAAATCACAGTTGATTCTTTTGACAATGTTTGAAAGGTTTTTTTTTTTGTTTTTTTGTTTTCTCATTTGACATGCAGCAAGGACATATGGGCGGAGGAGAGGTAACATTATTATTTCTAACTTTTGAATGTATCAGTTATATTTGGAGAGGACCCAAGTTTGCTCAATTTCTAACCCTTATTGGGAAGCGGGGAGGGGGAGTGATATGTAGCTGTGATCGATATATACTTTATGTGTTATAGTTAGCATTATAAACATTCTAATTTGAGGGAGTTGGAATGGTAGGATTTGGATTTGAATTGAAATAATTTCAAACTCATTTATATCTGAAGCTTTGTTTCTCTGTTTTCCTTTCTGAAAGGAATATCTTAGAATAAAATTAAGAATATTTAAAAAGGAAAATATGGTATAACTAGTCTCAAAACACCTGATTATATTGGAGGTATAAAGTATGCTTGAATACCTTATATCTACTTTCATATTTTTTAGTTTATTTATCTATTTATTACTAAGGATAGTTCTGTGTTTTGTTTAAAATTAGATTAACTAAGTGACACCTAATCCTATAAATTTCAAACATTAGGGGGGAAAGCTCTAGACATTTTAGAGAATTTTTTGAAGAATCATTTCTTAGAGGTATGTGAAAAAACTTTATTTTTGCCTCCTGTATTAGTTTTGCCTTTTTATAAGAAAGTCAGTTAAATAAGGTAGCTTTAAAATAAAAGTGACTTTTGAAAATCCAGAAATAACCTCCAATTTTAGAGTCATTTTTTATCTTTATTATATAACTTTTGAACTGTGATTTTATAGGGTAAATTTGTAATAAATATACTGTTAAGGAAGGCAAGTATGACAGAAAGACATTGGAATGTTTCAGTGAAGGAAGAGCACTTAAGATATATTTCTGCAGGATCCATTAACAAATTCCTTATGCAGAACCTAGAAGTAAATTGGCAGCCTGAAAAGTGACAAAACAGTTTTTGAGAGATTCTACAGTTCTTTGTAGCTCTCTTTTGCTTATGATTTATAAGTTTGTATTTTGCTGGCAGGTAAGTATGGCAAGAATATTAACCACAACTGGCATCTCTGATCTTTTCTGCTTTTATGTTCTATATAAGAGGATTTTCTAACAGCAAATGTAATGACTAGTTTTTAGAATTAGATACTACCTGTACCAGCTGATGATTATTCAGCTAAAAGAAAATTTATCTTCAGCATACCTAAAAATCTTTAATTCTGTCAGAGTAGCCAGTGAAGTTAGGAAACAGCATAAATGGGTTTTCATGACCTTCCATTAGTTAAGGTAAACCAAGATGAGTGCTTACTTTAAAAATCAACTTGTTCATTTTAGGGGCGGTCTTAAAGGAAAATGGGCAGGCTATATTGTATGATGTTTTAAAGAAATTTAAGTGATCTAGCATCTGATGGTCAAATTTAATACTTAGTGTATATATCTAGATTGCCAGTGGCCATGGGGCCCTACCAAGGCAGTGCAGTCTCTGCCAACGACTTTCAAAAGACTGCTCTCTCCTACTGTACTTCCATTTCACCTCTCTCAAGTTTCTGGATCCCAGTGGGATGGTTGAGCAGCCCTCTATTTAACCATGTACTTTCTCTCTGACTCAGTTGGGACCTTAAGGTGATGGAAATTCAAGAGCATATCTAAGTGATTTATTACTCAGTGAGAAATGTAAAAGCAGCAGCGTTACTGGATCTGCTGTTTTCCTTGTTTCTTGTGTAAGATAATCAGTGGCAAGGAGCGTTTTCTGTTAGCTTTTTTTTTTTCTTCCTGCTTTCTCTTCCAGGTCAGTCCTCGTTATTTCCAATGGAAGATGGATTCTTGGATGATGGCCGTGGGGATCAGCCTCTTCACAGTGGTCTGGGTTCGCCTCACTGCTTCACTCACCAGAATGGAGAAAGAGTGGAGCGATACTCTCGCAAGGTGTTTGTGGGTGGCTTGCCTCCTGACATCGATGAAGGTATGTTTAGAAAGAGCTGTTCATAGCACAGTGCCCAGACTGTGGCACATAGTAGGTAACGCATAGGTAATGTTGCTGTTAGTTTAATAATAATATTATCTGGCTCCAGGTGTTCAGTTGTGATTACATCGTTCCCTTGTCCTGTCTTCCTAGTACAGCGTATAAAATCAGTTCTCGAAAAGAAGGGGAGTAGGACTTTGGAAACTAGCTGAGGCAAGTAGTTGGACTAAATCAAAGAGCGTAAACCCCATTTGGAAAACTCTAGGATTCTGTTGTGGGCAAACAGCTGCTAAGAGCACTGTCTGTGTGTCTTGCCTTGGCTAAATTCATTATGCATTTTCCTATTTCCTACCTTTTATGACTGTTGCTTCCCTCATAGCTCAGTTGGTAAAGAATCTGCCTGCAACACAGGAGACCCCAGTTCAATTTTTGGGTCAGGAAGATCCTCTGGAGAAAGGATTAGGCTACCCACTCCAGTATTCTTGGGCTTTCCTTGTGGCTCAGCTAGTAAGGAATCTGCCTGCAATGCAGGAGACCTGGGTTCGACCCCTGGGTTGGAAAGAGCCCCTGGAGAAGGGAAAGGCTACCTACTCCAGTAGTTTGGCCTGGAGAATTCCATGGACTATATAGTGTATAGTTAATTGTTTAAAAGTTTAAAATCTTAGATTAAGTCTGAATTTTTGAAAAATATAACTAGAGCTGTAGGGAATCTTAAGAGTTGTGTCATTTTCTGAATATTTTTTCACTCATCAAATGCTTTCTGAATTCTGTGCACTGTTCTTAGGATTATTTAGTAAATAAGATTGTGAAAGAAAGCCCCTGCTCACACAGAGTTGATATTCTAGTGGGCGAAGGGAGATAAGTGTGAAAATATTAGTGAATAAGTCCTGAAAAGAAAGCAGGTTGATGTGATAATCCAAATCTTAAAAGAGAGACTTGTGAGATTTGTTGGTTAAATAAATCCTCTTTGCAGATGTAATACTTGAGCTCTGATGGCTGAATAAGAAGCCAGTCATGCAAAAAGACAGAGAACTAGTTATCCAGAAGTATTTCATTTAACTGTGGGTCTAAGTGACCCTGACAGAAATCAAAGTAGCAGACCATATGGCAACCATATATCCTTGCTTGCTTTTTTCCCTTATCAATTTTGTCTTGGTTTCCTGAATGGAAATAGAAACGTTATGGAGGATAGAAAAGTTTTCTCTAAAAATCTATAAGGTCTAATAATGAGGTTTAATAATGTCCCATTTAGATTGAGATTTAATTTACTGTGCCACTACATTTTCCTTAAAGTGCTCAGTCTTTTGGAAGGTTGAGGCAAAATGGCTTCCAAACAGCCAAAGATCGAAATAAACACCAGAATTTTATTTTTTAATCTTTAATAAAATGTCCTGGAGGAAGCTGTGCTGAGATTTCAGGCCAGGCTGACTCAGTCTCCATTCTCTCCTCAGAAAGCATATCTTCTGTTCAGAGTGTTCATCTGGGGCTAAACAGTTCATTACGATGTTGTCCAGTAAGCTCCCAGTTGCAGCCTCCTCATTCTGTAGCTGGAATCCTCACTTTCCTTAGTATAATGGATTTTAGGTTTTATGACCCTTTAGAGGTCAAATCCTTAACACTTTTGAGCCCCGGATGGACTTCAGTGAGGAAACTATATGCTTTATACAAAAAAAGAAGACTGAATTTTATCTGACGTTGCTTAGGATAAACTCCTCCTCTTGCCCAGATAGTCTATATCTTTTTGGAAAATTACCAAGAGATCATAAATGTATCATTCCTAAAATTCTTGGCAGCCCAGGTAAATTTGACCACTTTGGCACAGGAAGTGGTTTAAACTGAGCAGAATTAATGGGGATTGTGTTAGTCATCCTGTTTTAGCCTCATACCACGTATGTCGATAAGTCAGTAGCAGTTTAGGTGGACAGGCCTTTATATTAAAATGTGAAATATGTATTTATGAAAAATACTATGTTCTGTATAATTATATGCTAAGAATCATAGAGTTTATGGGGCAGATGGGGCTAGAGGCAGATCACTTAGAACCTAATGAATTTTGTACCAGAAGCACTAACAAAAAGAGAATTAATACTTTGAAAAATAACTCAGACAGTTAAGCAAGTAGCTTACTATAGGACCTACTAGAGGCTGCCTCAGAGAATATTGAAAAGCACAAAACCAATAGAGCAGAAATTCTGGCTTCCGAGCTTGGAGACGACACAGATGAAAGTGGACCTCTGGGCCCCTGAGGAGTGCAAATTCTCAGGAGGTAGCCCTGAAAGCTTGCAGGGACACCTCTTTGACTAGAGAGCCTTGCTTGCTGTGCTCATTTTAATTTTCTTGTAATAGAGCTGAGGGGGTTCCTGCCTGCACATCACATAGGCTGGAGGCTTTTTCCCTTCTGCTGAAGATTATGGTTCTCCTACTAGGCTGGCCCACCTTGCGTACAAAGAGTCATTTGTGAACCAGTATGTCTAGGTTACACTGATATCACTCCCTTATTTAGTGATCTCACAGGGCTGAATGTAGACACAGGCGCTGCAGCAGTTCATACAGACGACTTCTTCACAATCTGGAGGAGGGGAGAACAGTCCTAGCAGACTGGAGTTTCAAAATGCTTCTCATCTCTCTTCTCTGTTCCCCTGTCCCGCCCTACTCCCAGATCTTCTCTGCACAGCTCACCTACTCTTTCTTAGAAGTTCCTTGGAAATTTATTTTCCTAAAGTCTGTTCATTAATTGTCCAAATATATAGTACAGCATGACTGGTGTCATTTACATTAATAGTAAAATATGATTAAGTTGTCCTTGTCCATCCCATGTCCCCTTTTCCTTCCTCTTAAGACTCAGAGGTGTTGATGTCCAAGGAGGATGGTTGGTGAGCAGGAAGAGGGTGCCAAGTGGAGGTGTGTCATAGACACACACGTGGAGGGGCCTGTGCCGAGGCCGCGGCAGCAGTGTGTGTGGGACCAGTAGATCAGGGCAGCACGGGCTATGTGCAGAGGTGGAGGGCAGAGGAGGCTGCCAGGGCAGCTCGCTGAAAGATGGGCTACGTTGAGCAAGGAAGCAAAAAATTGAGGATAGTGAGAGCTTGGTTTCTCATAGTAAGAAGGGAATTTACAAACAGGAGAAGAGGAAAGGCTAGAAGATGACATGAGATGTTGGAATGGACTTACAAGTACCAATATGAACTCATTTTTATAAATGTACACAGATACAGAAACAGTTATAAATATGTCTGTGTATGTTCATGTATTTCCTAGCTTTGTCCTCTGAGAAGACTTAGAAATAATAAATACCCGCTAACAATAACTAGAGGGAATACCCAAATCGGAGTTTTTAAGTATCTTTTGTCACTGAAAGGAACCAGGATATCTTGGAGGGGAAAAAAGGCTGATTCTGGGGCTAGGGCAGAGAAAGAACAAGATGAAAGCTTGGGGTATCTTCTTTGGTCAGATAGTATGGAAGCACTTGAAGAATGATGGGTGGAGGGGGTAAGTCAAAGGACATAGGAACCCCCCCACTGGCTGAATCAAGGGCAGTTTTGAGGACAAACTGAATAAATGAAAGAGAATCAAGTTCTGCTGCTGCTACTGCTGAGTCGCGTCAGTTGTGTCCAACTCTGTGCGACCCCATAGACGGCAGCCCACCAGGCTCCCCCATCCCTGGGATCCTCCAGGCAAGAACACTGGAGTGGGTTGCCATTTCCTTTTCCAGTGCATGAAAGGGAAAAGGGAACGTGAAGTCTCTCAGTCGTGTCTGACTCTTCGCGACGCCATAGACTGTAGCCTACCAGGCTCCTCCATCCATGGGATTTTCCAGGCAAGAGTACTGGAGTGGGGTGCCACTTCCTTCTCCAGAATCAGGTTATAGTCTATTGAATAAAATAGGTCCACACTGATATAAATAAATGCATGACTAAATAAATGGAGGAGAGGGGAACACTCTTCCTTACTGAATTATACTAACTAGTAAATGTAGAAAGGTTGATAGAAATAGATAACCAGCATTTGGCAGTTATCATTGTGGTAGTTGATATAGGCAGGAATCTTCAGTAAATGCCAGGCCTAATGAGGGAACAGGATATTGATGGTTAACACAGTATTCCCCCACAAAATATTGATCATATCCAAAGGGAAATGCTTTCCTTTTGGTGGAGAAATACAGACACTTAGCAACTCGACTAGCAGATCAAGATTAACATACCTTGTGAAAGGACAGGATGACATAGCATCATTATGATCGTTTTCCTGGTTGGAATACATAGGTCATGAGGAAACAAGTACAGACCTAGGTTGAGAGCCATCCTATAGAAGGAATGACCTGTATATTTTGAAGCTATCAGTTATAGAAAAGACAGGAAAGAATGAAGAACTATTGTAAACTGAAAACAATAGATACCCTCAGAACATGACATCTAAATGTAGCATGGTTCTAGATAGGATTCTGGATCAGAAAGGAAAAGAGAAATATTACTGTGACAGTTAAAAATGTGGATGGAGTCTGTGAATTGGGAGAATGTTGTATCCCTGTTGATTTCCTTATTGGAGGGGAGTTGTATGTTGGTACATAAGGGAGTGACCTTGCTTTGAGCAGGTGCCAGTAGTTGTATTTTGTGGTACTAGAGCATCACATCGGAAAAAGATGGTAGACCAATCGATAGATTCGTGCATCAGTAGAAGGAGAAAAGGGAAGAGGGGGAAGACAAATGCACAGATGTTAACAGTGGGGGGATCCAGATGAAGAGATGCAGGGGTACTGTTCTTGTAAATAGTAGATTTGAGACTGTTTTTTCTAAACTATTTCCCGAAATGGTCATAAGAATTTACATGAGAATTTACATAAGTATTTACATATACTTTTTTGGTTTGTTGTTTGTTAGATGAGATCACAGCCAGTTTTCGTCGCTTTGGCCCTTTGATTGTGGATTGGCCTCATAAAGCAGAGAGCAAATCCTATTTTCCTCCTAAAGGTAATTTCTCAGGATTCAAATACATGTGTAGTTTATCCTTATATTTTCTTTATAAGTGTTTGCCTTCAGTGTAAAACTGTTTGTTGCTAAACTAACATTTTTCCAAATGTGTTTTTAAAATTTCTACTTAATATATACTTTTAATTCGAATTTGATTTTACTCTAAAAGAGGTTTCAAGATAATACCAAATTGAACTTAATGTTGATACTGTCAGACTTTGGGTGAGATTAAGTTATAGGGGTTTTTGTTTATTTGTTTCATTTTTTTCTAACCTTTTCCTTACTTTTATGCTTCCTTTCACTTGAAGAATTATGAAAAAAATGGGAAAAATAAAAGTCTTTCAAAATTGTTTTTATTAGGCTATGCATTCCTGCTATTTCAAGATGAAAGCTCTGTTCAGGCTCTCATTGATGCGTGTATTGAAGAAGATGGAAAACTCTACCTGTGTGTATCAAGTCCCACTATCAAGGACAAGCCAGTAAGTGCAGTCTAGTATGAAAATAGCTTCTCATTTGTGCCTCTGTTTATTTTTCCTGAAAAATACACAGACATCTTAATGTATCTGTTAATTGAAACATTTGTAAGTAGAATCAAAATGAAAAAGTTTTGTTGTTGTCATTTTCCTAACCTTGACATTCTATATATTTGTGCATATTATTTTGACATTGAGTTTTTGGTTAACTAAAGTATTGGTGAATCTTTCTATTAAAAGATGTCACCTAGTATGCATTTGGAAAATATAAATTAGCTGAATTTCCTCTGAATAATAGAACTCAGAATCACAAATATACCTATCTTTCTCCTTCCTCTCTTTGGTCAGGATTTTACCCAGTACCATATGCAGCAAGTTATGTTATACAAATAACTTGATGCCTATGGTACTCTTGCCAAGTATTAATAAAATAAATTATGTATCTACATAAATGTACATTACATGTTGTTTTTTTTTGAAAGAGTTTTTATTATAAAATTTAGTCTTTTGGGAAGATCCCCTGGAGGAGGAAATGGCAACCCACTCCAGTATTCTTGCCTAGAAAATGCCATGGACAGAGGAGCCTGACAGGCTACTGTCCATGGGGTCACAGAGTCAGATATGACTTGAGCATATGCTCACACAGTCTTTAGGAATAGTAGCAATAGCAACTGGCCTGTTTTGACAAATCTGACAAACCACAATCTTTTATCCCTTGACCAGTACCTAGTGGTAGGGTCCATTTCGGGATGGAGGCTCCAGTAGGCTTAGCTCAAGCAGTAATTTGTGGAGCTCCTCTTGGTGTCTTGGGGTTGTCCCCAATTTTCTGTGTGGCTAGACTCTTTCCATTTGACTTTTTTGTCCCCTGCTGGTCCCCATAGGTATTTAATTTTGAAAACTTTGGGCCTTGAGACTTGGTTGGTATACCTGTTGGGAATATCCTGCTGTTAACCCCTTAGCCTTTGGTGTGGGCATTTGTAACGGTTATATAAATGCAAACAGTTAAATAGAGGTACTTGATTCTTGGTGTTGAAAAAGGCAAAAGATTTATATGACCTGAAGAGAAACCAGAGTATTGGTTAGTTTAAACGGACACACTGAAGTGTTTTATCATAATACATTTACTGTAGGTATCCATATTTTTATTTTGAAATGCTTTACAATGCAATAGATTTGTTAATATCAGGAGTAGTTTGCATTTCCTGGACATAGGTTTGGACACACAACCCTAGTTTCTTAGCGCTGTATACTAATCAACGTCAAATACCATGCTAAATTTAAATTATATGGCTGCTGAGGGGTTGGCTAGGATATAAGCCCAAATACGCTGTAAAATAGTTAATTAACTTATAGATAATTAAGGTCGTATTACTGTTAAGCAGTTTGGTTTATAATAGGCAATTAAATTGAACTTTCCAGCCTTGGTTAGATTACTTTTAAAAATTAAATGAAGTGTTGGGATATGCTTTTAAGTCTTTTTTGGTTTTCCGGTTTTATTGATGTTTAATTATATAAATTACAGCTTTGTAAAGTAAAATATTCTGTAATAATTGTAAACTTGATTTCCACATAAATTGCCTGTGTTGAGACTGAGACACTTTGGTTTGCACACTCCCTAGGTACAGATTCGACCTTGGAATCTCAGTGACAGTGACTTCGTGATGGATGGTTCACAGCCTCTTGACCCACGAAAAACTATATTTGTTGGTGGTGTTCCCCGACCATTGCGAGCTGGTATGATTCAACAGAGCAACAAAAACTCTGTTTATCCTTTAGCATAAGAAATAGCTTATAAAGATTTTTTTAGGATAAGTTTTCCATAAACATTTGAGTTAATGTCTTAATAGTGAGAGTCCTGGACTCCAAGTGTCTTAGCTTGAATTCATGTGTTCTGTTCCAGTTTAACAGCTGAATAACTTTGGACAAATTGATTTCTCTAATTCTCAGTTTCCTCATCTGTCAAATGGAATTATAAGTATGTCCTTTATGTAGAGCTGTTCTGAGGATTAAATGAGGTAGCAGATGCCTGGTGCTTAGTGCAGGGTCCCATCATGCTCATGCTCATCACTCTCATCATCATCCAGGAGAGAAAGCCCTTCCGGGACGGGCTAGGTATCGAGATGTTCACTGTTTGTTCCCATGACCCCATGTGCTCAACGGCTACTTACTGAGCGCTGAAATTTACAGCCAGGTTCTCAGCTGTGCATCTTGTTTTTAGAGCAGTACTCACAGAAGAAATTTCATCCTTAACTTCAAATAATATGAGTTTTAATATTATCAGTGAGATGAAGAACATAAAATGAATAAGAATGCCATTTCAAAATTGTAACATTTCGTGGAGAATAAGATTCATTTATTATTTCAAATTTAAATTTGGCAAATAGCTAGACTGTAGGGAAAGGTAAAAGGGTTTTAATGGAAATCTTCTCAAAGGACTCCCAGAGAGTCTACCAGTTAGCTTTCTAGTGTTAAATGATTATTAAGCATTACATTGTTAACTGGTAAATTTACAGTGGCATCATGGTATGGAGCAGATAGACCAGGGTACCAAGTCCAGCACAACCACTTTACTTCCCGTGACCTTGCGTAGGTTGATCATTCTCTCTGTGCCTCAGTTTCTCCAGGAAATCACTACCTATGTCATAGGGTTGTTTAGATTATATGTGAAACACTCAGCAGAGTCCCTGTCCTTAGTCACAGTAGATTAAAATGAACACAACGGACAACTGATTATAATAACTAGTTTCATTTTAATAATTACTATAATGATGGGCAGATTAGCTTCTTTCAATGAAACCTTTGGTGAGCCAGATGTTGTTTCCTGGTCTCAAATGTCCTCTCTACTCCTTCCATATGTAGTGGAGCTCGCCATGATAATGGACCGGCTGTACGGAGGCGTGTGCTATGCTGGGATTGATACCGACCCTGAGCTGAAATACCCCAAAGGAGCTGGGCGAGTCGCATTCTCTAATCAACAGAGTTACATAGCTGCTATCAGTGCCCGCTTCGTGCAGCTGCAGCATGGAGAGATAGATAAACGGGTGAGTCCTGGACTGCATTCTGGGGAGTTCTCAGAATGGCCCTCCGTGTCATTGCCAGGCTCAGAATGGGTGACTTTTACATGACAGTGAAGTGACAGCTGACTTATGCCCATTGGGTCCACTAGATGCAAGTTCTAGAGCGTATCTAAGAACTTCCTGTGGACTTTTTTTGTCTCTTAGTGTTCTGAGTAGCCTAACAAAATACTCAAGTCACTTTGCTTGAGTCCACTTAATCTTTCCTAAGCTATCACCTCCATCCATTCATTTACTCAGTTAGTCACTCAATAAATATTTAACAAATCCTTTGTACTTCATTATATTAAGTATATAGATTTGAATGCCTTTGACATCTCCTCACCTTTTTTTTTTTTAACCTTGGATATCAAGAATACCTCAACAAGCCCTATTTTCCTATTCTCTATGTAACAAATGACTGAATAATTCACTTCAAGGACTGTGTCTAAGAAATAATATTTCATTATAACAGATCAAGTAGAAGAACACAGAACCCTTCCGTTTGTAATCTCTTTTACCACCTGAAATTTGGTGGTAGTTCATTAGAATTATTTTCACACTTTAAATTCCTCTTTGTTGTGTTTATCCTCTGCATCAGAAGGCTGGAGAAAACCTCAGAGAGAACTCTTCTGTCTTTTAATGTATTGTATTTGAGACTCTGTGTTCCCTATGTGTCTTCTTTGCATTCACAAATTTCTTAGCTTTGTGTTTCATGCATTCAACAAATACTTTAGTGCCTAGGGCAAGAAGTCTGTGTACTCATGGGTTTACGTTCTGGTGGATGGAGTGTGGCCTGTGAACCGACTGCTCGTCAGTAAATGGTTTGCTGTGAGTTTGTATTGAGATAGGAATTTACCCTAGAATGTGAATCCACTGCACTAGGGAGCACAGTGTTTAGTTCAGTTGAGACTTTTTCACAGAAAGACCTTCTTGAAGAAAGCAGTGCGTTGATTTTCACTCTGGTGTCAACTCCTTATTTCATGCCAGACTGGTGCTTTGGTTAGGGCTGACTGAGATATCCAGCACTCCAAAGCCCTATGCTCAAAAGTCTTTAGTGATTGACCGTATTGTGACTTTCTCAATTTAGTACGTAAAAACTGTCAGTCACTAGTGGTTTATATGGGAGAAGGAAATGGCAACCCACTCCAGTATTCTTGCCTGGAGAATCCTGTGGACAGAGGAGCCTGGAGGCCTGCTGTCCATAGGGTCGCACAGAGTCGGACACGACTGAAGCGACTTAGCAGCAGCAGCCGTGGTTTACATTTACTGCTTATGTTCCATTTCATGTACATTCCACATAAGTGGTAGCTGAAAATTTCTCATCCTAGTGGTCATCATACTGTGAATATATTAAAGAGAAAGGTATAGATCTGTTAATAAACATGGAGGAAGAGGGCAGGATTAGTTGCTGTATGTATTAACATACCTCCTTGATTTTTATTTGCACTAAAAAATATGTACATTTGAGTAAACAGTGTCTCCCACCTCATTGCTTCATTCCATCATCAGTTTAGGAGTTGTAAGGTTAGCCATTAGAAATTCAGACTTAATTTGTATTCCGCTAGGATCTCCAGTTCTTTGGCCAGTTTTCTTGCCACACTGTAGATGTTATGGAATGGCCTCGGGGCCAGAAGCCTAATCTTCTTGTTACATCTGCTCTTCGGGCCTTCTGTGTCACTCCTCTTTTTGTTCATGGTCTGCCTTCATCAGGATTCCTTGTCAGAAATGGATGGCAGCAGTGGTAGTGATAGCCTGGTGTAAGGGAGTTTCAATCGTGAGTTTCTCCAAGACTAAAAATAACCAACTCTTTTTCTCACTGGAGAATTAAGAGCCAGGTTATTTTTAATGCTTGAGAGGCTCAAATGACAGATCAGCCTATTGAACGCTGGAACAGACCCAGTTTTATAAATTTACCTCTGACTTTTAGACTGAAGTAAACCATTCTTCCTGACAAAGAACAAAGCAAGGTTTTAGATTATGAGTACTATGGCTGTGTCTGGTTTTCCTGGAGTTTGAGGTTTGTGATTATAACCCAAGATGTGTACCCTGTAAATAGAAACCATGACCTTCTTACAGCTCAGAGGCTTACAGTGTAGAAGTCAGGCAGCTTCCCTCTGATTTGTACATTGATGTGCTATTTTGTGGCTCTGGGAATCTCTTAGTTGGTCTTGTGCAAATTATAATTCCACGTATGACGAGAATCCAGATCCACTAATTAAAGTGATGGTTTGTGTCTATGAAAACTCTCCCGTGGGTTTAACCTTGTAATGTTCTTAAACATTAAGTTGGCTTCACTTTTAAATTTATGCTGGAACCTTGTCTTTCATTTGAAAACTCTTTAATTAATAAGACAAAAATGTAAAATAATGGGCATAAAAACCTTACTAGTTGCTTAAAAGATGATAATTTAATTTCAGTAGAGGAGTTATTGAGCCTTCCTTTTGGACACCTTGGCACAGATTCATTCAGACAGTGGATGGAAATGTACACACACAGTCTGAGTTGCTAGGTCCATTCACTGAGAAGTGTTCAACGTCTTTCTTTTATTTTTGATTGCAGGTGGAAGTTAAGCCATATGTCTTGGATGATCAGCTGTGTGATGAATGTCAGGGGGCCCGTTGTGGGGGAAAATTTGCTCCATTTTTCTGTGCTAATGTTACCTGTCTGCAGTATTACTGTGAATATTGCTGGGCTGCTATTCATTCTCGTGCTGGCAGGGAATTCCACAAGCCCCTGGTGAAGGAAGGTGGTGACCGTCCTCGACATATTTCATTCCGCTGGAACTAAAGGATAACTACAGTGCTCATTTTCAGGCCTCAGAATAAGTGCACTCTTCTGTTAATTCTGCCCCCTTCCTCAACCTCTTCACACTGGCATGTCCTTTTGTGCAGTCTGTAACTTAACAGTAGTCTAACAGAGAGAATGACCTATAATATAGGTGTTTTGTAGATTCCCGTGTCACTGAAAACAAGATGTATGAACTCCTTTTTTGTATTGCCATCATGTTGCATGGAAGTTTCATTCTCTTGTTTTGCTGGAGACTAAGAGGATCCAAACTTCCTGCAGCATTTTCTTAGAGGAGAGAGAGAAATATTAAAAGAAAAATGAAACAATAGAGTATTTTGGGTTTTTAATTAAATTATTGTTGATAATATAACAGATAAGAATACTTTTATTAAAATAACCACGTAACAATAACACTATCAGTCTCTCCTGATGCGGGGTTTCCCCCAGGGAAGTGCTTTTGCCTTTCTCTTTCTTTTCTTTCATCTTTTTTGCCTTTTTTTCCCATTCCCTTTCTGTTCTTTCAACAGCAGTGGAGGGAGTTAACAATTATTAACAGGAAAGAGCATGTTAAAGCAAACACAAATGCATGAGCAAGATTGAAGCAGCATTATACCTAATTTTAAGGGTTTAGAGGCAGAATATCATTGCATTATGCCTCAAAGTTACTACCACATCAGAAAAAAAAGTAAAGTAGGCAGAGCTAGATTTATTTTCTTTTAAACAGGTTTTTAAATTTAGAATGTAAAAGTTGGGTACATTTATTTCTGAGGGGAGTGCACTTATTTATTTTTAAACTTTTACTTATCCGGTCACAGCCCCAGGAAACCTACCAAAGCTAGAGTTAATGACAACTGGTGGGAAAACTAGCATTTCCTCTCCTAAAGAACAAATGTATAAATTTTATTTTTGATGTTATATATAAACTCTATATCCTAATTTCCTAACACTCATCAGGTGTCAGCCTTTGCTCTCCATTTTGACATTAAAAAAAAGCAAGCAAACAGATCAAGAGATACCTCAAGGATATCATTTTTGATTTTGTTAGACTACCATGTGTAGCCAAAACTGGAAGACAAAACCAATATTCAAATTGGCTGCTGATTGGCTTACTTTTAGATTTAAAGTTAGTTTGGATATCCTGTAATTTAGTTGTAACATAGAAAATGAAAACAAAAAGTAGTTGCAAACTGTTTTGCACTGTTGAACTAAGTAACTGTGTAAATCTGTGCAAAGGTACGTATGTTTATCTTACTCTTCCTATAAAATAAAATAACATTACAGTTTCAGAATTTAGCATGGGACATAGTCAGTGTTTGAAGTGCCAACTTCATCAAGTAATGCATGCTTTATTATAAATAAAACTCTATCTTTTGAAAGGCGTTATTATGTGTTGAACAGTATGCTTCAGGGGTAAATTGAAAAATAGTCTCTTGAAGCCCTGGTCATTGGCAGTAACTTTTATTTTAATGGACATTTTCTTATGAAATGCCCTATCCACCATGGAAAGGATTATTATCATCTGTGCAAAACATTAAAAACAAAAATCTAATGGCAATCTTGCTAGTTGTGCTACCTATCAGTACCATCTTGGATCCTTCAAAACCAAAGACTTGCCCTAGCACTGCGGTGAAACCACCTGACTGATGACCCCTACTGATCATGTTTAGGAAAAGCAATCCTTTATTTTTAATCCAGGCTTTAATGAACTGTATACCTGTTAAGTTCCAAAGGTCAAAATGGAGGCATTTGCTGTCTAACAGTCAGACACGAGAAAGGGAGCTGCTTATTAAAGAATCCCCTGCAAATATTGAAAGCGGTCATGTGAACGGAGGGTGCTCTTGTGTAGCTGGTCAGGGACTTTTTCTTTTCTCCTGAGTGACGTAATTCTAATTGGAATGCTCATTTGCCTCTTCTTCTTCTTTTCAACGCTTGTAGGTGGCTTGGGGTGTGCTGTCGTGCTGTTCCTACTCAGTAAACAGGTGTGATGAGCTAACAAGAAATAACACTGTTTGAGAACTAGCTTTGAATAATAATTTTTCCCTTTGTACATGACCTGCTGAATTTCGGTACAGTGTTTTGTAGCTGACTTATTTTGTCATGCACATAATGTATATTTGTTATGCACTACTTTTGTATATCTTGTTTTTCCAACAGTGAACATTTTTAGGCACACTTTTCACTGACGGGATATCTCTTTATGCAATACCTCAATTTTTCATATTGCAAAGAGTAGCTTTTTGTACTTTTATTACTGAGAGATCTTCATATACTTCATTTTTTAATATAAATAATTTTAATAAATTTTATTTTCTTATATTCTGCTTTTTATACATTTCAGTGCTCTGCATACATTTTAAATTATGAATGTTGTGCACTGGCAATGCTATTTTAGAGTCTGCAGAGAAGAGAAAGCATGTTGCTTAAACATCCTTCCCCAGCACCAGCTATTGGTGTACCTATAATTTAAGAGATAGTCTATGTAAAGTAACAAATTAATGAAAAAAAATTCGCATGAAAATGACAGATAACACTGTAGTTCCTAAAAAAAAAAATTAAATGCATAAGCATAGGGTAGAAATTTAAAATAACAAAATTGTCTACAGCTTCTTACTAAGTTTTTAAAATTATTCATAATGCAGACATTTTTGGTGAATGTTTAGCCATTTTTAATATTAATAAATTGATGTTAAGTGTTTGATTCAGAGATGTCTGCTCTTTTAAATTATATATAAAGAAAAAAAATAGCCTGCCGTGGGACAGGTGTGTAATGTTAGTATGCATGACTAATGTAAGAAATTGTTATTCTACTAATATTTACTTGTGATTGTGTGACAAGCGTGTTTACAGATTATTTGGTTACACTTCAATTTACAGGGCATAAACAATTATTATCTATTACTCTGAACTTTATTGATTACATGTCCTTCAGATTACATGGGATTGTAGTTGGGAGTTACCATGTAACTCAAAACATAATTAACATGTAATTAGTTTACAGATTTTAGGGTATCACTTCAATTTACCAAGCATGTAGTTCTAGCGCACTAGCATGGCACCAGCCATGTACTTACAATGTAGTTACAGAGTAATTACATGGTTATTTTTGCAATGTAAAATAAAGTGTTTCTGATTATTTTCTATGTAAAGGAACCCTCTCCCTTGCCCTTCTGGTCCCCACGCTTTGGTATAATATATATACTTCTCCATACACAGACCTCTGCAGAATGCAAAATAAAACTTGCAGTGAATGAATTTAGCATTTTATGAGAGTGCTGTTGGAAAGACTTGATAATTCACCCTTTTTGTTTTGAAGAGTTGAATCTTCTGTTAAAAGGTGATTTAAAACTTGAATGTGATGAATTGTGGCAAGTTAACTTCAAGTTATGTGCAATACTTATTTCAAACTTTTGAAAGATCTTTGCAGTGTAATTCTTTGTTTTTAATTGCAGACATTTAAAAATGTCATTTTCTACTGTTAAGAGTAATCCTCTTTCTTGCTGGTGTTTCTAAAGAAAAGAATCAGAAATCAATCTTTCTACTAATGTAAATTTGAAATTATTTTTAAAAATGGAATAAAAGAGGTTTTGGTCATTTGCTTTATTTTATTATCTTATTTTAAAGCTACTGTGATTGATAGCATTGTAAGAATTGGGACAATATTGTATTCAACTGTTTTATTTTTTATATTTTTAAAATTTAAAGTATAATTAGTTTTTATAATTTTCATCAGATTTTTGTTATATTTTTTGGAAGTGAAACTTTTAGCAAGTGGGTGTCTAGTTTTTACTAATCCCTAATGTTTTTTTTCCAGTGTATTGCTCATATTATCAGAAGGAAAAGTTATTTAAGTATGTCAGTTAATTGTACTACTTGGCTGAATTTCCATATAGTTTTTACTGTGTATGGGGAGGTTGTAGTATTTATTATAGCATTTTAAATAAGGGTAATTCATTTTTTATTAAAGTCATTTTCACGTTAAGTTCCTATTTTTGTATGTTCTACTCTTAAGTTATATAACACAGTTCCTTTTTTAAAAGAGTTCATTTGTTGAAGTGCTAGTGGAAAATTAATGTTATTAAATAGTTTGCAAATGACTATTTATACCAGTATGCGTATAATTTTTAAATATTTGTAATGTGAGATGTTGAATGAATAAAACTTTTAACTCAGCTTTCTTTTAATATACTTATTTATTTTCAACATAAGTAGATTGTGCTTCCAGGGTTGGGAATATAACATTTAAAAAATATTAGGAACATATTCTTTGGCCAAAGCAGAAGAAACTGAAATGAAAAGATGTTGGTCATATAAGTGCTCCTGGCAGATGTGCCTTGCTTATGCAGACACCTAAATGTCAGTGGCTGTTGTCTTTGGCCTGCACAGTTGCTTCACAAGCTGCCCTGCAGAGGTCTTTTTGTCTGTAGTCTTCAGCGTGTGTGTGAGGCCTGAGCCCGCGACCCCAGTGTTCAGTCATCTGCTTAAGGCCAACTGTCTGATGAAAGTAGGGGAACACATGTGTACTTAACAGGGAAAGTCAGTATCTGAGAGGGTCAGTTTTGAGTCTTTGTCAGTGAAGAGTCTTGATTTCTGGCCATGCCAGCAAGAAGATCTGGGTTAACAAGTCTCTCTTGAATGTTAACCCTCCAGTTCCTCCGTATATCCTCACACCACAGGATGTGGCCTCTGGGATTATATTCTCTACAGCATGTGAATTTAAAGTATTATCTTTGGGTTGGTCCATAAATCATGTGGACCATTGAGTACTGTGGTGTGTTAGTCATTTATATGTTCGACTGCATTTTCAAGCTTTTAAGGGTTTTGTTTTTGTTGTTTAGTCACTGACTCTTTGTGACCCCATGGTCGGTAGCCCACCAGACTCCTCTGACCATGGGATTTCCCAGGCTAGAATACTTGAGTGGGTTGCCATTTCCTTTTCCAGGGGATCTTCCCGACCAAGGGATTGAACCCACATACCTAGAACCTAATACTAAAATATATCCCATTGTGTAAAATTTAATTTCTACTCCTTCTTACTTTAAGCATAGTATTCTTAAGACTGGAAGAAGCAGTTCTTGTCCTTAGACAAATGGACTCAGGGGGTCTTTTGCTTCTAAATTGCCTAAATATTCCCAGTATGCAACTCTTTCAACTATAGGGGTTTTTGATAGTAGTAACCAAACCCAGCAGTGCGTAGGACCCCCTAAGAATACTGGGTCACAGAAGCTTTGGCTGACAGTATGTTCAGAGTTCAGTGACGTGCCCTTGAGACAGCCCTAGCGACGTAGGAGAATGTGGGTGACATTTGGTTGCCACCTCTGCAATATCCCTGGACTTTCTGGCATGGTTTCAGCACTGTAGGGGTAGGGGGTAAGACATAGGTAGATTTAGCTTCTTTATTTCAGGAAATACTTAACTTAGGCAAGTGCTATATCAACTATAAGTGATGTAACAACTATATCTTGAGATAATATATAGGTGAAATACTTATGGTGTCCTAAGTCTCAGAATGGTGAATCTGGAAAGGGCAAGGTTATAAGGGTTGCATTTTCTTATTTTATTCACTGGTCACTTACCTAAATCCAGCCAACAAGGAACGCTCTATTCCATTCTTAACTGTTCTTAACAATGAAGTTATTTCATAACTTCTTTGGTAACAGGTTTATATTCACACCCAGTCCAGAAGGAAAATAAGTCATTTTGTTAGGATTTTTTTTTTTTTCAAGTTTGAGAAATACTTAAAAGTTGGCTCAAAAGTCTGCGAAAGTAAATCCCTGATTTTAAAAATTAAGGAGCATTGAAGATGTCAGTGAAGTGAGTCAAACACATTTCAGGGATTATTTTTCTGAAGTATGTACTGATAGAAAAATAAAAAACTTTTAATATTTGTTTCCCAAATTCTGATCTTCGGAGCACTAAGATAGTCCTTACCATGAGCAAGGACAAAAAAAAAAAAAAAAAAAAAATTATTAACTTAGAAAGTAAAGCATCCTGTTTCTTAGAAAATAGGCAGTTGGGTTGGCTTTGAGTTCTGCAGTGAAGAAAACCTATTTGCTTTGTTTCAAATGTTTTTCCCCTAAAATTGCTCAGACTGTGGAACACTGTCTCCAGGTAATACAGGATCCTGTGGCACTTGGGTATTTGGGGGTACCCTGCTTTACGTGTTATTATGTTTGCTGGCATCAGCCTTAGAACCCCACTTTGGATGGCGTTCTACAAGGGCTCCTGTTCCTGCCCTGGCCGAGTCTTATCCTCGCCTGTTACCACGTTCTGCACTGAACTTGGACTCGATGTACTTGCCTAACCTCTAACCCCTGTCCCATTCCCAGTTGAGCTCCTTCTCCCCTCCTCCCTCTGTTCCCACCCCAGGAGAAAAAGAGGAGATTAGTCTGCAGCATGAACTATCAGCTTGCAAAGCTATTTTGATTATGCTCCTCTCTGGCTCAGATCAAGCCTTATGTCTCATGAGTGCCACAAATACCACGTCACCCACAAAACCTGTGCTGTGAATCGGCCTTCTGTGGGATGCTGTCTGCGTTTCTGGGAAAGCCTATCACTTCTGTCCTTTAAAAATGTCCTTTGCCAACTTCCGTCAGCACACACTCCCACCCCATGCTCTGAATAGGGACCACAAGCTTCAGATAAATGAGAAATCAGAACACGCACATTTGTGCCCCACTATGAACTCCTTATCTGGCAGCACTCATCCAGCCTCTTTTATTAGAGAACATTTTGTTTTGGCATGCCCGAGTCTTTTTTGGTGTTTTTTAACTTCGAATCTTTTTCTAGTCAAATCAGGTGTCGTTGGCTGGCTGGGGGAAAAAAAAGTGTCACTGTGATTCATTATGGTGACCAGAATTGGACAAGTACAGTTTGTCTCGAAGAAGTTAAAAATGAACAGCAGCATCGAAATCCAGCGTGTGCCCAAACACACAGTATTTTCTATTGCATACAATCTGACTAAGTGTCAGTAAAAACCTGCTTGTGGATAGGTGGGAGGTAGAGTGTTGTGAGTCAGTGAATACCATGCCAGAAATTCAGCCTCTGCCTGCTTCATCCTTTTCATTGGCGTTCTATTTCAGTAAGCAGGGCCTTAACGCCATCAAAATGTCAATGCAGTCAAGCAGATGTCACCAGTTTTGAAGAGACTATTTTCAACATTTCTCTAGCCCCACCCCCAATACCAAAAGACACAAGAAAAGAACCAAACATATCCACGAAGGATCCCCACTAAACTCAAGTGTCTTTAACTTGTTACCAGGAAGAGAACTGGCAGTGATATGTCAGTGAAGCAGTATAAGGTTTTAGATAGAATCCAGGAAAGACCTGAGCACTCTTATTTTACCGAATTGAGGCATAATTCACCTCTCATTGGAGGGAAAAGCCAAGTGGCCCTTTGTGTGTCTAAGTGCATGGGTGGGGAATGGATGTGGAATGGCTTCATGACTACAACAGTGACGGTTGGTTCTGGGAAGAGGAAACTAGCAATTGCTCATCGATTGCGATGGGTCACGCACTTACATATGTTGGCAGGTTACACACTTCCACTCCTCGCCCACGAAGTACTGAACAAAATACTGAAAACTCGGTCCCGTAACGGTTGGGTGACTTGGAAGCTTACACAGCCAGTGCGTGGTAAAGCCTGGACTCCAATTCCCACCTACCACATCCCCAGTTCTTCCCCTGTAACCCTCATCTGGTCCCATCATTTCATGGCAAACAGATGGGGAAACAATGGAAACAGTGACAGACTTTATTTTCTTGGGCTCCAAAATCACTGCAGATGGTGACTACAGCCATGAAATTAAAAGATGCTTGCTCCTTGGAAGAAAAGCTATGACTAACCTAGACAGCTTATTAAAAAGCAGAGACATTACTTTGCCAACAAAGGTCTGTCTAGTCAAAGCTATGGTTTTTCCAGTGGTCATGTATGGATGTGAGAGTTGGACTAGAAAGAAAGCTGAGCACCAAAAAATTGATGCTTTTGAACTGTGGTGTTGTAGAAGACTCTTGAGAGTCCCTTGGACTGCAAAGAGATCAAATTAGTCAATCTTAAAGGAAATCAGTCTTTAAATATTCATTGGAAGGACTGAGGCTAAAGCTGAAGCTCCAATATTTTGGCCACCTGATGTGGGAAGAACTGACTCCTTAGAAAAGACTTTGATGCTGGGAAAGATTGAAGGCGGGAGGAGAAGGGGACAACAGAGGATGATGAGATGGTTGGATGGCATCACCGACTCGATGGACATGAGTTTGAGCAAGCTCTGAGAATTAGTGATGGACGGGGAAGCCTGGTGTGCTGCAGTCCATATGGTCACAAAGAGTTGGACATGACTGAACGACTGAACTGAACTGAATGCTCATTGCTCCTAGAATAGCGATGGACAGAATTTTGTTGTTGTTAGGTTTGTTTTTAAGACAAAAATTTCATTCCTAAACATAATCTGGGTGCAAGCTCTCATATTTGAAAGTATAGAGAGAGGATGATGAAGCAATTCTCTAGAGAGAAGGTGCGTTTTGATTGTGAATCCAGACATGAGGCCACTTGCTCCTCAAGCACTACTTCTTGGTTAAAGGATCTGCTTAAGGTCATATAGGTGAGTAGCAGAGGCCAGGGAAGGAAGCCAGGTCTCTTCTGTCAAGCATGGGTGACTCCATGTACAATTCTTGCCTGCCCCACTGGCCTTCCTTAAAAGTGTGTCTGTGATTCAGCAGTCAGACTGGGTTATACATTTCCAGGAGTAGGGGCAAAGAAATTGAAACCTTGTTATTTCTTATGTCAGAGAACTCCAGATTCCTTAGAGCATATCTTTTCTCTTTGACTTCACTACCAGGAAAAGACAAATATCAGTTTGAAGGCAGGAAAGAAGGAAAAAGGAAGGACCTTTTCTCTAGCACAGTGAAGTCCCAATCCCAGAACACAAGCAGTCCGTAGGTGTGAGTATAATAGTCATGTACCGATAACAACATCTACTAACACAGATGGAGAGCTCACCAGGTGCAGGCATCGTGCCTCCCTGCCTGCCCCCACAGCCCGATGAGGCAGCTGCTGTTGGCATGCTCATTTTAAAGGTGGCCAACATTCAGAAAGGGTAATCGGTTTGCAAAGTTAGGGTTCACACACACATGCTGTTTCACTTAACCCTCTGTAAGTTTCTAACAAGAAAAATTTTATGAAACCTTTATCCTCCACCTTCCCCACTGCATTGACTAAGAGGTCACCAAGAAGTTATACTAAAAGGATACATCAGTTCAGTTCAGTCGCTCAGTGGTGTCAAACTCTGCAACCCCACGGACTGCAGCACACCAAGCTTCCCTGTCCATCACCAACTCCTGGAGCTTGCTCAAACTCATGTCTGTTGAGTCGGTGATGCCATCCAACCATTGCATCCTCTGTCATCCCCTTCTCCTGCCCTCAGTCTTTCCCGGCATCAGGATCTTTTCCAATGAGTCAGTTCTTCCACCTCGGGTAGCCAAAGTATTGAAGCTTCAGCTTCAGCATCAGTCCTTCCTATCAAAAAAGTTATTTTATTTTGTTTGACAGGGATGTCTTTAACAATAAGGTGATGGCTATTCTTTATGGTTGTTACATTGTCTGCTAAATTGTCATGGGCCTAAGAAGTGGTCCAACCAATCATAATCACATGGGTGCTAAGGAAGGATCTCTAGTTAGCTGTCTGGCTGGATGGATTCAATGGGTAGATGGTTGGAGGGGCACATGGATGAATGGATGAAGGATGAATGGATAAATGGATAGGTAAGTACACAGACAGACAAACATAGATAAGATATACTTGTATATATTTATAAATCATTTTTTCAAATTCAAAGAAAATCCCACCAAAATGAAAGGGTTTCACTTCTTTCTATAGAGCTATAATTGAACACATTCTATATAGAAATCAAGCCTCCTTGTGAATCTTTTCCTTTGAGACTCTGCACCATCTCTGTCATCAGAACCAAAATAGTCTTGAAAATCCAAAGGAGAGAGGGAGAGGCTTTCTTACTGCTGCGTCCTGTCAAATTTCAAAACAGCACTTGAATATTTTGCTTCTGGGCTGGGCTGAGATGTCAGAATCATTAAAATAGATTTCTACTGAGAATTTATGTTCCATATATATATATACACACACACATATATATATATATATATATATAAAGAAAGAAAGAAGAAGTGTTTGCCATTTTTAGAGCACCAGAGCTCTGGAATGCAGAGCTTTGATCATTACTGCAGCCTGAACAGCTGTTCCTGAACAGATGTGATGCTGTGGAGCCTGGAAGAATCAACTTAGAATTCTGGAACATAGGTTTGCGGCAAAAAGGTCCTTCTGAGGGAGACATTAAGGCAATAGTCAAATACAGTCATCAGCAACTTCCTTTTCACTTGCCACCCAAAGTCTTCAAATCTAACAAAGACCAAAAGCAAAATTCTGCAATTGGAAGGGATGCAAATGGGGACTCAAATTTAGTGCCCTGAAGTGTCCTACTTAAAACAGGATCAACAGTCCCCTACAAGGGGCAGCAGAAGGTGGTGGGGAAGCGGGTACGTGAAGGGGTGCATACAGGGTATGGGAGGAAAGGACAGGAAGAGAAGGACAGCGGAATTCAGCCATCGAGTGCAATGTAGTGTCCAGAAGCCAATGGCACCTCCCTCAACAGACACCACACCCTAACCAGGATGCAGCCTCCACACTGATGAAAATCTCATCTCTTCTTTCCCCTAGGGTGAGGCAATTTTGTAGTGTAGTCACCCATAAAGGCGGGAAATTGGAATCTTGTTTGACTTGCCTTATACTTGTTTTCCTCGATGGCTCAGCGAGTAAAGAATGTGCTTGCGATGCAGGAGACACAGGAGGCTTGGGTTCAATCCCTGGGTTGGGAAGATCCCCTGGAGGAGGAGACTTCCCTGTAGCTCAAACGGTAAAGAATCTGCCCGTGAGGCAGGAGACTAGGGTTTGATCCCTGGGTTGGGGAGTTCCTCTGGAGAAGGGAATAGCAATCCACTCCAGTATTCTTGCCTGGAGGATTCTATGGACAGAGAAGCCTGGTGGGCTACAGTCCGTGGGGTCGCAAAGAGTTGGACACGACTGAGCGACTAACACAATCCACACAGTCCTGGAGGGGGAAACAGCAACCCACTCCAGTATTCTTGCCTGAAAAATCCCATGGACAGAGGAGCCTGGCAGACTACAGCCCTAAGGGTCACAGAAAGTCAGACACGACTGAGTGACTAAGAGTGCACACATACTTGTTTTATATCATTGTATTTTCTTCTTTAAATTATTAATACATATGGAGCGTGGAGCGCCATAATTCTCAAAAGTTGGGGCTGTACATGTCTGTTTCTGATAAGAGTTACTGCCATGCTATCACAGAGTAAGTACTCAATGCATTTACCTGTTATTAGCAGCAACATAATGACGTATGATTAGTAGTATCATAATAATGACTACCTACACTGTTACAGATTGCAGGTCCCTGTGCTGGGTGGGAGGCAGGAGTGGGCGGCAGGGTCACTGGCAGCAGGGGGACCCCTCTGATGCTGTCTTCCCACCTCCTGCTTATTCTCACATTTCCACAGGCTCTAGCCTGGCAGAGTTGCCATGGTGACGGAGAAAGCAGAGACTCCAGGCCCAGCACCACATCGCCTAGTTCCTGCTTTCTTCCTCCTACTGGGTGGGGGTTGGGGAATCCATTCTCTGTAGCAGAGGGGCTGAGTCTATGCTACCAATGTGAGCAAAACTCCAAGGGGCCATGAGCTGGGACTTGTTTTCTGGAATCTTTCAGTTTAGGGAAAGCAGCAGGAAAAGAGGAGTGGGAGCTAGAAAGTAGGCCTTTTGTCTCCCAGGTGACTGCTCCATTATCCTGCCTTTGAGGAAATATGATTTTCAGTTCCTCAGTTATTTCCCTTTTGCCCTCACGAATAGCAAATCTCAGGCAAATGTGACCCAGGCACGGTGCGGGATAGTAGAGGCCACTTGGGATCCGTGGGGTTAAGGGTGTGGCTCTGGGCGAGGTTAAGGGTGAGAGCCCTCCCCCCGCCCAGGGTTTCTGTCTGTTTGCCACATCTGGCTGAGTGATTCCAGCCACACTAGGTAACCTCTGAGTATTGGTCATCTCATCCATCGGAAGGGGCAAATAATGTCTCCATCATTAGGTTGAAGTGAGGATTAAATGAGGCAATCATGAAAAAAAAAAGAAACCCACCAGCTATAAACATGAGTGACTCTTATTATCATGACCGTTATTGTCCTAGATATTGACACTGTGGCCAGTAACTATCTTGGGGAAGTCCGTTCCCCTCTGTGATATTACACCCAACCCCACCCAGTCTCTGTTCAGAGGGGACAGTGATCCTCAGCTATGATGACCGGATCGAGTGCCGTGAAAGCCTAGTGCTCTACCCGATGCAGCTAGAGTACAACAGAAATCTAGCCTCGCCAAGCCTTGATAAAGCCCCCCAACAGCTTCCCAAGGCCCGGGAAATAAAATCAGCACATTTTCCTGGGTGTGGGTGACCTGAATGATCTAGCCCCACTCCCACCCCAACTTTCTCTCCTAACCCTTCTCCATCACACCTTCCCGGCACAAGACAGACCCCTCTCTTTCCTCCAGGGCAAGCCACCTTTCATGGGGCAGGCTCTTCCCACTCCTTTTTACCTCCAGTAAGAAATTATCTGCCTGCCCTGCTCCACCCTCTCCCTGTCTTCAGCTCAACTCAGAACAGAACTGGTTCCTCCTTCACCCTTTGGGGCTTAGATTAAACATCACCTCCTCTGAGATAAATTCCTGAATCACTCTTTCTAAACGCCCTCTGTTCCTGCACTCACCGTCATCACACTTGATTTGTTATCAGAAGCTCTCCTTCTGACTGGCATTCATTACAGTATCTAATTATCTCGATATATAGTTTGTGTACCTGCTTTTTCAGGCGAGGCAGACAAGTGCTGCCTGAATCCTATTTGCGTCCTCAGGACTTGTCTGAGCCTTGCACACCGTAAGTGCTTGTTAAATGTTTGCCGAGTGGGTGACTCACAGGATCCTGACGTTCATTCTCTTTCCAAGGCCAGCTCTCAAAACTGCCTCCAAGAGGATGGCTGGGCCGCAGCGGGGCCTCAAGGCTCAGGTATTTCCCAAGCAGGATAGAGATGGGAATGCTTGATAAAGGCAGCTCAGAGTCCCCAAATGCCAGTGGGTGCCAGGTTCAGCTGGGGATATTGTTCAAATGCGGGTTTTAGTTCTGCCCCAAGAGAGCCCGAGACTGCATTTCTAACAAGCTTCTCTGAACATGCTGCTGCTGCTGCTGCTAAGTCACTAGTCGTGTCCGACTCTGTGCGACCCCATAGACGGAAGCCCACCAGGCTCCCCCGTCCCTGGGATTCTCCAGGCAAGAACACTGGAGTGGGGTGCCATTGCCTTCTCTGTCTGAACATGCTAGAGAAGCCAACACCGAGTCCCTGCAGAAACCTGGGAGAAACAAGGACTGGCAGAGTGTGGGTGCCTGGAGAAGAGAGTCTCACTGGGTTGTGGGTACAGCTCCCAGATTGGAAGTGGGGGCACCCAGGACCTGGAAGGGAGGGTGGAGGACGAGAAAGACCTGGCCTCCTCTGATGCCGGAGCAGACAGCTCAGATACCGCGAGAGCAGGGGAGCTGCTGTGTCCCAGAATCTGCCTTAGCCCCAGAGTGCTATCCAGAGAGAGTGCTATCCATGAGTTTGTTCATTCATTTATTTCTTCAACAATTATTTTCATATTATTTATTCTAAGGATACTGTGGGGATGTGTATGTGTGTGCTCAGTCATGTCCGACTCCTTGCGACCCCATGGACTGTAGCCTGCCAGGCTCCTCTGTCCATAGGATTCTCCAGGCAAGAAGACTGGAGGGGGTTGCCATGCCCCCCTCCAGGGGGTCTTCCAAACCCAGAGATGGAACCCATGTCTCCTGCATTGGCAGGTGGATTCTTTACCACTGTGCCACCTGGAGATAAGACACAAAATCTCTGTCCTCTTGGCATTTACATCCTGGAGACAAAGACCTACATTTTGAGGCCTCAGCTGTTTGTGTGTGTGTGTGTGTGTGTGTGTGTGTGTGTGTGTGTGTCTGTGTGATTTTGGTGATTCATTTCAGCGATCTGAGCCCTAGTGAAACGTGATGCCCACACCTAGTGTTGGAAGTTGTTGGGTGGATCTTAGGAGATAATGCCTTACGAAGATAAGGGATTATTATTGTTCACAGAATCACTGACCTGAGTTTTGAACTTGCATTCTGTTAACCAAAGGTGGCAATTTGCAAAGGAGAATCATATCAAGGAATTTTCTTATTCATTCAATCATTTATACAAGTGTTTGCCCTGTTCTAGGCTCTAAAAATATTGGAGAGGCAAAGCCAGCAAAGTCCCTGTCTGTTGGCAATTATAGTTCAGAAGATGAAATCAGACAATCCACAAGCAGACGCATACATAAACCAGAAAAAAATAGTGCCGTAGTGTTATGAGAAAAACAAAATGATAATACGGTGGAGACTGAGAATGGGGCTGCTTGAACTGGGAGATTAGAGAAGGTATCTCTGACAGGTGAGATTTAAGCTGAGATGTGAATAGTAAAAGAAAAAACAAACCATGCCAAAATCTGAGGGAAACATATTCTAGGCAAAGGAAACAGCATATGCGAAGGTCCTGAGGCAATACTGGGTTTGATATATTCAAGGCAGAGTAGTGCAGCTGGGCTTAGTGACAAGAGAAAAAGGGTCAGGAGATGAATTCAGAGATGTCAAGGGGCCAGATAAGGAAAGGCATTCCTAGCAAGGGCGCAGACTTTGGATTTTATCTTTAAATTATATGGAGAGCCACTGAAGAGTAGCTGAAGTAGAGAGACAGGAACTAATTTGTGATCACTCTGTGTCTAGTCAAGGCTCTGGTTTTTCCAGTGGTCATGTATGGATGTCAGAGTTGGACTATAAAGAAACCTGAGTGCCAAAGAATTGATGCTTTTGAACTGTGGTGTTGGAGAAGACTCTTGAGAGTCCCTTGGACTGCAAGGAGATCCAACCAGTCCATCCTAAAGGAGATCAGCCCTGGGTGTTCATTGGAAGGACTGATGTTGAAGCTGAAACTCCAATACTTTGGCCCCCTGATGCGAAGAGCTGACTCACTGGAAAAGACCCTGATGCTGGGAAAGATTGAGGGGAGGAGGAGAAGGGGATGGCGGAGGATGAGACGGCTGGATGGCATCCCTGACTCAATGGACATTGGTTTGGGTGGACTCCGGCAGTTGGTGATGGACAGGGAGGACTGGCGTGCTGCAGTCCATGGGGTCACAAAGAGTCGGACACGACTGAGTGACTGAACTGAACTGGCAATTGCATGGAGAACAGATTGTAGGAGAAGAAGCATGAGAGCAGAAGAACCATTTAGGAGGGGATGGCAGCGGGCCTGTGAATGATGTTGGTGGGTGACAGAGCCTCTGAGACAGGACAGTGATAGGGCACAACCTTTAAAAGAATGACAGCCATCAAGAACACTACATAAACTGGTTAGAACCAACTTGCTCCAGGAGGGCAAACAGCTGACTTCCACTAGACCTTGAGCCTCAGTATACTCTTTGTAACATATTAGCAAGCTAAGTGACACACCCACAGGTGCCTTGACAGTCCCGAGGCTGACCATAAAAGGCCAAATAGTGGGCGCTGGCCCAGTTCCTGAAAGTGTCCATCCCTTCCCCAAAATAGTTGGGATAATCCTCCCAGCCTTTAGCCTATGAAATTACCCACCCTATAAAAGCTGACAACCCCATACCCTGGCGCCTCTCACCTGAGATGGCCCCCACTCTGTGGAGTGTGTACCTCCCTAAATAAACCTTTTGCATTACTCTGGCTCACTCCTGAATTCTTCCCTGTGTGAAGCCAAGAACCCACGCTCAGTGGCCATTCCAGGGACTCGCCGGAGACTTGGGGTGTGACCGTCCTCCCTGGCTCCACTTTCTTCCCTGCAACAGCTTGAGCTAGGATGAGCACAGGAGAAGGGACAGAGTGGGGCATGTTAGGGCTGTGTGGGGGTGGGGGGAAAGTGGGGAGGAAGATAGACGAGGACTTGGGCTTTGGCAAAACCCCACATGCTGCAGTCTTTTGGGAGGAGACACAATTTACCCTGCAGTGCTAACCCCATTTCCTTGGGCCACACAGCAGCAAAGACAAAGCCTTCATGAAAGGAGAGGAAAGCAAGACCTGTCCTAATCCTACCGGGAGACACAGAAGCTTCAGAAAGAGGGTATCTATTACAAAGGATGATGTTTACCCCAGTCCCCTCCTTGTCCTCTAAGTCTCATTGAAATGCTTGGCTTGGTCGAAAGGGCACGGAGATCCTGCTTTAACAAGTACTGAGTGGCACTTAGCAGCATTGAACAGGCTCTAATTCTGATTAAGCGTTATTTTGATTCAGAGAGGGTATATGAAAGGAAGATGAGATAGATGGAGGACGTAGACAATTCAATTAATCTTAGGGATTGGGCTCAAAAACCAGAAGCTGAGGGGTGTGTGTGTGTGTGTGTGTGTGTGTGTGTGTGTGTATTGGGTTAGTGTGATGAGGCAGCAAGGGAAGGGGAAAAGGCTCAATTTCCCTACTATCAAGTCTAGAGTTTCTCTCTGCTCCCCATGGGGTGAGGTCCTCCCATCCATTCTGTCCCAATAAATTCAATGTTAGTCTAGGCCCCCAGGGATCCAAGTCCTTTCAGACACAGAGGGCCCCAAATGGAGACAGTTGACATTAAACAGTGGCCGCAGAGATCCAGCGACAGGTATGGGAACAGGTCACGCCATCACACAGCTTTAAGCCTGAGTGCCATTATCACACCCGCTGCTTACAACACACAAAGAATCCAGTCTTAAAAATAATTCCTGGAATTTCCTGGAGAAAAGGATAATTCTGTTACATTGTATTTTGGGGGTTAATGCCATTTATTGGTTTGATGTAAATATTTTAAACATATCACAATTTCTTCATTAAAAAAAAATCTTTTCTCTTGCATCCCTCCTCCTGCCATAGTATTGGCCTGGGTTTCTTTGTTTCTTAAAGTCCTGTGGTTAGCTTTTCGAAAGTCAGGGCGGGCTTGGCATCAAGGACCATTCCAGCCCCCAAGCCCATCGCACTCTCAAGAACACGGTGGAAGCTGCCAGAAGCACAAGGCAGAGCCTGGAGAGCAAAGGAACATTTCAGGCACAGACGAGGTGGAAAGGCCCTTTTCTGACAGTCATCTGCGGTTATCTCCTCAGGGGACCATATGTCCCTGTGCCTGCTGCTGGCCAAATGAAATTCATGACTAGGAGTATGCATCCTTTGGTTTTCTACTCCTGCAGCTGTTTGATGAGAGGTGGTGGAGGGAAGAGCAAATCATCTCTTTTTCGTGCTGAAACAACATCTTGCACAATTGCTCCTGGTTTCCCTATGCAGGGCACCCCCCAAGCAGGTGCTGAACTTCTCCTCCTGCCCTGGCTGAGCAGCGCTGGCCATGCACCCTAGGGTGCCTAGGGATGGGAAACACACTTTCTCCAAGTGCCATTTTCAAAAAGCTCAACTGAAAAGAGTCGAGGTTTGAATTCAGACTACTCATTCCTTGGCAAAAAATAAAAATGGAGTTCTTTATTTCTCAAAGTGGAGGGAAGTAAAGGGAGAGACGATTTTATCTGGGAGGTGCGACTGCCACCTGGTGGATAATGTTAGCTGAGCAGCTAAAAAGGCTGCTTATTTTTAAAAGTTAGCCCTTCATCCATTTGGTTCCTCTCCTGCTGTTGTCTTCATGGGAAGAAGCTCTGGGGATGTGGGGACTGGGGGACGGGCGGGGGGTGGGTGTTGGAGTGGAGGAGAGGCCAGCCATCACACAGAGAGAAGTTGTGATAGGGAGAGTCCTGAGTAGGGGTTAAGGGCGTGGGTGCTGGAGCCACATGGCCCAGGTTTGATCTCTGCTGTAGGACTTTAATGGGATTCCCTGGTGGCTCAGACGGTAGAGTCTTTCTGCAGTGTGGGAGACCTGGGCTCCATCCCTGGGTTGGGAAGATCCCCTGGAGAAGGAAATGGCAACTCATTTCAGCATTCTTGCCTGGAAAATCCCATGGTTGGAGGAGCCTGGTGGGCTATAGTCCATGGGGGTTGCAAAGAGTCGGACATAACTGAGCAACTTCACTCACTCACTCACTCACTAGGACTTTAATATTGTCAGTTTGGCTGAGTTGCTAAACCTCTCCTGTGTCTACAGTTCCTCAACTGTGAAGTGGGGCTGATAATCCTATCTTACAGAGTGACTGTGAGAAATAAACTATTACCCCATGCAAATGTTTACCAGAAGTCTGGTACATAGAAAACATTCAGTAAAAGTTAGTTGCTGGTATGGAGGAAAATGTGGGGCTGTGGGCACCTTTGGACCGACCACACCTACTACATGCTGGGCATGCGGCGGTGCAGGAAGGTGAACAGAAACACTGCCTTAGTCTCATCAAGTTCATTGTCTGGAGGGAGACAGGCACGAGCCAACTAACAGCCGCTCGAAGAGCAAATAGATATGGTCCCTGTCCAGGGTCTAGCTTGGGAGTTGGACCTGTAGACGGGTGATTATAATTTGTAATAAGCTTGTTCCACAATGGTCCTCAGTGCCATAGGGGAACATAAGGGGCAACTAAGTCACCCGCTGAGGGGGATGTTTTGTGAAGAAGGAACCTATAAGATGAGTTCTGAAGGATGAGAAAGAGTAGCCAACTGAGGCAAGAAGAAGAGAATTTGAACAGTTCAAATGCTGCTTGCAATGGCTCATAGAGAAATCAGACTCAATGCCTTTGAGGAACTGACAGAGGTTGGGTAGGGCTGGAGGCCAAGGGAGAGCTGAGCTGAGGATGAAAATGCAAGCAGGAGTCGGCTCCCCAAGGACCCATGAAAGGGACTGCACTTTGTAAGGTGCCTTCATGACAGTGGAATGGCAGAGGCAGAACACCCTGGTACAGAGGGCTGACTACTAGCTGTATGTCGGAGGATATGTCGCTGCGTAATCAGTGGGATAAGTCAGCACGCCCTCCCTACCTGCTATCAGAAGACTAAAGTCAAAGAAAGCCAGCAGAACCGATGGGGGAAAACTGGGGCCAGCCCTCGGAAACCCAGTGGATAACATCAGGGATGGCTTCTTTTGAAATGGCGCCAACAAGGTGCAATGGGGAACAGGAGAGAACTAGAGGTCTGGCCTCTAAGGCTAGCAGGAGAAACATCCAGCTTTTCCTCCACTGAGTTTTGTTTTCTGGCCATGAGGCACTTGGGATCTTAGTTCCCCAGCCAGGGATTGAACCCACATTCCCTGCACTGGAAGTACAGTCTTAACCACTACACTGCCAGGGAAGTACCTCCTCTACAGAGTTTTGACCTGTATGTAGTCACAGCAAACGAAGGTTTATCGTCACTAAGTAACTTAGTAAAGAGAAACTGCTGTGCTGACAGAGACGCAACTGGGATTGGGACATCCCCAATCCCAGGAAGGAAGGAATCCTCCTTCCTTCTTAGGACTCAAGTCCCACCACCACCACCATCTCTATCAGGTGGACAGAGCAGAGAAGGCCATCACCTGCCTGGTGGACATCAAAGACACAAGAAGAGAAAGAGGGATGAGCCCCTCTTGGGCAGGGCGAGGTTTTCTGAGGGAGGTGAGTTCCGGGAGAAACAGAAGCAGCTGCATGCAAGTGGGGTGGGGCTGGGAAAGAGCAAAAGCCAGGAAAGGAGGAAACGTGCTCTTTGCAAAGGTCTTTTGTGAAAGAGATGGTTCTCACGGGACTTTTTGCCTTTCATTCCTTCTGCTCTTGTCATTTTATAATTTGTCCGGCCATTCATTTGGTTATAGAAACACCTCATTTTATTCCAATTCATTTCATTGCACTTCACAGACATTGCGTTTTTTTACAAATCGAAGGTCTGTGGCAACCCTGCTCAGACAAGTCTATCTATGCCCTTTTTGCCAACAGCATTAGCTCACTTCCTATCTCTGTGTCACATTTGGGTAATTCTTGTTAAATTTAAAACTTTTTCATGATTACTGTGTTTGTTATGGTGATCAGTGATCTTTGATATTACTACTAAAACTTGTTGAGATTGGATGATTAGAAAATCTCAGACAGTATTTTTAATGTACTTTTTTTTCAGATATAAGACTACTGCATACTTAATAAGCCACAGTATAGTGTAAACATAACTTTCATATGCGCTGGGAAACTCATGTGATTCACTTTATCACTGTATTTGCTTTTTTGCGGTGGTCTGGTCTGGAACTGAATGCACAATATCTCCAAGGTCTGCCTGAATTCTTTATTAATACAACCAATGAATGTGGAATGCCTGTGCCCATCAGGCACTGTGTTACACACCTGAGAACATGATGCGGGAAGAAAGGGGCCAAGGTTCTCATCGTCGTGTAGCAATTTTGGGTATGGTACTCAATAAACAAGTAAACCACTATATGAAAAAGATAATTTCAGGTCATGGTAGAGACCATGTATAAGGCAGAGACTGGGGAAAGGGACTGCTTTGGAGAGAGGGTCCCAGGGTGGGTTCTTTCAGAATGGGCCTGTAGGCTGAGTGCTGAATGGTGAGAAGGTTCTGACTGTATAAACCCCTTTCACCCACCAGGCACTCCTGTCATCCTGCTGGTCGTCTCATCAGTATCCATCCATGCTGAGCTCTAGTGGATCATTGGGAAGGCCTCAGGTGACAGAGACAGTGACTGTGAGCTCCGTGACTGCTTCATGTGGTTAGCTTCACAAGGCACGGTGACTTCAGACTCCCCTGTAGTTGTCCCACCCCTGTTCTGGCCAGGGGGAAATGATTTGTGTTAGATTTGTTGTCTCTTCCACCAAGAAAAAGATCAAACACTGAATGAAAAAAGGAAACAAATCTGTTCAAAAGAATTGGGAAGCTAGTGACGTGCTAAGATTTTGAGGACCCAAGGTTCCAGGGACTCATCTGTTGCAGGAAAGCTATGCTGAATATTGAGTCATTGCAGATGTTGCTGGTTTATGAGTGGCAGCCTAGAGGCTAAGACACTGAGCAGAACTACAGGCAGTCTAATGGCCTAAAGGAATAAAACCTGGAGTCCAGGGCCAGTCAGCTCTAGGGTCCTAGTAAATGCACTAGATTTTAAGTTGGGACACCTGAAGAGCTTTATTCTAAAGAATAAGACCAAATAAGACATACATTTGGGGCTTCCCTGGTGGCTCAGATGGCAAAGAATCCGCCTGCAATGCAGGAGACCCAGGTTTGATCCATGGGTTGGGAAGATCCCCTGGAGAAGGAAATGGCAACCCACTCCAGTATTCTTGCCTGGAGAATTCCATAGACAGAGGAGCCCAGGGGGCTAGCGTCCATGAGGTTACAAAGAGTCAGACACAACTGGGCAACTAACACTTTCACTTTGAAGACATACATTTACCTGTATAAAGACTGAAGCCAAGCTATAGAAAACTCATTTCCCGATAGGATTAAGATGAACTTCCCCTACCTTAACTGCATGCCAGAAACAAGTAAATTCTCTATGGAAGAAAATAATATAAAGAGAATAAAAAGGTGAAGCACAGAAGAGAAGGAAATTTGCAATACATACAACTGCTGCTGCTGCTGCTGCTAAGTTGCTTCAGTCGTGTCCGACCCTGTGTGACCCCATAGACGGCAGCCCACCAGGCTCCCCTGTCCATGGGATTCTCCAAGTAAGAGTACTGGAGTGGGGTGCCATTGCCTTCTCCGATACATGCAACTGCTGCTGCTGCTGCTGCTGCTGCTAAGTCGCTTCAGTCGTGTCCGACTCTGTGCGACCCCATAGACGGCAGCCCACCAGGCTCCTCTGTCCCTGGGATTCTCCAGGCAAGAACACTGGAGTGGGTTGCCATTTCCTTCTCCAATGCATGAAAGTGGAAAGTGAAAGCGAAGTCGCTCAGTCGTGTCGACTCTTAGCGACCCCATGGACTGCAGCCCACCAGGCCTCTCCATCCATGGGATTCTCTGGGCAACAGTACTGGAGTGGGGTGCCATTGCCTTTTCCCGAATGAGCATGAGAACCCCATATAGAAATAGACAAGAGATTAAAATGCAAAAGATAATATCCAAAGGGCCAATAAGCTCAGCTTCATATGTTATTAGGGAAATGCAAATTACAAGAAAGCAATATCACATTGTAATGGTTAATTTTATGTCTCAACTTGCCTAGTTCACAGTACCCAGATATTTGGTCAAACATTCTGGATGTGTCTGTGAAGGTATTTTTTTAGATGAGATCAACATTTAAACCAGTGCATGATAAGTTGCTTCAGTTGTGTTGGACTTTTTGTGACCTGTGGACTGAAGCCCTTCAGGCTCCTCTGTCCACGGGATTCTCTAGGCAAGAATACTGGAGTGCAAGGTTGCCACGCCCTCCTCCAGGGGTCTTCCTGACCTAAGGATCCAACCCGCATCTCTTAATGTCTTCTGCATTGGCAGGCAGGTTCTTTACCACTAGCACCACCTAGGAAGTTCTTTAAACCAGTAGATTTGGAGTAAAACAGATTACTCTCCATAATATGGATGGTACTCATTATTGCCTCAGTTGAAAGCCTTAATAGAAAAAATAGAAAAAGAGTGAATTTTCTTGAAGAAAGGAGGATTCTGTTAGCAGATGGCCTTCAGGCTTGAACTACAGCATCAACTATTCCCTGGGTCTCCAGCCTGCTGACCTGTCGTGAAGATTTTGGACTTGTCTACACACATACACACATGTACATGCACACCCTATTGGTTCTGCCTCAGCAGAGTCCTAATACACACATCCATTAGAATGGCTAAAATGAAATAGACAACCCCAAGGGATGATGAACATGTGGAGCAACTGGAATTCTCAAACTTGGCTGGTGGGAGTGAAAATTGGTACAACCACTTCAGATTCCTCTCTGTCAGTAGCTGCTAAAGCTGAACATATGAATACACTAAGCAATTCCACACTAAGATATATCCTATAACATATATTCTACTATATATATATATATCAATATATAATGCTCCCAGCAGCACAATTGATGATGACCCTAAATTGGAAACACCCAAATGTCCATCAACAGTGGAATGAATGAATCAATGATAGTATATTAAAATGACATATAAACTTATGCAATAACTTGTATCTCATAAACATAACGAGTGAAAGAAGTCAAACACAATGGGCAAACCTAATTGATGCTGTTTGAAGTCAAGAAAGAAGTCCTTACTGGGACTGGGTAAGGATAAGAAGTGTTTCTGCTGTGCATCATTTCTGAACCTCAGTGGATATTATGTAGGTGTATTCACTATGTGAAAATCTATCTATAGATTATAGATCTATCTATTTAATCTACTGATGACTGGTGATTTTTTCTGTACATATTTATAAATCAGTTTTTAAAAGTTAAATTGTATATGTCTCTGTCTCTTACTTTGAGGAAGTCACTCTACATTTTGGATGCCCCCATTCCTCTGCTATAAAATGCTGCTTGGATTTAAAGGGATGATTCATGGTAAAGCTATTTGTAAAGTATAAATTAATTATTATCATGTATACATAAGAGGATTTGATTTAGGTCATACCTGAATGGACTTCCCTGGTGGCTCAGAGGGTAAAGCATCTGCCTACAGTGTGGGAGACCTGGGTTCCATCCCTGGGTCAGGAAGATCCTCTGGAAAAGGAAATGGCAACCCACTCCAGTACTCTTGCCTGGAAAATCCCATGGACAGCGGAGTGCAGTAGGCTACAGTCCATGGGGTCACAAAGAGTCGGACACAACTGAGCGACTTCACTTCACTTCACTTGAATGGTCTAGTGGTTTTCCCTACTTTCTTCAATTTAAGTCTGAATTTGGCAATAAGGAGTTCATGATCTGAGCCACAGTCATCTCCCAGTCTTGATTTTGCTGACTGTATAGAGCTTCTCCATCTTTGGCTGCAAAGAATATAATCAATCTGATTTCAGTGTTGACCACTGGGTGATGTCCATGTGTAGAGTCTTCTCTTGTGTTGTTGGAAGAGGGTGTTTGCTATGACCAGTGCATTCTCTTGGCAAAACTCTATGAGCCATTGCCCTGCTTTATTCTGTATTCCAAGGCCAAATTTGCCTGTTACTTCAGGTATTTCTTGACTTCCTACTTTTGCATTCCAGTCCCCTATAATGAAAAGGACATCTTTTCTTGGGTGTTAGCTCTAGAATATCTTGTAGGTCTTCACAGAACCTACAAGTTCAACTTCAGCTTCTTCAGCATTGCTGGCTGGGGCATAGACTTGGATTACTGTGATACTGAATGGTTTGCCTTGGAAACGAACAGAGATCATTTTGTTGTTTTTGAGATTGCATCCAAGTACTGCATTTTGGACTCTTTTGTTGACTATGATGGTTACTCCATTTCTTCTAAGGGATTCTTGCCCACAGTAGTAGATATAATGGTCATCTAAGTTAAATTCACCCATTCCAGTCCATTTTAGTTCACTGATTCCTAAAATGTCAATGTTCACTCTTGCCATCTCTTGTTTGACCACTTCCAATTTGCCTTAATTCATAGACCTAACATTCCCGGTTCTTATGCAATATTGCTCTTTATAGCATTGGACTTTACTTCCATCACCAGTCACATCCACAACTGGGTGTTGTTTTTGCTTTGGCTCCATCTCTTCATTCTTCCTGGAGTTATTTCTCCACTGATCTGCAGTAGCATATTGGGCACCTACGGACCTGGGGAGTTCATCTTTTAGTGTCCTATCTTTCTGCCTTTTCATATTGCTCATGGGGTTCTCAAGGCAAGAATATTGAAGTGATTTGCCATTCCCTTCTCTAATAGACCATTTTCTTCTTAAACTGAAGAAAAGTAGGGAAACCCACTAGAACATTCAGGTATGACCTAAATCAAATCTCTTATGATTATACAGTGGAAGTGACAAATAGTTTCAAAGGATTAAATCTGATAGACAGAGTGCCTGAAGAACTATGGATGGAGGTTTGTGACATTGTACAGGAGGCAAGGATCAAGACCATCCCCAAGAAAAAGAAATGCAAAAAGGCAAAATGGTGTCTGAGGAGGCCTTACAAATAGATTGAAAAGAAGAGACGTGAAAAGCAAAGGAGAAAAGGAAAGATATACCTATTTGAATGCAGAGTTCCAAAGAATAGCAAGGAGAGATGAGAAAGACTTCCTCAGTGATCAATGCAAAGAAATAGAGGAAAACAATAAAATGGGAAAGACTAGAGATCTCTTCAAGAAAATAAGATACCAAGGGAATTTTTCATGCAAAGATGGGCACAATAAAGGACAGAAATGGTATGGACTCAACAGAAGCAGAAGATATTAAGAAGAGGTGGCAAGACTACTCAGAAGAACTATACAAAAAAGATCTTCATGACCCAGATAACCATGATGGTGTGATCACTCACCTAGAGACAGACAACCTGGAATGCAAAGTCAAGTGGGCCTTAGGAAGCATCACTATGAACAAAGCTAGTGGATGGAATTCCAGTTGAGCTATTTCAAATCCTAAAAGATGATGCTGCAAAAGTGCTGCACTCAATATGCCAGCAAATTTGGAAAACTCAGTAGTGGCCACAGGACTGAAAAAGGCCAGTTTTCATTCTAATCCCGAAGAAAGGCAATGCCAAAGAATGCTCAAACTACTGCACAATTGCACTCATCTCACACACTACAAAGTAATGCCTAAAGTTCTCCAAGCCAGGCTTCAACAGTATGTGAACTGTGAACTTCCAGATTCAAGCTGAATTTAGAAAAGGGAGAGGAACCAGAGATCAAATTGCCAACATCCATTAGATCATCAAAAAAGCAAGAGAGTTCCAGAAAAACATCTACTTCTGCTTATTGACTATGCCAAAGCCTTTGACTGTGTGGATCACATCAAACTGTGGAAAATTCTGAAAAAGATGGGAATACCAGACCACCTGACTTGCCTCCTGAGAAATCTGTATGCAGGTCAAGAGGCAACAGTTAGAAGTGGACATGGAATAACAGACTGGTTCCAAATCAGGAAAGGAGTACGACAAGGCTGTATATTGTCTCCCTGCTTATTTAACTTATATGCAGAGTACATCATGAGAAATGCTTGGCTGGAAGAAACACAAGCTGGAATCAAGATTGTCTGGAGAGATATCAATAACCTCAGATATGCAGATGACACCACCCTTATGGCAGAAAGCGAAGAAGAACTAAAGAGCCTCTTGATGAAAGTGAAAGAGGAGAATGAAAAAGTTGGCTTAAAACTCAACATTCAGAAAACTAAGATCATGGCATCTGGTCTCATGACTTCATGGCAAATAGATGGGAAAACAATGGAAACAGTTACAGACTTTATTTTTTTGGGCTCCAAAATCACTGCAGATGGTGCCTGCATCCATGAAACTAAAAGATGCTTGCTCCTTGGAAGAAAAGCTATGACCAACCTAGACAGCACATTAAAAGCAGAGACGTTACTTTGCCAACAAAGTTCCATCTAGTCAAAGGTATGGTTTTTCCAGTAGTCATGTATGGATGTGAGAATTGGACTATAAAGAAAGCTGAGCGCCAAAGAATTGATGCTTTTGAATTGCGGTGTTGGAGAAGACTCTTGAGAGTCCCTTGGACTGCAAGGAGATCCAACCAGTCCATCCTAAAGGAAATCAGTCCTGAATATTCACTGGAAGGACTGATGCTGATGCTGAAACTCCAATACTGTGGCCACTTGATGTGAAGAACTGACTCCTTGGAAAAGACTCTGATGCTGGGAAAGATTGAAGGCAGGAGAAGGCGACGACAGATGATGAGATGGTTTGGATGGCATCACCGACTCGATGGACAGGAGTTTGAGCAAGCTCCGGGACTTGGTGATGGACAGGGATGCCTGGTGTGCTGCAGTCCATGGGGTCTCAAAGATAGGACACAACTGACGACTGAACTGAACTGATACTTCAGAGGGTATGTACTCAATAAATGTGAAAGAAAGAAAGAAAGTGAAGGTGCTCAGTCATGTTCGACTGTCTGCGACCCCATGGAATGTAGCCTACCAGGCTCCTCTGTTCATGGGATTTTCCAGGCAAGAATACTGGAGTGGGTTGTCATTTCCTTCTCCAGGGGATCTTCCCGACCCAGGGATTGAACCTGGGTCTCCCGCATTGTAGGCAGATGCATTAACATCTGGGCCACCAGGAAAGTCCCAATAAATGTCCGCAATAAATGTGAACTGAACGTTATATCTAAAGGAATTACCTCTTACTATGTGCCAGGTGCTTAGTATGCCTTATTTTGGTATATCTTTACCAGATTTCCTGAGTTACATCTGAGGAAACCAGAAGCTCAGAGAGGGAAAGTGGCTTGCCTAAATAACCCAGCTGGTCAGAAGTTAAACCCTGATGGGCCTCAGGACTACCTGAGTTAAGATGCTGGCCTCAGGCCCATCACCTCTCTGCACAGGGTCTCCTGAAGCTCATGGCCCAGTAGAACACATGCCAGACCAAGGTCACACTAGAATCCTTTGGCATCAAAGAGGATTCTCTCCCCTCTCCACCTTTCCCCCAAGACTCCCATCTTCATCTGGCTGACAGTCCAGACCAGTTAAGTCCAGGGATAGCTCCTCACTCTGAAATCTGCCCGACACCGGACCATGGGGAGGGGTGCCCCTTTGATTTAGTATCTTTCCTTTCCCCAACCCTGCTTTTGATTCAGTTCTTTTCCTCAGAGAAGTCCGCTCTGCCTGGTCTGCTCCCCACTCCCAAGCGATGTGGTCTCCAAACTCTTAACACCACTTTTCAGATGAGTGGTATACCATCACCCCCCAACCAAAGACCCTCCTGGGCCCCTGTCCCAGCACAGTGGTCCAAACGTCCCTTTTCCCGCTGCCCATCCAGTGACCAGGCTCTCTGGTCTCTCTTCACTCCCTTCCTCTTCCCTGATCCCTCCGCAACCCACGTGCCGTCACTCAACAGGGTCCTGCTCCGAAGCTCACCTCTCCTCTCCTGTGTGGTGCACAGTGATCTAGCGCCTCACACCACGCCCCCCCACCCCCGCACACACAGTGGTCCGTTCCAACAGGTCTGCTCCCCCTCCTTTATACACCCAGTGGTCCGGCCCCCAGACTCGCAGGGCTGGTCGCTGAGGACCGTGAGGCGAGACGAAGGCAGAGATGGCAGCGGCAGGCCGGGAGCTGGAGCGGGACCGGGCGCGCTTCGTCTACGTGACCCGCTTCGGCTCGCACCAGTGTGGCGGCGTCCTTGCGCTGGGCGGCCGCAGGGCTCAGGGCCCGAGGAGCGCCGGGCTCAAGCACGGCCACAGCCAGGAGAAGCTGCGGGCGGCAGCGCCCGGGAGTCCAGGTGCTGGGGAGCGGCCCCTTGGCTTCCGGTCCGGGGCCCTCGCGGCCTCCTCCCCCGCACCGGCCTCGAGCGAGCCGAGCGCGTGCCGGCAGAGCGGCTGGCTGGCGGGCGGGGCCTGCGGGTCAGCTGACCTCTCCCTCCGTCTCAGCAGCCATCTTACCAGGGGCTCGAGTCCGTTGAACGGTCGGCTCCTCAGTCTCTCCCCTGCCGCCACACCCCCACCGCCGCCGCCACACCCCCACCGCCCCTCCGTGAGCGGCTCGGGGTTTGTCGCTTTGCTTAGCGGCCGTTAGGCCACAGGCAGTGGGCCACTCGCCATGGACAGCCCTCCTGTCGGTGTGGGGACGAAGAGACGAGTCCGAACTGCGCTTCGGAGTTGCCCCGAGAAGCCGCAGAAGTGCAATGAAGGTCATTTGAGATAAGCCTGAGATCCGAATCCGAGAGGGGAGGCTATCGGAAGGAGCGACTAGTGTCTCTCAGGATGATGGGGGCCTTGGCCTAAGTGTCCGTATTCCTTTTAGGACTCATTGAATTTACGAGTTAGCCGAAGGAGAACCGACACCTTTAAAATGCTGTCTCTTCCTCCTTGAAAGCAGAGGAGAAGATGTCTTTATATTTTCATTCTACCTGACTTCCCTCATAGCTCAGTTGGTAAAGAATCTGCCTGCAAAGCAGGAGACCCGGGTTGGATCCCTGGGTCGGGGAGATCACCTGGAGAAGGGAAAGCCTACCCACTCCAGTATTCTTGGGCTTACCTTGTGGTTCAGCTGGTAAAGAATCTGCCTGCAATGCAGGAGACCTGGATTCGACCCCTGGGTTGTTGGGAAGATCCCTGGAGAAGGGAAAGGCTACCCTCTCCGGTATGCTGGCCTGGAGAATTCTATGGCCTCTATGGTCCATGGGGTTACAAAGAATCAGACGTGATTGGGCAACTTACTCTTCACTTTGTGTCCTTCAAGAATGTTTTATATTCGAACGTTTTTTCTTCTTTAGGTTTTTCATATATCTTGTTAAATTTTTTCCTAGGTATTTGATCTTATATTCAGTCGTGAATGTGATTTCCTCTTCCATAATGTCCTCTGAATGTTCATTGTTTGTGTATATAAGGCCTCTTGATTAAAAAACAAGAAGTTTCAGGAGAGTTGAGAGTTATACACTGGGTAGTATACCACCATAGTCAGAATCTAGAACATGCACATCACCTCAAAAAGTCCTGCCTCTCTTTTGACAGCCCATCCCTCTAGCTGTACTTAAAAAAATTAATAGTTTATTGAGATATAATTCACAATCGACTGAGTTTGCTCATTTAAAGTCTGTAATTCAGTGATTTTTAAAAACAATGTTGTGCTACCATATTCACAATCAATTTAGAACATTTTATTACCTCCCCCCAAACAAACCCTGTGCCCTTTACTGTCACTCACCATTTCTTCTCACTGCACCTAACCCCAGCCCCAAGCGAGCACTGAACTATTTACTGTCTCCACAGATTTACCTATTCCGGGCATTTTGTATATATGAAATCATGCAATACGGGCACTTTTGTGATTTGCTTCTTTCAAGTAACCTATTGATTTTAATTGATTTTTAATTCTTCTGTTGTTACACACAGGCTTTCACTAGTTGCAGAGTGGAGACTGCTCTTCTTTGCAGTGTATGGGCTTCTCATTGTGGTGGCTTCTCCTGTGGAGCACAGGCTCTAGGCACTCAGGCTTCAGGAGTTGTGGTGCAGGGGCTTAGTTGCTCCTTAGCATGTGGAACCTTCCCAGATCAGGGGTCAAACCTGTGTCCCCTGCATTGGCAGGTGGATTCCTATCCACTGTACCACCAGGGAAGTCCCTGCTGCTGCTGCTGTTGCTAAGTCGCTTCAGTCGTGTCTGACCCTGTGCGACCCCATAGACGGTAGCCCACCAGGCTCCCCTGTCCCTGGGATTCTCCAGGCAAGAACACTGGAGTGGGTTGCCATTTCCTTCTCCAATGCATGAAAGTGAAAAGTGAAATTGAAGTCGCTCAGTCGTGTCCGACTCCTAGCGACCCCATGGACTGCAGCCCACCAGGCTCCTCCATCCATGGGATTTTCCAGGCAAGAGTACTGGAGTGGGTTGCCATTTCCTTCTCTAATGCATGAAAGTGAAAAGTGAAAGTGAAGTCGCTCAGTTGTGTCTGACTCCTAGCGACCCCATGGACTGCAGCCTACCAGGCTCCTCCATCCATGGGATTTTCCAGGCCAGAGCCTGTTGATTTTTGTATGTTAATTTTTGATCCAAGTACTTCACTGAATTCTTCTATTATTTGAATTAGTTTTGTCATTAATGCTTATGATTTTCTGGGTATGCTATTATATTATTTGTAAATAGATATAGCTTTATTTTTAACCTGTTTTTATGCCTGCAGTTGATTATTAAATTATTATTGTTTAATTGCTCTGGCTGATACCATGAATAGAATGTTGAATAGTAGTAGGGATAGTGAGCATCCTTGTCTTGTTCCTGATCTTAGGGGAAATGCCTCTAGTTTTTCCCCATTAAATGAAGTATTGTCTTTAAGACTAAGGCCTGTATGTTTAAAACATTAAAATGTATTCTTCAGTTTTTATTTTCTTCATTGTTTTTACCAGGAATGAATGTTGAACTTTGTCGAAGACTTTTCTTAGATTTATGGAGATAATATTTTTTCCTTAGACTTATTAATATGGTATGTGATAATAGATTTCCTAAGATTGAACCAACTTTGTCTTCCTGAAATAAATCCCACTTGGTTATAATGTATTTTGTTTCTTAATATGATGTTGGATTCTGTTTGCTAATAATTTGTTTAGGATTTTTGGTTTGGAATTTGAGACAGTTATTCTTTATTTCATTTGGTTTAGGTATCATAGTTAAACTTAGTTCATAAAAGGAATTAGGAACTTCCCCTTTATTTCCAATGCTCTGGAATAGTTTATAGAGCACTGAGAATATTTGGTATTTGAAGATTTGGTAGAATTCTTTTGTGAAAACATCTAGGTCTAGTTTTTATGGGATAATTCCTTAATAATTTTCTCTGTATCTTCTATGGAAATTGGTCTCTTTACATTTTCTAATTGGATTGGGCCAATTTTGCTAATCTGTATTTTTCTAGGAAATTATTGATTTCGTTGTTTTATTTCTTTGCATAGAGGTCTGCTCAGTAGTGTCTTTTGATTTTTAAAAATTCTTTGTGTTTCAGTGGTTAGTTCCCCCTTTTCATTTTTTGATGTATATGCTTTTTTTTTCTTGATCAAGTTCACCAGTGTTTTATTTTGTTAATTTTTTAAAACAGAGGATTTTGATTTGTTAATTAGGTATTTTATTTTTCTAATTTCTTTCTCAATAATAAATAAAGATAAAAAACATAAAACTTCATTATTTCCTTATGTGTACTTTCTTTTGATTTACTTTGTCCTTATGCTTTTGTTTTGAGCAAAAAATTTAATTTTTCCTTCCTTTTTGTCAATAAAAGTATTTAGCATCTGAGTTTTCTTTCTAACTACTTTAAATCCCATAGATTCTAATAAATGGGCTTCCCTTGTAGTTCAGTTGATAAAGAATCTGTGTGCAATGCAGGAGACCCGGGTTCAATTTCTGGGTTGGGAAGATCCCTTGGAGAAGGAAATGGCAACCCACTCTAGTATTCTTGCCTGGAGAATCCATGGACAGAGGAGCCTGGCAGGCTACAGTCTACAGGGTTGCAAGAATTGGACATGACTTAGCCACAACCAGACTTCCTATTTGACAGGAATTAATTACTACTTTAAATCCCATAGATTCTAATACATAATGTTTTTATTGTCACTTTAAAAAAATTTTCATTTTTATAATTTCAGTTTGTATTACCACTTTCACTCTAGAGTTGCTTAATAGATTTGATTTTTTAAAAGTTTCCAGGACTTATTCTTTTTTTCTTTCTTTTCTCCTAGTAAGCTCTAGTTTTATTGTATTGTGATCAGAATGTTGTTTGTAATGTCTCCACTTTATGAATGTTATTGATGTTTATTTTGTGACCTAATTCATGAACTCTGCTTCTGGTTCTTTTTCTCCAAAAGCCAAGAGAGAGGACTGTCCTTTTAAGTTGTGTTTCTTCCTTTAAATTCATGCTTGCTGCTTTAACCAAATCAGTTCCATTAAATTGCAGGCTTTTGGTCCTCTATGTGGTGTCTGGCCTTTTAAATCACACATTGAAATTCTTTCCTGTAGTCTGTGCTGTGATCTGCCTGGTTATCTTCTGTAATAGTATTTTGAGATTTAGGGTGGATTTCATCTTTCTGTTTGCTCCAGCTCTCTTGCAGGCACCTTTTCTAGTGTCCCTCCTTTCTCTTCATTGTTGGCCACAAAGCCTTGCTTAGGGTGAGGTTTAAATAAATACGATCGTAGTGCTGTGATTTAATGCTTTTTCTCATTTTACTTATATTAATTTTGTATTTTCAGCATTCTCTCTCTTCAAGTAATGCTGGGGATATGGTTTTGTGAAGAATTCTTGTTAAGTTTTTTGGGGAGAAATTTTGGCATGTTTATTACTATACCCTGTCTCTCTCTCCCCTCCCCCTGCTATTCACTGTAGCTACCAGAAGTTCTGCACTGAAAGGGTTTGAACAAGAGAAATAGTAGGAACAGGTTTACTTATTTCATGCTGTTTAGAGGAGAGTTGGAGGCAGGCATGAATAAAGCCCAAGTTGAAAAATACATGAATAATTTGTTTGCTATCCTTTTTCAGGACTTAATTTTACTTTGCTAATTTAATTTACCTAAATTAATTTTGATAATTTAGAAGTATAAAACTGTACTGTATGTAACTTGATTGACTCCTGAGAGTCAGCTGTGGTGGGAAACCTTCAGAGATTCTTCATCAGGGGCACTATTTTAGACTTCATATCCCTCCAAAGGTCCCGTTGTTAAAAGGTGCTCAGGTTTTTTGTTTTGGAGTTTTATTTTTTGGCCCCTGAACTGGTGATCTAAAAAATTAGGAATAGTGTAAGACATTTTAGCATTAGGTTTCCAGTTCCTTTGAATAATAGAAACAGACAAAAGACTCATTCTAGAAATTAGGAGTATGGTGGTGGTGGTGAGCTCTTCAACTTTAAAAAGGAGAGAGCAGGAAGAAAGAATAAAATGGATCCAGCATTGCATTAGCACCAGCAGATCAAAAAGACAAACAATAGTCCAGCACTAAGGTAGTAGATTAGAAAGAAGAATATTGAAAAACAGATGAAGAAGCTCATGGGAGAAGGAGAAGGATGCATGAATGAGTACTGGAGATCCCCACATAAGTTAGGTAGAAACGACAGGATGGCAAAGAGCTCAGATTGTGGAACCAACTCTCTGCTCTTGTAACTGTTTTGTGCTGAGGTAGAATAGCTTTCCTCTAGTTGGCTACCGTGCTGGGGTAGGAGATGACGATGATTCGGTTTTGTTTGGAAGTTTGGTTCTGAAATTTTGAAATTTTTTGCTGTTCCTTTGTGGCAGGAATGACATGATCAGAGCTGGGGGAGTGAGTGAGACTGGGAGAGATTGGAAGCCAGAGACCAGTTTTGAGGCAGTGATAAAGTGGAAGTATAAAAGGCCTGAACTAAGACAGTAGCAGTGGAGGTGGAGTGAACAGGATTGACGACTGGCTGGAAGAGGGAAAAGGCCAAGTCTGAAGTTTCCATGCTGTGCAGCTAGGGGGATGATCAAGCCATTAACTTTGGTGACCACTCTGCTGTGCTTTTGAAACCAAAAATAGTGTCAAGGGAAGGAGGTAGACTTATATTTCAGTCAAGCCAGAGAGTGCTTAAGTGTTTTAAGTCTTACTCATTCTTGGGTGTATTTAATATTAACATTAAGTGGACATTCATTGAATACTTATGCCTGGCTCTCTGTAAGGAACAAAGGTAAATGCATTATTCAGTAACATTTATTTCACATCTGCCATATTGTAGACACTAGGTCAGGTGCTAGCGACACAGATGACTCAGGCAAATGTTTTACTCTCAAGGGACTTTTACATGAATAATGGAAATACAAGCTAGCAGGCATCAGTGCTGTGAGAGAGACATCTTGGAAGGTCTTTGATAGTTCAGGAAAAGGAGACATACAAAGAAGAAATCAAGGTATATGAATGGAGAAATTGTGAGTGGGTTGGTAGGTATCTTCAAGAGCATTGACTTTGAAGTCAGAAAACCATCATCTTTGTTCTCTCATTTACTAGCAGTGTAATATTGGCTAAGTTAGTTAACTGTTCTGATGTTCAGTTTCTTTTTCTGTAAAATCAGGATAATAGCTCCTACCTCAATGAGTTACTGTGAAGATTAAGTGAAGTAATGCATGCAAAATGCATAGCACAGGGTTTGGCATAGAGAGTAACATGCCAGTAATGTTGGCACACTCAGCAGAAGTAGCTTGAGGAAAGGGTGATTGTCCCTGGGTCTGGACACTAAATATTGAATGAGTGAGAAATAAATTTTGTACCACATTGTGGAATGCCTTGGAGACTCATTTTATGATTACTGCAGATTTTTGAATGGTGGATTCGAGTTATCAGAAACACATAGGCTTCCTTGTGGCTCAGATGGTAAAGAATCTGCATGCAATGGGGGAGCCCTGAGTTTGATCCCTGGGTCAGGAAGAGCTCCTGGAGATGAGAATGTCTACCCTCTCTGGTATTCTTGCCTGAAGAATTCCATGGTCAGAGGAGCCTGGTGGGATACAGTCCATGGGGTCTCAAAGAGTTGGACATGACTGAGCAACTAACACACACACATATACTTCTGGAAGATAAGCTTATAAGCTGTTGCTGCTGCTAAGTCGCTTCAGTCGTGTCCAACTCTGTGCAACCCCATAGATGGCAGCCTACCAGGCTCCTCTGTCCCTGGAATTCTCCAGGAAAGAACACTGGAGTGGGTTGCCATTTCCTTCTCCAATGCATGCACACATGCTAAGTCATTTCAGTTGTATCCGACTCTGTGCAACCCTATGAACAGCAGCCCACCAGGCTCCTCTGTCCACAGGATTCTCCAGGCAAGAGTACTGGAGTGGGTTGCCATTGCCTTCTCCAGTATAAGCTGTGGGTGAGACGTATTGTAGGTTAGAAATCTGTGCATGTGTGCTCAGTCATGTCCCACTCTGTGCGACCCCATGGACTGTGGCCTGCCAGGCTCCTCTGTCCATGGAATTTTTCAGGCAAGAGTACTGGAGTGGGTTGCCATTTCCTCCTCCAGGGGATCTTCCTGACGCAGGAATCAAACCTGTGTCTCCTCTGTCTCCTTCATTGGCAGGTGGATTTTTTACCCCTGTGCCACTTGGGACGTCCCTTAGAAATCCAGGGGCTGGCAAGTCAGTAACTCTTCTTAATGTTTCAGGCAAGACTCATAAGTCAAGCTGGTTCTATATTAACTTGGGAGATACAACCATAATTTATATATAGTAGAGCTTCTCTGGTAGCTCAGCTGGTAAAGAATCTGCCTGCAATGTGGGAGACCTGGGTTCAATGCCTGTGTTGGGAAGATCCTCTAGAAAAGGAAAAGGCTACCCATTCCAGTATTCTGGCCTGGAGAATTCCATGGACTCTATAGTCCATGGAGTCTCAACGAGTCGGACCCAACTGACTTTCACTTATATATAGGAGAGGATGATGAATGCTATTGTGGAGGTACAAATAAATGCTGTGGAGGTGGTGAATAATTGGGGGATGAAGGAATTAAGGAAAGCTTCTTGGTTGTGGACGTGGCTCCGTGAGATTTATGCATGTTCCTCGATAGTAGGGGATTGTAGGTGGGAAAAACATGTAAGCAAAGTACCATAAGGATCAGTGGTGGATAATGATTAGGGAAGGAGGAAAATATATTTAGACTGGATCAGAGTGTTTGCAAAGAGTAGAGACAGATTTGAAGTATAAGTTGGGATAAAATCTAGGTATACAGGGGAGCCATAGCCTCAGTAAAGTACCCAAAATAAGTAGAAGAAATGATTTTGCCTTTTTTTCTTTTTTTCTTCTCTGTGCTCCTTGACATATTTTATATTTCTGACTGATACAGATAGATATGAGGGTGGCTATCTTACCTCAAGGAGTATATATATCTAGGTTAGGTAAGACTTACAAACAGAAAATGTTTGGAAATGAGACAAGTGCAGTATTCCAAAGGATGTAGGCGCTTAGAGGGAAGGATACATTTGGGTATATGAAGAGCAGAGTTTCCAAAACTTAAGTTATTTTCCTATGTTATATCTGTACATCTGTACTATAATTTACTTAATATATTTATTTAAATAAATGCATTTTTCCCTCCCAACTGAATTTCTTTTTAGAACAGTTTACATCATTACCTCAGTGGAAAGCATGTATCATTTTCCATAAATAGAAATTAACTAAAAACAATCTAATAAAGGGAAAACAATATTATTAAATTCTAGCCAAATAGGTTGTCTTCTGGAAGTTGCTACAGTCATAAAGAGAGATGAGCAAGTCTTAGAAAAGTTTAAATGACATACCAGTTCCAAACTCTGACTTTCTCCTTGATATAATCAGAATATTGGAAAAGAATTCAAAAGGGAATGAGTTTCTTTTCATGTGAGTTCATATTCATTAGTGCTGTATCTGTGCCCGGCTCAGGATCAGTGGTCTGTTCCTCACAAATGGGGCATGCTGGTTTAGAACATACTCTGTTTCACTCAACAAATGGAGTATTTATTGTGTATCTAATTTCTATACTGCGGGACTTCTAATGAATAGAACACATTTCTCAAGCAAACAGCATGATAAATCCTGTGGTAACTGAGCATAGGGTGCTTTGTGAAATCAGAGAAGGCCCTCTGCCCCTGGAAAGCTAAATACTGGACGAGTCGAAGAAGGCCAAGTAGAGAGCGGTGGTCTGGCAGGAATACGGCAGGGAAATGTGGGGGTACATACAGGGTGTTGCAGGCAAAAGAACAAACATAAGCACTTTCAGGGAACACATGCTCATTGTGCTTTGATTTTGTCTTTGAATACGCAAACCCTTAGGCTTTCTTCTCACGGTTAATATTTGGGAAGGCAGTATGGTTTATTGAGTAGAGTCTGGAAGCTTATCACTCTGACAGACCTTCATTAGAACCTACTATGTGTCTGGTAGTATAGATAGATGAATTCTACACACAGGGACACTGCCCCACCAGAAGGTCACAGCATGGTGAAGGAAACTACAAATATATGCTACTGAGTACCTTGAGCAAAGTGTTTCTGGAAGTAAGGGCTGTGGGTGTTTGAGGGGAGAGGCTGTAGAAAGATGGTGACCTGTGAGCTGAGTTTTGAAAGCAGGTAGATATTTGCCTTACTGGTGTGTGTGTATGTGTGTGTGTGTGAGAGAGAGAGCACGCCTAGGGAAAGATGTGGTTTTCTGGTATTTGTTTACTCTGTTGCTAACCTTTCTGGGGCTCACCTTTCAAAGTGGAAAAGGAAGGAGATCTAGGCACCATTAGATAGTTTACCCTTAGTTTTTTTGTTTTATTTTTTTCCAGTATAGTATTAGTTAATTGGTAAACTGCTATTATCTAGTCATCTTAAATATATCAACAAGTGTAAAAATCCCCAAAGAAAGCTTGAGACATTTATAGTTGTTAATTATCAGGATAGTGAATTCTGTAAAGTATGTGCTGACCTGATATTTTACCTTGTTTCTCTCCCTCTCTGTTTTTTTAAAAATTAGGTTTAACCCAGAAGAATTTAGCTAAAGAGTTTGACTTCCCCATACCTTTGAGTGAAACTTCCAAAATAATGAAGAAGAACAAAAAGGTATATTTTTGCACAGGGGAATGAGTGATATTTTGAATTTTAGATTAACCTGTTTAAATACAAATGTGTGAAGAAACTCAAGACATTGAAAATAGTTTCATCTTTTGAAAAATTTAGTTTAATGAAATGAGAAAACTAGAATTAATGATCAGAAATGAAACTGGGTTTGAAAATATTTATTAACCATGAAGAATATCCCTTCCTGTGTTTGAAGATATAAAATATATTTTAATCAAAGTATAACTGTGAGCTTTTTCAAAGCATGAAAATACATATTCCATAGAATATAACATGGATTTCAGAGGAAAGTACAAGGTATCTATGTTGTTGTCACAGTGCTCTTTTAAGGACAAGGGATATACACTGTTTCTAGCAGGAAATATGACAAGCAAGGACCTTTGTGCTGAACCCTTTTCTTGTCTAGTTGTCCACATGTCATGGTGACCTCAGTGTTTTAAACATATTCAAGATCAGTTATTCTACTAATCTTTGTTTCCCACCGTATGTTTTACACTTCATTTTAAAGAAATCATTAGTTGATAATGACACATAAATTATATTATTTCTGAGTTTTAAGTTTGTTTGATTTCTAATCCATATATGGTATAGAATAGCATTCAAAGTGACTAACTCTTTCAGCAAGTGTGTTTTGAATGAGCATTTAATCTTCCCAGTATACTGAGAAGTTTTTCTTCCAAGAACCAGTTTCTCTTGGACAATAGCCAATGTTTACCTATAACTACTGTGGGCCAGACACTAGGTGTAAATGCTTTATGTATCATGATTTCTAATAATCCAATGTATGAAGTTACTCCTGCTGCTGCTGCTGCTGCTAAGTAGCTTTAGTCGTGTCCGACTCTGTGTGACCCCATAGACGGCAGCCCACCAGGCTCCCCTGCCCCTGGGATTCTCCAGGCAAGAATACTGGAGTGGGTTGCCATTTCCTTCTCCAATGCATGAAAGTGAAAAGTAAAAGTGAAGTCGCTCAGTCATGTCCGACTCTTTGCGACCCCATGGACTGCAACCTACCAGGCTCCTCCGTCCATGGGATTTTTCAGGCAAGAATACTGGAGTGGGGTGCCATTGCCTTCTCTGGTAGTTACTCCTAGATGAGATTAAAACGCTTGCCTGATATTAAGCAACTGGTTAAGTGGTTAAGCTGGAATTGGAGCCTAGATTTCTCTGTTTGCTTCTGTGGTCTCCATTCTTCCTATTCTAGTATATTCATGCTCTCTGGTAAGTTTGCTTTGGTATGTCCTAGGAGAAATGTTTAAGTATTAACTAGAATAAAATACACTAAAAAATCATATCATGGCCCAGTGGCTTATACATAGGAATAGAAATTATTATTTTTATTACCTTTCAAAACAAAATTGAGTATGTTGAAACCATAGGACTTACTAGACATTGCCTTTGAAAGACCTTGCCTTCATCCAGGAAAGTTTATTTATTTATTATAAATTTCCCCAATTATTTATTTTTAATTTTTTGGCTATACCATGCAGCATGTATGATCTTAGTTCCCCATCCAAGGAACAAACCGCCTCCTGTGGAGTCTTAACCATTAGACCACCAGGGACGTCCCCAGGACAGTTAGTTTAAATACTACAGAGAGGAAATACTAGGAAGTTAGAAAAAGATATCAGAGAATTCAGTGAATATGGGAAAGCAATTTTGTTTAATTTTTAGATCTCTGAGTGCTTTGTAATGATATCAAATTGACATGTACCACAGTTGACTTGGGGCTTCCCTTGTGGCTCAGCTGATAAAGAATCCACCTGCAATGTGGGAGACCTAGGTTCGATCCCTGTGTTGGGAAGATTCCCTGGAGAAGGGAAAGGCTACCCACTCCAGTATTCTGGCCTAGAGAATTCCATGGACTGTATAGTCCATGGGGTTGCAAAGAGTCGGACACGACTGAGTGACTTTCAGTCATCATGTTTGACTTACTCCTAGTTGTATGCATCACACTGTAGTCCACATTCTCTGCTCAGTGTTCCTTAACTGTGCTTATCTTTTGAAGGTTTTAGTATGGAATGGAGTGTACAAAATCATTTCAAAAATGCTTGAAGAAAATGAGAAATACAGACTTAGGCTGAAATGCCAACAGTTGTCTAGAGAAAGTAAGTAAACACAATTTTCATTGTATTAAAGAGAGCTGGCTTCTCTAATACTTTATTTCCCTTGGATCACATTAGACCAGCAGTTTTCCTCATTGTCACATTCAGTGCATAGCACTGTAGATTTGAGGCTACCATTGTTATCACTGTTCATCATAATTAAAAGTACAGAGCATTGTAAAGCACTGAGTGTAGAATAGACCGCAGGTGTAGCTATGTGTGGAGGAGTGCAGAAAGTGAATGTTGACTGAGCTTCCTGAGCCAAGGAAACATGCTTGTCTCTTAAATCTGAAATATTTTTGTTAAATCTGAATTTGAATGAGCGAGTAAGTGAAAGTTGTTCAGTCTTGTCCAACTCTTCGATACTCCATGGACTGTAGCCTGCAAGGCTCATCTGTCCATGGAATTTTCCAGGTCAGAATACTGGAATGGGTATCCATTTCTTCCTCCAGGGGATCTTCCCTTCTCCAGGGGATCTTGCCTTTTCCAGGGGATCTTCCCAACCCAGAGATTAAACCCAGGTATCCTGCATTGCAGATGGATTCTTTACTGTCTGAGCCTCCAGGAAAGCCAGGTCACAAAACTCATCCATATAGATGGAGAAAAGCATTTTAACTATATTATAGTGTACATTCTGTGTTACTTCATACAGTCACTTCGTTTTCATGATGCTGCAGTCCAATTTAATGCGTTTAGCAAACTCTTGAGTTATAGCCTTGATGTCATTATTTCATTCCTGGAAAACAATTCATAATTTAAACCATATTTAAAACTACATCAGTTGATGTTGTGGTCAGAGCAAAATTAGATGTAATCTAGTATGTTTATTAAAGTAATTGGAAGTTCTGGATTCTCAAATAGTTAAGCTGGATAAAATTTATATAACAATGCCACATGAATTGCTTAATCGTAAGTGATTTTCTTTCCTTCACATGCATGTCCTAATACATATATTACCATGCTGAATGCTTCTGTAGGTTTTTAGTATAGTTATTCAGTGACAACTTTTATTTTGAGTCTATAAATCTGCAGAATTTGATTTTGTGAAAAGTATTTTCATAAGATAATAATTAAAACAGAATGTTGTAAGCAATATAACACTGGAGACTCATTACTGTTCTTGTAATATTGCATTCATAATAGCATGAATTGTTTGCAAAAATGGTATTTATACTAATGTTCACATTACTGATACTCTGCTTTGCTTTGCTTATCCAGTTAAGAAAGAGAATGAAGCAGGAGAGGGAATTAGGAGGAAAAAGCTGTCAGTGGTTTCTTAGGTGACAAGGATGCTTGTATAGGCAGAGAAATGTGCAAAAATATCGACATTGTTCTGTTAATCCAGATCCAGTTACTCTAGTAAATACACTAGATTATATCTAATTTTGCTCTGGCCATTACCTTGAACTCGTTAAATTCTTTTGTGCCTCAGCAGTAGGCCTTCTGAGCCCAGGTGGCTCAGTGGTAAAGAATCCGCCTGCCAAGCAGGAGACATGGGTTTGATCCCTAGGTTGAGAAGATCTCCTGGAGAAGGAAATGGCAACCCACTCCAGTATTTCTTGTCTGGATAATCCCATGATCAGTGGGCTACAGTCCATGGGGTCACAAAGGAGTCAGACATGACTGAGGGACTAAATAACAATAGGCCCTCAACTAAACATCAAATGATTTAATGATCTTGTAAGGATTATTTAGCAACTTAAATTGATATGCTGTGTTTTCCAGAAGCTGCATGTTATAAATGAAAAGTATCTTTGTAATTCATTATTTTATTATAATTTTAAATAAGATTATAGAAGCTAATAATTATATTTTTAAATGTATTATAATTCTTATTCCTTAATATATGTTTATTAAGGAAAAACCAGTGCCAGAGACCAACTTGAATTTTCCTTATACTTTATCTTTTTCCTAGATTCAAAAGATACAAAATGAATCTTCTTGTCATCTTCTGGTAAGAATACACTTAGATAAAAATTAAAAGGTATAGACTTTTCCCTTCGCCTTTTACATTCTACTATCTCCAAGCTTTAGTTGCCTAATTCCAACCTGTTTTCTTTTTTAAACCCAGTGTTTGACACCTAGAAGGCATTCATTAAATGTTGATTGAAATTTAATAAGCTTCATTCAGGCCTCATATTCACAGTGCTATTGAAACTGCTCTCACCGTGGTCCAACTTTTTTATTTTTGTTCATGTATCTGCTTAGTTCTGTTTTATTTTTGAACATGCTGTCACATTTAATATTATCTTACTACTATTTCTTCAAAAATTTTTTCTTACTTATGACATTAAAGACTGTGTCATGGTTCTCTTTCTACCTTTCTGACTATATTTTCTGTGTATCTTTTACTTGTCCTTTTTGCTTCCATCTAATAACAAATGCTGCCCTTGGAGTAATTGTTGGTCCTATTCTCTCGTCATGGGCTTCTCAGGTGGCACTAGGAAGTGGTACAGAACCTGTCTGCCAGTGCAGGAGATGTAAGAGGTGCAGGTTCAGTCCCTGGGTCAGGAAGATCTCCCGGGGAAGGGCATAGAAGCCCACTCCAGCATTCTTGCCTGCAGAATCCCATGGAGAGAGGAGCCTGGCGGTCTGCAGTCCCAGGAATGGAACCCAGGTCTCCGGTACTGCAGGCAGATTAGTATTCTTTAATCTGTAACAGCTCTTCAGTCTTTCTTTGTCTTTTATGATATTGACAATTTTGAAGAGTGCAGGCCAATTATTTTTCAGTCTATCCATCTGGGGTTGCACAGAGCTGAACATGACTGAAGTGACTAAGCACGCACATTCTCTCTTTACGTACATATTCTGAGATAATTCACCTGTTTTGTGGCTCAATTACTCTTTCTAGGTATATGACCCTTAAATATCTATTTCACTTCTGACCGCTGGTCAAGTACCTCTGAATTTCTTTAGGTTGTTCTACATTTACTTTTAAATGCTACATGGCTTAAACTGATCATGTCATCCCCCTTAGTGTTTTTTTTTCCAGTTGTGCCCTGGTTCACTTATCGTCTGGACTCTCAATTCTTAGGGATAGGTTACACCCAGTTTGGTAGGGTTTGGGAAGTAGTAGAAAAGGTAAGTAAGATGGGCTTTGGTGAAGAGAAATTAGACTTTTATAAGTGAGAATGTGGGGGAAGGGAGTATATGGACATCAGCAAATTCATGGAGTCCAAGAAAGTGTTTATGAATGTACAGTTTTATTAAACTTATTTAAAGTAGTCATAGTAAAGAAGGGTATACAGTATACTGAAACTTTGTTTCAAATGGACTCACCTGGATACTTGGCCAAGGATCTGTACTTAATTCAGTAGGCAATGAAGAAACATGGAATGTTTTCTTAATGAATTCTAAAAGATTTATTCTAAATGATTTCAAATGTATATACAAATTGCAAGAAGAATGCAAATACCTTCAGAATACACTTTGCTTGGGTTCACCAGTTTTTACATCTTGCCACATGTGCTTTGTCATTATCCTACTCCCCATTCCTCTTTGTCTGTGTATGTGTGTAAAGCCTTGCCCCTTAAGTGTGTATATCCTAAGAGCCAGGATATCTTTATTTTTACAACCACACTATAAGTATCAAATTCAGAGCATTTAACGCTGATATAAAATTTTTATAAAATCTATAGTCTTTATTCCAATTTTTTCTTGTGCCATTAATGTCCTTAATGGGATTTTTTTTGTTACAGAAGATCTGAATCAAAGGTCATGTATCACATTAATTGTAATGTCTCTTTAAGGTAATGTATTAGTCGCTCAGTTGTGTCCAACTCTTTGCAACCCCACAGACTATAGCCCACTAGACTGCTCTGTCCATAAGTTTCTTGGAGTGGGTAGCCATTCCCTTCTCTAGGGGATCTTCTCAACCCAGGAATCAAACCCAGGTCTCCTGAACTGCAGGCAGATTAGTATTCTTTAATCTGTAACAACTCTTCAGTCTTTCTTTGTCTTGTATGATATTGACAGTTTTGAAGAGTGTAGGCCAATTATTTTTCAGTCTATCCATCTGGACTTGCTGATACATTCTCCTGATTTGATTCACATTTTGCATTTTTGGTTGGTACATTATATAAGTAATGTTACTTTCTTTTCAGAACTTCACATCAGGAGTGATGAGGTCTTCATTTATCTCTTGTTGAGGATGTTAACTTTGATCTGTTGTTTAAGATGTCCAGTTCTCTACTATACACAGTTACTGTTCTTCCTTTTATACTTAGTAAGTGTTTTATGGAAAGATAATAAGAAATTATGCAGATATCTTGTACATTGTCAGTATAGGACATTTCAAAGCAGGTGGTTAATCAGGTGTGCATTTTAAAAACAATCTGATGTCATTTTGTGAAAACGTGGAATGGAGGCAAGACAGAAGGTGAAAAAGAAAATCTAGGGATTGTAATAGCAGACCAAGGGAAAAGTAAAATGCACTTGAAAAGTGGAGAGGAGACAGATGACTAGATGTAGGGAAATATGTAGATGATACCAAGGTTTGAGAATGAGTAGGTAAGAAATAAGTCGAAAGAGTTGGTTTTATGAACCTACTTAGTTTTATTTTGGCATGTAGGATTTCAAGCAGTAGGTACTCAGGTGAAAACTGTAAGCATTTGGAAGTGTCGGAGCCTGTGTGATGCCTGCACTGCAGGAAGCATATGCGGTTCTGGCAGGAGGTGCAGATGAAACCTCGGTGTGGGGGTGGAGGGAGAGGACAGGGCTGAGAACACAGTGTCGGGCAGTGCCTAGGATGAAGAGGAGGTCTCAGGCTCTCGAAGAGGGATCCTAGCGGCATAATTAGGAGTGATGAGAGAAATGATCGAGAGAGGGGATACAAATGAAGCTTGCAGGAGATCGAGGGACTGATCTCAAAGGGGCTGAGTTCCAAGGAGGGCATTGACCTTGTTCAGTGACAGTATAGGGGTATGAAAAGCTGTTCAGAGTTCCAACACTTAGAAGTAAAGCAAAAATTCCAAGTGTTGACAGTGACCATCCTTGCAGTGACTTTGCTTGTGAGTGACTGGAGTGGCCTGGTGATAAAGGCCTGTGGTATACTGTTTTGTGGCACAGTTCTTCTAATTGGGACTGTTGAAGTCAGCAAGGGTATTGACAGGAACTGGGGAGGAGAAGAAAATATGAGTTGAGTCCATCAGAAACTTTTTATGGTCAACTAGAAAAGGGGGCTTCCCTGGTGGCTCAGATGGTAAAGACTGCCTGCAATGCAGGAGACCTGGGTTTGATCCCTGGGTTGGGAAGATCCCTTGGTGAGAATACCCACTCCAGTATTCCTGCTGGGTTAGCCCCATGGACAGAAAGGAGCCTGGAAGACTGCAATCCATGGGGTCGCAGAGAGTTGGACACTACTGAGCAAATGAGCCCACATAGAGAAGGTAAAAGCTATCAAAACAATAAGTGCAGGGAGTGGCTAACTGTTGCTTTGCTGTATTAGAAACGTTACAATTTTTCAGTAACTATTAATTATGACATTTTATATTAACAAGAATTCAATTTTGTCATCTTTTATTTAGGTTTAACCTATTTCTGCATCTGTTTACCAAAGAAGATTATGAAGAGTTTAAAGATGGAATTTTAACTTGTCATAATTGTTTGTTGGAATTAGAACTTTAACAGTTGAGCAGAAGAAACTACGCTTTTTATCAATTAGTGTTTCTTTGAAAATTAATAAAAATTTTAAATGTTGTTATATGCATACAGGTATTATTTTGAGAATTAATACTTATTCCATACTCATTCAAATTAATATTTTACATAAAATTTAAATTAGCATTTCAGTATAATTGCATGCATTTAAAATTGCCAACTTTTCCCTTTTAATAATGAATCTGCAGCCGCTGTTTTATTTATCTCTTCATATCGATTTAATTAAGTTAAATTTGGATTCACTTAAATTATTTTTGGCTTCCTCAATTTTTCTAAATTTCTCAATTATGATAAAAACCTACCATTTACATAGAAATTGAGGTGTTTAATAGTTATTTAAGCCATCTTTTTATCTGAGGGAAAATTAGTAAATTTATGCAAATTCTATATTATAATATGGAGTATTTTGGAGAAATGTTGGATAGAGATCAAAGACATTCTTCTCCTTTCTAGGCTCCTAATTAGATACATTTTTAAGTGGATAAATGAGAGATTTAGAACTTTGAAAATAATTTAGAAGTGTTTTTCAGTGAAGTCCCTGTTTTTCTATTCAATGTTAGTAGTAGTCTTCTAGTGCCTACAGCAGTTCTGCTTTTTGCTGATATAGTCTGTCTCCCTAAATTGTATCAAAGACTGGAGCTAAAAATGTAGTGGGGAGGAGACAAAAAGATGTTTTCTCATCATGAAGCTCCATGTGCTCTCCTTGCTTCTTTCCCTGAGTAAATTCAGTTCAGTTCAGTCACTCAGTCATGTCTGACTCTTTGCAACCCCTTGGACTACAGCACACCAGGGTTCCCTGTCCATCACCCAACTCCCAGAGCTTGCTCAATCTCATGTCCATCGAGTCGCTGATGCCATCCAACCATCTCATCCTCTGTTGTCACCTTCTCCTCCCGCCTTTGATCTTTCCCAGCATCAGGGTCTTTTCCAGTGAGTCAGTTCTTTCCATCAGGTGACCAAAGTATTGGAGTTTCAGCTTCACCGTCAGTCCTTCCAATGACTATTCAGGACTGATTTCCTTTAGGATGGACTGGCTTGATCTCCTTGAAGTCCAGGAGACTCTCAAGAGTCTTCTCCAACACCACAGTTCAAAAGCATCAGTTCTTTGGCACTCATGTTTATTAGTTCAACTCTCACATCCGTATGTGACTACTGGAAAAACCATAGCCTTGACTAGATGGACCTTTGTTGGCAAAGTAATGGCTCTGCTTTTTAATATGCTGTCTAGGTTGGTCATAACTTTTCTTCCAATGACCAAGTATCTTTTAATTTCATGGCTGCAGTCACCATCTGCAGTGATTTTGGAGCCCCCAAAAATAAAGTCTGTCTCTGTTTCCACTGTTTCCCCATCTATTTGCCATGAAGTGATGGGACTGGATGCCATGATCTTAGTTTTCTGAATGTTGAACTTTAAGCCAACTTTTTCACTCTTCTCTTTCACTTTCATCAAGAGGCTCTTTAGTTCTTCTTTGCTTTCTGCCATAAGGGTGGTGTCATCTACATATCTGAGGTTATTGATATTTCTCCCAGCCGTCTTGATTCCAGCTTGTGCTTCATCCAGCCTGGCATTTCTCATGATGTACTCTGCATATAAGTTAAATAAGCAGGGTGACAATATACAGCCTTGACGTACTCCTTTCCCTATTTGGAACCCGTATGTTGTTCCATGTACAGTTCTAACTGGTGCTTTACCCCTGAGGTAAAGATCTCCTTTTTTAATCCAGGATGATAACAGTGATGTGCATTTTTTTGAGTCTACTGAGAGGGTGAGCTTCCTCATTTCTCTTACAATGGCATTATAGAGTGGTAATAATACAGAATTCTCATGAAGTGGTTCAAGATGTAAGGGTTATAAAATAATTCATGGTGTTATAAGTTAACTACTTCATGAGACTAGAACAGCCTAGGGTTGTTGCATCTTTACCAAATCCACCTGCTCCTAGTTGAAGGACACATTGCCTGAATAAATGGGCCCTGCCTGCCATGCAGTGTCCAAAGGTCCCCTAGCAGGGAGGGTTGTGCAACTTCTTTGGAGTGTACTGGGCAAATATTCTGGCTGCTAAATTCTTGGGTAAAGCTTCAAATTTTGGTTAATACAATTTAAATCATTATAAAATGAGACATTGTTTACACTGCAATTTATGTTGGATAAAGTTTTATGATGAATGTAAATGAGGATGTTAGATTCGCTCCAGTGTAGGTTTATATTTATGTAAGTTATACTACTTGACATAGCAGTCTGTTTTAATTTATCAAGTGTGTCAGTATTTATTCGACATGGCTTTCCTGATAGCTCAGTTGGTAAAAAATTTGCCTGCAATGCAGGAGACCCTGGTTCGATTCCTGGGTCAGGAAGATCTGCTGGAGAAGGGATAGGCTACCCACTCCAGTATTCTTGGGCTTCCCTTGTGGCTCAGCTGGTAAAGAATCCACCTGCAATGTGGGAGACCTGGGTTTGATCACTGGGTTGGGAAGATCACATGAGTCTAGTGCTGGATACAAGCTTAGTTTGTCTCACTGTTCTCAACCCATGGAATAAGGGCTTCCCTCATGGCTCAGTGGATAAAGAATCTGCCCACAGTGCAGGACACACAGGAGATACAGGTTTGATCCCTGGACTGGGAAGATCCCCTGGAAGAGGAAATGGCAACCCACTCGAGTGTTCTCACCTGGAAAATCACATGGATAGAGGAGCCTGGTGGGCTAAAGTCCATGGGGTCGCAAAGAGTTGGATACAACTGAGCGACTAAGCATGCACAGTGATGATAGACTAATTTTGAGTTTGGGAGCCAAGCCTGTGGAGATAGAGGTGGAAGCACACTGTTGCTGCAGCTGTTAAGTCACTTCAGTCGTGTCCGACTCTGTGTGACCGCATAGACGGCAGCCCACCAGGCTCCCCCGTCCCTGGGATTCTCCAGGCAAGAACACTGGAGTGGGTTGCCATTTCCTTCTCCAGTGCATGAAAGTGAAAAGTGAAAGTGAAGTCTCTCAGTCATGTCCGACTCTTATTACAGAATGCTTGAAGGGCAATGGTGTGTCACTGAAGTAGCATCCCACGTTCCTAAGTCAGGGCCCATATATCTATGGCATCTATGTAAATATGCTCAGATTTTCTACCATGGGGGACATAATTGATGGCCTACCTGAACTGCATTGCAAATCAAGTACTGCATTTGCATGAGGCTCTTGTTTCCCAATTATTTGCTCATAGCCAGTCATTAAGCATGGCAGGGATATTAAGGCAGGCACATTTCTTTAAAATGGGCCTTAAAGACTCCCCATTTGCCTTGCTGAAGCTCTCTTAGAACCATAGCAGAGAAAGAGAATCTAAGACTTTTCCTACCCAACTCTCTTTCCTTACCCCTTTCTCCTGCAGAGATCAGTCCTTTGTCAAGGTGGGATGGCTCTCCTAGCCTCCCCTGACTCTCTGTTTTCCCTCACAGGCATTTCTTCAGTAAGTACTTGCACATCTAATTTCATCTTGGCTTCTGTTTTTGAGAAGTGGTGATGTCAGGAGTGGTCTGATAAAGTAGGCAGTAAGATGGGGCACTGGGATGGTGTACTTACCATCAAGATGGCAACAACACTCCTTCTTGAATGGTATTGCAATATGGATCGTCTCTGGCACATGGTGGTGGTCCTATTCTTAAAGATCTCACCCGAGGTCTCTTGGAAAAACTTCACAGTGAAGTAAATGTCTTGACAGGTGTGTTGATCCAAGCATTTGAAAGATACAGGGTGAATAATGCCTCAAATATAGCTCAGTTGTCTGGTTACTGCTATGCTGTGTTAACATCCTACAGACAGGATAGTAAGAAACTCTTTGTCCATTAACAAACAGTTAAAGAATAAATGTAAGGACCAGTGCATCTCTCTGGTAGTTTATTGAAAAGTCTTTATCTGTTGCAGTGGAAGAGCAGACTTTGTTAAGTGGCAAACAGGATCTTAGAGCTAAAATTGCAGAGCTCCAGAGATGAATAAATAATCAGTCAAGGCAGGTCTGCTGTGACAAAGTCAGGGCCCAGGCTGGAGAAATCTGAGGCCCTGGAATGTATAATTGATCTGTTTAGATGGATTTCCCAGAAGGTGTTGGCTCTGCGGACTCCCTTCCTTGGAGTTTGGAGTCTACCCTTTCCCTGTGCTTCAGGGTGTTGTAGAAGCCCCTCCTCTTCAAGGCAGTGAGTGTCCTCCTCAGGAGTTGCCCTCACCTCCTCTCCCAGCTACTAGGCCACCTGGAAAAGAGCTAGGCCAGATAAGGCAGGAAAGCGATTACGCATAGGAGCTCTAGGACTTAGCTAGCATGCAGTGTCATGAGAAAGGAGCATACCCCAGGGATTGGATTTTGAAGGTGCTTGATCAAAGGGGCTGAAACATAAGACCATACTTAATAAAGAATTCATATACATGGGAGAACTTTTTTGTGATAAATGGGGAAAGAAGAATACTCAGAATTCTTGGACATATGTTTTGAGTTTACTTGAATATCTGGAGCTCCAAAACATCTTCAAAGCACTCCAAAGAGTGGGGGCATCTCAGGACTAGGTGATAAATGGAATCCTGGTTAAGGTCTGGAAAACTACTCAATGGTCGTTTTCATAGTCCTCAGGTATACAGTTGATATACCTGGTAGTTGGTGTAATCTCCATACTGGATACTTGTCCTTTGTGGTAAGGGTCTCATAGTGGGGAAGGACAAGTGGATATGTCTGAAATTTCCCCCTTTCCCCAGCGAAGATATTAAATTTGAAAAGCAAGATTATATTCTATGGGGTGGAGGGAGAGTGGCGGAGATTAGTGCCACCATTAAAGATCTAAAGGATTTGAGGATGGTGATTCCTATCATGCCTCTTTTAAATTTACCAGTCTTATCCCTGAAGAAACTAGATGGATCCTGGAGAATGATTGTAAACTACCTCAGACTTAACCAAATAGTAGCCCAGTTTTCAGCTGCTGTGCTAGAAAAGTATCATGGTGGAGCTGCTGCTGCTGCTGCTGCTGCGTCACTTCAGTCGTGTCCGACCCTGTGCGACCCCATAGACGGCAGCCCACCAGGCTCCCCCGTCCCTGGGATTCTCCAGGAAAGAACACTGGAGTGGGTTTCCATTTCCTTCTCCAGTGCATGAAAGTGAAAAGTGAAAGTGAAGTCGCTCAGTCGTGTCCGACTCTTCGTGACCCCATGGACTGTAGCCTACCAGGCTCTTCTGTCCATGCGATTTTCCAGGCAAGAGTACTGGAGTGGGCTGCCATTGCCTTCTCCAATGGAGCAGGAACATGATATATAGCTATTGATTCATCAAATGAATTTTTTTCCATCCCAATCAGAAAGGGTCAGAGACAGTTGCATTCATGCAGGGCAGACAATATTCATTTAGTTTTGCCTTAGGGCTATGTTAACTTTCCTGCCTTTCATTATATTATAGTACAAAGAGATCCAGACTGCTTGGTCATCCCACAAAACCTCACAGTGACCCATTAACATTAATAATGCTGATCAGGCAAGTCAAACAAGGTGGGGCTAGTACTCTGAAAGCCTTGACAATGCACATATGCTCCAGAGTGTGTAAAATAAACTGCAAAGTTTCAAAGACTTTCTTGAATTTTTAGTGAAGATTTTAGGATTCCAATGAAGAAAACGTCACTGATGTTTTTAGGTTCCAGTGGTCAGAAATATGCCAAGATATCCCTAGCAAAGGGAAAAAAAAACGTGCACTGAATCCTTTGCCACAGAAATTGAAGCACATGCATGCTAGGCTTCTTTGATTCTAGAGGAAATACATTTTTCACCAAGGAATGTTGACCTGGTCCATGTATAGGTGACATAGAAGGGTTGCCAACTTTGAGTGGGACCTCGTGACCCAGTGCGGGAAAGAGCTCTGCAGTAGGTCCAGGCTGTGGTGTAAGCAGTCGTGTTGCTTGGGTCCTAAGCTTTGGAAGGCCCTATGGTGTTGGAGATACTTTCAGTGGGAAAAGAGGTACTGTGAAGCTTATGAAAAGCTTACACATGCCATCATAGGATTATAAACTATAATAGAATTATACATTTATGTCTACAGCATGAAATAAAATACCTTTTGAGAAATAGCTCCAACATGTTTTGGGTTCTGGAAGAGACAGACTGCATGGTAATGAAGCACCAAAGACTGTGAATCTGAAACTTCACTTTATGAAAAGAATTCTGTTGAACCTATCTAGTCAAAAAAATCAGAATACCTGCAGCAGACTATCATAAGATGGAAATACCGCATCTGGGAAGGAAGACCAAGCAGGACCGGAGAACACAGGGCACATGAGCAAATAGGTCAGCTGCATCACTTGCACTAGCTCCACTCCCCCTCTTGCACCTCTTGGGCGCATGGGCAGTCTCGTACAGTACAACCAGCTGAAAGAGCAGGGAAAGTCTGAGCCCTGGTTTTTGGATGCATTGGTTTGATCATGATTGCAAGCCAGTATATGCGGTGGTAGCATGGCAGTCATGTTCCAGAGTGGCCATGAAAGATACTGGAAAGGGAAAAGAGCAGAGTTGAAAACAGCACAGCCACTCATTCATTTATTACAGAAGTGACTCGTGGTCAGAATATATGGATTCCTGGGCTGCAGGCAAGGCTCTGACCATCTCATTTGGGGCAGTGTCATCAAATTGTAACAATGGTCTATGATTTTGAATAAAAAATAAGATTAGTATAATTGGCTTATTTTCAAATGTTAATTACATGTTAAGGTGCAAAGATACTCCAGGTAAAATGATCCAGTGAATAAAATAATGAAGCAATAAGAAAAAAGGATTAACTCAAAGTGGATCATGGGTCTAAATGTAAAATGTAAAACCATAAAATGTTTAGAAGAAAATATAGAAGAAGGTCTTCATGACAGAGGATTAAGCAAAGAATTCAAAGCAGGTAAGTTTGATTTCATCAAATTAGAAAAAAAAAATGTACATGAATAATCAAAGCAGCTTTGTTTGTAATAGCCCCAAACTGAAAATAATCCAGATAGCCTTCAGCAGATGAATAACTGAACAAACTGTGGAATACTACTCAGCAATACAGAAAAACAAACTATTGATACATACAATCTGATGACTCTCCAGAGAATTATGCTGAGTGAAAACAAAGTCCCAAAAGGTTATATCAGATCAGATCAGTCGCTCAGTCGTGTCCGACTTTTTGCGACCCCATGAATCACAGCACACCAGGCCTCCCTGTCCATCACCAACTCCCAGAGTTCACTCAGACTCACGTCCATCGAGTCAGTGATGCCATCCAGCCATTTCATCGTCTGTCCCCTTCTCCTCCTGCCCCCAATCCCTCCCAGCATCAGAGTCTTTTCCAATGAGTCAACTCTTCGCATGAGGTGGCCAAAGGACTGGAGTTTCAGCTTTAGCATCATTCCTTTCAAAGAAATCCCAGGGCTGATCTCCTTCAGAATGGACTGGTTGGATCTCCTTGCAGTCCAAGGGACTCTCAAGAGTCTTCTCCAACACCACAGTTCAAAAGCATTAATTCTTCGGTGCTCAGCCTTCTTCACAGTCCAACTCTCACATCCATACATGACCACTGGAAAAAACCAGAGCCTTGACTAGACGAACCTTTGTTGGCAAAGTAATGTCTCTGCTTTTGAATATGCTATCTAGGTTGGTCATAACTTTCCTTCCAAGGAGTAAGCGTCTTTTAATTTCATGGCTGCAGTCACCATCTGTAGTGATTTTGGAGCCCAGAAAAATAAAGTCTGACACTGTTTCCACTGTTTCCCCATCTATTTCCCATGAAGTGGTGGGACCGGATGCCATGATCTTCGTTTTCTGAATGTTGAGCTTTAAGCCAACTTTTTCACTCTCCACTTTCACTTTCATCAAGAGGCTTTTGAGTTCCTCTTCACTTTCTGCCATAAGGGTGGTGTCATCTGCATATCTGAGGTTATTGATATTTCTCCCGGCAATCTTGATTCCAGCTTGTGTTTCTTCCAGTCCAGCATTTCTCATGATGTAGTCTGTATATAAGTTAAATAAACAGGGTGAAAGTATACAGCCTTGACGAACTCCTTTTCCTATTTGGAACCAGTTTGTTGTTCCATGTCCAGTTCTAACCATTGCCTCCTGACCTGCATACAAATTTCTCAAGAGGCAGATCAGGTGGTCTGGTATTCCCATCTCTTGTGTGTTCTATTTATATAGCATTCTTGAAATAGGAAAATTATAGAAATGGACAATAGATGAGTGGTTTCCAGGGATTAAGGGAGAGTTGGGGGCTTGAGAGAAGTACATGTAACTATAATAAGGTGAATTCTATTGATTTATTTTCAAATGTTGAGCAAGCCTTGCATTTCTGAGATAAACTCTGCTTGAGTATGATGTGATATCCTTTTCTGTATATTATTAGAATTGACTTGCTATTATTCTGTTGAGGATTTTTGCCTTTATAGTCATGATGGGTGTTGATATATAGTTTTCTCTTATTGCAATGTTTTGTCTGATTTTGGTATCACAGTAATGCTATTCTCATATAATATAAGGTGAATACATATTTAGAACTGTAATGACCTATGATAAAGGTCAATTGATAACTCTTATTATTAGGTAATATCTCTATTCCTGGTAATGTTTCTTGTTCTGAACTGTAGTTTGATATTAACATAGCCACATCAGTCTTCTTTTGATTGTCACAGAATGATATATCTTTTTCCATGCTATTGCTTTTAATGTGTCCATGTTATATTTAAAGTATATTTTGGGTATAAAGCCTATAATTGTTTTTAAATTTTGGCTTTTAATTGGTATGTTTAGGCCATTTAGAATAAGTACAATTATGGATGTTAGTGGATTAAAGTCTACCACCTAAGCTATTTTTTGTGATTCTGTCTCTTTTGATTCTCTGTTTTCTTATAGATTGGATTTTTTTTATTATTCCATTTTATTTCAACTATTGGCTTATGTATTAGTTGTCTATTGCTTCACAGCAAATTATCCCCAAATTTAGTGGCTTAAAAACACACACATTTATTATCTCACAATTTCTATAAGTCAGGAATACAGACACAGCTGAACTGAATACTCTGTTTCATGGTCTCTCTCAAGGCCTCTAAGTATCAGCTCAACATCTGTGGTCTTATCTGAAGGCTCAACTGGATAAAGATCTACTTCCAAGTTCACTCATTGGTTATTGGCAGCATTTGGTTCCTTTTTAGTTATTAGCTTATTGTTGTTCAGTCACTCAGTCATGTCCAACTCTTTGTAACCACGTGGACTACAGCACACCAGCCTTCCCTGTCCTTCACTATCTCCTGGAGTTTGCTCAAACTATGTCCATTGAGTCAATGATGCCATCCAACCATCTTATCCTCTGTTGCCCCCTTCTCCTCCCACCCTCAATTCCTTGTCATGTAGGCCACTTCAAAATAGTGAAAGTATTGCTAGCAATGTGGAAATCATAGTCTTTTATAGCCAGAAGTGATATTTCATCACTTTTTAAAAGTTATATTAGTTTGAAGCAAGTCACTGTTTCTCCTGTATTCAGGAGGAAGCAATTACCTGAGGAGGTGAACACCAGAGTGGAGATCTTAGAAATGTACCTATCACAGCTTTTTATTTATTGACTCTTAAGAAAAATTTAGTGATCTCTTTAGGGTTTTCACTTTTCACTTTCATGCATTGGAGAAGGAAATGGCAACCCGCTCCAGTGTTCTTGCCTGGAGAATCCCAGGGACGGGGGAGCCTGGTGGGCTGCCGTCTATGGGGTCGCACAGAGTTGGACACGACTGACGACTGACATGATGTTAGGGTTTTCAATATACATCTTAAATTATTCATCCTACCTTCGAATAATCTTTTAGAGCAATTAAAAATAATAAAAATGTGATTTATATGCCTTACAGTCATTATTGCATTTCTACTGATCTTCTTTATCAAGAAGAAACGTAAGTTTCTTTCTGTTTTCATCCTGATTGAAGAACTTCCTTTAACATTTCTTACATGTCTGATGGTAATGATTACTCTTATTTTTTGTTTTTCTGAAAAAAATGATTTATTATTTTCATTTTTTGAGACTATTTTCCCTGTATAGAACTCTTGGCCAACTTTCTTTTTTAAGCATTTTATAGATGACACTCCATTGTCTTCTAGCTTGCATAGTTTCCAATGAGAAGTCTTTTGTTATTTCTGTGTTTGTTCCTTTGTGTATGAAGTTTCTTTTGTCTCTGGCTGCCATCAAGAGTTTCCTTCTGTTTAAGGGATAGTCCTGGCCATTATCTCTTCAATATTTCTTCAGTTCTGTTCTTTCTTTCTTCTTTTGGTATCCAAATTACACATATATTAGAGATTTGATATTGTCCCACAGCTTGTGGATGCTCTTGTTTTATTTTTTCATTCTTCTGTATCTTTGTTTTTCAGTTTGTGTAATTTCTATTGCTTTATCTTCATGTTCATTGATTCTTTCCATCATTTGTGTCAAGTCTACTGATGAGGCTTCAGAAGGCCTTCTTCATCTCTGTTACTGGCATTAAACATGTTTAGTTCTAGCATTTTTAAAAATTCCTAGCCTTTCCACTTGATTCCTTCTTACAGTTTTTATTATTCTGATGAAATTCGTTATCTGGCATTGCCATTCCTTATCTTTTCCACTAGAGACTTTATCCTGTTTATCAGACTTATTTTAAATTCTGTCTGTTAATTCCAACATCAGTATCACATATGGATCTTTTTCTTTTGATTTCTTTGTGTGTTGAATTTTCCCCTTGCTTCCTTGTGTGTCTGTTAGTTTTTGGATCCACCAGTGCTGAATGCTTTTGCTTGGAGGGGAGACAGGAAAAAGGGGTCTGAACAGAACTGAGTGCCTTCCTTGCCCTGCTGATATTTTCCTGTCCAAGTTCTATACCGTGTTGTTGTTGCTTAGTTGCTAAGTCTGTGATCTCTGTTCTGACTAAAGTCTTTCTTGTGAGCACCTGGTAAGATATATGAACAGGTGACTATGTGAATAGAAGACTTCTGAGTAGGTGAAAACCTCTGTATGTGGTTTCTGGGGATTCTGTACTTTGACACTGGCTCACATTCAGCTTTTAGCTTCCATTTCACTTTTAAGCTGAATTATTCTTGCCAACTTGTACAATGTCTGGCATTTACCCCAGGTAAGAAAATGCTGGCATCTTGTCTTTGCTTGGAGATGCCTGTTTTTCCTCAGATTTCAAGTAAGTAGGTTGTATGGCTACCTCAGAAATATGATGAATTAAAGAAAAACTGTGATTTTGCAGATATGCACCTTTCTTTTTGTTAGAGTGGGAGTAATGATCTTTCCAGTCGGGTACATACTAAGTTGAATTCAGAAATTTGGTCCATTGACTCCCCAGTTGATTATAATTAATTTCATGTTATTGTGTCGTGATAACCATTTTATCTCTTCCCTGTCAGATTTATGGATCTCAAAAACAGAGATTGGACTCATCACTAATCCTTGGTTCATGACATTCTAATGATCAGTGCATGGCCCATTTTTATTTAGTTATTTTTAACAGTTGTATTTAACTATGATAAAATTATATTTTAATTTATAAAAATATAAAATTATATTTGTTTTTATTATATTAAATTATATTTAAATATAATTATATTAAATTTATAATATAATTTAAATTATATTTAATTTTATTATATTTAATATAAAAATATTTAATTTATATATAATTTGTATATTCAGGTCAGTTTTCATTCCAATCCCAAAGAAAGGCAATGCCAAAGAATGCTCAAACTACCGCACAATTGTACTCATCTCACACGCTAGTAAAGGAGTGCTCAAAATTCTCCAAGCCAGGCTTCAGCAATATGTGAACCGTGAACTTCCTGAAGTTCCAGCTGGTTTTAGAAAAGGAAGAGGAACCAGAGATCAAATTGCCAACATCTGCTGGATCATGGAAAAAGCAAGAGAGTTCCAGAAAAACATCTATTTCTGCTTTATTGACTATGCCAAAGCCTTTGACTATGTGGATCACAATAAACTGTGGAAAATTCTGAAAGAGATGGAAATACCAGACCACCTGACCTGCCTCTTGAGAAATCTGTATGCAGGTCAGGAAGCAACAGTTAGAACTGGCCATGGAACAACAGACTGGTTCCAAATAGGAAAAGAAGTACGTCAAGGCTGTATACTGTCACCCTGTTTATTTAACTTCTATGCAGAGTACATCATGAGAAACGCTGGGCTGGAAGAAGCACAAGCTGGAATCAAGACTGCCCGGAGAAATATTAATAACCTCAGATATGCAGATGACACCACCCTTATGGCAGAAAGTGAAGAGGAACTCAAAGCCTCTTGATGAAAGTGAAAGTGGAGAGTGAAAAAGTTGGCTTAAAGCTCAACATTCAGAAAACGAAGATCATGGCATCCGGTCCCACCACTTCATGGGAAATAGATGGGGAAACAGTGGAAACAGTGTCAGACTTTATTTTTCTGGGCTCCAAAATCACTACAGATGGTGACTGCAGCCATGAAATTAAAAGACGCTTACTCCTTGGAAGGAAAGTTATGACCAACCTAGATAGCATATTCAAAAGCAGGGACATTACTTTGCCAACAAAGGTCCGTCTAGTCAAGGCTCTGGTTTTTCCAGTGGTCATGTATGGATGTGAGAGTTGGACTGTGAAGAAGGCTGAGTGCCGAAGAATTGATGCTTTTGAACTGTGGTGTTGGAGAAGACTCTTGAGAGTCCCTTGGACTGCAAGGAGATCCAACCAGTCCATTCTGAAGGAGATCAGCCCTGGGATTTCTTTGAAAGGAATGATGCTAAAGCTGAAACTCCAGTACTTTGGCCACCTCATGCGAAGAGTTGACTCATTGGAAAAGACTCTGATGCTGGGAGGGATTGGGGGCAGGAGGAGAAGGGGACAGACGATGAGATGGCTGGATGGCATCACTGACTCGATGGACGTGAGTCTGAGTGAACTCCGGGAGTTGGTGATGGACAGGGAGGCCTGGCGTGCTGTGATTCATGGGGTCGCAAAGAGTCGGACACGACTGAGTGACTGATCTGATCTGACAATTGTATATATAGCTATATTTTAAAAATAACTATATTATGTTATTTATATAAATTATTTTCATAATACATTAAGTAACTGTGAGCCTACCATCAAAATATTACCTTGAAAATAACTTACACTAATCATTTTGCCCAGTACCTCGCAACCCATTTTTCTTACCTCTTCTACTCAAGATAACTATCATACTGAATCCATGCAGTTTTTCTTTTTATGGATTTTTATTGTTTTATTGCAATTATATATCTTTTTAAAACTTGCATTATAAATCTAGGTGTTTAATTTTCTAAAGAGGACATTATGTTGCATATAATCTTTTTAGACTTTTAACATTCCATTAATATTACTTTTTAAATATTATACATACTGTTGACTGTCATTGAGGTTCATTTGTTTTATTCTGAGCTTTCTAAAAGTCAAGTATATGCCAGAGAGGAAATGTTCTCTCTGACCCTGATCTTTCAATTTCTTAAAAAAAAAAAAAATCACCATGAAATGCCGTCTTCTGGATATCAAGAGACAGAGACCAGTTGAAAACTTAATTATCTCAACACTGCTGCTGCTGCTAAGTCTCTTCAGTTGTGTCCAACTCTGTGTGACCCAGAGACAGCAGCCCACCAGGCTCTCCTGTCCCTAGAATTCTCCAGGCAAGAACACTGGAGTGGGTTGCCATTTCCTTCTCCAATGCATGAAAGTAAAAAGTGAAAGTGAAGTCACTCAGTCATGTCCGACTCTTCATGACCCCATGGACTGCAGCCTACCAGGCTCCTCTGTCCATGGATTTTACCTCAACACAAGTCATACCAAATCGTTCCCAAACATGTACTACCCACTCCCGCCTGAAGGTGGGAGTCTTCAATTATCAATATATAATGGTCTAGGGTAGAGCTAGATAATCACAATGGTGTGATCACTGACCTAGAGCCAGACATCCTGGAATGTGAAGTCAAGTGGGCCTTAGAAAGCATCACTATGAACAAAGCTAGTGGAGGTGATGGAATTCCAGTGGAGCTATTCCAAATCCTGAAAGATGATGCTGTGAAAGTGCTGCACTCAATATGCCAGCACATTTGGAAAACTCAGCAGAGGCCACAGGACTGGAAAAGTTCAGTTTTCATTCCAATCCCAAAGAAAGGCAATGTCAAAGAATGCTCAAATTACTGCACAATTGCACTCATCTCACACGCTAGTAAAGAAATGCTCAAAATTCTCCAAGCCAGGCTTCAGCAATATGTGAACCGTGAACTTCCTGATGTTCAAGCTGGTTTTAGAAAAGGCAGAGGAACCAGAGATCAAATTGCCAACATCTGCTGGATCATGGAAAAAGCAAGAGAGTTTCAGAAAAACATCTATTTCTGCTTTATTGACTATGCCAAAGCCTTTGACTGTGTGGATCACAATAAACTGTGGAAAATTCTGAAAGAGATGGGAATACCAGACCACCTGACCTGCCTCTTGAGAAATCTGTATGCAGGTCAGGAAGCAACAGTTAGAACTGGCCATGGAACAACAGACTGGTTCCAAATAGGAAAAGAAGTACGTCAAGGCTGTATACTGTCACCCTGTTTATTTAACTTCTATGCAGAGTACATCATGAGAAACGCTGGACTGGAAGAAGCACAAGCTGGAATCAAGACTGCCCGGAGAAATATCAATAACCTCAGATATGCAGATGACACCACCCTTATGGCAGAAAGTGAAGAGGAACTCAAAAGCCTCTTGATGAAAGTGAAAGTGGAGAGTGAAAAAGTTGGCTTAAAGCTCAACATTCAGAAAACGAAGATCATGGCATCCGGTCCCACCACTTCATGGGAAATAGATGGGGAAACAGTGGAAACAGTGTCAGACTTTATTTTTCTGGGCTCCAAAATCACTACAGATGGTGACTGCAGCCATGAAATTAAAAGACGCTTACTCCTTGGAAGTAAAGTTATGACCAACCTAGTGTATTCAAAAGCAGAGACATTACTTTGCCAACAAAGGTCCGTCTAGTCAAGGCTATAGTTTTTCCTGTGGTCATATATGGATGTGAGAGTTGGACTGTGAAGAAGGCTGAGCACCGAAGAATTGATGCTTTTGAACTGTGGTGTTGGAGAAGACTCTTGAGAGTCCCTTGGACTGCAAGGAGATCCAACCAGTCCATTCTGAAGGAGATCAGCCCTGGGATTTCTTTGGAAGGAATGATGCTAAAGCTGAAACTCCAGTACTTTGGCCACCTCATACGAAGGGTTGACTCATTGGAAAAGACTCTGATGCTGGGAGGGATTGGGGGCAGGAGGAGAAGGGGACGACAGAGGATGAGATGGCTAGATGGCATCACTGACTCGATGGACGTGAGTCTGAGTGAACTCCGGGAGTTGGTGATGGACAGGGAGGCCTGGCATGCTGCGATTCATGGGGTTGCAAAGAGTCAGACATGACTGAGCAAGTGAACTGAACTAAATTGAACTGAAGGGTAGAGCTTCTAAGTACTGCATTTCAGACTCTTTTGTTGACCACGACGGCTACTCCATTTCTTCTAAGGGATTCCTGCCCACAATAGTAGATATAATGGTCATCTGAGTTAAATTCACCCATTCCAGTACATCTTAGTTCACTGATTCCTAGAATGTCGATGTTTACTCTTGCCATCTCCTGTTTGACCACTTCCAATTTGTCTTGATTAATGGACCTAACATTCCAGGTTCCTATGCAATATTGCTCTTTATAGCGTCGGACCTTGCTTCTATCACCAGTCATATCCACAGCTGGGTATTGTTTTTGCTTTGGCTCCATCCCTTGATTCTTTCTGGAGTTATTTCTTCACTGATCTGCAATAGCATATTGGGTACCTACAGACCTGGGGAGTTCCTCTTTCAGTATCCTATCATTTTGCCTTTTCATACTGTTCATGGGGTTCTCAAGGCAAGAATACTGAAGTGGTTTACCATTCCCTTCTCCAGTGGACCACATTCTGTCAGACCTCTCCACCATGACCTGTCCATCTTGGGTGGCCCCACACGGCTGGCTTTCATTGAGTTATACAAGGCTGTGGTCCATGTGATCAGATTTACTAATTTTCTGTGATGATGGTTTCAGACTGTCTGCCCTCTGATGCCCTCTCACAACACCTACCGTCTTACTTGGGTTTCTCTTACCTTGGACGTGGGGTATCTCTTCACTGCCGCTCCAGCAAAGCGCAGCCACTGCTCCTTACCTTAGACGAGGGGTGTCTCCTCATGGCTGCTCCTCCTGACCTTGAACGTGGAGTAGCTCCTCTCAGCCCGCGCAGCCACCACTCCTTGGACAGAACAATCTCTGTTCGCTTCCAAGGCAAACCATTCAATATCACAGTAATCCAAGTCTATGCCCCAACCAGTAATGCTGAAGAAGCTGAAGTTGAAGGGTTCTATGAAGACCTATGAGACGTTTTAGAACTAACACCCCAAAAAGATGTCCTTTTCATTATAGGGGACTGGAATGCAAAAGTAGGAAGTCAGGAAACACCTTGAGTAACAGGCAAATTTGGCCTTGGAATATGTAATGAAGTGGGGCGAAGGCTAATAGAGTTTTGCCAAGAGAACACACTGGTCATAGCAAACACCCTTTTCCAACAACACAAGAGAAGACTCTACACATGGACCTCACCAGATGGTCAACACCAAAATCAGATTGATTATATTCTTTGCAGCCAAAGATGGAGAAGGTCTACACAGTCAACAAAAACAAGACCAGGAGCTGACTGTGGCTCAGATCATGAACTCCTTATTGCCAAATTCAGACTTAAATTGAAGAAAGTAGGAAAAACCACTAGACCATTCAGGTATGACCTAAATCAAATCCCTTATGATTATACAGTGGAAGTGAGAAATAGATTTAAGGGACTAGATCTGATAGATTGCCTGATGAGCTATGGATGGAGGTTCGTGACATTGTACAGGAGACAGGGATCAAGACCATCCCCATGGAAAAAAAATGCAAAAAAGCAAAATGGCTGTCTGGGGAGGCCTTACAAATAGCTGTGAAAAGAAGAGAAGCGAAAAGCAAAGGAGAAAAGGAAAGATATAAGCATCTGAATGCAGAGTTCCAAAGAACAGCAAGGAGAGATAAGAAAGCCTTAATCAGCGACCAAAGCAAAGAAATAGAGGAAAACAACAGAATGAGAAAGACTAGAGATCTCTTCAAGAAAATTAGAGAATGGCATTGAAACATGTAAAATAGCATGTATGAAACGAGTTGCCAGTCCAGGTTTGATGCACAATACTGGATGCTTGGGGCTGGTGCACTGGGACGACCCAGAGGGATGGAATGGGGAGAGAGGAGGGAGGAGGGTTCAGGATGGGGAACACATGTATACCTGTGGCGGATTCATTTTGATATTTGGCAAAACTAATACAATTATGTAAAGTTTAAATGTAAAATAAAATTTAAAAAAATCTAATGAGTCTCAGGCACTGTTGAATATAACTAATGGAATGTGATGTTGCTATTCAAATTATAATGAATGTGGGAAAAATTGTTTTAAACAATGATGTTTAGTAACTTCACAAATAGAATGCAATATACAATTCAAATAGTAAACAAATGACTAACATACTTTTGTGCTCTGTAAGAAGAAATGTTATATGCCTCTTAAAATAATGCTCTATGAAGTTGTATAATAATTTGTGATAATGAGTATGTTATGATAGAAAAGTAAAAAGTAAACAGAACAATTTTCATAAAAAATAATATTTAACTCTTTAATGATGAAGTTACTGAAAGAAAATGATTAAAATCCACTTTTTTTTTAGAAATAAAATTACCAAAAAAAATGGCTATTACTAGTGTATGCTGTTTACTTATGACTGATTTACATTGTTGAATAGCAAAAACCAACACAATCTTGTAAAGCAATTATCCAATTAAAAATTAAAAAAAAAAAAAAAGAAAATTAGAGATACCAAAGGAACATTTCATGCAAAGATGGGCTCGATAAAGGACAGAAATGGTATGGACCTAACAGAAGCAGAAGATATTAAGAAGAGGTGGCAAGAATACACAGAAGAACTGTACAAAAAAAGATCTTCACAACCCAGATAATCACGATGGTATGATCACTGACCTAGAGCCAGACATCCTGAAATGTGAAGTCAAGTGGGCCTTAGAAAGCATCACTACGAACAAAGCTAGTGGAGGTGATGGAATTCCAGCAGAGCTATTTCAAGTCTTGAAAGATGAGGCTGTGCAAGTGCTGCATTCAATATGCCAGCAAATTTGGAAAACTCAGCAGTGGCCACAGGACTGGAAAAGGCCAGTTTTCATTCCAATCCCGAAGAAAGGCAATGCCAAAGAATGCTCAAACTACTGCACAATTGCGCTCATCTCACACACTAGCAAAGTAATGCCCCAAATTCTCCAAGCCAGGCTTAAACAGTATGTGAACTGTGAACTTCCAGATTCAAGCTGAATTTAGAAAAGACAGAGGAACCAGAGATTAAATTGCCCACATCCATTAGATCATTGAAAAAGCAAGAGAATTCCAGAAAAACATCTATTTCTGCCTTATTGACTATGCCAAAGCCTTTGACTGTGTGGATCACAATAAACTGTGGAAAATTCTGAAAGAGATGGGAATACCAGACCACCTGACCTGCCTCTTGAGAAATCTATATGCAGGTCAGGAAGCAACAGTTAGAACTGGACATGGAACAACAGACTGGTTCCAAATAGGAAAAGGAGTATGTCAAGGCTGTATATTGTCACCCTGCTTATTTAACTTCTATGCAGAGTACATCATGAGAAACGCTGGACTGGAAGAAGCACAAGCTCGAATCAAGACTGCCGGGAGAAGTATCAATAACCTCAGATATGCAGATGACACCACCCTTATGGCAGAAAGTGAGGAGGAGCTAAAGAGCCTCTTGATGAAAGTGAAAGAGAGTGAAAATGTTCGCTTAAAACTCAACATTCAGAAAACTAAGATCATGCATCTGGTCCCATCAGTTCATGGGAAGTAGATGGGGAAACAGTGGAAGAAGTGTCAGACTATTTTTTTTGGGCTCCAAAATCAGTGCAGATAGTGATTGCAGCCATGAAATTAAAAGACGCTTACTCCTTGGAAAGAAAGTTATGACAAACCTAGATAGCGTATTCAAAAGCAGAGACATTACTTTGCCAACAAAGGTCCATCTAGTCAAGGCTCTGGTTTTTCCAGTGGTCATGTATGGATGTGAGAGTTGAACTGCGAAGAAAGCTGAGCACCGAAGAATTGATCCTTTTGAACTGTGGTGTTGGAGAAGACTCTTGAGAGTCCCTTGGACTGCAAGGAGATCCAACCAGTCCATTCTAAGGGAGATCAGTCCTGTGTGTTCATTGAAAGACTGATGCTGAAGCTGAAACTCCAGTACTTTGGCCACCTCATGTGAAGAGTTGACTGATTGGAAAAGACTCTGATGCTGGGAGGGATTGGGGGCAGGAGGAGAAGGGACGACAGAGGATGAGATGGCTGGAAGGCATCACCGACTTGATGGACATGAATTTGAGTAAACTGTGGAAGTTGGTGATGGACAGGGAGGCCTGGCGTGCTGCGATTCATGGGGTCGCAAAGAGTCGGACATGACTGAGCAACTGAACTGAACTGAGGGTAGAGCTTGTGGAGGAGTGGTGACATGTAGCCCTAACTTATATGAGTCTCGTTGCAGTGAGACATTCACTTTTCACTCATTCATTTATTTATGTAATATTTGCTGAATCCATATCACACTCCTGATTCTGTTCTAGACCTGGGGAAACAGAAGTGAAAAAATATGCAAAAATCCATATCTGCAGGGAAAGACATAAAATAATTAAGATATACAGTGTAAGAAAAAAAATGCTTTGGAGAAAAATAAAGGAGATGAGGGTGTGTCAAGGGATGCACTGTTAATTAGGGAGATGAGAAGAAATCATGTAGATGGTTACATTTAGATAAAAACCTAAAGTAAGGAAGTCAGACATGCAGAAGCAGCATAGAATGTTTGGGTAGAGGTCAAGGACCTGAGGCTGGAGATCAGGAAGAAAAAAAGGAAGAGTCCTGGTAAGAAAGGTATGGTAGAAGATGAGGGGAGAGGGTAGAGAAGTGAAGTATACTGTTTTGAGTACTTCCCATAGATGGAAAGCTATTAAAAAGTTTTGAGCAGAGAACTGCCAAGAATGGACTAACATTTAACAGAACTGCTTTGGCAACTGCTTTGAGAATGGATTAGAAGGAGGCAGGCCTTTCTTATATGAGACAGGGACAGTTTTTTTTTTTTTTCCCATTCTTTAATATGGACGTAAAAAGTCAAGCAAGTGAAATTTCCCTACAACAAGGAACTTTTCATTGGAATTTGCAAATATAAGCTCTCCCTCCTTGGTGTAGATAGATACATAGTCCACCTTTTGGGATGGGTCACGCATATTCTTCTTGCACTTCAGGAATGACAGGTACATGAAAAATTGCTAAACATCACTAATCATCAGGGAAATGTAAATCAAAGCCATGATGAAATACCAGCTCACACTGCTAGGATAGCTGTTATCAAAAAGGTAAAAAATAACAAATATTGGTAAGTGTGTGGAGACAAGGGAACCCTTGTGCACTGTTGATGGAAATGTTCATCCACTATGGAAAACAGTATGGAGGTTCCTAATAAAATAAAAAATAGAATTACCATATGACCAGCAGTCCCACTTCTGGGCATATACCCAAGGGAAATGAAGTCATTATCTCGAAGTAACATCTGCACTCTCATGTTCACTGCACTATCTACCTTAAAAGGAGACTGTCTAACTGATTAGACCAGGCACAGACAGATAATGCTGCCTGATCTCATTTATATATGGAATCCAAAAAAGTCAGACTCATAGGAATAGGGGGTAGAATGGTATTTGCCAGGGGCTGAGAAGAGGGGAAAATGGGCATATGTTGATCAAAGTGTACAAAGTTCAGTTATTCAGGATGAATACATTTTGGAGATACAATGTAGAGCCTGGTGACTACAGTCAATAATACTGTATCATGTTTTTGAATATGCTAAGAGAGTAGATCCTAAATGTCCTTATCCCTCCCCCCACATGCAAATGGAACCTATATGAAGTGATGGATATGTTAATTAGCTTGATTGTGGTGATCATGCCACAATGTATACATATATTAACATACTACATTGATTACATATGAATAATGTTTATTTGTTAATTATATATAAAGTTGGAAGAAAAAATATTAATAGATATTTACAAGCCATTAATCCTCTCTGGTACATCACAGGGGAATAAAAGAAATTTTCCATAGGTCTTTCATAACAGCAAGTGAACTTACATTCACCTATTTGATTTCACCATGTTGGCTTACTAGTCTCTCTGTAAATTCACTGTTTTGAAAAAGTGCTTTATGTTTTCTAGAACTTGGTATTTTTTTTTCTCTAGCAGGAAATTATTCATTTTTTAAAGATTGATTTAAAAATAATGTGTTTGGGTAAGATGAACAAAAAGTATTAAAATTGAAATCACCCATAAACCATCCAGAAAAAAAATCTATAAGCATTTTTATTCCTTTCAGTCTTTTTTTTATTTAAATATATTTGACATATGACACTATAAATGTAAAATGTACAACATGTTAATTTGATACATTTATATATTGTAATATGATTGTCATTGTAGCAAAAATTAGTACCTCTATCACATGACATAATTTTTTTTAGTAGTTGTTATTTCAGTCTTTATGTTCTCATATAGTTGAAATCATAATATCTAATACAATTTTGATTCCTCTTTTTACTCAACATTATAAACACTTCCCATGTTATTCACTATTCTATTATATTTTTAAAGACTGCATACTATTTCACAATATGGGATGAACCAAAATTCACCCATTCACTCCTTGGTGGCTGTTATTTAGGTTCCAAGAACTCAGTCCCTACTCTCACTAAACTGTAATTATGTAGATAATCATATGTTATATTTTTGAGAAAAGGTATTTAAGCATAGAGGAAGGAGCACTGAGTTCAAGAGGAGTTGATATAGTCTAGCGTCCCAGAGGAGACTTCTCTGAGGGAGTAATATTTAAATGAGTCTGAAGACTCACGACACATTAATTAAAGGAGTGGGAAAGGGCATACCCTCGAGCAAACCACAGGGGAAACATCAGGTGAGAAGTCACCTGGGTGGGAAAGGAGTGTGTATTTGGAAGGTCAGTAAAGCTGAAATGCAGTTTCCAGGGAAGAGGGACAGCAGGTGAAGTTTGTGGAGTAGTCGGGAGAAATCATAAAAGAGCCTTACAGTCTAAGTTTGACATTTGGGTCTTTATCTTAAAAGAAAAGTTCTCAAGGGGTCTAAGCAAGGAAGCAACACTACCAGAATTTAATTTTATAGAAGTTGCTTGGACTATTGTCTAAAGAATAGGTTGGTGGCGAGGAAAGCACAGTTGTTAGAAAGCTTGTTGGGTAGGGAAGTAGAGTGCACTTAGGGAGAGTCATGGACAAAGGGAAGGCGGACTGCTGAGAGAAGCACTTGGGAGGGAGAAGAAGCAGGGCTTTGGTGACTGGATGTGGGACTGAGCAAAGCATCAGGAGCTCCTCTCGGTTTTCTGGGTGGAGCAATGGGGACAGTGGGGCAATTCACTGAAAGACAATACAGGAGAAGGAGCAGTTTTGCGGGAGAGATCAGGAGTTTGGTTTGGGACATGTTGAGATGCAGGTGGCTGTGTGCAGATGCCAAGGAAATAGCTGCAGATAGGGTCTGGAGTCCAGAAGAAATCTATCTGCTGGAATCTAAGAGTTACAAATATGTGAACGGCGTTTGAAGTCTCGGGGTGTGGTGGTCACACGAGGAAGTATGATGTGAAGACAGACGAGGACGGAGCCTGTGGTGGATGCCACGCTCCCAGATAGATCCGCCCTTCAGGCTGGGAAGTCTGGCCTTTGTTTCTCATCTGCTAGCTAACAGCCTTAGCTATTAACCCTCTCCAGGAATTGCCCTTGGCTGAAGAGTGACACCTTGCCCAGGCCCTGCCCTCCTGAGAAAGGGCGCTCATCTGCATCTCAACTCAGCCCAACTACAAAGGGCTTATCCCAGCTTTATAGGTACATGTTGATGTTGGCTGAGGGCTTCCTCGGGAAGGTTTCACCATTCAAGTTCTCCCTCTAACCAGTTCTGCTATCTTCCCTTCTGTTCTTTTTCCTGAGAGCACTCCCGAGTAAACTTTGTGCATTCAAAACTCTGAAAATCAGCTTTTGGAGGAATCCGTCCCACTACTACACTTTCTACTCAACTGGGACTAATTTTACAACCTAGAATGGGAAGGCTTTTGTTGGAAGAGACAGACAACTGGATCGATCATTTAATAGGAAGAGAGTCCCATGGAATGCCTTCTAAAGAAAGATTTCCAGGCAAAATTCAAAAACTTCCTCAAAAAGCCTTTCTTCTTATCAGCTTATTTCTTTCTAAGTGGATCCCGAGACCTTAATTGGAAAGGTTCTTTGTGAGCCTTCCTGCCTGAACTAAGCTGATGTCAATATTCACCCCCAGGGCTTGCCTCCTTTAGTGTCTCCTTCATCTATTTCTAGCCAATCAGAGGAGAAATGTGGGCTGGCCTTTCTGCCATTTGCCTTTCTGCCTCTTCATTGTCCTTTTCCCTTTAAATCAAAAGTAGGCAATGTCTGCTTCCCTTTTTAAGAAGAAAGAGAATCTCAAGCTTTTCATAGCTTTCCGACTGCCGTTATTTGAAATTTAAATATAGAGCACCTAGCAAAAACATAGGAATAGCTTCCTTTTATACTTGCCTCTGGGAGATTCTTAGGACATATTTCTAAAAAGCTTATGTTCCTATCATACTATTAAATTTTGAATACATTCTTAAATTGACAACAAGATTTATAATGAGACATCTAAAGTGCTTTTATCATCTCTTTCATTGGAGGTGTATCTATGCATGGAAACAGAACAAAACGGATCTTAAGTGCTAAGATATACTGAAAACCAATCACAGAAGCATCACAGATCCTTTGAAACTTATGTATGCAGAATTATTATTTTCAGATAAGTCATCATCAAGCCCATTGGAAAATGGCTCACATTGTCTTCACTTTTCTTCCATTTCCAATTCTGACAAGCGTGTAACAGGAAATGGAAATAAAGCAGGAAAATATGCATTAGTGAAAATAAAAACTTGGGTTTAACATCTGATACATATGAGAGAAATGAGAAGCAGGAAAGGAGAAGAAATATATGTGAGCTAATTATCTCATTTTACATATAGTGGGTATCAAAATAATCTGTTTTATTCTGAAGGCTAGGAGATGAATGTCTATTCATATCTTTTTTTTGACATATTAAAAAATAACTGAAGGATGATTTTAAAGAATTATTTGTGTCTTCCAAGTTACTGGTGGAAAAAAGTTCATGTAGGGTTACTGTAGCAAAAGTGTATTGTAGGAAAACAATGAAGGAGATCGAAAGGAACTATCAAAATTATAATAAGTACAGGACAATACACATCATGCTGCTGCTGCTAAGTCACTTCAGTCATGTCTGACTCTGTGCGACCCCATAGACTGCAGCTTACCAGGCTCCCCCGTCCTTGGGATTCTCCAGGCAAGAACACTGGAGTGGGTTGCCATTTCCTTCTCCAACACATGAAAGTGAAAAATGAAAGTGAAGTCGCTCATTCATGGTAAGTGTTAATTGTTGCTGCTAAGTTGCTGCAGTCGTGTCCGACTCTGTGCAACCCCATAGACGACAGCCCATCAGGCTCCCCCGTCCCTGGGATTCTCCAGGCAAGAACACTGGAGTGGGTTGCCATTTCCTTTTCCAATGCATGAAAGTGAAAAGCGAAAGTGAAGTCACTCAGTCATGTCTGACTCTTAGCAACCCCATGGACTGCAGCCTACCAGGCTTCTCCGTCCATGGGATTTTCCAGGCAAGAGTAGTGGAGCGGGGTGCCATTGCCTTCTCCAAGTGTTAATTATAAGGATTCAAATTCCCATATTTAAAAAAGTTACTTAAAGTGACCTCATCAAGAAAGTTCAATTATAAAATACTTGTTCAGTCGCTAACTCAGGTCTGACTCTTTGCAACCCCATGAACTGCAGCACACCAGGCTTTCCTGTCCTTCACTATTTCCCTGAGTTTGCCAAACTCATGTCCACTGAGTCAGTGATGCCATCCAGCTATTTCATCCTCTGTTGCCCCCTTCACCTCTTGCTCTCAGTCTTCCCAGCATCAGGGTCTTCTCCAGTGAGTCAGTTCTTTGCATCAGGTGGCCAAAGTATTGGAGCTTCAGCTTCAGCATCAGTTCTTCCAATGAGTATTCAGGGTTAATTTTCTTTTGGATTTATTTGTTTGATCTCCTTGCAGTACAAGGGACTCTTCAAGAGACTTCTCCAGGACCATACTTCAAAAGTATCAATTCTTTGGCCCTGAGACTTCCTTATGGTCCAACTCTCACATACATACATGACTACTGGAAAAGTCATAGCTTTGATTAGACAGACCTTTGTCGGCAAGGTGATGTCTCTGCTTTTTAATATGCTGTCTAGTTTCATCATAGCTTTTCTTCAAAGGGGCAAGTGTCTTTAATTTCGTGGCTGCAGTCATCATTCACAGTGATTTTGGAGTCCAATAAAATAAAATCTGGCACTGTTTCCACTTTTTCCCCTTCCATTTGCCATGAAGTGATGGAACCCAATGCCATGATCTTTGTATTTTGAATGTTGAGTTTTAAGCCAACTTTTTCACTCTCCTATTTCACTTTCATCAAGAGGCTCTTTAGTTCTTCTTCAGTTTCTGCCATTAGGGTGGTGTCATCTGCATATCTGAGGTTATTGATATTCCTCCCAGCCATCTTGATTCCAGCTTGTGCTTCATCCAGCCTGGCATTTCACATGATGAGCTCTGCATAGAAGTTAAATAAGCGGGGTGACAATATACAGCCTTGATGTACTCCTTTCCCAATTTTGAACCAGTCTGTTGTTTAGTGTCTAGTTCTGTTGCTTCTAGTTCTGCATACATTTCTCAGGAAGAAGGTAAGGTGGTCTGGTATTCCCATCTCTTTAAGAATTTTCCACAGTTTCTTGTGATTTACACAGTCAAATTCTTTAGCATAGTCAATGAAGCAGATTTTTTTTAAAAATTCCGTTGCTTTTTCTGTGATCCAGCAGATGTTAGCAATTTGATCTGCCTTTTCCAAATCCAGCTTGTACATCTGGAAGTTCACAGTTCATGTACTGCTGAAGCCTAGCTTGAAGGATTTTGAGCATTATCTTGCTATATGTGAAATGAGTGCAGTTGTATGAAAATTTGAACATTTTTTGGCATTGTCCTTCTTTGGGATTGGAATGAAAACTGACCTTTTCTAGTCCTGTGACCACTGCTGAGTTCTTGAAATTTGCTGGCATATTGAGTGCAGCAGTTTAACAGCATTGTCTTTTAGGATTTGAAATAGCTCAACTGGAATTCCATCACCTCCACTAGCTCTGTTTGTAGTGATATTTCTTAAGGCCCCCTTAATGTTACACTTCTGGATGTCTGGCTCTAGGTGAGTGACCACACCATTGTGGTTATCTGGGTCATTAGGATTGTTTTTATACAGCTTTTCTGTGTATTCTTGCCACCTCTTCTTAATATCTTCTGCTTCTGTTAGGTCCATACCATTTCTGTCCTTTATTGTGCCCATCTTTGCATGAAATGTTCCTTTGGTATCTCTAATTTTCTCGAAAAGATTTCTAGTCTTTCCCATTCTATTGTTTTCCTGTGTTTGGAAGAGTAAAATACAAACTAGGGTTTGTATTTACAATGTTTGCAATTACATTTTATACAGACAAGAATTCAAATCATGAAACATTAATTATGATTAATAGGTTATTTTACATCTATAAGCAAAACCTATAAGATGTGGCATCAAGGAGAAATATCACAACAGTAATGGAAAATAGAAACACCCCTCTCTCATTTCTTGATAGATAAATAAGTAAAAAACCATGAGAGTATAGAAGATTTGAATAACTTAAGGAAGAGACTTGACTTAATAGTTGTGTATAATAATCTGTATTTATATAGAATATAAAAGCTTCCCTGGTGGCTCAAACAGTAAAGCATCTGCCTGAAATGTGGGAGACCCGGGTTCAATTCCTGGGTTGGGAAGATCCTCTGGAGAAGGAAATGGAAATCCACTCCAGCACTCTTGCCAGGAAAATCCCATGGACGGAGTAGCCTGATAGGCTACAGTCCATGGGGTCGCAGAGTTGGACACGACTTAGTGACTTTCCACACAGTCCACACATATAGAATATGATTTCTTTCCTTATGCTCAGAGGATTTTAGCTGAAATAGTTCATATTTTAGGCTACAAAGAAAATTTAATACATTCCCCAAAGCAGAAAATATACAGAAAACAGTCTTGGACTACATGCAGTGAAACTAGAAACTAGTCTCAAGAGATATAAATTAGCAACCATGAAAGTCAAGCATTTAAAAAAATTTTTTTTTTCATTTTATGAAACAAAACTCTATTACTGAATGACTTGAGTCAAAGAAGCAAATACTCAGTTATACACTATTTGAAGGAGGATAATAAAAAGCATCACTAATCAGAGATACATTAAAGTAGTAGCATTAATTTCATTCATTATAAAACAGAAAGCAAATCAAAACTAGATATTTATCTGGGGAAGCTCAAAACAGAAAAATGGGATAAAAATAAGGAAGTAAAGAATAAGAAAATAATTTTTAAAAATAAATTGATAGGTTATAAAACTAAAAAAGCCCTGAAAGCTAATTATAAAAAATGATTATCTAATAATTGAATAGTAAGAATAAATACTTGTTTTTCACTTATAGGTATTGTTCTATGCAATGTGTGTGTGTGTGTGTGTGTGTGTGTGTGCGCGCGCGCGCGCTGTGTTTAGTTGCTCAGTCATATCTGACTCTTCGCAACCCCATGGACTGTAGCCCACCAGGCTCCTCTGTCCATGGGGATTCTCCAGGGAAGCATGCTGGAGTGGGTTGCCATGCCCTCCTCCAGGGGATTTTCCCAACCCAGGGAGCAAACCCAGGCCTCCCGCATTGCAGGCAGATTCTTTACCATCTGGGCCACCAGGGAAGTCCCTATATATAAAGTGAAAGTGAAAGTGAAGTCGCTCAGTTGTGTCCAACTTTTTGCGACCCCATAGACTGTAGCCCTGCAGGCTCCTTGGTGTATGGAATTCTCTAGGCATGAATACTGGAGTGGGTTACTATTTCCTTCTCCAGGGGATCTTCCTGACCCAGGGATCGAACCTGGGTCTCCCACATTGTAGGCAGACGCTTTACCATCTGAGCTACCAAGGAAGGCTTTCTTCATATATATATACATACATATGTATATATATTCAGCGATCAATGCAAAGAAATAGAGGAAAACAACAGAATGGGAAAAACTAGGGATCTCTTCAAGAAAATTAGAGATACCAAAGGAACATTTCATGCAAAGATGAGCTCGATAAAGGACAGAAATGGTATGGCCCTAACAGAAGCAGAAGATATTAAGAAGAGATGGCAAGAATACACAGAAGAACTGTACAAAAAAATCTTCATGGCCCAGATAATCACAATGGTGTGATCACTGACCTAGAGCCAGACATCCTGGAATGTGAAGTCAAGTGGGCCTTAGAAAGCATCACTACGAACAAAGCTAGTGGAGGTGATGGAATTCCAGTTGAACTATTCCAAATCCTGAAAGATGATGCTGTGAAAGTGCTGCACTCAATATGCCAGCACATTTGGAAAACTCAGCAGTGGCCACAGGACTGGAAAAGGTCAGTTTTCATGCCAATCCCAAAGAAAGGCAATGCCAAAGAATGCTCAAACTACCGCACAATTGCACTCATCTCACACGCTAGTAAAGGAATGCTCAAAATTCTCCAAGCCAGGCTTCAGCAATATGTGAACTGTGAACTTCCTGATGTTCAAGCTGGTTTTAGAAAAGGCAGAGGAACCAGAGATCAAATTGCCAACATCCGCTGGATCATAGAAAAAGCAAGAGAGTTCCAGAAAAACATCTATTTCTGCTTTATTGACTATGCCAAAGCCTTTGACTGTGTGGATCACAATAAACTGTGGAAAATTCTGAGAGAGATGGGAATACCAGACCACCTGACCTGCCTCTTGAGAAATCTGTATGCAGGTCAGGAAGCAACAGTTAGAACTGGCCATGGAACAACAGACTGGTTCCAAATAGGAAAAGGAGTACGTCAAGGCTGTATATTGTCACCGTGTTTATTTAACCTCTATGCAGAGTACATCATGAGAAACGCTGGACTGGAAGAAGCACAAGCTGGAATCAAGATTGCCCGGAGAAATATCAATAACCTCAGATATGCAGATGACACCACCCTTATGGCAGAAAGTGAAGAGGAACTCAAAAGCCTCTTGATGAAAGTGAAAGTGGAGAGTGAAAAAGTTGGCTTAAAGCTCAACATTCAGAAAACGAAGATCATGGCATCCGGTCCCACCACTTCATGGGAAATAGATGGGGAAACAGTGGAAACAGTGTCAGACTTTATTTTTCTGGGCTCCAAAATCACTACAGATGGTGACTGCAGCCATGAAATTAAAAGACGCTTACTCCTTGGAAGGAAAGTTATGACCAACCTAGATAGCATATTCAAAAGCAGAGACATTACTTTGCCAACAAAGGTCCATCTAGTCAAGGCTATGGTTTTTCCAGTGGTCATGTATGGATGTGAGAGTTGGACTGTGAAGAAGGCTGAGCGCCGAAGAATTGATGCGTTTCAACTGTGGTGTTGGAGAAGACTCTTGAGAGTCCCTTGGACTGCAAGGAGATCCAGCCAGTCCATTCTGAAGGAGATCAGCCCTGGGATTTCTTTGGAAGGAATGATGCTAAAGCTGAAACTCCAGTACTTTGGCCACCTCATGAAAAGAGTTGACTCATTGGAAAAGACTCTGATGCTGGGAGGGATTGGGGGCAGGAGGAGAAGGGGACGACAGAGGATGAGATGGCTGGATGGCATCGCTGACTCGATGGACGTGAGTCTGAGTGAACTCCGGGAGTTGGTGATGGACAGGGAGGCCTGGCGTGCTGCGATTCATGGGGTTGCAAAGAGTCGGACACAACTGAGCGACTGATCTGATCTGATCTAATGTATATATATAGCAATAATTCACAGGGTCATTATACTTATCCAATCTTTATAATGATCCTGTGAATTATTGCTAGTACCCTCAATTTACAATGAGGACATTGAGGCATAGAGAGGTTAGGTAACTTTTACCTAAAATCAGAAATATAGCAAGTGACAGAGCTGAGATTTAATCTCACCTGCCTCTTTTGAGTCAGGTCAGTTTCTCTGTAATCCTTCGACCCTTCAGTAACCAGTTGTCATAGTGATGTCATCACTAACATTGTTTTTTGAGACAGACCAGAAGGATGATCTTGGGGGTCAGGGAAGATGTGGTACTGACTTCTTCACTGTTGAACCTAAGTTTCATGACTTTGATCTCATTGGGGTCAAACTTGGGCAGCATGACAGAGGCACCTGGTATCAGATAAACCCAGATGTGGGAGGAGAGAAGAAAGTTGCAGTGTGACCTCCTCTGAGCTGAAAGCCGAAAGCCTGACCCAGTACCTCTGTGTTCCATTTCCTGCCTGCCTTCTTTTGGGCTACTTGAACTTTTTTTTTTTGTATTTCATTTAAACTTATATGTCACATTTTGGACTTTACCTTTTGGTATGTTTTGGTTATGCTAGGGGTTACAATAAGCATAATCAAATTTTTACAGTTTAATTGGAATCAATACTTTACCACTTCCAGTGGAATACAGAAATAATACCATCAGATTGGCCCCTTTACGCTTCACTTACTGTCTTATATACTACATCTACATATACATACTTGGAGAACCTCATGACAAAATATCATTATTTTTGTTGTCAATTGTCAAACATCTTTTCCAGGGCTCTACAAGAGAATAATTGTCCATTATATTAAACACCCCTCATACCATTCTCCAACAAGGGGCTTCTCTACATCACTACAGACCCCAATTTCTTTCTGCACCCTCTCTCCTGGCCTCAAATATCAAGAATCCTTGATTTTACACGAGGCAGGCCCTTATCCTGGACCTTACTAAACTCTCAGGTCCTGTGGTTTTCTACTTGCGACTCTGTTATAAGTTGTGTTAAAGGGACTTCCCTTTTCCTTTGGAGGCAGCAGTAATAGGATCAAGTACAAGTGTTCACTGGAGAAAGCAATGGCACCCCACTCCAGTACTCTTGTCTGGAAAATCCCATGGACGGAGGAGCCTGGTAGGCTGCAGTCCATGGGGTCGCTAAGAGTCGGACACGACTGAGCGACTTCCCTTTCACTTTTCACTTTCATGCATTGGAGAAGGAAATGCCAACCCACTCCAGTGTTCCTGCCTGGAGAATCCTAGGGACAGGGGAGCCTGGTGGGCTGCTATCTATGGGGTTGCACAGAGTTGGACACGACTGAAGTGACTTAGCAGCAGCAGCAGCAAACAAGTGTTCACAGTTGCTTCCATTATGTTGCCCTTAGTGCCTGCACCTGAAGATCACTCAGGTCTTTGGAAAAGCAGGGAATGGAGGGCTCACATTTATTGGAATACCTCCCTCTTATATGTATGCATTCTTCTATTAATAGAAGTGTCCTACTCAGCTCTGATGCAATATAGCCTCTATTGTCCCAGAAACATCTCTTTTTCTATACACAAACACACACTCACACACACCCACTTCATTCCTAAACAGTACAGGTAATATATGTGTCTTCTCCTGGCATTTTAACTAGGAGAGTGTATGCTATGCTCCATATGTGAACACCAACCAAGGTGACCAAATAATTTATTGTGCAAGCTGGGATACTTTTGACAGTGAAAGAGGATGCTATTACTTACACCGAGACCTTTATGAAGTACATCATAAACAGCATTGCAGCTGGGAATGAATGGCCAGTGGTGATGTGGATACGTCTGGGAAGAACTAGTGGAAACAGTCTTGACCTCAGAGGATTGAAAGGGCATGTAAGAGCAATCTCCAGGGATGAAACAGTTCAACCATTCAGAACCCTGTCCCTGAGCTGAAAGGGGCTTCCTTGAGTGCAAAATCTTCTCATATTCACAATCGCTTGGCAAGGGAGATGTTATTATACCCACATCAGAGATAAAGAAGGCTTGGAGAGGGAATTCAAAATGTCGCCATAGCCGGAACTTCATAGAACTGACTCCAGCACTTTTCCCTCTCTGATTCCGGACACCAACCTAGAATCTCTGTAATGTGGACTGCATACAAACTGACAGCAGTGGATCAGGGTTCAGATACCTGGTGCTCTGCTAGCTCTGTGACCTTAGCTGACCTGCATGGTCACAGCATTGTGAGAAAAAGTGCTTATGTTTATGCACTGCTAGTCATACACCTTGCTCTGAGCTAAATGCTTTCTGCAAGTTATCACATTCCACTTCACTCTAACCCCATCATGTAGGCACTATTAGAAATCACAATTTGCAAATGAGAGAAATAGTCTGAAATAACCTGGAAAAGGGCCCAAGGCATGGGAGATAATAAATATTAGTTCTTCTTTCCATACACAGGTCAGAGCACGGTGTTAAGTCCTGAACAATTTTGTGTTTCATAATATTGTCCTGGAAAATCTTCGGAGTGGTCCCTTTTCCTAATGAATATGCAGCCTCCTCCAGTTTTTCTAAAGGCTTAAGGGTTGCTTGTATAATAAGCCAGTGCCTATTAATTTCTTTTTTTTTTTTAATGGCCAGAATCCCTCCCACTTTCTTGAAACCATTTTGTCCCATGCTGTGGTTGTGGCCATGCATGAGAAACAGCAGGTGGTGCCAGATGACAGATGGTGTGGGAGCCCGTTTCCCGGTGGGAGGGGGCGCGAGCGAGCGAGCGAGCAAGCAAGCGGCAGACAGCTGCCAGGAGCCCGCTCGCTGGCGCCTCGCTCTCAGAAGCTCCCAATCCAGACGCACGCAAGGCGCTGTCCTTTCAGCACCACAAGCTCCGGCTGAGGAGGCAGGACTCCTGGCCGTCCTCCTCCTCTTCAAACTGGTTTGAATCTGCTCTGACCCCCAAGAGTGCTGCACAGTAAGTAGGCATTTGTTTTTGCTATAACCACTCCCCAGTATCCTCCAACCCTTGCCCATCCCTTTCACCCCCACAACAACCCTATTTTGTCTACTAACGTTCCAATCAGCAGGATTGACAAGAAAAATTCAGTTGTGCTGGGCTTCTGGGGGTGGGGTGGGAACACCGTTTGACTTCCAAGGGAGCTGGAAAGAAATAAATGTGATTTGTTTATTTAGTTGGCAATCTTACAATACGGGGGTTGCTAACTTTCCGTGGAACCAAAAAATAAAAAAAATAAAAAATGGCCCTTTGCTATTGAGGAAATGGAGGCATTCCATGGCTGAATAACAGGATCAGGTTCAAGCCAGTCCTTTTTTGTTTTAAGAAATTGTATCTCCTGTACAACCTACATATTGTGTAAAAGGGTATACTACACATAGAGGCATTAAATATATTTATTGTATTTTAGGGAGATTAATGGGGGAAGAACACAATATAATAAAATAGCTATCAAGATGGTAAGGTGAAATTTATCATTCTGCAGGATGACCCAGAATAATAGGATTTATTTTTTTTCACTAAGAATTAGCTTTCCACTGAGATTATGTGATTATGTTAGCTCTGGTGTCTTGGCTATATTTTTAAGGTTGTATATTTTGTGTATAAGACTGGGATTTTCCTTGAGTTTCTCAAATTTGAAAGCTGGTAAGTGCCATAGGCAGGTGGCATTTCTTGATGATTAAAGAAGTTTTCCTGGATAATAGGGATCATGTCAGGAAATCTAGCGGAAGACAGATGACTGATGTCTACACTGAAGCCGCCAGAGTGGAGCTGTTGAGGGCAGCGCTGTCTTCTCCGTCGTCAGCCCTCTCTTTCCTGCCTCTCTCCCCACTGTAACTAGAATTCTACTGCTTGTCTTAGGTCTGGGAAGAAAGACGTCAGAATGGTGAAGCTGAACAGTAACCCCAGTGAGAAGGGAGCCAAACCACCGTCGGTTGAGGACGGCTTCCAGACCGTCCCTCTCATCACGCCCCTGGAGGTTAATCACTTACAGCTGCCTGCTCCGGAAAAGGTAAAGCAGGTGCCCTGGTCCTCATCAGCAGCCCCCGTGCTCCCCCATCTCAGGAAATAAAGCAGCAAGAAAATCCCACCTCCCTCAGACCCTTTCATTCCCTTATCAGCCAAATACGTTCCCTTTCTTGTAAAATGTAGTTATTCCTTCTAGAGACATGACACCTCCTGTGTTGTTTCAGATTTATGGTAAGTGCTTATTCATGTTTTTGTTCACATATGTAGGCAAAAAAATTAATCTTTCTTTTAAAAAGTTTTATCACAGTGGATGAATACTAATAAGCTTCTAGATTTGAAGAAAAAGAAAATGGTCTTGATTATTTGAGGAAGGTCTTTTAAAAATTGAGTACTACAAATCTGAGGGCAGAGAATTGGATTCAATCCAATAAGCATTTAGTTTGCACCTGCTAAAGCCATGTTCCTACCCTGGAAGTTAGTTATAAAAAAACACACATTACAAAATCCCTCATCAATATAAGACTTAAATTAATATAAAGCATCATGGTAAATGCAATGCCTGAGCATTATGAAGATTGTGAGATCATTGGGGTGGAAACAGCTAAATTCTGTTGTGGCAGAGAGGGAACTGGGAGGACAGGTTAGGTCAGCTGCAGAGGGGAACGTTTGAAATTGGCTTTTAAAGGTGAGTAAAATCCTCCCAGGTAGGCCATTGGACGGAAAGACATTTAAGGCAAAGGGCACAAATGTGCAAAGCATGGAGAGCTTTTGGAAAATAGCATGACTGGAATAGAGTGTTTTTGGGGAGGCGTGGCTGGAAAGGAGTGACTGGCTAATGGCACATCTCCTGACATGGGAGTAGTCCATGAAGAATGGAGGCGAGCATTTATACCAAAGCGGGGCAGTTATCCTATGAGCACAGGCGGGAGAAGTGATATTAAGAGCCCTCTGAGAGAACTTGGGGTTTTATAATGTGAGCTTTTGCATGCCATAAGAGATAGATTAGGAGGCAAATGATGAAGTTCCCTAGCTGAAGAGTGAATGGATCATTCCATTTGTTTGATTTTCTCATTGGCATCTCCAGGAGGGCATTGTTTGTCTTAACCAATTGGCTCTATCCAATGAACAGAAGAGAAGCCAAAGCTAGATAAAGGGCCTGGCTGATTGGCTGAGGGTTGAGTCATCTGTTTTGAAAGTGCAGAGGTTGTCAATATGAAAATATGCATAGGGGTTCCAGAAATAATCACTGAGCCATCCTGAGAAACTGATAAGGCCCTTTGAAAATAAAATTTGCTAACAGGCAGTTAACACTGTTACTGTGAAGGAGTAATATGAATTGGGTATTGGTTACCTGTATAGCAGAGGTTCTCAGTTTGTGACTGTATATTAGAGTTAACTGGGGAACCTTGGAAAATCTTGATACCTAGGCCACACCCCAGAACAATTGTATCAGAATTTCTGGGGGGTGAGACCCAAGCATCACTATTAATTAAAACCTTCCCAGGTGGACTCCTGTGTGCCACCAAAGTTGAGAACCACTGCACATTACCCGGGGGTTATACATCCATCCACGGTTTGCAGGCAAAAGGTGGAGGAGGATCAGAGAAATTTGGTGATTTATCCAAACTCACAGAGGAGTAAGTGGCAACGCTGGAATTTGATCACAGATTTAGTGGAAATTGAGGACAAGCAGAGGGGATATTCACTCAAAGTTTTGTGAAGTTTTAGGAAAATCTTTCCCCTGTAGTCTCAAGAATCTTTACGTCCCTGAGAGGCATGCAAGGAAAAGGGACTGGTGAGGTTACCTCTCCCCTTAACTCTACACACACCTGTGGGCCATCCAGAGACATCATGGTCTCTGTCACCCCTTCCTCCTCACCCCATTTCCCACCTCCAAGGACTTCTTTCTCTCCTTGAGACAGGAAATGTGCCTGATAACCACTGAGCCAGTCCAGATGTGCCAAAAAACTGTCCCAAAGCCTGAAGATAAGTACATTGTGGACTTGCAGACATGGAAAGGGAAATCAGTGTATCCCAAAGGGTGAAAATCCTTGAGTGGACACATCCCCCAGGGGCACCTCACAGACTTTGGCAGGTGTCCTTAACAGAGCCTTCATACCAGGTGGACCTCAGTGTCCTCTGTGAAGTGAGGAGGATCACACCTACTTCATAATAGTCAGGGCAGTGTTAGATTTGGCCATATATATACAGCCACAAGAGAATAATAATTATCATTTTCATGTGCTACTTATGGTAGATTTTAAGTCAGAAGTACACACGTACACACAAACACAGAATTTTCTTTCATTCTTTCAGTAGTTAATAGGATCTAATAAAGGAGTTGCTCCTTTAATCCAGTTTTTAAAGATGATGAAACTCAGGCATGGTGGTAAAGTCACTTCCCAACTCCCAGAGTTGGTAAGCCTCCTGGAGGACCCAGAGCCCAGGCAGTGCTGTTCTAGAAACTTCCACCTCAGCAGGAATAGGGGGCCAGCTGGCTCAGCCTCAGCCTCCTCGTGGGTAGAGGGAGCACTCAACCTTACAGGGCTTTAGAGAAGGCGAGGTGAGCTCTGACACATTTGTCAGCTCTCTCATTCAGTCCAGCCAGATGGTGAGGGTTTAAAACTAAAAAGTTATCATAAAGGTGTATATTGGACCCCAATATCATGAGTTTTCTTTCTGAAAATGTAAAATACAGAGTGTGCTTTGGCATGTAATACTGATAATTATTTCTAGATTTGTCCACTGAATACTCTTAGTATGGGATGTGAGCTTCTGGGGGAAAGGTTTTGGAGGCTAAGTGGAGAGGATGAGTATGTCTGAAGCCCTTGCTCTGGGCTAGAAAGGGGCCATGCAGGGCATTCACAGCTATGGTTTCAGTTAATCTTTCCAGCAACCCTATGAGGTGGGTGTTAGTGCACCCATTTCACTGGTGGAGAAACTGAGGCTTGTATCAATAGACTTGCCCAAGCTTCACAGAGAGAGTGGAAGAGCTGAGTTTGGAAGCCCAGTTCCCCTGACACCTCATTTTCCCCTTCTGCACCTTGCTGCCTTCAATAACGAGAAACTTCCCACCCCAGGCAGTGCTTCCTCAGACTCTACATCCCTACATCCCTTCATCCCTGGCTGAGGGTCCTTGTTGAACTCTCTTGGGCCTGCAGGTAAGGCCTGAGGCCATCCTGGAAAGATAGAATCATAGCCTCCAGTGCTCCCTCCCGCCCCAGTACTAGAGGAGCTGTGCCTGCCTTAGGAGAGGAGGCCTCGTGCCTGTTCCCCCACCTCTTCTATCACTCTGATCAGTCCTCCACACCACACCTGTGGTAGTGCCCCCAGAGCTGTGATCAGTCCTTCTCCCTTGGAAAGCATTTCTAGTGCTCCCCACAGGGTACAGTCCTCCCCACAGGGTACAGTCCTCTCCACAGGGTACAGTCCTCCCCGCAGGGTACAGTCCTCAAATCCTGGCCCTGACACTCCAGGTCCTCCATCACCTGCCCCACTGGCTTCCATTCTTACCACTTCTCACTTTGTACCTTGAACACCAGCATGGCAGAGCTACCTCGAGCCATTGATCTCAACCAGGGGGTGACTCCCCTCCCTGCTAGAGGGACATTTGGCTGTGTCTGGAGACACTTTTTGGTTGTGACAATAAGGGGGGGGTGCTTTGGGCCAGGAATGCCGGTAAATGCCCTACAATGCACAAAATGCCACCCCTGAAGGACTGTCCTGCCCAAAATGTCTACAGTGCCGAGGCTGAAAAACCAGCCCTGGGATTTTCCATACTCTCCAGGGTGTTTCTTGCTCCCTCCTCCTTGCCCATGCCATCCCTTCTGCCCAGAATGCCCTGCTTGTCCCTTTTCCTGTCTGATAAGCCAGTGCTCATGGCAGCTCGAAGCCCGGTTCAGAGGGCAGCTCTCCTGGACACCCTCCCAAGCCGCTCATAATTATAGCTAAGGTTATACTTACTATGCTGGAAGGAACTCACTCATTCTTTCATTCACTCATCCAGCATTTCTATGGGGCACCTTCTATGTGCTGGGCAGTACGTTAGGCTACACATACACAGTCAGGAAAAGTCAGGCATGATCATTTCTTTCATGGGGCTTCTAGTCCTGGTGGGAAAGAGGGTCTTCAAACAGGCCAGCACACAAATAGAAGTTCAGAGATGCAACTTGCAAGAAGGGCTACTAAGGAAAGAGTAAGGTGCTAGATTGTAAAGGCTAAGACTTAAGAGGGCTTAATTATGGTGGAACAGTGGTCAGGGAAGGTCCTTCTGAAGAATCAGCCCTGGCTGAGAGCTGGAGGGTGGGTGGGGGAGTGAGGGGGGTAGAGGCAGAGGGGTCAGCATGCGGACAGGCCCCGAGGGGAGGAGAAGGACAGTCGGGGTCGAGTTGCCTGGGTGAACTGAGTGGGGTCGATGTGGCACGCGAGGTGCAGTGGACGCCAGTTCACATGGTACATTTTCGGAAGGGGTTTAAAGAAGTCGAGTAACAGAATCAGATTTCTACTTTAGGAAGATTCCTCTGGCTGCTGTGGGGTACCCTACGGCCCGGTCTCTTCTTCCTCCTTTCTTCCAATCCATCTTCCAAACGAGGCAGCACCAGAGAAATTTCCCCCAAATAGAGACTACTGGGTTTCCAGCTGCACCCTCCCCTCCATGAGTCAGGGAAGAGAAGAGCGGCGGGCAGGAGATCAACTAGAAAGTCTCTGCTGTTTGTGATTGGCACAGAAATGGGGAGATGGGCAGACTGATTACGACAGTGCTGGGTCAGCCCTGAGGAGCTTTGCCCACTAGGCCTGAGGGTCCTGGCTCCGTCTCATCTTTGTAGCCTTGGTTCTGGCATATGGTGGGAAACCGGAAATGATGGCTGAATGAGACCCCCGGCCCCTTGCCTGGTGTAAAGGTAGGCTTAGCTAATCCATTTAAATCTATGCAGTTTGGTAGCTCCCTCCAGGCCATGGGAGCAAGCTCTTGAGAAGTTGGGACATCAGTCTGTAGACACCAAACTCCAGGATGTGCCTTTGGTTTATTTACGTGACCACGATAACCCAGATAACTGCACAATTCCTCTATGAGGTCATGACCACTATGTCCATATGAAAACAGGCTCAGAGAAGTAAAATACTATCCTAGGATACACCAAAAGAAAACAATGCAACCAAGATCTGCACCCAGGAGTCTGGGAAATGCCAGCTAAAGGATGGTTATTCCCCTGAAAGCAAGCCAGATAGGCACAATGCTCCTTGGCAAAGGCCCAGATGAATCATGTATTCAGCAAAGCCAGCTGCGGGGCTCTAGGCAGTTTGCTACTTTCCTTTCCTTTCTCCTGATTACTAAATCTTTACACGTCCCACAGGAGGCTGGCTCACCTGCCTGTGGGAGGAAAGGAATGCAGGCCTTAAAAGATCAGTTATTAATGTTTGGCACGCTTCACATTTTGTGTGGTAGACCACATGTGCTCTGTTGTCCTAGAGACTTGTATGCAAATCTCAGCTAAACTATTCATGTACTGTGTGGCTTTAGGCATGTTGCTTGGTGTCTCTGGGCCCTTTTTTTCCTTTCTGTGAAATGAGCATAATCGCTACCTAACAGGGTTACTGTGAGGAAACAAGTCAAAATTGTCTAATGACACAAACATGGGGCTCATTGACAGTTTCCTTCCTCTCCTTGGATATTCAGACTGTGTCTCCCCAAAGTGACATTTCTGGAGGATGACTATAAAAGTAAAACTTGCTGAGAAGGATGGGGTTTCAATGGTGGAGGTTCAGGGTTCGATGGGGCAGATCTGGAAAGAAAGGAGCAAAGGAGACGCTGCTCCTGTCACTGAGTCCTGTATGCCTTCTTGGTCTTTGTCGTGGCTTCACCAGAGGATTTATCTTTCTCCCTGATACACAGGATCAGAGAACCAGCAGCCTTTCCCTGGGAAGCAGAAAATGCACACCCCTGCAGATTCCAGGCTGATAGAGCCCCCTTGTTCTGCTCTTCAGGGGCTCACAAGAGGCAGATTGTGCATCACCCCAAATTGGGGCAAAGGCTCTGACTAGGTGATTCCAACAAATAGACAGAAAGTGACCAATAAGCAGGTTGAAAATTCTCTATAATTTAAAACATAATAATTTTAAATGGAACATAACATTTTACATATCTGATTGGCAAAAAATAAATAAATAAATAAATAAAGTGATAATGCCTGGTGTTGCTAACGCTAGGGGAAAGCAGATCTTCTTGTTGCACTCCAGTTGGTTATATAATTTGATGCGGTGGTTTTTAGAGGGTATTTGGAAATTGGTTATAAATTAAAACTGTATATCCCATTTGATTGGTATGTTGCTACTGGCAGCAGAAATTTATCCTACGGATATATTTTTCAAATCTGCAAAGCCATATATGTATGTGGAGATTGGAGTGGTTAAACAAATGTTCTATGAGATTGAAGTGGTTAAATAAACCATAGTGCATGGATGTGGAAAAGTAAGCAATTGTTATAAGGACGAGACAGATTTGCTTGTGTTTGTGCTAATGTGGAAAAAGCAACAGACACATTGCTCCTTTAAAACAACTTTGAAGAATGTGGCATGGAGCCCCATTTGTGGAAATATGAGTGTATGTTTCATTCTTATAACTCATAAAACAGTCTTGAAAAGACATGCAAAAAACCATCGAATGGTTAGGGACTATGGATGGGGTGGTTGGGGCCCATCTGAAGACTGTATGTATGTATATATATATAATTCTACAAGTTTCATACCTATTATTTTTTACCGTGAGGATATATCAAATTTTATATATCTTTTAATAAATCACTTCCATTTCACAGATGGTGAAGCAATCTTGGAGAGCTGAAGTGCCTTACTTGCTTGTGTTCACGCACAGAGAGACAGCGAGCTAGTGAGCCAGTTCCCCTGTGAGCAAAGGGTGGCCTATACAGAGACACACGCATTGTAACAATGCAGTTGGAATTCGAATCCTAATTCTACAACCTACATGCTGTGTGACCCTGGGCAAGTTTACTAACCACTCTGCTCCTCTGTTTTCTTGTTAAATTGAGGACAGTAGTATCTTCCTTTAAGAAGTGTTTAAAGGGTCAAATGAGAAAGTGCATGTCGAATGTCTATGACAGTACCTGGCACAGGGTATGTGCTTAATGCAAGGTTGTTGTTATTATTGTTTTTACAATCATCATCATCAATTCAGTCCCATCGTCAGGATCATTTTTCCTGGAGTGCCCAGGGGTGCAAGAAGGGTTGAAGAGTGAGGGGGGCTGAGCTTCTGCCCTGTAGAGGATGGGTCTGGATGGCAGAGCTATGGACCTCGCTGTAGGGACTCCAGCCCAGGCAACTAGCCTCTGCTCAGAGCAGGAGTTGGCAGTCCCTGTGGGACCAATGAAGAGTCCCTCATCTTCCCCAGCTATATGCCTTGTCACAGAGTTGAAGAGTCATAGACTTACTGGGCTAGCCCATCCATATGTGGCCTTCCTGGCCAATATTCCATTCTACCCTGAGTAGTCAAAGGCCCAGCAAGGAAAAGAGATTTGAGCCCACAGACAGAGCCCTGGACTGGGAGTCAGCAGGTCCATACTACAATCTTTGCTGTGTGACCTTCAGCAAATCCCTCCCCCTTTCTGGGCTACCATGTTCCCATCTGTGGATCGGTGGGATTGGACAATACTACCACTAATGTTCTTTGAACACCGATATCTTACTTGTGTTCTGGGGCCCAGGGAGAGACTTAAACCCAAAGAGATGGAGTGTGAGTTGAGGAGTGAGGTGGTAAATGGGAGAAGGTTCCCAGCTCTGTACCCAGGCCCCACTGGGGTAGCTTCACCTTGTCTCTTTAGGTGCAGGATTCACTCATTAGGGCATTCATTCAATAGCATTTATAGAGCATCCGGTGCCACAGGATCAGAGTTTGAGTGCTATGATTTTTGAATGATGGCCTTATCAGTGGGAGTTGATCTGAGCCAGAAGCCCAGGCACAAGCCCATTCGTGGTTATGTGAGGTTGTGCAGTCATTTCTGCTCACTGAGAATCCGGCTCTTGTAAAATGGGGATACTCTCTCCTTCCTCAAAGTGATTGAAAGGATTGTCTGAGATATAGGATGTAAAGCTTTTGGTACAGTGCCAGGCACATAGCAGGTACCTTAAAAATTATAGAAAAGAGCATCATGTTCTTCAGTTTGAATACCAGCTCAACCACTTATCTGTCATTTGGTCATGGGCAAGTGACTGAAGTCTCTGAGGCTAAATTTCCTCATCTGAAAGATGGGCATAATAATGATCTTAAAGGAGAGACATGAAGGTCAGAGAGAATCTATAAGCGGGGGAGTAGGTATGAGACTTTATGAGTACACATGAGTAGCACTGTGTCTGGCACACAGGAGGTGCTCATAGGCTAGCCGTTCATTGTCCTGCTGCTAACTTCTCTCTTTGCTACAAGAATGAGCTGAAAGGTACAGCTTAGATCTATTTCTGGCCTGTGCCAGTCCAGCTCATAAAAATACAATTATGCTCCTTGTCAGCACTTCTGCACTTTTATTTATTGTTTCTGCCAATCCTAGGGCCTCTTCATGTGGGAACCTCTTCACTATTGATAATCCTGGGAAGTAGTATTTTAAATTTTTATGATCTGTACTTTGCGCCATCTGAACCACCATGTATTATCTGGCCTTGCCAGCGAAGGGGGAATATATCCAGACAAGGGGTCCTTTCGGGATGAATAATTTATCCCATTTTCACAATGCCAATTATGTTAAATTATGTTCTTCATATCAACTGCCAACAGAACAATAGGGACTGATGTATTGATATGAAAAGAAAACAAATTTATTTCTTTGCCTAAATTCAAAACGATATTTGAAAACCAGGAGTTTCATTCTTCCAAGTATCTATAAAACCCTACTTTTAATAAAAACAAGTAGAAAGAATTTTTCCTCCCCCCTCCCCACTTTTTCATTACATTTCAGTTATTAATCAAGCAGCTCAGAGCTCCATTTTGCTCCATTTATTTTTTTTTTCAACTGCAGAAAATAGAACCTTTTTACCAAATTTGTTTTCTCTCTTCTCTTTCTTTGCATAAGCAAGCTGATTCCTCCAAGGTACAATTAATAATGATTGGCTAACATTTCTTATGCTTTCTCCTTCATAGTACTAAAAAAAGTCACTGTTACTATGTCTCCTTTTATAGAAAGGATCTGTTTCTGGCGGCAGTCCACGGGAACAGCACACCACGCTTCATGACATGCCCAATAGCTGGTTGGTTCCAGTAAATGTAGGGCTGTTTTTTCTTGCTCTCTGCATCTCTCCAGTGTATCTCCATTGTGCCAGAGGCTTCTCCTCTAATTGTAATGCCTGCCTGGAAAGCCATTCTCTGGTTTATAAACCTTCCTTAGCTCCTCACTGCTCTCAAGTTCATCTTTAATATGTGACGCAAGGTATGCAGAGCCTCGGCTTACCCCTCACTTCACCCGCTCTGTTCCCAGTCCACTGATTTGGGAGAAAGGCATCGAAACATGTATAATATCATATATGAAATGAAGTGCCAGTCCAGGTTCGATGCATGATACTGGATGCTTGGGGCTGGTGCACTGGGATGACCCAGAGGGATGGTATGGGGAGGGAGGTGCGAGGGGGGTTCAGGATGGGGAACACGTGTACACCCGTGGCAGATTCATGTTGATGTACGGCAAAACCAATACAATACTGTAAAGTAATTAACCTCCAATTAAATAAATTTATATTAAAAAAAAAAAAACAAACTACGTCTTTGTGGTCCTCCCAGGTCCAGCCTCCTGGATGTCTTCTGAATGTTTGCTGGCTGATGCTCTCTTAGTCTAGAAAGCTCTTTTTATTTGGATTTTGGGAGGCAAGGATGGAAGCAAGGAAGATGGTCAGAGCAAATGTTCGTGGAGAGAGGATGATGCTCTGGACTAGGGCAGTATAACTGGACAAATGGGTTTATTTGAGAGAAAGTTTTGAGGAAGCGGAGACTAGTGGTGGTGGGATGGATTTGGAGACTGAAGGGAAGGGAGGGATCATGAGAGACTCCTTTGTATGACTTGACATAAACATGGCTTATCATGCTGCTATTTTTCTTAGCTAGGGATTACACAAGGAAGAGAATGACAAGGGCAAGATGGCTGGGGAAGGTGAGTCAGGGAACCCAAGAGCTTTGCTGTGGACATGATAAATTCAGGTGTGTCTGTCCAAAGGCAGACATCCAGTAGGGTAATCTGAATGCTGAATAGGGTCTGAACTGGAGATGTAAATTTGAGACTTAGGAGAATAAAGATGGAGCTTGAAGTGATAGGAGTAAGAACCTTCAGAAGGAATTTGTAGTAAAGAAGTATCCCATGACCTAACCCTGAGAGATTCTAATGCTTAGAGGTTAAGCAGACTGGGTGGGACTTGAGGAGGAAACTGAGGAGGGATGGTCAGTGAGCAGGAAGAGGACCATGGACCTGGGAGGAGGACCTTTATGGAGGAGTGAGTGAGCAAGCCTGTCAAATATAACTGAGAGGTTGAAAAAGACCAGTCCAGAGGACTGCCCATTTGTTCCAGGCAAACAGACAAAGACCTGCTTTTGATGTGGAGAAGGGCTTCTAATAAGCTAATATTTCCTTGGGGCACAGGTAAAATATTACCTGGGCTGCTTTTGGAGAAAGTATGGCTTAGCTAAAGGGAGGAGCAGATGACTGAGGATGGGCATGGGTTCAGGGGCCCCCTTGTCTGTTGGCCTAGTTTGAACCTGGAGGTTTGGGAAGTATTCTGAAGCCAAAAGAAGTGTTTTCATTAGAAACTCATTCAGAGCATAAGTAACATCGCTTAGGTGTTCAGGGCAAAGCAGGACGTGGAGGGCTATGACCCTGACTCTACTAAACTCAGCATCCCTCCTATTACTGTAAATGGTAGCTGGGATACTATATATATATAGTATTATATATGTATGTACTATATAGTGTACATATATAGTATATATATTTGTTTCAATCATATAATGGAGAAGGCAATGGCACCCACTCCAGTACTCTTGCCTGGAAAGTCTCATGGACAGAGGAGCCTGGTAGGCTGCAGTCCATGTGGTCGCTAAGAGTCGGGCACGACTGAATGACTTCACTTTCACTTTTCACTTTCATGCATTGGAGAAGGAAATGGCAACCCACTCCAGTGTTCTTGCCTGGAGAATTCCAGGGACGAGGGAGCCTGGTCGGCTGCTGTCTATGGGGTTGCATAGAGTTGGACACAACTGAAGCGACTTAGAAGCAGTAGAAGATCATATAAAAATTATTTCATTTATATTGAACTTGATATAAATGAAATCACGCAGGATATAAAAAAGTGTTTTGCATCAGATTCCTTCAGTTCAGTGTAATGCCTGTGAGATTCACCCATGTGTGTAGCGTTGCTGTGTAATGTTCCATCTTAAGAGTAAACCACAATTTATCCATTCTCCTGTTAATAGACATTTGAGTTGTTCTCAGTTTGGGCTATCATGAAAAAAAGTGGTTGTGAACATTTTTGTATGTATCTTTGGGTGGCTCCATCATATTCTGAGGTGATTTTTTTTTTTTTGCTGGTGCCAAGCAAATCTATTGCTTTTGTTATGATTTTAGTACTTGGCCATCTTACTAAATTCTAATAGCTTTTCAGTTCATTTTTCTTGGAACACACTTGTATCAGATAGAAAGCTTTTCACACCAAATATCAGAAAACCCAGCATAAATTGGATTAAGGCCAAAAGAGTAAGATTTGACTCCTCCACCCCTGCCCCATGACTGCAGGGTTCAGTGTGGGTCTGGTTTCAGGCAAGGTATGATCCAGAGGGCAGGATGTCATCAGGGCTCACATCCATTTCTCCAGGTTCCTCTTGACTCTGTCCTCTTTTATATGCTGCCTTTGACCTCATCCTGGCTCCTCCTCGTAGTAGCAACAAATGCATCAACAGTTTCAGAATGAGGTCCTCACTATACAGTCCAGAGGAAGACCATGCTCTTTAGGGAACACTCGTAAAGAGCAAGGAGGCTTCTTCCCCCAACTTCCCAGTCAGTATTGCCTCATATCCTTTTTTTTTTATGTAACCACACCTGACTGGCTTGTCTTATTGGAGAAGAGGACGTAGAGTTAACAATGTGAATGAAGACAGTTGGGATCTGAGGTTGGGAAGAACACCCTCCCCTCCCCATACAAGCCCACTGCCCCAAATAAAAAATAAGCAACTACGGGAGAGCAGCTGAGACAGTGACTTGGGGGCAGGGGAAGGGCCATGCGTGTGCTGGGAGGGCCCAGAGGCAGCAGCTGCACGAATACACGAGTGTAAGTCTCTGAATCTTCCATGTAGGTCTGTATAAACATATAGATACGCTGTTTGCTTGTCTCCCCTTCTCTTCCTTCTGCTCTGTGCTGCGTGGCGCAGTCCCAGCTCCTCTTTCCACATGAGGGCGAAGGGAAGGGGATGATGAGCAAGTCATCACCGGATGGCTATCAGACCCACATCCATCAGCTTCTGGATCTTCTGTGCTATCCCAGGATTCTTTAAGTGTTCACTGAGCGCCTGCGGGTCCTTCTGCATCTGTTCCAGGATGAGCCGCATGGCCGGGTCACTCATTATTTGCTGCACCTCCGGGTTGGCCATGGCCCGCCGCTTCACATCTTCAGGGCTGTCGTGTCGGTTGTACTGGGCCATCATGCAGCTCTGGTAACCATCTGCGGCCTCCTTACAGTTGGAGTCCAGGTCGAGTGCTTTCTGGTAGACAGCCGTGGCTTTCGTGTAGTCCTTCGTCACCTCCGGGGCGGCGGCTTTCCGGGTATAACCCTTGATAAAGGTTGGCTCCACTCCTCACAGTCCTTGAGTGCCAGCTGGAACTCCAGGAGCTTGGTGTAGCAGGTAGCTCAGTTGCTGTACAGTTTGGCATCTTTGGGGTTCCGTTTGATGGCTTCTGTGTAGTGCTTCATGGCCTGGGAGTAGTCCCCTTTCTGAAAACACTCATTGCCTTTGTTCTTCTCCTCCGAGGCCAGGTCAGGATTTATGTAGGCCAGCCGCTCTTGCTCCTTCAAGATTTTCTCTGCCTGTTGGCGTTTCTTGAGCACATGTGGGGTTCGGTGGTCTGCCAGAGACTTATTATAGAAATGGATGGCATCCTTGGACTTTTCTTCTTTGAAATCAGAGTTGCCAATTCGTGCATAAGCTTTGGCAATCTGTCGGTAGTCTTCTCAGTTTTCTCGCCCCACTTCAATGGCCTTCTCACAAAGCTCCCGGCATTGACCATAGTCACCCTTCTCGAAGTACATGGCTGCTTGGTGGGTTATGTGAGTCATGTTGGTGGGATCCTGGTCCTTGGCTCTGCCATAGTGCTTCAAGGCTGTGTCAAAGACCTTCTTCCTATAGGCTTCATTCCCCAGCTCTTTTTCTTTCGGCACCTGCTTCTTATTCTCTGGAAGATCTTCTTCCATTGGCTCTGGTTTTGTCTCCTTTTTGGGAGGAAGTGGTGGTGGAGGTGTTGCAACTTCCTCCTCTTCATCCATACTGCCCAGATCAACTCCGAGCAGGATGCTAAGAGTAGTCATGATCTGGGGATTTTGCAGTTTCGTGCCCAGGTTGGAGGGCTTGTTCTGCAGCTGCTCGATCAGTTCCCGGTAGGTAGGATCTGCAAGCTGAGTCTTGGTCCTGGGACCACTCTCCAACTTCTGGTACAGATTAGGCATGTTGAAAGGGTTCATGAATTTCCTTTCTGCCAACCGGGCCTCCATAGTCTGTAAACCTTCTTTGAACTGAGGATTGTTTGCTTCATGTTTTAAACCCTCCTCATAGGTTTGCTTGGCTTCTTCAAATCAGTTTAACAATTCAAGAGCTGCTGCTTTTCATGAATAGCCCTTGCCCCAGTCAGGCTTTAGGTCAGCGGTTTTGCAGCTATCCTCATAAGCCTTCTGGTAGTCTCCTTTCTTGGCATAGGCCGCTGAGTGATTGCTGCAGAGCACATGGTTCTGGGGGTCTAACTTAATGGCTTCGGAGCAGCGCTGTAGCACATCGTCAGTGTTGCCAGCTCTCAGGGCCTCATTGCCCTTCTCATTGAGCTCATTCACCTGCTCCATTGCCCGGTCTGGAACCCTGTTGAATAGACTCCATCGGCTCCGTGTTCCCAACCGTCTCATATACTTTGATCCAAATTGGATAACATGTGCATCTCTGAGTCAATCAAATTTTGTGATCAATAAAACAATATGTTCTGATTGGCCTAACTTAATTAGGGACCATCCCTGCCCTCAAGGAAGGCAACAATTCCACCAAACCACATGGCTGTTACATAGGACAGGGCTCTTGAAAGGAGGACTGGGGGCTTTTGATTGAAGATGGGAATGGATACTAGAGAAACAACCACAAAATATTTATTATGGCATTTATAGCAGAATGATATGCCTGTAATGGTTATTCATTGTCTCATTTCAGCAGTAATATTTGTTTAGCTTTGTTCCTGTCTCAACATGTTGACTGCTGCGTGAGGTCTTTTAAATTAAATGGAATGATATAAATGGTCTAGAACTCTTTGAGAAGTTTTGAGAAAGATGTCTATAAAATAGAAGGGCAAAGGAGAAGACTAAGTAGCAAATACTTCTTGACATTTGATGTGTGATGCTTGAGATGAGTCTGATGGCTAAGGATCAAGAAATGAATAAGTCTAGTTAAGAGATGGTTGAGATGGACTTGATAATGTGGGGAGGAATTTTGGTTTTTCTGTTTTTATGTAACCAGTTACCAAAGCTTTAGTACTTCAAAACAACACAAATTTAACACCTCACAGGTCAGAAACCTCACAGGTTTTTATAGGTCAGAAGTCCAGTCACAATTTAGGTGGGTTGTCTGCTCAGGAGGATCTCACAGTTCTGAAGTCAAGGTTTCAGCTGGGCTGCATTTTACCTGATGCTTGGGGCCCTATTCCAAGCTCATGCCAGTTATTGGCAGAATTCAGTTACTTGTGGTTGTAGGACTAAGTGCCATTTTCTTGCATGACCTTACTATCGGCCCGGGTAATTTTCAGCTCCTAGAGTCCACCCTCAGGCATTGGCTGCATAGCCCTCTCCAACATGTTGACTTACTTGAAGGCCAGAAGGAGCATCTCTCTCCAATCTGCTCTGATGGAGTTTTAGATAGCATAACATACTCATGGGAGTGACTGTGCCATTATATTCATGGGTCCTGTCCACACTGTTGAGGAAGGAGATTATATGGGGGTGGGGATAGGCTGGGAAGTTTGGGGACTATCTTAGAATGCTGTCTAGCATAAAAGGCAAAGGCAATTATTGCCCCAAGTTTTATGGGTTACATAGCACATTGACCAGGAAATTTACTAAGCTTAGAAATAGATACTGAGTTGTATTATAATATGTTTATATATACATGCACACATTAGGCATATACACACATATAACATGAAGAAATTATAATTCCAAGTTTGTAAATGTTTTTAAAAATGGTCAGACATCTAAATATTCTATACATTTCATAACCTGCCAGTTGATCTAGTACTATCCCAACAACTTTTAATGATTACAATTTGTAGAGTATCTTTTAAGTTCACAGAACACCAGCATATTTCATTTGGCCCTTCCCAGAATATTGTGAGTTTCTAATAGAAACAGCTAGCCTATGGAGGCTACACAGCCATCTCTAGAGGGTTTCCCTGGTAGCTCAGCTGGTAAAGAATCTGCCTGCAATGCAGGAGACCCCAGTTTGATTCCTGGATCAGGAAGATCCCCAGGAAAAGGGATGTGATGTGCTGTGCTTAGTCACATGAGAAGGGAAAGGCTACCCATTCCAGTATTCTTGGGCTTCCCTGGTGGCTCAGACGGTAAAGAATCTGCCTGCATGTGGGAGACCTAGGTTCAATCCCTGGATTGGGAAGATCCCCTGGAGTAGGGCATGGTGACCGCCTCCAGTATTCTTGCCTGGAGAATCCCCATGGACAGAGGAGCCTGGTGGGCTACAGTCCATGGGGTTGCAAAGAGTCGGACACGACTGAGCACCTAAGCACACAGCACGGCCTATGAGCTGTGCTTTTGCATGTGCTCTTGTAGTTATATTAGCTCTCAATTCTTACTTATACATTGAACTTCATGTGACACCCAAGCATCCAAACACATAGGCTACATGCTGTTTCACACTTTTGTTTCCTAAACCATGTGGTTCACTTTGCATAAAATGTCTTGGCTTGTTCACTCAGGAAAACAGTATTCATCCTTGAAAGCCCCCTTTTTTAGACCATGCTTGAAGAGCATCATTCTTGAGAACTCCTTGTGTTGTTCTGTAAGGGCTGGATAGGGAGGAGCTACAGGTTGACATGTGCAAGCCAGGCCCAAGCTACATCTGCTTCAGACATCTATTGGAAAAACATTTGGCAGCACTCAGAGGCAGTGTTTAAAAAAAAACATTTATTATTGAATAAACGATGTGAGTGCTTGACTTATATTGACTCATATAAGCCTCCTAAAAACTTATGGTTATTTCCCATTTAATGGATGAGAAAACCAAGACACAGAAGGCTCAGCGCTAGAGTTGGGATTCAAGCACACTGTGCAATCTTTCACCTCCCTACAATATTGACAATGTCAGTATCTGCCCCACAACACAGAATTAAATGAGATAGTGCCTGCAAGTGCTCAGTGTCTGCTGTACGGTACATTTGCAAAGCATGAGGGATATTTTTTTACTTGTGGCAAGGAGGCTTCTGTTTTCTTCTTCTTTAGAGCAGGAGATAGAAAAAAAAAAATTGAACATTCCCTAACCCCATTCTCCCCACAAATCCCTTACCCTTGTTTGACTGTATCATTTCTTAGTTTAAGGAAGCCAGGGATCACTTTTTATTGTTTGGAGGAGCAGAATTGAAAGAGGGTGGGCCACAGCAACAGAATTTACATCTGCAAATGAATTCTGTGTGTCAGGGAGGGAGCGGTGTTTTGCATGGGCTGGGACCCAGCTCCTCCTAACCAACAGATTTAAGTGCCACACAGGAGATGTTCAATCATGGACGTTCCTCCCCTGCCCCTTCCTTTGTGGGCTGTGTTTTGTCCACAGTATACCTCAGAGACCTTCACGAGCATTCTTCATAGAATTCTTGCAGGAGTCCATACACTTGACTGTCATTTCTAGAAAAACTCAGGGTGAAAGTTTTCAGTGAAAATTCAGTTAATTTAAGCTCTAAGAAGAAGACCGATCATAGTTAGAAGATTGCTTCCTTTGAGCTGTGTTACCTTGGATATGTGACTTGGCAGCTCTCTGCTTCAGTTTCCCTTTCAGGAGAATGGAAATAGTAGTGGTTTGTGGATAAAGTATATGGAGAGCTTGATCTAGCCCTGGCACATAATAAATTATTCCAAAAATTTTGCCCATGATCATCTCATTTAACCCTCAAAACAATCTTGTTAAATAGGGGTTATTATTATGATCATTGTCCTTACTTTACAGGTGAGACCCCAAGGCTCAGACAGCTCCTGTGCCCCCCATGACACTGTGGCACTCAGCAATAGTTATTGATTATCTGTCAAGTTTCTTTTTTTCTTCCACTTTGCCTACACAGTGGGATGAAGTTCCATAAATGTCTTGGCAGGTTGACAGCTTATCTTGAAAAGATATTAGCCGCCTCTGCAAAATATTCAGACTTCAGAAAAATAAGATGATACAATAGATTCAATAGACCTTTATATTTTGCTTTGTGGAAGTCTCCAAATTAAATTGGAATTAAGTATATGTGCAAAACTTTAGCTACAAGATGTTCATCATAACTTGCTTAGATAATCCAAACCGTGGAAACACCCTACATGTTCAACGGTCAATACTGCTTAGAATAATTGTAGTCACACATACAATGAAATATTAAAGGACATCAAAAGGCAAACTGAAATCATATATTTGTCTACATGGAAAAAAATGTTAGTGTAGTGTTGTGTGATAAAATGAAGTGCCAGTCCATTTCACAAAAATATATTTGTATAAATAGCTAATACGTAAATACAATATAATACATCTGCTGCTGCTGCTGCTAAGTCGCTTGTCATGTCTGACTCTGTGCGACCCCAGAGACGGCAGCCCACTATATGTGCATGTAAAAACATCTGAAAAGGTGTGACCAGAATTGTCACCTATGGTTGTCTCTGTTGGAATGGGAAAATATTATGGGTAATTTTAATTTTTAATTTTCTTGTGTGTGTTTGAGGAAGTGTATGTTTTCTGATCTTTATGCAATATATAGTTAATTCTAGTTACTAAAAAAAAAGGAAGAGAAAACTCTTCCAAGTATTTATGTGTGCTAACACTGGTTGATCATTTTAGGTGATTGTGAAGACAAGAACAGAATATCAGCCTGAACAGAAGAACAAAGGGAAGTTCCGGGTGCCGAAAATCGCCGAATTTACGGTCAGTGTCTTGATGGTGTGATAGAAAGACTGCATATGAGTCACTGAGTCTAGTCAAATAACAAAACTCTGCCTCTTGAGGATGAATTAGCCTTTCTCTGGCCCCGAAATGTTTAGACAATTTGATAATTGTTAAATGTGTCTCATTTCTTCTTTTACATCCGGTCCCTGTCTCTCTGCCTTTCCATCACAGTCTCCAGGAAATGTGATGGAAATGTGTAAAGAAACTCAAATTGTAGACAGTGGCTGATTGCAACAAATACGAAAACAACAAAGGTAGAGAAAAGTTGACTGAGTGGTAAAAACTAGATGATTGAATTTCTATTTCTTGGTGGAGGGGTCACTAGGAGAACTGAGGAGTATATATCACTGTGATGAATTGCATGAAGGAGCCATGAAACCTGCTCTGCAAAGATGTGTGGAGGAATCTCAGGAAAGTACCATGGGGAAGTCACTTAGGACTTAGGGCCCTGAGGCTGGAGGGGAATTGGACCCAACACTGAATAGGCATAAGGGCAGTGAATCTGGGCTCTGGGAGAGGTGTGGGGAGGAGGCAGGAGAAATAGGCAGAGTGCAGACAATCCTAGGCCTCATATGCTGTATGGAGGAATTTGGGTTTTTATGAAGACACCCTAGAAGGACTTCAGGTAAAGGAAGGACATGATTACAGCTGGTTTTTGGAAAAAGCAGACTGGCTTTTACCTGACTAACAGAGTGTAGTGGGCAAGAGGGAACATGCGGAGACTGCTGGGCTACTGCATTTGTCCACGTTCAAACACCAGTAGTGGCTTTGAGAAGGGTGGTGAGTGGATTAGAGACCTAAGAGATATTTTGGAGGCAAAATCTGCCATGGAGGCAGTAGAATAGGTGGTTCTGTAGAAGGATGCTGGAGCAATCTGGCAGGGTTTGCGCTTTTGTTTCTGCCTCATACCAGCCGTAAGGCCACAAGCAAGTCAGTTGTTGTTTAGTTGCTAAGTCATGCCCGACTCTTTGCAGCCCCATAGACTGTAGCCCACCAGGTTCCTCTGTCCATGGAATTTCCCAGGCAGGAATACTGGAGTGGGCAGCCATTTCCTTCTCCAGGGGATCTTCCTGACCCAGGGATCAAATCCACGTCTCCTGCATCTCCTGCATTGGCAGGTGAATAATCTTTACCACTGAGCCACTTGGGAAGCACAAGCAAGTCAGTAAACCTCACTTATCAAAGGGAAATACCAGAAGGTTACTGTGAGGATGACGTACAGAATACATGCAAAGCAGAAGAAGTATATGACTAATAGCAGCTATTTCGTGTCAACTGTGGCTCAGGGGCTTTGGACGTGAAAACAGTCCTTGGTTGCTTGTCTGGGGATTGGAGTATGTGTGTGGGTGCATATGCTGGTCTGCTTCTGTCCCTGTGTTTTTCCCTGTTCGATCTACATTAGAGCAGCTGGGTGTGTGAGCCTGGGAGGGAGCATGGCACCTCTGTGTACATCCCCCAGCATGTGGGACTTCGCTAGATGTTGACCCCTTCTTAGAGGGCAAGGATTGCTTTTATTTCTGACTGTGGCTTTAGTGTCTGGCACACAGCATGGGCCCAGTGAACTTGGACCTGGCCTGAACTGCGTGCAGGTACCTACCTGCAAGAGCCAGCAGGTAGCCATGAGGGGAGGGTGGGAGTGTCTTGGTACACAGTGTGTGGGGACCAGGCCAGGGAGTGAAGCTGACCTGTCCTCCTAGCAGCAGAGATCATCAGAAATATGTCCAGATTCATGAGCACAAATGTTTACTGCAGTGTTATTGATAAACTCAAAGCATTGGAAACAATGCTAGGTTTTCAGCAACTTTCTCATGATTCCATATGTAAGACCACATGCATAGGATGGAGTAGTTCAACAATTTTTTAAGAACCACTTTTGCGGGGTGAGTAGTTTACTCTGAATTACGGGCTCGTGAGATATTTTCTTCTTTCTTTTACTTTCCCAGTTCTACAAGAGCATGACTTGCTACAATAATCAGAAAAAAATTAGACGCATTTAAAAATTTTGCTCGTTTTACCAAATAGAGTGTTACAGTTTTTGACGGAATTAATCCTTATTTAGCAATCATTTAAAATGATGGTTATGAAGACATGTGATAATTTGGGCAGATACTTATTATAGAGGAGGTTGAGTGAAAAAAGCAGAGATTAAAATTGTATGTTTTCTATGATTGGAACTATGAAAAAACCACAAGCACACAGAGGAAAGAAATGTCTCAGAATGTCGTCTGTGGCTGTGTCTTCAGCAGCGGCGCTGGGACCACGTTGTTTCATTTTTGTTTCCTCTTTGTTGGCAACTTCTGGTGATGTGGCTGTTTTATCATATGGTAAACATCATATCATATCATGAGGCCCATGGGTCCCTGAGAGGCTGATATAGTCCCGTTTTTTTTTTTTTTTTCAAGAGGAACTTAAGCTCAGAGCAGCAATGCAACCTGCTCCCCCACTAGCAAGTGGCCGGGACTGTCTGTTCATCCACGCAGCCTGCCATAGGTAACCATGGGTTAGAACAGAAGTGAGTCAGCCAAGAAAAAATGAGTAGTTCATCAGGGATCAGGGCCTGTGGAAGCCCGCCCCCTAGCCCCCCACAACTTGACTCATTTGGTCCTGGGGGTGGGAAAAAAAGGGTGCTGGGATTCGGGGTCAGACCTTTTCAGCACTGGTGTGGGTGGAGAGCCCTGCCACTTGGAACAAAATGGAAGGAATGGAGCAAATTTGTTTGCTTTTGTAAAGCTGCAAGCATCCATTTGACCAGCTTTTCACTTCCTTAACGAGAGCTTCCCCTGGCCACATGGAGGATGTTTCTACTGGGGTGATGGTTGATGCTGCAGTCTAAGGAGGAGGCTGGTGGTGACTGAGAGGAGTCTGAGGGTCTGAGCGTCAGCTGCAGGGGCACTCAGGCATCCAGGTGGGCTGTTACGGAGGTGAACTTGCAGGACTTGTTCCTGGTTGGAGAATCAGAGGCTCCATCAGGAGCTTCTGGGTGCTTGGCTTGGCTGACTGGATAGGAGATGGGGGACTGGACAGTGGGGAGCACATTGAGTGGAGGGTGTGCAGGTACCATGGGAGAGGTGAGTCGGGGAGGAGGCAGTCTGGCCACCCTTGAATGTAACTGGTCTGGAGCTCAGGATGGAAATTGAGGCTAGGGAACTGGAGCTTGAAGTCAGAAAATTCCCAGTTCATTTCAGAGAGTATAAGGCTGATAAACAATGGCCGGGCGCCCCCTCCAGGATATCACCCACGGCAGAAGTAACCATGGGGATGACAAAGAGGCATCTGACCCTTAGTCCCAGTACCTTTGAGGAGGTGGAACAGCTTGTGACTTCACAGCTCAAATCTGACCTGGGGAGATCAGCTCATAGCAATTGTACTTTGAGAGAGAATGAGAGGAGAGAGCAGGGAGGGAGAGATGAATGGAGAAAGATTGAAAGAATCGCCTGGATTTTTTTTTTTTTTTTTTTTAACACGAAGGCTCTTGCAGTCATTGCCAAGGGTCACAGACTTGCGAGAATGTTCATCAGGCTTCTTTGAGAAGATGGGAGCATGTAGAGAGAAGCCCCACCTTCTTTCTTAGTCCTGGGAGCTGGAGTTTCTTCTGAAGCTGATTTTGCTGTGAAAGGAGCTGTTTGTCCCCAGGCTCACCTGAGAGAAGAAACTTGAGTCTTGCATTTGGAAGCTGTGCTAACCTGAGGAGAGGTATTCTAGGGAACACCTGTACTTTGGGACTAGATTCACCAGGCAACTCAGGTCATGTCCCTGTCACCTCTTAGCTTCATGACCTTGGGAATTCTCTTCACCTCTCTGAGCTCTTGATTCCTCATCAATTAACTGAGACACAGTCTTGAGATAGCCCGAAGTGTAAGTTCTTGGAGCACTCTAGTTCTCAGTGAATGATCATTTTATTCTCTTCCTGTTTGGATCCCTTTCCTTCATCCTGGGTTCTTAAGTTTCCTGCCTAATTAGCTGGATTTTGACAATTGGTTGAGACAGACCTGGTCCTCCCTTTCCTGGCTTTTCCTCCTGGGAAAGTGACTGGATAAACCTGGAGGAACTGTTCTGCTGCTGGTGCTAAGTCGCTTTAGTCATGTCCGACTCTGTGCGACCCCAGAGACGGCAGCCCACCAGGCTCCCCCGTCCCTGGGATTCTCCAGGCAAGAACACTGGAGTGGGTTGCCATTTCCTCCTCCAATGCATGAAAGTGCAAAGTGAAAGTGAAGTCGCTCAGTCGTTTCCGACTCCCAGCGACCCCATGGACTGCAGCCTACCAGGCTCCTCCGTCCATGGGATTTGCCAGGCAAGAGTACTGGAGTGGGTTGCCATTGCCTTCTCTGGGAGGAACTGTTCTAAGAGTAGCCAATTCAATGTCAGAACCCATGGGCTGCCTCTGGCTCTCTACAGTGACCTCGGGAGCCATCTCTTTGCCTCTTGGGGAATGCAGGCAGTATTTTTTGGTAAGCTACTTCTCAACACATCAGTTATAACATGAATAATCCTAGTACTTGTTAAAAATGCCTTTATATCCACTTTTCAGGTTGATGACAACCTTATGTACTACTATTCTTATTCTTATCAGTACCACTTTTATTATTATATTATCACCACTCTTATTATTACCTCCATTTTATGGTTGAGGAAACTGATGCTCAAAGAAGTGAAGTGTCTGGCAAGGCCACGCAGCAAGGACATTTAAGGACAAATAAGAACCCAGAACTATGGCTCCATAACCCATTTTCTCTGCTATACCTTGATGACACCCTGCCCAGCTGTGGCTTGCCTGACTTCCTCCCTTTCTGCCCTTTCTCCCCTTTTGTTTTTGTCTTTATCAAATTTGCACTGGGCTGCACTAGATGTGTTGCTGGGAGACACGCAGACGTGCAAGACTGAAGCCTCGCTCTGGAGGAGCTTGCAAATGTGTGGTTTAGACAAGAAGATGCCAACCAACTTCTTGTCTGTGTCCTTGTAGGGTCACCTCCTCTGAGATGCCTCCCCTGATCTTCCGAGTCTGATGCTTCGTCTGAGCTCTGCAGGTCATAAGGGGGTCATGCATACTACTGTGCTGCGCTATTCTGGTACCTTCAGCCTCTGGTCCCTGGAGGGTAGGGTGGCAGTGGCCCACTCATGTGTTCTCAGTTCTCGGAAGAGGGTATAGTATAGAGTGCGTGTCCGGTGTGTTACAGCTTGAGCCCCACCCAGTCTTGGGACTGCCTCAGCATCCATCCCTGATAATACATCCTGAGTCAGGATTCAGAAAACCTGCCTCTGGTGGCTATGACCTGGGTAAACTCAGACTGGAGGGTGTCCAGGTATGTGGGGAAAGATCCTGAGGGTGCCTGCAGACCAGACCCTCAGCACAGTCAGTGGGGAGAATGTGGAATGCAAGGGACACATCAGTGCCAAGGGGCCAGACCTCATCATTCCTGTCAGGCAGATGGACACATTAGCATAAAACTGGTGGGGGAGAATTAGAAGTGAGAAGCTAGCAGTTTTTAAAGGGTTGGTGACTGTGGCCTGTTGCTAAAAACAAGCAGCAACAGCACACCAATAAAACAAAAAGAAACAGATACCCAGTTGAAGCCTCGGGACTAATATTACAGGATATTGACTTAGTGTTCCATCCATTTGTCGGTCCACTCAACGTCTGAGGCTTGTGCTCTGCTTTTGACCTGACCTGTGGTTGGCACTATGTAAGATAGCCCACTGAATGACCCCAGCACACCAGGCTGGTGAGATTGTCACCCTGGTTGCAGGTGAAGCAAACGGGCTCACAGAGGCTAGGCATTTTCCCGAGTTCCATGCCCGGGAAGCTGTGGAGCCAGGCTGTACTTACAGGCCTTAAGCAGGGGCCTTGGCTGAGTGTAAGGGGTGAGGGAAGCTGCCTCCAGGGGAAGGGGGGCCTGGCTACCAGAGAATCACAGCCAGGGGCTGCTGCTGAGCCCATCGAGCTGCCAGTCACCTCTTTCCTTCTTCTCTTCCTCTTCTGGCCAAAGGTTGGGGATGTTCACATTCTGTCTCAGGCCACAACTCTTCTCACCTTCCCCCCAGTACTACACGGTGGAATGCCAGAACCAGTCTCCCCAGGAGGGTGGCCGTGTCTAACAGTCGGCAGAGTCCAGACCACTCTCCCGCCTGCAAGTCTGTGGTCACCACGCTTTCTGCTCTGGTCTCTGTCCCACTCATCATCTGCTGGCCCAGCCTCCTTCCAGCTCCCTCTGCCTCCTTTCTCAGCCCCCTCCTGCCCATTCTCCTCTCTCCCCAAAGGAAGACTCTTCCTAATGCATGTATGGGTGCATACATACATGATACATTTGCTGTCCTTCTAACCATCCCACAGCTTCCACAGGTGCCCTGCTCATCTGCCTCCTCCCACAGGTGTCCTCACCTGCCCAAAGTCCTGGTCCTTTCCTCGTAACGTACGTCGTATGCCTCCCCGTCTTTGTTCATGCTGTCTCTTCCAACCAAACTGCCTTACCCGCCTCCGCCATTGGGCAAACTCCCTTCTCACCCCTCAGCACCCAACTCAAATGGCCCTGCCTGTGAAGGCTTGCCTGCCCACCTATGTGCAATCTGTCCTTACCCCTTGGGATTCCCGCACCTGCTGTATAACCTTCCAGTGACACAGTGTTGGCATCAACTTTACCTGCTGTGTCTCCCACTATCTTCATCTTTGCACCCCAAAAGCCTAGTGAATGCTTGGCCACCCTAGGCACCAAATTATATCTTTAATAAATGAGCAGGTAAATGAACAAACAAACAAAAAATCCATGGTTGATGGAAGAACTCCATGCTGATAAACACCAGAGCTCTGGCTGACTCACTTTCAATATATTTATTTAAAATTGGGGCCATATCTTTGCTTCTAAGCTTCTTGCTGATGATACATCCTCATAGATGTCCTCTTCCTGATATCACATTCCCCGGGAGGTGAGACCTCTTTTATAGCTTTGTCATTTGCTTCTTCCAGTTTTTCATCAGAATCCCAGAGGCTGCCTTCCATTGACGGGATTCTAATATTTGCTGACAGCAGCAAATGGAGATACGCGATTTTACTTTATTATCTGTTGTCTTGGTTTTTATTGCTCTCTTATTTTTTTTAATTTTGAGAAACACTTTAGGTAAGTTATTAAAAACACTGCCTGCTGGGTTAGGAGCAGAGTCATTATCTGGCATGAAGAGAATTTGCATGTGAGTGCTTGGTGGGAAAAAAAAAGGCTGCAACAGTATTTGATGTTCATTATGGCACTTCTGGCTAGGGCTTTATTGAAAATCAGAACAAAGATGCAAGCCTATGTTTATGGCTGGGTGCTTTCTCTTGGCCTCATGAAATTGTACTATTGGAGTAACCTTGAGAAACATGCATTATTGAGAATTGAAAAGCGAATGTGGCTTAATTTTTTTTTTTTTAACAAAACATTTCCCTGGGAGAGAAAACGTCTGTGGTGCTGTCTCAGGCGAAATGTGCGCAGGGTGTGAGGCACATGCGAGCCCTGGACGATTTGGTGGCAGCTCCATTCCAGAGCCTGATGCCTGGGCTGCTGTTATTGCCAGGTTGTCATTCTCATTGATTCAAACACTGGCACATAAATGCTGTAATAAAGCAAGTTACTTGTTAGTAAGTTTGGTATAGAAGACTCCTAGAATTTAGTGAATATTCTTATTTCCTGTGGGACTCCTGAGGGAGTTGGCCGATTTAAAGTCTGCACACCAGTTGTTAAACTGTTAGAAGTATGTAAGCAAGCTTTGGGGGAATATTTATACCATGGAAAGGAGCAAACACTAAATCATGCATCACCCTCCTTTCCGAGCCCAGGGCAGTTAACCAGCACGCTTGTGTGAAGAGCAGTACAGAAAAGGGGAAATCCGTGGGTTGGAGATTTGGCACTGTGGGTTTATACGAATGACAGCAAGTCATTTCATGTCTCTGAACCTGCATTTCCCAAGCTGTAAAATAAGACAATGCTGTCTGCACCATAGGCCTGGCCTGAGGACAAAATGAGACAACATAAGCCCCACAGAAGCTTCGGAAATGTGCATCTCCTCCTGTTTCATTTCTGGAAAGTTGGTCACGCAATGGATGGAATGCTCCCTCCTAGGGCGGGCCTCAGTGGGGAGCCACAGCCGGCTGCATCTCACTAGGCCCTCCGTCTCAACACCGTGGCTCAGCTCTTTCTCCTCGCCCACCCTTTCCACCAGGCCAGCTTTTGGCCTTCCAGTTCCATCCCACCTTCGCCTTTCCACCTTTGTGTGGTTAGGACAACCGTCAGATCTTGCTTGAGAAATCCCTGGCGGCCCCCACGTCCTGTGGGCAACAGCGTGAGCTTTCAGCTGGCACTGCAGGCTTCCCAGAGGTGGCCCCTGCTGCTTGTCCCTCTGCATTCCCTCTTCTCAGTGCTTCAGGCCTCTCTCAGTTCTACAAAACCACCTCTCCTTTCACCTCTCCTGGTCTTTGCCCATGCGGTTTCCTCTGGCTCGACTGCCTACATTTTCTGCCTTGTGACTCAGACCAGGTCTCACCTCCTTCTGAAACTTACCCTTGATTCCCCAAGTCACTTTCTCATCTGGAGTCCCAGAGTCCCAGCCTTTCCTGCACCCATCACTCCCCTGAGATGGCACATTGACTTCACCTAGAGTTCCCGTGATACCTGGTTGGATTGCTGAAAGTAGTGAAGGGCTTCATAAAGTTTTCTCACGTCCCCTGCTGGGGTAATAAAAGGAAGATAGATGTTCATGGAAAGTGAAACAAGATTTAAAAAATTATTATATTTACTTAATTGATTTCATTGAGCTCTTATTATGTGCTGTGTAGTTTGCTAGTCATTTTCCATTTTATCTTTAACTCATGAAGTAGGCACTGTTTTTGACGTACAGGTAAGGAAACTGAGGATCAGAGAGGTTAGTCAAGACGCTCAACGTCACACAGCTAATAAGGTACAGAGTCAGGCTTTCTGGCTCAGAGGGGTATGTTTGTCTATGATGTGCATATATGTTTGTGAGTGTGCCCTTTTGTCTGTATCAGCTTCCAAATCAGGAAACCCTGCACATATGGGGAATTGGCTAAATTAAACTAAACTGAAAAGTGGTTTACTATGCTAAAATTTTGCTGCCTATCCCTGTTATTTGCCAAGCATTAGGCCAATTTTTCTTTGGCTCTCTTTTTTTCTTCTCTTTAAATACCCTGTTTGGCCAAATCCTGAAAGCATTGATCCAAAAGAAAAAAGAGAAGCAAGCATTTCCCAAGGGAGAAATGCTATTTTCCTCATGGCTTGCCATGTGTCTTGCCTCCTGGTCCCCTCACACAGTAGGAGGGTTAATCTCCTTGACTTTCTCACTCTCTGGGCCTCTGCTGCTGCAATGCATGATTATTTTAAATGGGACTTAAAAAAAATTATGATATTTAAGCTCCTGGAACTGTCAGAGGAAGACAGGTCCTAACAAAGTGATTGTCTGCACAGCTTTGCCGTGTCACCTCCATGTTCTATAATTATAAGAAACTAGTCGTCATAGCAACTGCCGCAGAGGCCTGCCTTCCTCCTGGAGATGCTGGCAAGCTCCTCAGCTCTGTGATCCGAACAATTGCGGGGGAGTTTGTTTCTCTGAAGGGATTCAGCTCTCTCTTGGGCAGTAATCGTGAACCCATTCTAAGTCTCTACAACCTGAGCTCAGTTTCACTATACAGTCTGACAGACTTGAGTTCAAATGCCAGTTTGAGAACTCACTAGCTGTGTGAGCATGTCACCTTACTTCCCTGAGCCTCAGTTTCCTCTTTAGGAATATGAGTAAGCTTGCCAATGCCCACTTCTGAGGGTTGTTGTAATAACTGTGTTTAGGGTGTGCCAGGCAAAATGCCTGGCACACAGACACTTGAATATATATATTGGACATCTTCCCCTTCACCTCTTCACTGCTAACAAATGAAAAAAGAAAAATACTGAATTAGAGAAGTATGGATGTTTTCATAATCTTTTTTATTATTATTAATTTTGTTAGCATTTGTATCTAGGAAAACAAGTAAATAGAAATTCTAGGCTGAATAATTTATATCAAGGAGAGAGAGTTGAAAAGAGAGGAGAGAGGAAAAACAAATTAATATTCAGCTAGATGAAACTAAATTTGCTTTATTTTTTTCTTTTTTCTTTTACTTTGGAGCATAGTTGATTAACAATATTGTTTTAGTTTCAGGTGTACAGCAAAGTGATATATCTATTCTTTTTCAAATTCTTTTATCTAAAAAGAAATGACACAAATGAACTTACTTACAAAAACAGAAAGAAACTCACAGACTTAGAAAATGAACTTATGGTTGCTGGGGAGGAAGGGATAGTTAGGGAGTTTGGGAAGGTCATGTACACACTGCTGTATTCAAAATGGACAACCAGCAAGGACCTATTATTGTAGATCCTTGTCAGTTACCTTATTTTAAATACAGCAGTGTGTGCATGTCAATCCCTCACTTCCAGTCTAGCCCTAGCCCCACTCCTTCCCTACTGGTAACCATTAAGTTCCTTCTCTAAGTCTGTGAGTCTGCTTTGTAAATAAGTTCATTTCTGTCGTGTGTGTGTGTGTGTGTGTGTGTGTGTGTGTTTTAAGATTCCATATATAAGTGATATCATATATTTGTCTTTCTGTGTCTGACTTCACTTAGTATGATAATCTTTAGGCCCATCCATGTGAAACTGATATTTAGAATTCCTCCAACACTTTAAAAACAATTGCATTTCTCTGAGGCTAAGAAAAAAGATATCTGATCTCTAAAAAAATATTCTAAGCTGAGTAAGGAAACCTGGTTTCTAGTCTTAGTCTCTGAGCTTCAGTTTTCTCATCTGTAGAATGAGGGAGTTGAGTGGGAGGGTCCCCAAGGGTGCTTCTGTCTGAGATGTTCTAAGGCAGCACTTTCCATCAGGGATGACTTTGTTCCCCAGGAGACATTTTTGGTCGTCACCAGTCTGTATGGGTGTTTGCATGTATCTGTGCTACTGGTCTCCAATCCAGTGGGTTAAGTAAGGCCAGAGATGCTGTTAAATATCCTATGATGAACAGGACAGCTCCCCACAATGAAGCATTAACCTACCTAAAATATCAATAGTGCTGAGGCTGAGGAAAACTTGGCCCAGGATTTATCACTATATTTATTGGTCTGAAAATGGGCATTATGCCCCTATCAACCTACCATGACATATTAGATTTGTTGAATATTCAATTTCTTATCCTAGCTGTCTCCTAGAGATTTGAAGCCCTAGAAAAATTAGTAAAGGTAAAAACAAGACCTCTCAAGGTCCTAAGGGACTTGATAAAATACGAGATAGTCACAGAAAGTGGGCAAAATGAATTCTTTTGAATTTTATTTTCCCTTGGTACTGCATAACTCTTAATGGATCAAAGGTGATTGTTCACAGGCAAAGTAAAATGTACACGATGCAATTTTAAATCCATAAATAGCTTTATTATCTTTATAGGTAGGACAAAAATAAGTCATGTATATATTTCAACTGCATCCCTCATTTTCCAGCTTGTCTTTAATTTTGACATTCCAAGCCCTAGCCAGTGTTTGTCTCTTCTGAGAGTCTTTTTGTGACCACCTTTCCCCACTGCTTAAAGCCCTTCCGGGGCTTCCCCTGGCCCTCAGGGTAAAACCTAAACTCCTAAGTCTACTGTCCCTGGTCCTCAGAACCTCTTTCTCATCTCTTCAGCCTCCTCTCCTTTCTCACTGCGCACCCCTCACACCAACCTAAATTACTCATGGAATGCTGGACGCACTCTGCCCTATCCTGCGTCCACTCCCCCAAACAGCTGTTTCTTCCGCCCTGAATGCTTTCTTCCCTGCCGTGGTCTAGCACGCACCTTTTCATCGCACAGGCTGGCTCACGCATCCCCTTCCGGGTGAACGCTGTTCTAACAGCCCCTGCTCGCGCCCGCACTGTCAGCTGTGGTCCTGCCCCTGCTGCTCGCGCCCACACTGTCAGCTGTGGTCCTGCCCCTGTTGCTCGCGCCCGCACTGTCAGCTGTGGTCCTGCCCCTGTTGCTCGCGCCCGCACTGTCAGCTGTGGTCCTGCCCCTGTTGCTCGCGCCCGCACTGTCAGCTGTGGTCCTGCCCCTGTTGCTCGCGCCCACACTGTCAGCTGTGGTCCTGCCCCTGTTGCTCGCGCCCGCACTGTCAGCTGTGGTCCTGCCCCTGTTGCTCGCGCCCGCACTGTCAGCTGTGGTCCTGCCCCTGTTGCTCGCGCCCACACTGTCAGCTGTGGTCCTGCCCCTGTTGCTCGCGCCCGCACTGTCAGCTGTGGTCCTGCCCCTGTTGCTCGCGCCCGCACTGTCAGCTGTGGTCCTGCCCCTGTCTTCCCCAGGACCTCACTCATGGGGAGTTTGTCAGCTCAACCTCCTCCTTGCAGTGGTTTTCTTGCATGTGTTTTCTCTGGCCCTATGAAAGCCTGGGCTCTTGAGGACAGGCACTACCCTTGGTTCACTTCTGAATCCTCTCCTATGACTATCGACCCTGGGACCTTAGGGGTCAGTAACTTTTAAAATATGCGTAAGAATTGGATGAAGGTACTCAACGGTACAAACTTCCATTTATAAAAAGATAAATACTAGGGGTGTAATGTACAACATGATAAATATAATTAATGTTGCGGTATGTTACATATGAAAGTTGGTAAGAGAGTAAATCCTAAGAGTATTCATCACAAGGAGAAACTTTTTCTTTTATTTTGTATTCATATGGGATGATGGGTGTTGACTAAATTTATTGTAGCAGTCATTTCATAAGGTATGTAAGTCAAATGATTATGCTGTACACCTGAAACGTATTCAATGCTATATGTCAATTATATTTCAATAAAACTGGGAGAAATAAATAAAGCAAAAGTTTTGGAGATTTTGTGTAGGAAATGCCCATTGAAGAGCACTCAGATGGCTGGGTAGAGAAAACTTTACACAGATAAGAAGTTGACGATAACTAAAATCTGCTTTAAACTGTAAAAAAAGTAATACATATAGTACATGCACAAAATTCCAACAGTATAGAAAGACAAAAACTGAAAAAATATCTCCCCTTCTCTCCATAATCCTTTTCATCCAAACTATTCATTGTCCATGTCTGTGCTATCCAGATTGGAAGCTTCTAGCCACAGGTGGCTATATATATTTAAATTAATAAAAATAAACTAGAATTCAAAATTGAATTCCTGAGTCATGCAAGCCACATTTCAAGTGCTCGATAATCACATGAGCCTAGCAGCTACTATACTGGACAGATTTACAGGGCATCACCATATTGCAGAAAGCTCTGTTGACTAGCCCAGGAACATCGCCTTGTGTTTCTATCCAGAGGCATTTTTGACACATCAGCATATACATATATATGCATATGCACATTTGATATTCTTTTTCTCAAATGAGACCATTTTATATACATTCTTCTGTACCTTGCTTTTTTTTTTTCTCTCTTAATAATGTATCTCAGATATCTTTCCACATCAGCACATTGGGCTCCTTTTTTATTCTTGTTAATGACTGTAGACTGAGGATTTTTGCAGTCTTTCTCTATCAGTCCCCTATTGTTTCAGCTTTCAGTCTTTTGCTGCATAGAGCTCTGTTTCAGTACGTTTCCTAGTATGTGTGTTTTTACACACACACACACCTTTCATATATTTCTACAAGTATATTTGTAAGGTATGAGAATCTGTATTGTCAAAGCTTCCAGAGTTAATGTGAGTCTTCAATTTTAATAAATTTTGCCAAATTACCTTCTAAAAAGTTCCCAAGAATCTATACATCCTCCTTTGTGCCTACAAATGTGTTTTCCCCCACATTTCCAGCTTCTGTTTTAATTAAGTTTAACAGTTTCACTGGAAGAGTGGATATATTTCCTTGGGATAAACAGTAATGGAAAAGAATATGAAAATAATGTCTATATGTGTATAATGGAGTCACTTTGCTGTACAACAGAGATGGGCACAACATTGTAAATCGACTGTACTTTGAAAATTAAAAAATTAAATTAAATTTTAAAGAAAGTTTCATCAATCTGATGGGTAGAAAAAGGCTCTTCACCTTTGCTTCGGTCTGTATGTCTTTCATTGCTGGTGAGAGCGCGCCTCTTCCCGCATACCGATTGACTGTTTAATGCTTCCTTCCTGGAACACACCCTGCTTGATCAGGCCACTTGCTGTTCCTTCCTAGTGATTTGCATGGCCTCTTCCAGAAGCTGAGAACTTAGTCATTCTCACTTATTTAGTATTTTCTCAGTTGTCCTTTGCCTTTTTGTTTTGTTTATGGTACAACTTCTTTCTTCAGCCTGCAGTATTTCTTTCTTTTGCTTTAATTCAAATTAATCACAGACTCCCGATTATGGGTACATTTGACACTATAAAAATTAAAGCCTTCTCTCATCATAAACTCATGTTTTCTTCTGCTACTTTTGTGATTTTGTGTTAATGTTTGGATTCATCTGGAATTTGTGAACAGTAGAGTGGGAGTCCAGTTTTACTTCTTTTTGAACGGCAGTTTGACAGTTGATCTATGATTATTCCTTCGTCCTTCCTCTGTTTGACTTGACATGCCACATTTTTTAGATATTGCACATGCATTTGAGTTTACTTCTCTGCACTTTTCTTCCATGTATCTGACAATTATTTGCTATCAATAACTGAGACAATGCCAAACTGTTTCAATTAATAGTTTTATAATACTTCTTATAATACTTCTTAAAAATCTGTGTATTAAAAATCTATATTCTTCTACTTTTTAAGAACTCTCAATCCATTCTTGCACACTTACTTTTCCAGATACATATTAATGTATCTTTAGGTCCAAAAACTCTTGTTAACTTTCAAATTTGGGTTACATGAATTCAAAGATTAACTTGAAGAGGACTACATCTTTATTTAGTCTAAAAAAATTTGTATTGGATTATAGTTGACTTACAATGTTGTGTTGCTTTCTGTGGTACAACAAAGTAGATCAGTTATACATATACATATACCCACTCTTTTTAAGATTCTGTTTCCATATAGGTCATTACAGAGTATGGAGTAGAGCTCCCCGTGCTATATGCTGCTGCTGCTGCTAAGTCACTTCAGCCGTGTCCGACTCTGTGCGACCCCATAGACGGCAGCCCATCAGGCTCCCCCGTCCCTGGGATTCTCCAGGCAAGAACACTGGAGTGGGTGGCCATTTCCTTCTCCAAGGCATGAAAGTGAAAAGTGAAAGTGAAGTCGCTCAGTCGTGTCTGACTCTGGTGACCCCATGGACTGCAGCCTACTGGGCTCCTCCGTCCATGGGATTTTCTAGGCAAAAGTACCCCCATGCTATATAGTAGGTCCTTATTAGTTATCTACATATAGTAGTACATATTTGTCAATCCCAAATTCCCAATTTATCCCTCCCCTCACTTTCACCCCTGGTAACCATGATTATTTTCTACATCTATAATTCTATTTCTGTTTTGTACAATTTTTTGGACTCTATGCATAAGAGATATCAAATAAGATTTAATTTTGCATTTGTTAAAATCTCATTTTGAGGTTCTCAGTTAAACTTTAAAATCATCTTTACAGTTCTTATTAAATTTATTCCAAAGTATTTTACCTAATTTTTGTTGGTATCCTAAAAGGCCCTTTTCTGCCATTATATTTGCTAACTTAATTTTTATTAAGTTATTACTTATACTTAATAAAGATACTTTGAATTTTGTACTTTTATTTGCCACCACACAGTTACCAATTTCTCTTATTGTTTCTAGTAGTTTTTCTAAAAATTCGATTCTTTGTCTTTTCTACATATATAATTGTATCTTCTGTCCATAATACTAATATTGCTTCCCTTTTGGTATATTTAGTTTTCTTATGTTATTTCCTCCTTGAAATTATTAGGCTCCTAATGTCATTTTTGCACGGGTCAGTACTTTAGATCTACTGTTTCTAGCATCTCACCATGTAAATTTTGATGATTTTTTCCCCCCTCAAAAGCTCTTTCTGCATTTATGGAGATGATCATATGGTTCATTTTCTTCAACCTGGTAAATTATACTGACAGACCTTTGAATATTAATTCACTCTTACATTTCCTATTTGGTCGTTGTGTATCGCTGCATCCTGTTTGCTAATATCTTATTTAAGACTGTCACTTTAATCATAACGAAAAGTTTTGTTGAGCTTCTTTTCGTGTATGTGCCATTTTTGTCAGGTAAGGTTATTAGAGTTATGCTGTTTTTGTAAAGAGAATGTACATGCCTTTTCCTTTGTCCACGCTCTAGAAAATTGGAAAAGGCCGAGAAATAATGATTCGTTGAGCCCTTTATAAAACAAAGTTAACCCATAAAGTCATTTGGCTTAGTGTTGTTGGGAGGGCGTGGGTCATTTTCAGTAAACAAGTGGAGAGTTATTAATAATAAACAAATTCCATTTGTACCCAGATATCTCTCTGAAGCTTTAAAAGGTGACGTACGAAGTGCACTCATTGACATTCTCCCAATTGTAGCTCCCTTAGTAATTTTTCTTGTAGTGGCCCCATTCCGTCAGTATGTATTTAGACAGTAGCCACCATGTCTCCAGCCTTGAGGAAGGTTGTGGGTGATTCACGGACGTACCAGGCATGGCCCCCAACCTGATGTTCCCGGGATGCTGGCACACAGCTGAAACCTCCATTTGTATGAATTTGATTTGAAAGCAACATCGTTTATCATTGAATATTAATAGAGCTCGGGGCTCTGTGTTTACAGATCACCCTTTAGGCACACATTAGTCATCTTTGGATCGAGACTACAACTTCTCATTCCAAGCTGCACACAGAGAGGCAACATATTGTCTTTCCTTTCTGTATTTGAGGGAATTCCCTGGTAGCTTGGAGAAGGCAATGGCAACCCACTCCAGTACTCTTGCCTAGAGAATCCCATGGACAGAGGAGCCTGGTGGGCTGCTGTCCATGGGGTTGCACAGAGTCGGACACGACTGAAGTGACTTAGCATGTATGCATGCATTGGAGAAGGAAATGGCAACCCACTCCAGTATTCTTGCCTGGAGAATCCCAGGGACAGAGGAGCCGGGTGGGCTGCCATCTATGGGGTCGCACAGAGTCAGACACGAGTGAAGCAACTTAGCAGCAGCAGCAGGCTGATACCTCAGACGGTAAAGAATCCACCTACAATGCAGGAGACCTAGGTTCTATTCCTGGAGAAGAAAATGGCAACCCACTCCAGTATTCTTTCCTGGGAAATCCCATGGACAGGGAGCCTGGCAGGCTACAGTCCATGGGGTTGCAGAGAGTCAGACACGACTGACCGACTAACACACACTTTCTGTGTTTGAGCCTGCCCCATTTCTGATACTGGTCTCCAGGGTAGAGCCACACTGCTCAGCAGTGGGTGGAGCCTGTTAGACCTACCTTATCACAGGCTTTCCCCCTATGAACCACTTCTGTTTACCTTCCTGAACTTTAGGCTTTTTAATCTGTAAGATAGAGGTACTAATCTTGTTCTGTGATACTTAAATGTGACAAGATCTGTAAAGCATGGAAATACATTTGGCACCCAGTCAGTTTATCTCTCCCTCTTTATTTTTGGTTTTTCCCAAAGTAACTCAGTACTGGGCTGTGAAGAAGACACTCATGGAATACTTGTTAAGGTCTGGACTATTTTTAGAGCCTTTGCCTGGTTCTCCTACCTCCCAGTTTCATCTCCTCCAATTAAATCTCCACCCATCCAATTTCATTTTAAAACAATGAAGCCATATCAGTGAATACCAGATATCAAATAGCTGTTAGCTCTCCAATGTTCACAATAAACCCTTTAGTCTGACAGCCATGCTCCTTCTTGAGCTTGCCTCTCTTTACCTTCTAAGCTTCATCTTTCATGTACCACCCACACCTCCGTATCTTTGCACAGACTGTCCTCTCTGCCTGAATTACCCTTTCTCCATCTCCTCCCAGGCTGGCTTAGGAACCCCTTTTCCAGTGCTTTCTCCATCACAGTGCTTCTTGTCTTGCCTTCTGAATTCTCCTGTAAGCCCAGAGGCCACACGTGTGTCATCCTGCATCCCATGTGTCTGGTCCTGGCCCTGCTCTGGACCAGGTGTACCACCAGGATCTGTTGTCGGGTACATGATTAGTCTTTGGGTTACATGGTAAAATATGGATGAGATTTTCCCCATTTCAGTTCTCTGAGGAGCCCTGGGGACACAGTTCTTTAAAATATGAAAACGAGGCCAGGAAAATCAATTGCATTTCTTGGCTGCAGGAGACTATGGAAAGCGTGACTTTCCTGAGCATCCCAGGGCACAGCGCTATAATGGGGAGTAAGAGGCACCTTCCATTTTAACATGGATTTAGGCAGAGCCCAGACTGGAACTCACTGAACCATTTACCTGCCTACTGCTCGTGAAATTTAGGAGCAGGGATGCTTGAAAAGCCTTGCACAGCTCCTTTCTTCTTTTTAGGCAATAATGAACTGGCTGGGCAGTCTTGCCAATGACTTTACAGTTAAACATCCACACTCCAAGAGGCCTCCTTCAATAAGTGGAAGGAGAGAGAAGGCCAGAAATATGACAGGCTGAGTAATTGATGGAACAGCTTTTGGGTTCCAGGCACTGGGCTTGCTGCATTTATCATCTCCTTTGACCTTTGTAACTGCTCTGTGATGGGGACATTATTGTAATCACTCTCTTTGAACAGGAAAAAAAAAAAAAAAAAAAAAACCAAGAAGCCAGAGGATGAAAAAGAAGTGACTTGTGACTTACCCATGGCCACACATATTCAGTTCAGTTCAGTTCAGTCGCTCAGTCGTGTCCGACTCTTTGTGACCCCATGGACTGCAGCACGCCAGGCCTCCCTGTCCATCACCAATTCCCGGAGTCCACCCAAACCCATGTGCATCGAGTCAGTGATGCCATCCAACCATCTCATCCTCTGTCGTCCCCTTTTCCTCCCGCCCTCAATCTTTCCCAGCATCAGGGTCTTTTCAAATGAGTCAGCTCTTCGCATCAGGTGGCCAAAGTATTGGAGTTTCAGCTTCATCAGTCCTTCCAATGAACACCCAGAACTGATCTCCTTTAGGATGGGCTGGTTGGATCTCCTTGCAGTCCAAGGGACTCTCAAGAGTCTTCTCCAACACCACATATTAGATAGGAGCAATTTGTGCATATTCTGAGCAATTGGTTTGTTTCTATCTTCTGGACTCTAAGTGTTACAGTGAATCCAGTTCCTGTCTTTGGCTAGGCTTCTAAAATACCTTTCACCAGTGTCTTGCCCCCTGCAGCAAGTACAGGCACTATTGTAACACCTGCTTCTGATGAATACTCATCCTTTTTCCATTTTGTTGTCGTTGTTCAGTCACTAAGTCGTGTCTGACTCTTTGTGACCCCCTGGATTGTGGCACACAGGCTTCCCTGTCCTTCACCATCTCCCAGAACTGGCTTAAACTCAGGTCCATTGAGTCAGCGATGGTATCCAGCCATCTCATCCTCTGCCGCCCTCTTCTCCTCTTGCCCTCAATCTTTCTTAGCATTAGGGTCTGTTCCTGATGTTCCATTTACTGTGTTCCTGTTTTCCTTATCTGTAAAATGGGGACAATAATAATAATACCTATCATAAAAGATTTCTGTAAAGACAGAATGAGGAAACCATATGAAATGCTTAGGGCAGAACCTAGCATATTGGGAGCACTTAGCAAATGTTAGTGATTACTAATCATGTAGCCTGTAAGCTGTCTTAAATTATTTCTGGAAAAAGGAGTGTAATGAAAATAAGATGAATGAAACTAGTTAAGGGCGTTTATTTACTAAGCACTGATTTATCTTGCACCCACTGCAGTTGAACGCAGGGGCTACCAAGATAAATCCTCAAGGGCTGGGGCCCCCAAGGAGCAAACAGCTCAGTCAAAATTCAAGTCCCACACAAGCTTTCTCAGCCAGCTGGCAGTTTCCCACCACGGAGCCTGTAGCTCAGAGCATCCTGCCCTCTTGGTATATCCTGTCTTGCTTTATTTTCTGTACTCAGGAAGCAGCCCCAACCTGAACCTCACCTCCCAGCCCCATGCTTTCCAGCAACCCTGCAAAGAGCAGCTTCACATATGTGAAGCACACTGACCCTTTGCTCTGGGTCACCAAGCCCAGCTCCCCGCGCCAGGGGTGCTGGGAAGACGCGGCCTGAGGTCACAGTTGAGTACGCTCACCATGCGGGGACCCAGATCGCAGCTACTGTAGGGAACCCGTTGAGGGAAAGCGATTTCCTTAGTTTCCAAGCCTTTGCCTCTGTAATGCTCTGTGGAAAGCCTTGCATTGTTGCAGTCTGGTTGCACGTGTGGCTCTATGGGTGATTTACTCATCTGTGTAGAGTCAGAATGGTTTATAAGAGACGTGAACGTCCATCATGTGGAACCAGGGAGAAGGGACGAAAGGCAAGGGCCTGAAACATGGTTTCCTAGTGAAACCATGGGAAGGTTAATTGAAGCTGTGACTCAACAGATGATTTTGATGAAATTAAGAGGTCCAGGCATCCTGCTATTTCAGTGACAGGATGTCAAGCAGGTGGCTTTATGGGCAACTGCATATGGAATGTACTTCAGTAACGATGGCAGTGATGACATCCAGCTTTGCTGGAAGCTTTACACCCAGTGTCCTTGGGAGTCCTACCAATGTACCTGGTAGTGAGCATTATGATCAATCCCATTTTTGCAGATAAAGAGACTGAGGCTCAGAGAGGTGGCATCACCTGCCTGAGGTCACACAGCCAGTAAGTGGTGGAGCAGAGATTGGATCCAGGTCAGTGTGGTGCTAGGGCCTGGCTCGCTCTCACACCACCTGAAATTGCTTCCCTGTTAGATGTCTGTATCCCAGTCTCTGCAGAGCTACAAGTGGACTGTCACCCACCCTGGTCCCTGGACCCTTGGTGCCTTTCATTTTCTTAACAATAAATAAAAATCATAATCATAGCAGCAGTAAACAAACTTCATGACCTATCTGCTCAGAGCCCATTTGCCTGCACGTTGGGACAGATTTGTAGCTACAGTCCCTCCCTGTGGAAATAGCAAAGCTTGTGTGACATCTTAATTTACTGAGTTTCACTACGTGCAAAATAACCCTGGTAAGATTTGTGAGGCCTTCTGTCCTGGACTGTTATTCACAAAATGCTAGTGGTTGACCACATGGCAGTGGAAGCTCCAGGCCTCGCCTTGCCTAAAGCCCAGGTGTTTTGAGTAAATGTTAGAATGAAGAGGTTCACCTTGGGCTGGCCCTGGGAAGTGCCCTCAGGAAGACAGGAATAATAACATCTTCAAAGAGTTGTGTTCAGTTCAGTTCAGTCGCTTAGTAGTGTTCGACTCCTTGTAACCCCATGGACTGCAACACTTCAGGCTTCCCTGTCCATCGCCAACTCCCAGAGTTTACTCAAACTCATGTCCATTGAGTCAGTGATGTCATCCAACTATCTCATCCTCTGTTGTCCCCTTCTCCTCCTGCCTTCAGTCTTTCCTAGCATCAGGGTCTTTTCAAATGAGTCAGTTTTTCACATCAGGTGGCCAGAGTATTGGAGTTTCAGCTTCAGCATCAGTCCTTCCAATGAATATTCAGGACTGATTTCCTTTAGGATGGACTGGCTTGATCTCCTTGCAGTCCAAAGGACTCTCAAGAGTCTTCTCCAACACCACAGTTCAAAAGCATCAATTCTTTGGTGCTCAGCTTTCTTTATGGTCCACTTCTCATGTCCATACATGATTACCGGAAAAACCATAGCTTTGACTAAACGGATCTTTATTGGCAAAGTAATGTCTCGGCTTTTTCATATGCTGTCTAGGTTGGTCATAACTTTTCTTCCAGGGAGCAAGCGTCTTTTAATTTCATGGCTACAGTCACCATCTGCAGTGATTTTGGAGCCCCAAAAAGATAAAGTCTGCCACTCTTTCCCCATCTATTTTCCATGAAGTGATGGGACCGGATACCATGATCTTCATTTTTTGAATGTTGAGTTTTAAGCCAACTTTTTCACTCTCCTCTTTCACTTTTGTCAAGAGGCTCCTTAGTTCTTCTTCGCTTTCTGCCATAAGGGTGGTATCATCTGCGTAACTGAGGTTACTGATATTTCTCCTGGGAATCTTGATTCCAGCTTGTGCTTCATCCAGTCCAGCATTTCTTATGATGTACTCTGCATAGAAGTTACATAAGCAGGTTGACAATATGCAGCCTTGTGTGGAGATTCAGTAAAGCAATGTGTATAGAGCCTGGGGTCTGGCTTCTAGTAGTTGCTCAGTAAATATTAGGTCCTCCTCCATGACCCCCAATCCTTCCGCCACAGTAGATAGTACTTTCAGCTGTTTTCTAGAACACACTCCAGACCCCTCTAATCCCCACCTTGCCTGACACAGTGTCACAGATATTCTTGGTGCACTGACTTTCCACTTTGCACTGACTTTCCACTCAGCCCCAGACCAGTCACACTCCCCAGCTCATCCCCTTAGACCTGGGCACCTCCCTCTCAGAACAAATTGTGAGTATGTGCTGGTTGCAGCCATTGCTGGCTGTTTGACCCTGGACCAACCACTTTTTGGAACCATATTTCCTGTAAAATAGGTTTTAAAAGACTGACTTTACAGAGTCATTGAAAGGTTTAGAATGAATAATGAAAGAAAGCATAGTGTTGTATCAGCTGCCACTAGTTTGAAGATCGGGACATTTTACTTATGGACAAAATCTCCATATTTCCTGGAAAACGCAGATCACCAGTCATATGAGGGCCTCATTCCCACCCTTGACAATTGTCAGGGACTGGGCAGCTGCTCCATGTGGATGCGGCACGTTCCCTCCTCTTCCCTCCACTCCCCACACCTGGCCCTCTTCCCTCAGTTACCTGGCTTGCACAGAGTAGGTGACCAGGAAACATCGACTCCTCCCTTTGTTAGGTTGTTTCAATCTAGGTACACTGGTTAAGGGGCTTCCGAGGCGGCGCTAGTGGTAAAGAAGATGCAGGAGACAAAAGAGACATGGGTTCGATCTCTGGGTTGGGAAGATTCCCTGGAGGCGGGCATGGCAACCTACTCCACTATTCTTGCCTGGAGAATCCCTTGGACAGAGGAGCCTGGCGGGCTACAGTCCACAGGGTCACAAAGAGTCGGACACGACTGAAGTGACTGAGCATGCGCACGTGCATACTGGTTAAGATCTGTGTTCTACATTTGCCTTTGTTAATCAACTGATAAAGACACAACCTTGTGAAGTAAGACCTCAGCTTCTCCAACCTGTAAGAAGTTTACTCTCAAAGATATCCTCTGATCCAAGTTGAACAAGGGTCTGCACTTTCAAAATGAAAAAATGCTTCAGGAGGTCAGAGATTTATCTCCTATGTAAACTGGGCCCCAGGCCCCCGTTTCTTTTTTCTAATGATTGCGCCAATAGCAAATTAAATTGGAAAATGAGTTATTGCTTTGGAGTGTTCCAATTTAAATTGTGCTTTCTCTCTTTCAAGGGTTCCGCTGATATTAATGAATTTCTGGCTTTGGCCAGGTTCACGCTTCTGTACTGCCCCTGCCTCCGTGGGGAGTTGTCCTCTCTGGGTTCTGAAAGAGACCCTTGAATTATTGCTCGTATAAAGTTTGAGGCCACAGATGTTTCATTTTCCCTTTCCTTTCAGAAGGCAATTTACTCAACGGGATTCACTAGGGCCCTAGACAATAGGCTTCTTTAATGGATATTGCGGGGCTTTCATGGGGAACTGACTAACCAGTATGATACATAATCTTTTTGGTTTGGGATAGAGAGAAGCTTGTATTCCAAACAGCTAATCTGGTAGCATCCATTCCAGGGGAATTGGAGGGAGTGAGTAGCACACACAGCCTTGGGGCTGATACCTGAGTTCAAAATCTACTTCATTCACTATTTGAATTTACTTAGGCAAGTGACTTCACTTCCTCGGGTCTTTGGTTCTTCATTTATAAAACAGGAAAAAATGATAAGACCTAACTTCTAGGTTTTAAAAATTATTAATAAGAAATAAATTATACATATATATACACATATATACCATGTTTATTAATTCTTAATGTTTATCTTATGCCTTTCCAGTGAAACTGTCTTGCTCATGGGAGCACAGTTCATAAGCAAAACCATCTCCTTCTTTAGAAACTGACCCCGACTGAGGAATTAAACAGAATACAAGCAGTAAACAGAACAGATGTTCACCCTCTGGACCTGTCTTGCCATTTTAGGGCTGGCATTCCTACCTGAGAGAGAGCATTTCAATAGAAAGCATTCTGATACATTCACTTAGAAGCCACTTACTGAACACTGCTTCAGACCAAAGCCATGCAGGTGATCTGTATGACCTCATGTTGTCTTTCAAAGCCTCCGGGAACTAGGGATTGTTGTAACTTCCATTTCGTAGATGAAGAAACTGAGCCTTAGAGATGTCACAGAACTTGTCTGAAGTCACCTGGGTTCTCAGCTGCCAGTGGAGAACGTGTGTGTTCTCCGAGTCTGCACTGGCTCTGGTCTGGCTCTGGCTTGCAGTGATGGCTGTCTTTAGTCTTGTCCCAGTATTTCACAGCCCCCCCCCTCCAAAGGAAACAGTTTCTTTTCTTCTGATTAGTTCAAACATCCAACAAAAAATGCTGTAGGTCTTTGCTTTGGTCCTTCTGGTTATTTCCCATGCATTGCTTTGCTATGTGTGTCAGTCTGATGAGTCCAAAACAGGAGAATGAATTCCTTAGCACTGATTGAGTGGATGTGTCTGTTTGGTATGAAAAAAAAAAAAAACCACTGAAATCGTGGACCGATGGGACAGTCAGAGGGCACGCGGTTTTATATCCTGAGATGTGTCCCTTCTTTCTGGATCCTCAGGACACATCTCTGGGCACTGACTCTGTGACAGGTGTTGCCTGCAGCGTTTTCACTGAGTGATCTCGTATCATCTTTACACTGATGCTCCAACGTTAGGATCCCCGTTTCCAGATGAGAAAGCTGAAACCCAGGAAATGTAAAAAGGGAACCAGGAGGTGGTGGGATTAGAATACAAACACGGGCACTTCTGGCTTCCAAGTCAGGGCTCTGGCCACCACCCCATTTTTCTCTCTTTATTGAGACAGAACAGGATAATGGAAAATTTTCCATCAAGGCCACACTGAAACATACTTAGCTGACCTGGGAACGTTTGTACTTGGAGGGTAGATTCAGCTTCTAGGAGCGACTGAAATGTGAGAATGGTGAACCCTTGACCAAGTCAGCTGGCTGAAGGGGTCAGCCTACACACCCACAGCTGTAGACTGACGAGGGCTGGAAAGAGTTTTTAGTGCCAGTGTCCTTCCACTCTTTCCTTCTGAGGCTCCTGTCAAGGAGATCTGGACATAAGGATGGACCCCAAACAGCAGATGAAGAGCTACCCTATTCACCTGCCAGGCATCCGGTAATCCAGGAGGCAGCTTCTCCCATGAGAACGGCTGGGCCTGAGGCTCAGAATGGGTGGTTTTCTAGCTTCTCAGCCTGTTTTTCCCACCCTCACCCCAGGGAGGGATCTCATGCTGATGGATACTCACCATCCCTGGAGAGAAAACTGAGGCGGAAGGCAGGAGGGAGAGTGTTTGTTCCTAATTCTTAGTGTCGGTCTCACCCAGTGATAACCTTGGTCAAGATGCTGCAGGTGCGGGGAAGGATGGATGGAAAAGAGATCGCACAGGCTCCTCCCACGTATGAAGAGTGGGAACTTTACCTCCATCCGGACCCATGTGGCAAGGAGGCATGGGGTCTGGGTGCTGGGGGCAGGAAGGGAAAGGTTTACAGCTGGAACCTCGTGCTGCTTTTAAGGCATAACGTCTGTAGTAAAGTATAACCTTTGCTGCCAGGCTCTGAAAAATAAGATCCAGGGGAAACCAAAAAGGGGACAGCAAGGGAGCTGTATCAGAGGTCACTGAGGAGGATGGTTCACTGGAAGAACTCACAGGACTCGGGGTGTAGCTGTAGTGCAGCTATGATTTATTGCAGTGAAAAAATACAAACCACAGGCAGCAAAGGGAAACGGCGCAGGGATTGCGCCAGAGGAAAGCAGTGGGAGCTGGCGGAGGCCTTTCCTCCGGGAGTCGCTCGGGACATGCTCACGCGCCCCAGCAAGGGGTTGTGAGCATACTCATGGAGAGTGGTGGACCAGGGAACTAGCTAGATATCAGTGCCCAGGGCTTCTGCTGGGAGCTGGGTCACATCAGCAGACTTGCATGTACCTAAGTTTTGGACTCCAGAAAGAACGCAGGTGTTCAGCGTAAACCATGTTGTTTGAATAGTGTAGGCATAGCGAGTCCTTCTTACTAGTTCTGGGACTCATGGGAAATGTTAGTTGCTCAGTCTGTCCGACTCTGCGACCCCACGGACTGTAGCCTGCAAGGCTCTTCTGTCCATGGGATTCTCCAGGCAAGAATACTGGAGTGGGTTGCCATTCTCTTCTCCAGGGGATCCTCCTGACCCAGCGATCAAAACTGGGTCTCCCGCATTACAGGCAGGTTTTTTACCATCTGAGCCACCAGGCAAGCATCATGGGAACCCTCCTGTTACCAAATTCCTGGATGCCAGCTAGCAAGTGGACCTTGCCAAGGGAAGCAGTCTCAGGTCTGCTATGTTAACTGTATTCTGTAAAAACTCCTCCAAGACTCCTCCTAGGTAAGGAGTGTGTGCCTGTGTGTGTGTGTATGTGTGTGTGTGTGTGGATGCATGTATATATGTAGGGCAGGAGGAGTGAGGAGATGGAAGATTGGGTAGAGATTCCTTCCTTCTCGTGGACAAAAATAGCGAATTGAATAGAGGCAGAAATGCTGCCTCCCCCAAACGTGGCCACCTTCTGTACAGAGGCGATCCCTCTGCGTGTGCTGTTGTGTTCCTGGCAGGCATCGGCGCTCAGCCTTGCAGGAATTACAGGAAGACGTGGAACAGCTTATCTGGCTCAGAACCCCCCACTGGCATCCAAGCGGTGCCACACATGGGAACTTGGAGAAGATGATTTCTAATTTTCCAAACCAATTTTGCTGACCTGATTTTTTTTTTATCAGTTCTTCTGCCAAGAAAGAGGATTGAGGAATGAAAGTAGCTTAACAGAACAGGCTATTTGGGCTGCAGGGCTGGCATCTCCATGGAGATGAAGATGCAGGCTGCGTCTGGACAAGGCTCGGCTGGATGCAGTGAGGCAGTGGCCAAGACGTGTGTGGCTGGTACCCTGGAGGAGGGGACCACCTGCCCCGTGCTGGGCCTAGCTCTGGGCTGGCTGAAGCAAAGGGATATGAGATCTTTGAAGCTCATTTGTGTGCTCGTGGTGCTGAGCTCCAGCTGAGAGCTGGGCTGGAGGTTGGTGAGGTACAGTGCTTGCCCCCGAGAGGCTCATGGTGTGGTGGAGCAGGCTGATGGGTTTAGAAGTCGTGATGACATGGAGCAGCACGTGACAGTGGACAGGATGGAGTTTGGGGAAACCCAGAGAGACCACCCTCCTGAGGGAGAGGTCTGGGGCAGCTTCCTGGGGTGTCGGGGAGACACCCTCCAGGGGAAGACAGTGGAAAGGCGTGCCAGCAGCAAAGAGCCTGGGGTTTAAGGGACCAGGCCTATACTGTGTGCGTCTGTGTGTGTCTGTGCGGCTGTGTTTCTCTGTCTCTGGGTGTTCGTGTGTGTGTGTGCGTGTGTGTGCATGTGTGTGTGTGTGCCTCTGCCTGTATGAATCTGGGTGTACTTGTAGTGTCTGTGTTACTGTGTATATCTGTATATTTGTATGCATGAGTCTGTGTGTGTGTATATTTATGTCTGTGTGTCTATGGGTCTCTGTGTCTACGTGTGTCTCTGTGTGTCTGTATTTGCCTGTGTGTGTATCTGTACATTTCTGAGTGCATGGGAGAGGGCTCCTAGGTCACAGTGGTTGGTGTTGTAGGATAGGTAAGCGGGACCAGAGGATTAAGTGCAGTGCCAAGGGACGAAAACCTGTTTTAGATCCACACAGACCTGGCTTCTGGGTCTTGCTCTACGACTGATGGCCTGGAAAATCCTGACAACTATACAGCCTCTGCAGTCCTCAGTTTCCTCATCTGAGAAGCAAGAATGTGGGCAGTACCCACTTAATGGGACACTGGGAGGGACTGACTGAGACCCTTTTTGTGCTTAATATCTGACTCTCAAGGACGTACGGTCCTTGTCGCCTTCTCTTCAGAAGCCAGGCAAAGCATGTTGGCCCTTGTCTTGATCTAACTGTAGGCTCCAGGTCACTTGCATCCAAACCTCCTGGACTTAGGTCGGAATACTGATTTGTGAGTGTTGCGCAGACCAAAGGAACCCAGATCTGTGAGTGCAGGGCCCAGGACTAACACGTTCTACTTTCAGAGCCCCAGACACTGAAAGACAGGGCACTGCTCCGCTCTTGAGGGGCTGCTGGTCAGTCTGGGAGGACAGGCCACAGGTGATGGTAATGCAGTGTAACACCCAGCGGTCCTTGTGCTGAGAAAATAACTGAATTAAACTTAACTCTAGTAACGCGCAACTGTAACAACAGCATTGGCGGCAATAAGAAGCATTAGTTTACCTTTTTTGCTTTTACATGAGTGACTCGTCGTCTGCATTACTCATCTTCGTTGCACCTCATGACAGTTTTGTGCAGATTAGTGTGATGATTTGGAGTCATTTTGTAGATGGTGAAGTTGAGACCTGTCTTGTTCTGGGATGGCCTGGACTGGGCTTGTGATGAAGTTCTACGTGATCAGAAAAAGTTGGATGGACCACAAATGGGTAAAATGAGAAGGAGCAGGGGGATCAGGACTTTCTATATGGATAGAAACATATAACAAGCGTGTAAAAACGGACTTGAGATGGTGGCAGCGTCATAACGGGTGTTTCTCCTCTTGATTTCCCATTTTGTTCTTATAACACAATACATTTTTAGTAAAAATAAACTCTAACACAGTTATTGTGATTTATTGGCAGAATACATATGGTTAGGTAGCTGACTTCTGAGTTAGACATACCTGAGTTCAAATCCTCAGTCTCCCATCATGTAGGTAAAGTCATTTCATCTACCTCTGATAGATAATCTGTAAAATGGGTACATTATTCATACCTTTCCCACAGATTTGCAGAACACAAAGTAATGTGTGTGTGTTCCCTCTGGATGCTAACTGAGGTCATTACCTTGGGCTAGGCCTATGCTTTAGGGCTTCAGACACGATCAAATTCTATCTCACAACAGCTGGTGGAAAGGACTTTTGAAGATTTGAAAAAGCAATCAACTTGCCCAGGGCCACAGCAAATAAGAGTCGGAGCTGGACTTGAAGACTAGACCCCCTGGAGACTCTACTCCATTTACTGCTTGGTACTAGGGAGAGGGGTAGGAGAGGGTGTCATTTGGGCAGAATTTATGGATTCGGCGATCCTCTTGCTCTTTCTACTCAAGCCCTTTTGTCAGGATCTTTGGGGCCGAGCCAGGAGCACGGCGTCGGGCGGCCTAATTCTGTCTCTAGAGGTTCCAGCTGTCACATACGGAAGACGAATATCTGTTGGGCAGCTCTGTTTTTATCTCCCCACAAAGTCTTATTTCTCCAATGTGAGTGATTCTATTGCTTTGAGGTTTCCAGGGTTTGCATTCTTCATAAAGAAGGACGGTTTATTGGGTATCGTGGTGCCGAGATAGTGAAGTACATGAATGCTAATGAAGTTTATGTTTCACTGCATAATGAGGGTCCTAGATCAGTGCCCTGGCTTAACAGACAGTGTTTTTCTCTTCTCTCTTCCTCACTCCTGGGGTTTCATGTCTGCTGTGACATTATCTTCCTGGAATAAGTTTACTGTACACATCATCTTGCTTCATTGCACTGTTCCAAGCAAATGCAACTGCAGGGCAGAGAAATATTTATCCAAAGGGCTGTCAAGGTAGCGTTTAGAGTTGAGGGCTTCAGAAGCTGATATTCCAGAATTCCAATCAGGCTCTGTTACTGCAATAACCACCTGAGCTCAGACAAGTTACTTTATGCCTTTGTGCCTCAGTGTACAAAGCTGTAAAATGGATGTAATAATGAGGCATATGGGGCTATCATGAGGATTAAAGGAGATATTATATAAGAAGCTCTTGACACAGTACCCGGCACCTTACTGAACAGTCAATAAGCGAATCGGTTAAGGCCAGGGACCAGGACAAGACCAGGTAATTTACAGGCATCATCTCATACAATCATCACACCAATCTTGTGGGGTGGAATTTTCATTTCCATTCAACAGAAGAGGAAGTAGGAGTTCAGAGAGAAGAAGCACCTTGTGGAAGGTCACACAGCTCATCAGAATCTGAAGCGGAATGGGAACCTTCTTGGATGGGGCCACAGCCACATGCAGATAACTGCATGGACATTGCCTAGAACGAAAAACTGAGTTCTCCCAGCCATCAGAGAGAAGTTTCTCATCTTCTCAGGGCACAGCAGGCAGACAAGGAGGTTGCTTCATGGGAAAGGCTAATCATTTCCCAGCATCAGACAGACTGCCTCAGATGGCTCAATGCAATGATTTTATCCAGTTACTCTGTCAGGTGTGGAACAGTTAAATGGGGCCCTAAAATTCACTCAAGGAAGCGCTTTGTGCCAAAAATGAAGAAAGAGGTGTGGCATCAGAATGTGGGATGGGAAATCTGATCTGTGCCAAGTCATGAGCTGGACCACAGAGGCAAACAAGGTATGGTCTGGATAGTCATGATACAGTGGCTGAGTGCTATGTGGTGAAGGGAAAGCAAAGTGTGGTGAGAAAACAAGTTAGCAAGGGAAGGCTTCCTAGAGGAGGTGAGATGTTGTGAGTTGGGTTTTGAAGCATGAATAGGAGTTCTCCAAGGAAAAAAGGGCTGGACATGTATACAAGAGAAATCCGTGTTGAGAACTGTCAGTCTTCCTGAGTGATTGGAGCCCTTAAAGTGCGTGCTGAAGAGCATGGCAGATGACATGGCAAGAAAGGGGAGCACACACATCTGTAGCCCATATGCCAGGCAGTGTGGGAAGGCACCGGGTGAGTTTCCTGGGGCTGCCACAACCAATTGCCACACACTGGATGAATGCAACAGAAATTTATTCTTTTGCATTTCTGGAGATCAGAAGTTCAAAATCAAGGTGTTGGCAGGGCCATGCTCTCTCTGAAGCCTCTAGAGAAGGATCTGTCCTTGCCTTTTCTGGCTTCTGGTGGCTCCAGGTGTCCCTTGGCTTGTGGCTGCATCGTTTCAATCTCAGCCTCTCTAGTTCCATGCCCTTCTCTCCTCCTTGTGTTTATCTCCCTCTGTGTGTCTCACATAAGGGCACTTGTCCTTGGATTTAGGACCCACCTGGACAGCCTGGATGGTTTCATCTCATGATCCTTAGTTTAACTACATCTATACAGACTTCTTTTCCAAGTGCAGCAGCAGCAGCGGCATACAGACCTCTTTTCTAAGTAAGATGATATTTGTAGATTCTGGTGATTAATATGTGGACCTATCTTTTAAGAGGTCATCATTCCACACACTACAGGGCTTCCCACGCACCATCTGATTTAATCCTCAGACCTCTGAGGGGCAGATACCATTACTATTCTGCTTTACAGAAGTGGACATTTGTTAAAATAGATTAAAGGTAAACTTCAGGAGAGCAGGGACCTCCCTTCCTCAGCACTCTACTCTCAGTGTGTGGGATTCTCTGGCACATTGTAGGTGCTCAGTTAATGTTTAGTGAATAAATGCTTTATGAGGAATATATCATAGGTAAAAACCTAGGCCATACTTCATAGAGTCCTAATTGTATTACTTAATTATCTGTGTTACCTTGTGAAAACGACATAACCTCTCTGTGCTTTAGTCAAAAGAAATGAAATGGTACTATCTTATGGGGCTGTTGTAAGAACAAATTCATATACAGTGATGAGAAGAGTGCCTGGACATCATCAGTGCTTAGTAAATGGAAATGTGAAGTATTACTGTACTTTGTCTCTAGGGAGGGGAGGCATGCAGGTGGTGTTAATTAGAGTGCTCTGGGAGAAGTGTCTCAGGAGCTGTGAGCAGATGGGGAAGTGGCTAAATATCACCTAAAGACTTTGGGGAAGAGGAGGAACTTGACCTAGGTCTAGAATGAACAGGGGCTTGATGCACTCGGGAGGGGAGGCTGACGTTCGGGGCAGAGGGAGCAGTAGGCTCAAGAGCTTGGAGGTGGGGAAACGAGGGTGCCATCAGGCAATAGAGGGGTTAGGGCAGAGGGGCACACTGAGGTTCCACCAGGAAGTGACTTGTCTGCTGCGTAAGGAGTTCAGACTTGACCCTGTAGTTGTGACAGTTCATTCACGAGGAAAGCCGCGTGCCGAGGCTGGCTCATTAGAAAGTCTAGGGTGGTCTGGAAGCCAGGAGGCTGGAGGTCAGGGAAGCATTGAGGAAGCCGCTGCATGGATGGTGGTCCCACCCAGGGAAGTTATGATGAAGATGGTGGAGAGAGACAAAGCACCATGCTGGAGGCAGAAGCTCCGGGAACTGGTGGCCGACTGGGGTGGGGTTCAAGGAAACAAGTGAGTGATGGCAGGATTGGCTGCAGGAAGGCAGGTTCCAGAGGCAGGTGGGCAGAGTGACTTCCCACCATGGGTGAGGCAAAGATAGCAGGCTGGTTTTGGCATGGTGAGCTCAAGGTGTCCTTGAGGACATTGGCCAGACTTATCTTTTACTAAATGTGGAACCTTAAGCAAATCACCTTGCCTCTTAGAGCCTCAGTTTCTCCATCAGCAAAATGGGGTTAAAAATTCTATTTGCTTCATATGATGGTGGTGATATTAATATACAGTAAGTTCCCAGTATTCCTCTAAGACTTAGGACACCTGATGCGAAGAACGGACTCATTGGAAAAGACCCTAAGGCTGGGGAAGATTGAAGGCTGGAGGAGAAGAGGATGACAGAGGATAAGATGGTTGGATGGCATCACCGATTCAATGGACATGAGTTTGAGTAAGCTCTAGGAGTTGGTGACGGACAGGGAAGCCTGGTGTGCTGCAGTCCATGAGGTCGCAAGGAGTAAGACACGACTGAGCAACTGAACTTAACTGACTGAATTTCCCAGTAACTCTCCGCACCTGTTGTTACTATGAATACCACTACTGCTGCTGTTATCATTCTTTGGAGTGTGACCCGCTGAGAATGGGCATGATGACTGAGGTGTCAGCACACCTTTGCCAGAACACCTGGATGCATGCTCTGTTTAAGTTCTTCCTCTCTTCTCTCCTTAAGTGAAAGGCGCTCAGTTGTGTCCAACTTTCTGCGACCCTATGGACTGCACACCAGGCTTCTCTGTCCATGAAATTCTCCAGGCAAGACTAGTAGAGTGGGTTGCCTTTCCCCTCTTCTCTTCTCTCCTTAGTTCAGTTCAGTTCAGTTCAGTTGCTCAGTTGTGTCTGACTCTCTGTGACCCCATGGAATGCAGCATGACAGGCCTCCCTGTCCATCACCAACTCCCGGAGTTCACTCAAACTCATGTCCATTGAGACGGTGATGCCATCCAACTATCTCATCTTCTGTTGTCCCCTTTTCCTCCTGCCTTCAATCTTTCCCAGCATCAGAGTCTTATCAAATGAGTCAGTTCTTCGCATCAGGTGGCTTAAATATTAGAGTTTCAGCTTCAGCATCAGTTCTTCCAATGAATATTCAGGACTGATTTCCTTTAAGATGGACTGGTTGGATCTCCTGCAGTCCAAGGGACTCTCAAGAGTCTTCTTCAACACCACAGTTCAAAAGCATCAATTCTTTGGCTCTCAGCTTTCTTTATAGTCCAGTTCTCACATCCATACATGACTACTGGAAAAACCATAGCCTTGACGAGATGGACTTTTGTTGGCAAAGTAATGTCTCTGCTTTTTAATGTGCTTTCTAGGTTGGTCATAACTTTCCTTCCAAGGAGTAAGTGTGTTTTAATTTCATGGCTGCAGTCACCATCTACAGTGATTTTGGAGCCCAAAAAAATAAAGTCTGACACTGTTTCCACTGTTTCCCCATCTATTTCCCATGAAGTGATGGGACCGGATGCCATGATCTTCATTTTCTGAATGTTGAGCTTTAAGCTACCTTTTTCACTCTCCTCTTGCACTTTCATCAAGAGGCTTCTTGATAAAAGTTCTTCTTCACTTCTTGCCATAATCGTGGTGTCATCTGCATATCTGAGATTATGGATATTTCTCCCAGCAGTCTTGAGTCCAGCTTGTGCTTCATTCAGCCCAGTGTTTCTCATGATGAACTCTGCATATAAGTTAAATAAGCAGGGTGACAATATACAGCTTTTCCTATTTGGAACCAGTCTGTTGTTTCATGTCCAGTTCTAACTGTTGCTTCCTGACTTGCATACAAATTTCTCAAGAGGCAGGTCAGGTGGTCTGGTATTCCCATCTCTTTCAGAATTTTCCACAGTTTATTGTGATCCACACAGTCAAAGGCTTTGGCATAGTCAATAAAGCAGAAACAGATGTTTTTCTGGAACTCTTTTGCTTATTCAATGATCCAACAGATGTTGGCAATTTGATCTCTTGTTCCTCTACCTTTTCTAAAACAAGTTTGAACATCTGGATGTTCATGGTTCAAGTATTGTTGAAGCCTGGGTTGGAGAATTTTGAGTATCCTTTACTAGAGTGTGAGATGAGTGCAATTGTGCGGTAGTTTGAGCATTCTTTGGCATTGCCTTTTCCTGGGATTGGAATGAAAACTGACCTTTTCCAGTCCTGTGTCCACTACTGAGTTTTCCAAATTTGCTGACAGACTGAGTGCAGCACTTTCACAGCATCATCTTTCAGGATTTGAAAGAGCTCAACTGGAATTCCATCACCTCCACTAGCTTTGTTCGTAGTGATGCTTCCTAAGGCCCACTTGACTTCACATTCCAGGATGTCTGGCTCTAGGTGAGTGATCCTACCATTGTGATTATCTGGGTCATGAAGATCTTTTTTGTATACTTCTGTATATTCTTGCCACCTCTTCTTAATATCTTCTGCTTCTGTTAGGTCCATACCATTTCTGTCCTTTATTGAGCCCATCTTTGCATGAAATGTTACTTTGGTATCTCTAATTTTCTTGAAGAGATCTCTAGTCTTTCCCATTTTATTGTTTTCCTCTTTTTCTTTGCACTGATCACTGAGGAAGGCTTTCTTCTCTCTCCTTGCTATTCTTTGGAACTCTGCATTCAGATGCTTATCTCTTTCCTTTTCTCCTTTGCTTTTTACTTCTCTTCCTTTCACAGCTATCTGTAGGCCTCCTCAGACAGCCATTTTGCTTTTTAGCATTTCATTTTCCTGGGGATGATCTTGATCCCTGTCTCCCTGTACAATGTCATGAACCTCCGTCCATAGTTCTTCAGGCACTCTGTCTATTATATCTAGTCACTTAAATCTATTTCTCACTCCCACTGTATAATTGTAAGGGATTTAATTTAGGTCATACCTGAATGGTCTAGTGGTTTTCCCTGCTTTCTTCAATTTAAGTCTGATTTTTTTCTAAGGAGTTCATGATCTGAGCCACAGTTAGCTCCTGGTCTTGTTTTTGTTGACTGTGTAGACCTTCTCCATCTTTGGCTGCAAAGAATATAATCAGTCTGATTTTGGTGTTGACCATCTGGTGATGTCCATGTGTAAAGTTTTCTCTTGTGTTGTTGGAAGATGGTGTTTGCTATGACCAGTGCGTTCTCTTGGCAAAACTCTATTAGCCTTTGCCCTGCTTCATTCTGTACTCCAAGGCCAAATTTGCCACAACTCCAGGTGTTTCTTGACTTCCTACTTTTGCATTCCAGTCCCCTAGGGACCTGAATAGGACATCTTTTTTGAGTGTTAGTTCTAGAAGGTCTTGTAGGTCTTCATAGAACCATTCAACTTCAGCTTCTTCAGCATTACTGGTCAGGGCATAGACTTGGATTACCATGATATTGAATGGTTTGCCTTGGAAACGAACAGAGATCATTCTTTCGTTTTTGAGATTGCATCCAAGTACTGCATTTCAGACTCTTCTGTTGACTATGATGGTTACTCCATTACTTCTAATGGATTCCTGCCCACAATAGTAGATATAATGGTCATCTGAGTTAAATTCAGATGAGTTAAATTCAGTTAAATTCACCCATTCTAGTCCATCTTAGTTCGCTGATTCCTGGAATGTTGATGTTCACTCTTGCCATCTCCTTTTGACCACTTCCAATTTGCCTTGATTCATGGACATAACATTCCAGGTTCCTATGCAATATTGCTCTTTACAGCATTGGACCTTGCTTCCATCACCAGTCACATCCACAACTGGTTGTTGTTTTTGCTTTGGCTCCTTCTCTTCATTCTTTCTGGAGTTATTTCTCCACTGATCTGCAGTAGCATATTGGGCACCTACTGACCTGGGGAATTCATCTTTCACTGTTCTGTCTTTTTGCCTTTTCATACTGTTCATGGGGTTCTCAAGGCAAGAATACTGAAGTGGTTCTCTCCTTAACCTATGCTCAAAAGTTGGAGAAAAATCTGGGCAGGTCTTAGTTGAAGCTACCCCACACCTTGATTCTTTCCAAGGTTAAGGTTCTTTAGTTTGAGCCTATGTGTGGGTGGTGGAAGGGGTTGAGACTAGTGACTGGAGAAGAACAGATGTTTCAGGGCCCATCACATCCCATGGGAATACAGTGTGCTTTGGGGCAGGTTGCATATCTTTGGGTGTGTGTCTGGGGAGAGGGGTGTGCGTGTGTGTGTCTGAATGTGTGTGTGTGTGTGTGTTCGCACTCTGGGTCTTAATTCAGTTCAGCATTTCTCTTCAGGAAACACCGGTCCCCTCATGGAGTCAAGGTGCCGGGCACAGGGGAAAAGGATGAGATTGGGGGCTGCCCGAGGCACTCCCAGCAGAAGGAGGCTAGAGGCTGGCAGGGGAGGCCAGGCTGAGCGGGACCTGTCCAGGAAAGCACCGGATTGAAGCAGGAGGAAGCTCCTCTCCTGGGTTGGAGGAGGTGACCGTGGTCTCCACAGCCCTGGACTCCCCTCAGTGCTCTCTCCCCACCTCAGGCAGCTGCTCCTCCCAGGTTCTGAGCTCCTCTTCTGTTTAGGCTTTGAGGCGGACCCTCAGTTGAGGTGGCTCTGGCCCAGGGTCTTCTTGTGTGGGGCTCCCCCTCCCACCCCTGCCCATCGTATCCAGGCTCCTCTCCTGTTCGCTGTCCAGATCCTGCTCAGGTCTGGTTTTGTCATTTTTTATCAGGTGATTTGCTTGTTCAGAATCTGACCCTCTCCTCTGCACTCCCCGTGTGCTGAGGGAATGAATGGATGAGCAGGGAGACGGGGAACAGGGAGGATCACATCTCAAGGAAACTCTCAAATCCAGCGCCAGGAACTTGTTTATTTCTAATCCTGGGCTGTTGCATTCGGGAGGTAAAGCCAAGGGCTTTCCACCATCTGCAAGCAACGAAGTTATATAAACCGAGCCAATGGATGCTGAAATATGGCTGGCTTTCATGCTCAGAGGCTCTCTGTGGGGAAGGGGGGTTGGTTCTCTCCCAGGTCCTCTTGCTCCCACAGTCCCCCCGCCCCTGCATCGGGAGCTTTGCTGCCTGGAGAAGGCACTGGGACCTTCCCCTTCCGTGAGGTTAATCCCTCTGAAGGGGAGAGTGTAGCTGCCTGCAGGGTGCCCTATGGAGACCCGCCTTCAGGAAAAACCTCAGCCTGGCACCAGTCAGAAACCTCAGTGGTGTTCCCATCCCCCCACCCAGTAGCCAACACTGACTCGGTCATTAAGGATAAGAATCCAGATGCAGCTCAAATGTCCTCCACAGAATCAGCCCCCTCCTCTTCACATCACCTTCCTCACCTCCCAGGCCTCCTCAAGCTGGCGACCCCTTCCACCCTCACAATCCCAGGTCTGGTCTCAGCATTTAGGTCATGCCCTGGTACATCAGCCTTCCCACCAGCCTCCCTGCCTCCAGCCTTGCCCCTCCCAAATTATATATGCCTCTGTGTTCACTTCCCTCTTTTACCATCTTTCTGATCCTGTCACTTTCCTGCTTAAAACCTTGAGGTGCTCTCTGTCAGTCTGGAGCTAAAGACTAAGTTTTAGCCTGGTCCTTCTTTACCTATTCTCTCCTATCCGCCCACTGCCCCAGGCCCATCTCTCCCTCACTTGCATCCTCTGGACCAGCCATGACAAGCCATATGATGTTTCTAGAACAGCTCCAGTCTGCTGTATGGCAGATGCGGCTCCTTCTGCTCAGACCCTTCTTCCTCCCCTGTCCTGACATTCTTCCCTGAAGTCATTTTCGGAGTTACCTCCCCCAGGAGGCCTTCCTTGATCCCCCACCCCCAGGTTGGTTAGGTCCGGCCACCCCCCGGGCTGCCCCCCACCATGGTGCCACCCTTGTGTTCCAAGTGCCTGTGTCCTCAGGCCCACCTCTCCCTCGCCCTGTGGCCTGTGAGGCCGCGAGCGAAGACTGGTGCCCAGCTCACAGCCCTGACCTCTCTGACCTCCACAGGCCCCTAAGGGATGACTGACCTCGAGTTGTTTCAGAAGTTAGCAAGGTTCAGTGTGGGAAGGCAGACTTATCTTTGCCTAAAACAGCCTCCCATCCCCCTCATTCTGGGCTGTGGAACGCATGGCAGAAGTTAGCCTTGCTTGGTAGAATCCCTTGGGGTGGGCTGCCTTGCTTGGTAGAATCCCCTGGGGTGGGCTGCGCTCCTGGCGTCCCAGTCAGTGTCAGACCCTTGGCTCCTGTGGTCACGTATGCACACCTCTGTCTCTCTCTGTGCCGACTCTTCTCGACACTTGCCTGCACATGGCAAACACCAGGGGACTCTGATGTAATTGGGCTGGATGGAGCCAGAAGATCAGGATCGTTTAAAGCACTACCCAGGCGATTCTAAGCTCCAGAAGCCTCAGACCTCGTCATCCTGGAGTAGTGGCTCTCATGTCTGGTTGTACACTAAAGTCGCCTGGAGAGCATCTTGAGCCCGCCGTCCCTGACCTGATAAATCAGAACGCACCGGTTGGTGGCCGTCCAGGCATCAGCCCTGAATTCTTTAGGATCCTCCCTCTCTCCTTTCTTTCTTCCCTCTCTTTTTCTTTTCCAGAAACATGTGCTATGCTCTGCCAGTCAAGCCTGAGTGCTGTGGTCAATCAGACAATGCCCCTGCTAGGTGGAGGCTGCTAGCTCAGTGCTGTTAGGAATGAAAGAGCACCCCCACCTCCACCAACCCAAACACAAAAAGAAACCCACTGTAAGGGAACCTGTCCCACAGCCAGCCTGCAGGGCCCTGCTCCAGGTCCCAGCAGCTTCACCGGGCTGCCGGGGCCCAGACCTGCCGGAGACGCCTGAGCTGGAGTCTTGCCCTGCTCCTGAGTCACAGAGAGGCCCGGCTCTCTGCTCAGGCAGAGGCTGGAGCCGCGTGTGGCCATTAGAATGGGGGGTTGTCAATGGGTTCTCCCACACCCTGCATCAGGTTGGCGGTGGTGGCAGAGTGGGCAAAAGCTCTAGACTTTTTCTTTGCAATTTCAAGGTCTGCATGCCCGTGGATTTGCCTCTGAGCATGTCTGTCTCAGTCTTGGGGGAGTTCAGGTGATGGGGTGCTTGCAGGAGCTTAAGGTCCCTTTGACAGAATCAGCCAGAGCTCAGGGCATGTATTTTAAAGTTGAGGTAGGACAAATTCCCTGGTGGCTCAGTGGCTAAGATTCCACACTCCCAGTACGGGGTGCCTGAGTTTGATTCCTGGTCGGGAAACAAGACCCCACATGCCACGACAAAGACTGAAGATCCCATGTGCTGCAAGTAAGACCTGGAGCAGCCAAAGAAAGCAAAAAGCTGAAAAAATTCACATGACATAAAGTTAAGAGCATTAGAGTAAAAACTCCAGTGGCACTGAGTACATTCACAGTGTTGGGCAACATCACCTCCATCTAGTTCTGAAATGCTTTAGTACCCCAAAAGGAGATGCTGTCCCCGTTAGCAGTCATCTCCCATGCCCCCTGGTGACCAGAGTCTGCACTCTGTCTCTATGGAGTTACTTATCTGGATATTTTATATAATTGGAACCATACAGTATGTGGCCTTTCATTTAGCATGTTTTCAAAGCCCATCCACACTTGTATGAGAACTTCATTCCTTTTTATAGCTGAATAATATTCTGTTGTACAGATGGACCACAGTTCATTTATCCATTTATCGGTTGATAGACATTCAGGCTATTTCTACCTTTTGGTTACTGGGAAGACTGAGCATTTAAAATTCTTTATGTCAATGCTCCAGACATCTGCTCACTGAGTATTCCTAGGTCCTCAGTGTTGGGCAGTGGTCTTGGGTGCTCTTGTCCCTGTACTAGTCAAATGCTATCTTTGGGGAACTTAAGGGGGATATCTCAATCTCAAAAATGACAGAATGATCTCTGTTCATTTCCAAGGCAAACCATTCAATATCAAGGTGATCCAACCCTATGCCCCAACTAGTAATGCTGAAGAAGCTGAAGTTGAACAGTTCTGTGGAGACCCACAAGACCTTTTAGAACTAACACCCAAAAAGATGTCCTTTTCATTATAGAGGACTGGAATACAAAAGTAGGAAGTCAAGAAACACCTGGAGTAACAGGCAAATTTGGCCTTGGAATATGGAATGAATCAGGGCAAAGGCTAATAGAGTTTTGCCAAGAGAACACACTGGTCATAGCAAACACCCTCTTCCAACAACACAAGAGAAGACTCTACTCATGGACATCACCAGATGGTCAACACCAAAATCAGATTGATTATATTCTTTGCAGCCAAAGATGGAGAAGGTCTATACAGTCAGCAAAAACAAAACAAGACTGGGAGCTGACTGTGGCTCAGATCGTGAACTCCTTATTGCCAAATTCAGACTTAAATTGAAGAAAGTAGGGAATATCACTAGACCATTCAAGTATGACCTAAATCAAATTCCTTATGATTATACAGTGGAAGTGAGAAATAGATTTAAGGGCCTAGATATGATAGACAGAGTGCCTGCTGAACTATGGATGGAGGTTCGTGACATTGTACAGGAGACAGGAATCAAGACCATCCCCTTGGAAAATAAATGCAAAAAAACAAAATGGCTGTCTGAGGAGGTCTTACAAATAGCTGTGAAAAGAAGAGAAGCAAAAAGCAAAGGAGAAAAGGAAAGATATAAGCATCTGAATGCAGAGTTCTAAAGAATAGCAAGAAGAGATAAGAAAGTCTTCTTCAGTGATCAATGCAAAGAAATAGAGGAAAACACCAGAATGGGAAAGACTAGAGATCTCTTCAAGAAAATTAGAGATACCAAGGGAACATTTCATGCAAAGATGGGCTCGATAAAGGACAGAAATGGTATGGACCTAACATAAGCGAAGATATTAAGAAGAGGTGGCAAGAATACACAGAAGACCTGTACAAAAAAGAGCTTCATGACCCAGATAATCACGATGGTGTGATCACTGACCTAGAGCCAGACATTCTGGAATGTGAAGTCAAATGGGCCTTAGAAAGCATCACTAGGAACAAAGCTGGTAGAGGTGATGGAATTCCAATTGAGCTATTTCAAATCCTGAAAGATGATGCTGTGAAAGTGCTGCACTCAATATGCCAGCACATTTGGAAAACTCAGCAGTGGCCACAGGATTGGAAAAGGTCAGTTTTCATTCCAATCCCAAAGAAAGGCAATGCCAAAGAATGCTCAAACTACTGCACAGTTGCACTCATCTCACACGCTAGTAAAGTCATGCTCAAAATTCTCCAAGCCAGGCTTCAGCAATACGTGAACCATGAACTTCCAGATGTTCAAGCTGGTCTTAGAAAAGGCAGAGGAACCAGAGATCAAATTGCCAACATCCGCTCTATCATATAAAAATCAAGAGTTCCAGAAAAACATCTATTTCTGCTTCACTGACTATGCAAAGCCTTTGACTGTGTGGATCACAATAAACTGTGGAAAATTCTGAAAGAGATGGGAATACCAGACCACCTGACCTGCCTCTTGAGAAACCTATATGCAGGTCAGGATGCAACAGTTAGAACTGGACATGGAACAACAGACTGGTTCCAAAAAGGAAAAGGAGTGTGTCAAGGCTGTATATTGTCACCTTGCTTATTTAACTTCTATGCAGAGTACATCATGAGAAACGCTGGGCTGGAAGAAGCACAAGTTGGAATCAAGACTGCCGGGAGAAGTATCAATAACCTCAGATATGCAGATGACACCACCCTTATGGCAGAAAGTGAAGTGGAGCTAAAGAGCCTCATGATGAAAGTGCAAGAGGAGAGTGAAAAAGTTGGCTTAAAGCTCAACATTCAGAAAACGAAGATCATGGCATCCGGTCCCATCACTTCATGGGAAATAGATGGGGAAACAGTGGAAAGAGTGGCTGACTTTATTTTTGGGGGCTCCAAAATCACTGCAGATGGTGATTGCAGCCATGAAATTAAAAGAGGCTTACTCCTTGGAAGAAAAGTTATGACCAACATAGATAGCATATTCAAAAGCAGAGACATTACTTTGCCAACAAAGGTCCATCTAGTCAAAGCTTTGGTTTTTCCAGTAGTCATGTGTGGATGAGAGAGTTGGACTGTGAGAAAAGCTGAGTGCTGAAGAATTGATGGTTTTGAACTGTGGTGTTGGAGAAGACTCTTGAGAGTCCCTTGGACCGCAAGGAGATCCAACCAGTCCATCCTAAAGGAGACCAGTCCTGGGTTTTCACTGGAAGGACCGATGCTGAGGCTGAAACTCCAGTACTTTGGCCACCTCATGCGAAGAGTTGACTCATTGGAAAAGACCCTGATGCTGGGAGGGATTTGAGGCAGGAGGAGAAGGGGACGACAGAGGATGAGATGGCTGGATGGCATCACCGACTTGATGCACATGGGTTTGGGTGGACTCCGGAAGTTGGTGATGGACAGGGAAGCCTGGCGTGCTGCAATTCATGGGGTCGCAAAGAGTCGGACACGACTGAGCGATTGAACTGAACTGAACTGATCTTTAATCAGATGTAAGATTAAAACTTTTTCCTTTAATTTTTTGGTCTGGCCAGTGGTGAATTATGGTATCCATTTAATTACCTTTTATGCACTGGTTATTGGGAATCTGCAGAAGGAAATAGCAACCCACTCAAGTATTCTTGCCTGGAGAATCCTGTGGACGGAAGACCCTGGTGGGCTGCCGTCTATGGGGTTGTATAGAGTCAGACACGACTGAAGCAGCTTAGCATAGCAAGGGGGATATGCGTCTTTGAGGCACCTCTTGCTCCATGTTCTGGCCTCTGACCTCTCTCTCTTTCCACAACTTGCCGGGGGACTCCAGTCTGCCCACTGTACCATCTCACCCCTCTGTTGCCACCACCCCGGTCCTGGCCAGGAGGCTGATGAGTGAGCAACAGGCTGCAGCAGAGAGCTTGGGATGTCAGTGGAGAGGGCGGACAGCACATGGTGTGGGCAGTCATTAGAAATGAATTTCACCTGTCACCATATAAAAGGGAAAAATACTTTTTCTCTGTACCCTTGATTCTGACACCAAATGTGTGGTTTTTCCCACACCATGCGATTCTCCAATTCTTGGTGGAGGCTGACTGAATTCCCTACAACTTCACTCAACTCTGCCATTAACTGCCCTACATTAGCACATACCCCCCAGGTCAACGGCTCAGTCCCACAAGCCTGCATCCACTCAGATGCCACTCGCAAATCTCAGGCTATAAACTGGGGCTCTCCAGCACACCCTCCACAGGCTCAATGATTTGCTAGAATGGTTCACAGACCCCAGGAGAGCACTTTACTTACTGTTACTGATTTATTGTGAGGGATATTAAATGATACACATGAACAGCCAGACGAGGAGATACATGGGGCAAGGGCCGGAAGGCTCCTGAGCAAGGAGTTCCTGTTCCAGTGGAGTTTGGGGTGCACCACCCTCAGAGGCATGATGTGTTCTTGTTCACCAGAGTGGAAGGTTTTTGAGCCCTTCAGTTAGGGTTTTCTGGAGCCTTCATGATTTATTAAAGCATTGGCCATTGGTGGTTAATTTGATCTCCAGCCCCTCTTTCTTCCCTCTGAGGTGAGGGAGGCAGTTAAGTTACAAGCCTCCAGTCAGTGGTTTCTTCCCCAGCCTTAGGGGCCTTCCAAAAGTAACCTCATAACATAACATAGCATTAACTCAGGTATAGTTGAAAGGGGTTGTTATGAATAATAAAAGTTGCTCCTTTCACTGTTATGAATTGGAATTATTTCAGGAACTGGGCACAAAACCCAAATATTAGAACAAAAGATGCTGCTACCCTGCTCTTATCACGTAGGAAATTATATGGGTTTTAACTCCGTGCCAGGAACTGGGAACAAGACCAAATAGATGTGTTTCTTATATCACAATAGTCCACTAACCTGAAACTTCATACCCACATGCAGAGGAATTTCATGGACAGTGTCTGCCCATAGGATTCACATGACTGCATCCCACATCCATCTTCCTCTTTTCCACTTCAGATTCCTTCCTTTCAGGATTTATGGCTGCTAACATACGACTCCTTTGGGAGCAATGCAGAATCCCATCTCCTCTTGTCCTTATAAACCATGGCCTGAGATGGAGATGGGATAGGGACCTCCCCACACCCGCCACCCCAAGATGATTTTATTTTTCTTCCAAATCAAAACAAGCCTTCTCTCTATGATAGGAATTCTGCCGTATTTCTAGGTCAACTGACTCAAAAGGCTACCAGCTTTGAAAGTAATATAGAAAAAAATGCTGTGTATAATGCCCAGAGCCCAGCTTCAGGGTGGTCGCCCCACCACTTTGTCCACAGGTGGCGGCTCTGTGTATAGCACCCAGAGCCCAGCATCGGGGCGATCACACCACCACTTTGTACACAGGTGGCAGCTCTGTGTATAGCACCCAGAGCCCAGCATCGGGGCGGTCGCCCCCCCACTTTGTACACAGGTGGCGGCATGGGGCCAGTGCAGACCTGAAGGTGCCACTCCATCCTTTCTAGTAAAGCCTGACGGTGCCTTCGGTTTGTTTGGTGTTGTATTTTTTTTTTTAAAGCTTGTTGATAATGATCAAGAGCTGGGCTTTCATTGTGAGCAATTTTGGAGACCATTAGATGCTTCTGAGCAGAAATTGGATTTTGAATGGCGTTCTCAGGTTACTGTGTGAACGCACATGGGGGTCAAGGAGGCCACTAGTTAGAAGGCAGTTGCAGTCCCGCGGGTGGGGGTTGATGACGGCTCTGGCCACTGTGGAGCTGCCTGAGAGCGTAAGAAGCGATTCCATGAGGCATGTGTTGGGAGGCAGAAATGATAGCTTCTGCTGGTGGCTGGGATGTAGAGCCTGAGGAAGAGAGAGTCAGAGAGAACTTCAAATTCTTTGGCCAGTGACTGCAAAGGTAGCGTTGACATTTTCTGAGATGGGGAAAGTATGGGTGGAGCAGGATGGGAGGGGAGCAGGGGTTTGAGAATGCAATTCAGGTGAGCATTGGACATCCAAGTGGAGGTAGCATAAGCTTTGATATCTGAGACTGGAACTCAGTAGTGGCAGGGAGGTGGTGATCAAAGGCAGAACTGCTAGAAGTGATCGCTTGATGATCAATCCCTATACAAAATCAACAGGGAAAGTACATGGGGAGGGGAGTGGACCTCACACATGGGGCCAAGACGGAGCTTCCAAGAATATTGGAAGATGGAGACACCAAGGCTCAAAGATTGCAGGTTGGTGATGGAGCTGAGACTGAGCTGGTTCTTGGGGTCCCTGGTCACCCCCTACCTTTTATAACATACCAGGCTTCCTACCAGCTCCAGGTTTTGAAGGCTGCATGTGTGGACAGAAAGCAGGCAAGCTGAGGCTGGAGCCTTCTGTCCTGTGTTTCTCCAGGTCACCATCCTCGTCAGCCTGGCCCTAGCTTTCCTCGCCTGCATCGTGTTCCTGGTGGTTTACAAAGCCTTCACTTACGACCACAGCTGCCCAGAGGGATTTGTCTACAAGGTAAGGGGCTTCTGGCAGGGGAGTGGCTCCCAGTGACCATCAACTTCAGTTAGAGGGTCAACATCTTTTCACTGGCATCGAAATTCTGGGTATGGTCACCTCTCTGCAAATTGTTTAAAATGTAATATGTGTCTGAAGAAAATGGAAACACTAATTTGAAGATATATGCACTCCAATGTTGATAACAGAGCACTATTTATATCAAGACATAAAAGCAACCTAAGTGTCCATCAATGCTGAATGAATAAAGATGTCATATGCGTGTGATGTGTATACACACATGTTTTATACCTGTTATACACACAATGGAATACTACTCAACCATAAAGAAGAATGAAAATTTGCCACTTACAGCAGCATGGATGGACTTGAAGGGCATTATACTAAGTGAAATAAGTCAGACAGAGAAATACAAATACTGTATGATATCACTTATATGTGGAATCTAAGAAATACAACAGCCTAGTAAATATGACATAAAAGAAACAGACTCACAGACATAGAGAACAAACTTCAGTTACCAGTGTGGAGAGGGAAGTGGAGAAAGGCAAGATAGAGGTAAAGGATTAAGACGTTTGAACTACTGTATATGAAATAATAAGCTATAGTGATACATTGTACAGCACAGGGAGTAGAGACAATATTTTATAACTACTATGAATGGAATATAACCTTTAGAAATTGCGACTCCTGTTGTTATACACCTGAAACTTGTAAAGTATTATAAAGCAAGTATACCTCAAGAAAAAAGAAAACTTTATGCACTCAATAAAGGGATTGAAATATGTTTTTAAAAAAAAGTGCAGAGAAATACAGAAGTAACACCAAAGCAAAATCGATGGTGGCAATCTAAAATTATTTTCACTCTCTAAAATACTGTATATTTACAATACATCTTGATGTGAAATGATAAAAGCACAATAAAAAAGTCCTATGTGTGGCAGGGAGTTTTCAGGCTTTCAGGAAGCACTTGGTCGCCAGTAGGTAATAGAGGGTGCTCTCCAGAGTGTGGGGAAGGGAGGCAGGCCGGCTTCGGACTACGAGTCAGAAGTTGGGGAGAGCTCCTCGTTCCATCTCCAGAACACTGCGCCTTGGGGTGATCCTGGTTTAATGGCTGATTCCTTGTCCCTGCAGAGATGTGAAGACAGGGAACAGAACTTCTGAGGTGGCCTCCCCGTCTTGCAGCTGGGCCGCCTCCTCCCCACTCTGATTGCATGCCTTCCCTTGAAAGACTGAACTGGCTGCATGACCTCCAGCCCTCCCCCACCCCTCTGAGCCCCGGGTGTCTCGCCTGCAGTGGGCACCAATGATGTCTGCCCACGGGATCTTGGAGAAAATTTAAGTAAAATCAAGACAGCAAAGGGCCTGCTAGAGAATGGGCTGGCAATAACTATTAGAGGTAATAAAGCTAGAATCTAGTTCAGAGTTGAAATGAATGTTGATAAGTTACCACTTACTGAGTACCAATTAGATGTCACCTTCCTTCCTAGACTGTTTTCATAAATAGTATCTCAGTTGAGCTGTCCACCCATTCTGAAAAGGAGGTTTCATTGCCCCCATTTTGCATCTGAGGAAACGGAGATTAAGAGATTCTGTCTTTAGAGGTTTCTAAGACATCACTGCTGTTACGTTCCAAAGTGAGGGAATCAAACGGGGACTGTTCTGCCTTAAAAACACATGTCTTTTGGTTCTGCTACATGACTTCCTAAGATGACCTTCTTGGGCATTAGAAGCTGTGGTTCTGAAAGACTAGCAAGCACTATCAGTGTTGGGATGTCAGTAGGAGACAGTGGAATAAACTAGGGTGTGTCTGCATATGAAATCCCAAACAACTCGACAGTGAGTGAGGGGGTCTCCAGGCACGGAGAGAGAACACCCTCTGGGATAAGAGTGAAGAACAAAAGGTGCTGTTTTTGAGGAGAAGAGGGAGTGTGAATGCTGTTTGTATATTTTCAGAAAGAAATTCTGGAAGGATAAATTAAAACAACAACAACGACTGAGAAATACATTGAGTCAGGTGGGCAGGGAGGGAACAGAAGGAACGATGAGGAGCGGGGCTTCTCTGCCTTTGTCTTGATAAGCATTTGTCCTGGGTGCCTGTCAATGTTTGACATGTTTGTAAAAACTAAATTAAAAAAAAATTTCCTAAAATTAAAACCAAGTCAAAATCCAGCTGTATGTCAAGTTGAGGACTAAACTTACCAAGAAAGTAATTGCTCCAGATGACTGTATAATACAGTATATTGACTCCACGCCCTCAGTGGAATATATTCTAAGGACATAGAGAGCTGCAGAGAAATGATATAGTCCGTTCAGTAGTCTGTTACTCATCATATTGCTGTTATTTTGGGACCATTTGATTGATATTGTAGGATAATGCAAATATATAATTATATGTTGTTAGGAACCAAGGCTTTGATATAAGAAGAAACAGTAATAAATAGCCAATCAAAGAAAAGAAATGGGCAGCAATTGGCTACAGGCAGTGGTCCAGCGAAGCAGTTAGGGGATGGGTGAATCAGCCAGGCAAAGAGCTATCAACAGTGTCCACTGTGACCCTGCAGTTAGTAAGCAGAGGGTGTTGACCTTGAATTAGTATTGGCATCAATTTCCTCCCTCCTTTCCTCCTTCTTCTTCCTTCCTTTCTTTCTCTCTCCCTCCTTCCCTTCCTTTATTTCTTCTCCTTTTATTGAGGTTTAATTGACATATAACATTGTATTAGTTTCAAGTGTTCAACATAGTGATTAAATATTTGTAAATACTGCAGAATAATCACCACTGTAAGTCAACATCCATCACTCTGCATAGTCACAAATTTTTTTCTTGCAATAAAGACTTTTTAAGACCTACTCTCCTAGCAACTTTAAAATATCCACTACAGTATTATTAACTGTGTCCCTATGCTGTACATTACACCCCCAGGACATACTCATTTTATAACTGGAAGCTCGTACCTTTTGATCCCCTTGACCCATTTCTGTCACCCCTTCTCCGCCTCTGGAAACGATTCTAACATCAGGTTAGTTTCTTCTGTCTTCTTGTAGGTGGCAGCTTTGATGATGGTGATGGTGATGACATGAAGGAAGGTCTGACGAGTACCAGGCCTGGGCCAGATGCCATCCCCTGCCGGCTGGCTGCGAGCCGGGGATGGCCGGGGCCCCCAGATGGGATGGCCTCGTTGCAGGGCAGGTGGGAAGCGTTCGCTGAGCTCTTCCTGACTGTCTCTCTCTTCCCCAGCACAAGCGCTGTATCCCGGCCTCCCTGGATGCTTACTACTCATCCCAGGACCCCAGCTCCAGAAGCCGCTTCTACACGGTCATCAGCCACTACAGCGTGGCCAAGCAGAGCACCGCCCGGGCCATCGGGCCGTGGCTGTCGGCGGCTGCCGTCATCCACGAGCCCAAGCCGCCCAAGACCCAGGGCCACTAGAGGCCGCCCCCTCCAGCCAGCATGGGGAGTGGGGAGGAGAACCCCGCTGGCTAAGCTGAGCTCCAGTTACAAGACAACACTGTACTCCTGGGATAAGGGGGCGGGGGTGGGGCTGGGGTGGGTGGGGGGAGCTCACCGCAAATCTCGTGCGCTGGAGTTGTCTGAATCAGTATTTCTTTTTGTCCTTTGGTATCGTTGATTCGTCCCTGAGTCAGGCCCATGTACAAAGGCATGTTTCGTGTTGACTGTTCCCATTCAAGATATTTTCAAAGCCACTGCTTATTATTTGTTAGGAAAATTTAAAAACAGGAAAGGAGAGAAAGAAAACGAACATGGAAGTCGTAGACTGGCTGCATCTGGCGTGTGTTGAAGGATGGTGAAGAGCACAGACATTCCGGGCTGCTCAGACTGGGGGAGATGGTTGCTTCAGGGTAGGCTTTGGAAGGTGCAGAATGTGAGTGAGGCAGGCAGTCTGCTCGCTTGGCCTCTGGTCTGCAGAGGAGGAACACTGAAAGTTAGGAACTGTCAAGTTAGAAAGAAGACTGAGTTTGGCATTTGTAAGGCCGGGACGTGCACAACCCAAAGAGAGAAGCCTCAACCGTGTGTGTTTTGCAGAGTGAGGATAAACTTGTCTGTATGGGCATCAGAGCGGGGCTTGGGCTGCATGGTTTGGAGATGCAGAGGATAGAAGCGAACACTCAACAGCAGGCAGGATTTCTTTGCCTTTCTCTTGCGTTTCTAGCCCTACACCTGGGTGCTGCCCACGTCTAGGAGATGGCAGGGGTAGAAAGAGGAGGAAGGAGGGACTGCAGGATGAAGAAGGCAGAGGATGGACAGGCAGGTGGCACTTGACCGAGCTGTAAGCACAGCACCCAAGTTTAACATTTTTGTTGGTTTGTTGTTTCCCAAAGTGGTAATGACCAGGAAGAACAGGAAGGGTCGTGACCAGGTGACAGCCAGGGAGGCTTTCGACTGGGTCTCAGCAATGCTAAGTCATTTTGTCTAAGGCAAACTGAGAACCATGGCCGTCTTGTGCACACTTCACTGTGTTGACAGGGGCATAGTCCAAACTTTCCCATCTGCTTCTAGAAGCTTCTGATCAGGAGGCGACAGCTGGCATTTCCCAGGCTACCCATTGCCTTGCACCCACATCAGGCACTCCCACACAGCTCTCCCACTAATGTTTTGGGGAGACCCCTCTGTGTGGTGTTGGCTCTGGGCCCAGCAGAGCCAGAACTGGCTGGGAGAGTTGGCTATTTGAGATGTGATTCTGTTTTCCCATGAAGCTTGAACAGGCTGTTTAAAGGGCATTTTTTTTAGTGGCTTGCTATGATGCTGAAATCATCCTACACAACAGCTGGGTGACAAGACTAGCATAGCTCAAACTATTCTGCTAAAAGCTATCATTTGACTTTTCCTCTCCCCGCCCCCACCCTCCAGTCACCTCGAGTCACCTGTAAATTCATTTGTCATCTAAAGTGGAATAACAAATTGTCCCTAGCGAAACTGCTGAGCGCTTTATAATTTTGTGGTGTATTTTTGTCAGTAGGTAGCAGAGGCTGAAGTATTTTTTGGTGTAATTCTTGAACTTTTCTGACAGGAAACAAATAAAGATAGATGTGTCTGAGAGTCTTGACCTTCCTTTGCATTTTTCTTCATCTTCTGCTCAGTGAACCTGGTGGGGAAGATGCAGCGGGCACCGTGTCCTGTTAGGCTGGGGGTGGAACTGAGGTGGGGGGACCTCCATCCTCCACCAGTGAAATGATGCTGAGATCAGAGGCAAGGACCAAGAGATGCAGCTGGCTCTTGTCTTGCAGCACAACATCCTTCATCCTGTGAGCATCTGATGAGCACCTGCAGAGGGCCAGGCTGTGCTGGGTATGGGGCACCCAGCCCCACATGACACGTATTCACCCCCTGAAGTCTGAGGGTAGAATCAGATGTGGAAATAGACATTGGCATGAGAAGAGTCTGAGAGTGCCATCTGGCCATTTGCCAACAGTTTGAGGAGGAAGCTGATGGGTGATGAGAGGACCCTTTTCATAATGAGCCCACTTAAAGCTTATTATAACCTAGGCAGGTAGAGATTATTGGTCCCCATTTGACAGATTAAGACACTGAGGCTCAGGAGGATGGAGAGATGCCTGGGGCTCTAGCAGATGAGCTGAGATTCAAACTCAGGTGTGTGTGTGACTACTTTATCCCCCTCGACTGCTTTTATAAGACCCAGAGCAACACTGTCAAGGTTCATGCCTCAGAAAGTCAAGTCACATTTATAAAAGTGAACTAGCTTATCCTTTACCCGAATCAGCATCAGCAGTGAGTGTTAAGGATAGTAAACATTTAACAGCCCTTTGCTACATGCCACATACCATTAGAGCTTCCCCGCAGTTCAAATGGTAAAGAATCTGCCTGCGATGCAGGAGAAATGGGTTCAATACCTGGGTTCAGTCCCTGGGTCGGGAAGATCCCTTGGAGAAGGACATGGCAACCCACTCCATTCTTGCCTGGAGGATCCATGGACAGAGGAGCCTGGCGGGCTACAGTCCAGCGGGTCACAAAGAGCGGGACACGACTGAGTGACTGGCACTAAACTACTGCTCCAGGCCAAGCGTTAAGTGCTCTGGGCGTCCTGGTTCCTGTAAGTTCCTCCAGTCTCGTGAGTTGGGTACCCCCATCCTCAACATCACTGTCTTCATATGATCATCACCCCCACTTTGAGATGAAGGAATAGAAGCTCAGAGCAGTGCATCATCTACAAAGGAGGCGCCTGCCGTTAGGAGGCAGCCGATTCCAACCCACACGTTGAATACCAGTGTCTCAACAATGGCGCCATTCTACCAGCTCATCTCTGCACTTTGCTTGGGAGTTTCTAGTGTGTGTTCACAACTCTTCTCAGACTCAGATGGCAGGCCATTGAGGGAGAGGGCAGGATTAACTGGGGACAGAGCTGAAGGCTGAGGCTCCAGGCTCAGTGCTGCACTGGGGTGGTGGCCGTGCATGCACGGCTGGTGGGAAGGAGGAGGGGGGCCACCTGAGCCCTGCCCTTCGGGGCTGCACAGGCTGCTGAGCACGAACGGGCCTTAGACAACCCCGCCTGCACCCACAAAGCCTTTAGACTGCGGTTTCAGGGCCCAGTGATCTGGGCAGGCAGGGCTGTTTTGCTGGCCTCCCACTTACAGAGGCAGCCTCATCCATACGACCAGTGTGTAAACACCCACTATTTTTCTCAATTACACAGAGTCAGCTAAAGACTTAATGAACACATGTTCAAACATTCTGTCATAAATGGATTTGCCACTCCATTGCCTCAAAAAAATAAACCAAAGCTATCTTTTCTCCAGAATGAGCAGGCTCTGTGAGTGTGTGATTGAAGGAAGGGCACATGTCAGGGACTGGAGACATGGCAGAAATTTCTGGTTTGAAGAGAGGCCCTGGGGCTATGTGTAATTCCTGGCAGAGTCAGAATTTCCTCATCAGAAAAAAAAAAAAAAAAGGAGGATGCTTAACTCCTCCCACAAATACCCAAAGAGTGGGAGATTAGTTCTAGGAGAGTTTAATCAAGTGGGGTTTGGTTGGGGGAAGCTCCTCTGGGTTTTGGAGAATGGGATCTTGCAGGGCTCTGCTGGCTGACAAAGGGTTAAGCCAGAAAATGGTAAAGATAGCTCTTTGGTTCATAGAACAAGCTCTGTTTGTGGCCTCTGCACTTTTGAATCTGCTCACCAGCAGTGGGGACCCCTCTCAAGACGCTCCCAGTCTGTGGGCAGGGCAGACACACATTCCACATGTGCACAGGAAGGGGAGCTGGGGCAGAAATTCTCAGGAGGGAGAGCATGGCAGTGGGGTGCCAGCCAGGGGCTCTTGGAGGAGCTCGACTTCGACCTCAGCCTTGATCCATTGCGTTTTGACAGGGAGAAATCAGAAGGTGCAGAGAAGACACCCCAGAGTCATCCCCCCAGGCCCTGGGAACTGCATCATAAAGGTGCTAAGGGGAGACAGCCCAGGGCTGGGAGGTCTCCCCGCCGCCAGTGCCAGACCCCAAGGTTAAACAGGCACAGGAAGCTGCTGCCACTGCCCTGGGGCTCGTGGTTCAGGCTGGGGGACGGGAAGGAGAGAAATGATGATACCGTTGCTGCACTTCGGGGAGAGGCAGGGATGGTGCCTGGGGTGATCCCAGCCATCACTCAGGTCTGAAGATAGGAGGCAAAGGTACATTTTTCTGGCAAATTGAAAGACCACTTGTCGGAACTGCCGTCAATCACTTTATTCCCCCATCTCCACCCCTACAATGTGCTCTAATCCCAGGGGGTCTCTTGTGGAGGAAGAGAAAGAAATCCTCAGTCCCTAACTCAACAAGCACACAACACAGTCTCTTTAGAAAAACAACACGCCTGAACCACTGAGGGAAAAGGGTTGGTTTCCATGGCAACATCAATGCCATGAGAAGCAGGCTGGCACGGCGGGGTGTTCATCTGACTCTGCTCTTTTGTCAGAAATGATGTGTTTCAGAGAACCCAGCCCCAGAGATCACGAGTCCAAGTTGCCTGGAGAGATGGCCACACCCCTCTCGGACACCCTGCCCCTTCTCATCTGGATCTGTCCATGTCTTTGTTTCTGCCTCTCTGGCTCCAAGGGAGCGGTGTCTGGAGGTGTGGACTGGTGCTGTAATTTATGCTTCAATTTGAGGGCCCTCGTGAGCACTGTGCTGGGTTTGGGTCCGGTGTGGGGTGGAGTGTGTGGCAGAGGGCAAGACAGCTCAGAGGAGCTCAGAAGGAGCATGGCATTCAAATTCTGCTCCTCTTGGCTCTGTGGCGTTGGTTGGTTCCCTTCTTCTCTCTCTGAGCTGCAGCTTCCCATCTCTAAAACGGGGATAATAATTTTTATCTGCCTCATTTTGCAAAAAATGCAATGAAATATGTAAAGTTCTACCTATAGCAGGCACTCAACAAATTGTAGCTGCTGTATCTTGAGTAAGTCTCTCTCAGACTCAGGTTCCTCACTTGTAAATCGGAATTACTTATCAACAACCCCTCCCCCTCATAGGGTTGCTGCGGCTTAAAACAAGGCAGTGGCTGTGAAGTGCCCATAGCAAAAGTCAGTTACCTCCCACCCACCCTCATTTGCTAGAGAAGTCTCCTTGCTTCTCACTGTCCTCTTCATGGACAGTTGGGATATGATGGATGTATAGCAGTCCATGTATGCACAGACACCTCTCTCTCTATCTATCTACCTTCTATTATCTATCATCTATCTATCTCTGTATCTCTATCAAAATCAAATATACATTTATTTTGATACCTCTGATTTCAATGCAAAACCAAAGGGTGCATTGTACCATCCTCTCTTTGCTTGATTGTAGCTTCTTTCTCTGATAGTGAGAAAGATGACTCTATTATTTACAACATATTTACGTACTCTTTCATCTCTTATATACATACAAAGTCGTTTCAGATATGTGACTTTTTTTGACATTTAGAATTTCTGACATCACTAGAGAGATGTTTTGAGTAATTAACTTGGTATTTTAGGATATATCATCTTGCTTTGTGTTTCATCGTAAAGATGTATATGTGTTAGTTGCTCAGTCGTGTCCGACTCTGTGTGACCCCATGGACAGTACACTGCCAGGCTTCTCTGTCCATGGAATTCTCCAGGCAAGAATACTGGAGTGGGTTGCCATTTCCTTCTCCAAAAGATGTATATAAAGCCACTTACTTTGTTAGGCTAACATTTTGGATGGAATCAGTGTATTGTGTTGGAGCAGGAAATGGCAACCCACTCCAGCATTCTTGCCTGGAGAACTCCATGGACAGAGGAGCCTGGCGGGCTACAGTCCATGGGGTCGCACAGAGTTGGACACGAATGAAGCGACTTAGCACAGTGTATTGTGTTATATTTAAGCTGAGTTTCTCAGGTCTCACCACCTACATTCAGAGTAGTGACAAGGTTTTAATAACAATAGCACCCTTACCTGTGACGGATTCATTTCAATATATGGCAAAACCAATACAATATTGTAAAGTTAAAAAAAAAAACAAACACACACAATAGCACCCTAAATGTCATAGACACTTGCTCCCAACTGCTTATGGGATCTTCTGCCCCCTTGTGAAGACCACTCTCCCCAGCCCAGGGGGACTCTCACATGTGCTGGAGAACAGGTGTGAACTTGCTGACTCTGTTCTCCACTGAGCTCCACGGATGTCCCCAACTTTTAAAACTGATGGACGAGGCCACTGATGTGCTAGGGCCGTGCAATCGACGGTTCCCTCAGGCTCTGGTGGTGTGAGGAAAGAAGTCGTCCTCTTCCCTTCGCATTTCACTCTGTTCTCAGGGCCCACCTAGGATGGCTTGCGCTTCCTGTGCCCTCCAGAGTTTAACCAAATGACTCGTTCTTCTACTGACATCGCCTTTACCTCCTTCACACTCTACCTGGGACCCCAACATGAATCCATGCAACTGCACTAAAGGGCAAATTTGAGGAAGAGCTATGACGCTGGGGTTGAAAGTAACTGGCCACACACCATAACTGTTCTTATCTGCACCAGCAGCAGACAATGACTCTATCACATCAACTTTCTTACTGAGCCTTGCCGCAGCCATATTACCTTTCCTTACCACAGTTCTCCACGTCCCCCCCCCCTCACTTTGATGCTAAGAGTGACAGGGATCACTGGTTCTACTGAAAACCCCGTGACTTCCTTCCACAGCCTGGAGTTGTCACCAGGATGGCCTCGATTGGTAAGGGACTCTCTTTCCCAGCCCCTCATTTCCAAGCCTGATTAGACTAGTTTTCAGCATTCGAACGTGAGTGGAAGGTGGAAGTGATGTATGTCCCTTCTAGGATGGCACTTGTAGGCAGGTGACGCAGCTTCTCTAATCTCTCTTCCTTCCCTCTCCTCCCTGCTCTGTGATGTGGTGAAGCTGAGGACCCCTGGGGGGATGATGGAGATGCAAGGTGGGAGGAGCCCGGATTCCCGAGTCCCCAGGTGGACAGCCATCTGCCTACACTGGGCTCTTATATGAATGAAAGAGAACTTCCAAGATTTGGGGGTCTATTTGTTACAGTAAAAAGAATTACCATGACCAGTACACACAGGAAATCTATTTTCCATTTGGGTACCACGCCATATTTAGGATTGGTTGTGACAAAGGCCAGGCACTCCTTTGGGGTCAGGCTTGTGACTCCAGCTCCGTCCTCAGGTGAGCTCTCTCAAGGAAGCCCCCCAGGCTCCAAGCCCTCTCATCCATCAAGCTCTTTCCAGTCCAGACCTCAAGACTCAGTTCAGGTGCCAATTGTTCTGTAATCTCCCCAAACTGGATAGGATTCTCCACAGCAGTCCCTACCTTCCCACACACACTAGTTCTGCACATCCCTGTGTCACAGAATGACTACAATCTATTTTTGTCATCAAATTAACTTGTCGATGGTATCCTGGATGGATGGCTGAATGGATGGGTGAAAAAAAATCAGCTCTCTGCCAATAACTTTTAAATGTCTGTTTCTAGTCCAGATCTCTCTATTGAGACTCACTCCATGTATATTCTTTCTTTCTGGTCCTTGCTAACTGAATATCCTCGCAGGCACTTCAAGGTCAAAATGTCCTTTAGCGCCTTCATCATATTTCCCCCAAGATGCTTTATGTCCCCTGTCCTTTAAGTGGGGTGATGACCGCACCAGATGCTCTGCTTCCTAGACCCAGGTGCCACTTTCGATGTTCCCCTTTACATCAGTGAACATTGGATTGGCTGCTAAGTTCTGACCATTCCATTTTCAAAGTGGCTCGAGTCGACCCCTTCCTTTGCCAGAATCTGAGTGTAGGTCCCTGACCTTGACATCAAAAGCCCATCACAGTCTGACCCCCGGCTGCTCTCACCCCCTCATGTCTTCCATGGACCATGCCCCCCGCCCCCACCATGCACTCTCAGTCTCACTGAACTGGGGCTTCACAGCACACGCACAGTCTCATATGCCCTGTGAGCTGGGGCACTATGATGGAGCCGTTTCACTTTTTCGCCTTCCTCCATCCTCCTCACCACGCCCGACTGAGACTGATAATTGTCTTTGTGCTCCTTTTGTGGGAGAAGGATGAGGCAGCAAGGAAAACAGAAAGCGCTTTCCTGACCTTCTTGCACTTGTTTCCAAAATCCATACCACAGAGGGGAGACCGTTCCTAGGTACACATCAAGTGTCTTGAAGAAATATACAGAAAATCTGTCTCATTCCAGGAAAGATTCTCTTCCTGAAGGCAGCAGGGGGTGGAGCAGAGAGGTTGGGGATCTCAGACGGAGGAGGGCCCTGCACACTGCCCACCAGGTGGCCCCTCCGGCAAGGGCACCAAGGCCCAGGAGAGGAAGGGGAACTGCATGTCTGGGAGAGTGCTCAGTCACCCAGGAGACTGTCGGGGCCCATCTGCAGCTCCGGAGTAGACTGAACAGGTGGCCGAAACAGGCACATTATGTCTCCAAGAGACGCCTCAGGTCACAGGACCAGACTTCTCACAGGGCTGAGGCAGCAGCTCCTGCTGGCCCAGCAGGATGAGGGCTCAAGGTAGGCGTTCACTGAGTTTTGGGAGAAAAGAGAGACCTTCCCCCCTGCACTTATGGACGGAGGTACATACGCTCTCTGCCCTTCTCATCATTTTCATCTCTTCATGTTTTCAGGTCAGTCTCATCAGCCTCGTGGTACAGACTTGCTGTGGCTGGATGAGCCCCTCCTCTGGACGTTCCGAGCTCCTTGACTATTCCTCTATTGCATTCCTTACTTTGTAATCTTTTTATACATTCAGTAGAATGTGTGGTCGGTATTCTTCGTCTTTTTTCATTTCATAGGTGAAGAAACAGGCTCAGAAGGGTTAGTGCTGAGTTTGCATGCTCCCTGCCGCATGGGTGCCCAGCCTCAGCACCCTGGCCGGGACTCTGTTTGTGCCCGCCCTTGCCACCCTCCATCCTCCTTGCAGCCATCCGCCATCTGGTTTGGAGGCCTCTGGTCCTGCCCTCCTGCATGATTTCAGCATCCACCGCCTCTCCACAGGCCAGCTCTTTTCCCTGCAGCTTTTAAACAAACACACTTGATTAGGAGGATGTATTTCTCTATGCCAGCAATTTATTCCCCTCCATGCAAATTTTCCCACTAATTAACAAAGAAAAAACAACATGTCAGACCAGTGAGCTCTTGAAAGGGAAAATGAAGGAGTTTTCATTGTGGAATTCAGAGTCCTGGGCTGAGAGTCAAACAGACCTGGATTTGAATCCCAGTCTCATTGCTCTCTGCCCACTAGCTCTGGGCAGGTCACTTCACCTCTCTGAGCCTCACTTTCCTCAATTTTGAAGTTGTGCTGCTGATCGCTACTGCACAGCATGGCTAGAAAATTCATTTGAGAAAGAATTCAGGTGTTTTGGGAATTCTAAGGTACTCTGGCAGTAGGAAAAGAATAGTGCTTTACATTAAATTGCAGTAAAACACACAAGTGTATCCTCTTAAGACCCTAGAGCATAGGGTCCCACTGCAGAAAACTTACCCATGTCTGGTTGACTCTGCTGTGGATTGAAATGTGTCCCCACCCCAAAAAATGATTTATTATATGCGAGAGCCCCTAGCATCTCAGATTGTGATCTTATTTGGGAAAAGGGTCATTAGCAAGATAACCAAGTTCAAGTAAGGTGGCCCCTAATCCCATGTGACTAGTGTCCAAAAAGGAGTTCAGACACAGAAACACACACACGAGGTGAGCACCTTGTGAAGGCAGAGGATGGGAGCAATGCAGCTACAAACTGACACACACAGAGACTGCCTGCACATCTCCAGAATGCAGAGCAGGGAAGGGACAGATTCTCCCCCACAGCCCAGACCCCGTCAACCCATCCTTGATCTGAGACTTCCAACCTTCAGAACCACGAGGACTGCATATTTCTATTGTTTTAAGCCACTCAGTCTGTTGTCCTAGCAAACTAATACAGACCTCAGAGCTGTGCTCTTTCCCTGAACTGCATGTAACAAACGTCACTGTATAGTTGTTACTGAAAATAAGCAGAACTTGGGGGCTCTGGGGAACAAAAGTCTTTCTGGGTGACCCCCATTTCTTTTTTTTATTTGTGTCATATTTTATTTTTCTTCTTTCTTTTTTATTTTTTAAATTATAAAAATATGATAACACATTTACAGGAGACTTGGAAAATACAGAACAAAATTACATACAGTTCAACTATATATTACAATTTTTAAGTAGATAAATTAAGATTTTTTAGTTTTAATTTGAATATCAAACTCTCAAAAATTAGTAGAATGAATAGACAGAAAAGTAGAAGGATATAATAGACCTGAAAAGTACTAGGAACCAGTTCAACATAATTAAGATTTATACAATTTCCAGTATAGAATACAAATTTTACTCAGGTTCCCATAGACTATAGACCAGGAGACACTTGAACATATCAGGGGCATAAAACAAGGTGCAAAAATTTCAGTCTAAAAGTATTGAAATGATACAGAGTCTGTTCTCTTATCACTGTGGAATTATGTCAGAAATCCATATCAAAAGATATTTGAAAATAGCCCACAAATTTTCAAGTGCAGTGTGACATTTACCAAGAAAGATCTTTGACTTATCCATTGAAAGCCTCAATAAAGTTAAAAGACTGAAAAAACACAGAGAGCAGTTGCAGAGAATAAATCATTTAAATGAGAAATTAATATCAAAGATACTTAAAAAAAACCCATATATTAGGAAATTAAATGTCTACTTTTAAATGATGGATGTATCTGAGAAGCCATAACAAGGAAATAGAAAACGTTTGTAATAGAATAAAAATGAAAAGAGAATTCACCAGAATTTGTTGTAGGCAGCTGAAGCTGCTCAGTGCAGCTTAATACAACATGGAATCTTGAATAAGTTATGAAAACAGATAATTGACACTAGTATAAAATTTTGTGAAATTTCAGCAAAATTTTTACTTTAGTTAATAATACTGTATTACATGTTAATTTCCTTTTTTTTTTTTTTAAACATAGTATTTCTTTATAGTCTCAGAATTGGATTAGAAGTTTCAAGCCTCATTCAAAATTTTTTTAATTGCTAAAATTATAAGCTTTTTAGACTTTTAGCAGTAATACTAGATGCCAGAATAAATAAAACTATATTAAGATTTTGAGTGAATATAAATTAGAAATCTAGCATTCCTTTCATACTAAGTAAAACAAGTGGAACCAAAATGTCATAAATTTTTTAGCTAAGCAGAAATTCATGTTTTCTAAAATATATATTATACACACTTTGTATATGTATACAAAAGATTTTCTACTATACTTGATTAATTACAATAACAACAACAAAAAACAGATGGAGAAATTGGAAAACAAACTAAATGAAATGGGAGCACTGAATATGAAATAGAAAAAGTGAAACAAACTAGATAAAAGTAAAAGATAATCAGGTAGACCATTTATTTTGAAACATGCCTCCTCATTAGAATCATATCTGGAGCTTTGGAGGAAAAAAAACAATACCTGGGCATTTTTATTTTTCAAAAAATGCCAAGCTAATTCTAATTGCATCTAGATTTTACAGCGTGATTACATTTTTTTCTATTAAATGATAGTTTTAGTGATATAGAATTCTATTATTTTCTGTTGACCAATCATGATACAATGGTATTAAAATGAATAAAAGTTACATAATCACAATAGTAAAAGATGTTTATCAGTTTTCACAATCAATAGTCAGACCAAAAAAAATAAAAGATAATTACAATTGTAAGCCATAATGGAAACATGATGAACCTAACAATACAAATTAATTACATAAATTTGAGGGGTCAAGTAGAGTGATGTGGTAAGTGGAAATGCATGCATAGACATGTTTTCATTCATCCAGCCAGTCTCTGTCTTTCTGTTGGTGCATTTAATTCATTAACATTTAAGGTAATTATTGATATATATGATCCTATTCACAATAAACTGTGGAAAATTCTGAAAGAGATGGGAGTAGCAGACCACCTGACCTGCCTCTTGAGAAACCTATATGCAGGTCAGGAAGCAACAGTTAGAACTGGACATGGAACAACAGACTGGTTCCAAATAGGAAAAGGAGTACGTCAAGGCTGTATATTGTCACCCTGCTTATTTAACTTCTATGCAGAGTACATCATGAGAAGGCTGGGCTGGAAGAAGCACAAGCTGGAATCAAGATTGCCGGGAGAAATATCAATAACCTCAGATATGCAGATGACACCACCCTTATGGCAGAAAGTGAAGAGGAACTCAAAAGCCTCTTGATGAAAGTGAAAGAGGAGAGTGAAAAAGTTGGCTTAAAGCTCAACATTCAGAAAACGAAGATCATGGCATCTGGTCCCATCACTTCATGGGAAATAGATGGGGAAACAGTGGAAACAGTGTCAGGCTTTAATTTTGGGGGCTCCAAAATCACTGCAGATGGTGACTGCAGCCATGAAATTAAAAGATACTTACTCCTTGGCAGGAAAGTTATGACCAACCTAGATAGCATATTCAAAAGCAGAGACATTACTTTGCCAACAAAGGTCCGTCTAGTCAAGGCTATGGTTTTACCAGTAGTCATGTATGGATGTGAGAATTGGACTGTGAAGAAAGCTGAGCAACAAAGAATTGATGCTTTTGAACTGTGGTGTTGGAGAAGACTCTTGAGAGTCCCTTGGATTGCGAGGAGATCCAACCAGTCCATCCTAAAGGAGATCAGCCCTGGGTGTTCTTTGGAAGGAATGATGCTAAAGCTGAAACTCCAATACTTTGGCCACCTCATGCGAAGAGTTGACTCATTGGAAAAGACTCTGATGCTGGGAGGGATTGGGGGCAGGAGGAGAAGGGACAACAGAGGATGAGATGTCTGGATGGCATCACTGACTCGATGGGCGTGAGTCTGAATGAACTCCGGGAGTTGGTGATGGATAGGGAAGCCTGGCGTGCTGCAATTCATGGGGTCGCAAAGAGTCGGACACGACTGAGCGACTGAACTGAACTGATGATCCTATTACCATTTTCTTAATTGTTTGGGGTTAATTTTTTGTAGGTCTTTTCCTTGTGTTTCCTGCCTAGAGAAGTTCCTTTAGCATTTGTTGTAAAGTTGGCTTAGCGATGCTAAATTATCTTAACTTTTGCTTGTCTGTAAAACTTTTGATTTCTACATCAAATCTGAATGAGAGTCTCGCTAGATAGTCTGTTCTTGGTTGTAGGTTCTTCCCTTTCATCACTTTAAATATATAATGACATTCCCTACTGGCTTGTAGAGTTTCTGTTGAGAAGTCATCTGATAACTTTATGTGAATTCCCTTGTATGTTGTCATTTTTCCCTTGTTGCTCTTAATATTTTATCTTTGTCTTTAATTTTTATCAATTTGATTACTATGTATCTTGGTGTGTTCCTCCTTGGGTTTATCCTGCCTGGGACTCTCTCTGCTTCTTGGAGTTGATTGACTACTTCCTTTCACATGTTATGGAAGTTTTAAGATATTATCTCTTCAAATATTTCTCTCTCCCTTTCCCTTCTGGGACCCCTATAATGTGAATGTTGGTGTATTTAATGCTGTCCCAGAGGTTTCTTAGACTGTCTTCACTTTATTTTTTTCTGTATTCTGTTCTGCAGCAGTGATTTCCATCATTCTGTCCTCCAGGTCACTTATCCATTCTTTGGCCACAGTTATTCTGCTATCTGTTTTTTCTAATGTATTGCTCATCTCTGTTTGTTTTTTAGTTCTTCAGGGTCTTTGGAAAACTTTTCTTGCATCTTCTCTATTCTTTTTCCAAGATTCTGAATCAGCTTTTTTATCGTTATTATGAATTATTTTTTTGGAAGGTTGCCTATCTCCATTTCATTTAGTTGTTTTTCTGGGGTTTTATCTTGTCCCTTCATCTGAGACATAATCCTCTGCCTTTTCATTTTGATGAACTTTCTGTGATGTGGTCAGCTGCAGGAGTGTGGTTCTTTTACTGCTTCTGTGTGCCCTATGGTAGATGGGTCTAAGAGGCTTGTATAAGCTTTCTGGTAGGGTAGACTGGCAGTGGGAAAAACTAAGTCTTGCTCTGGTGGGCAGGGCCATGCTCAGAAAGACTTTAATCTGATTATTTGCTGATGGGTAGAGCTGTACTCCCTTCCTGTTAGTTGTTTGGCCTGAAGCAACCCAGCCGTGGAGTCTACAGGTGTTATGGTAGGGTTAATGGTGACTTACAAGAAGGCTTATGCCAGAGGGCACCTCCTGGGACAGCTGCTGCTGGTGCCCCCATCCCATGGTGAGCCACTGGTGACCCACACCTTCACAGGAGACCTTCCAACACTAGCAGGTAGGTCTGGTTCAGTCTCCTGTGGGGTCACTGCTCCTATCCCCTGGGTCCTGGTTCATGCAAGATTTTGTTTGTATCCTCCAAGAATAGAGTCTCTGTTTTCCTCAGTCCTGTGGAAGTCCTTCAGTCAAATCCTGCTGCCTTCAAATTCACATTCCCTGGGGTTCCTACTCCATTTGCTGATACTTAGTCTGGGAAGCCTGATGTGGGGCTCAGAAACTTAACAATAGTGAGAGAATTTCTTCAGTATTATTGTTCTCCAGTTTGTGAGTCACCCACCTGGCAAGTATGGGATTTGATTTTATCACGATTATGTTCCTCCTGACGCATTTGAAAAGACCCTGATGCTGGGAAAGACTGAAGGTGGGAGGAGAAGGGGACAATAGAGGATGAGATGGTTGAATGGCATCACCACCTCAATGGACATGAGTTTGAGTAAACTCCGTGAGTTGTTGATGGACAGGGAGGCCTCGTGTGCTGCAGTCCATGGGGTCACAAAGAGTTGGATATGACTGAGCGGCTGAACTGATGTTCCCCCGACCATCTCATTGTGGCTTCTCCTTTGCTTTGGACATGGGGTATCTTTTTTTGGTGAGTTCCAGTGTCCTCTAGTCAATGATTGTTCAACAGCTAGTTGCAATTTTGGTGCTTTTAAGGAGATGAGTACACATCTTTTTACTCTGCCATCTTGAACCAATCTCTACCCCCATTTTTTGATTACAGGAAATAGGCTTAATTCAGCCTCCATGACCTTCGCTGAGTTCCCAAGGGCAGGTTCAAACAGCTGCTAATCAAAGAAGGGAGGGGATGCAGAAACTATAAAGGACAATCAAGAAGCAACAGTGCAGCCTTGGGGTAGGGTCCTAGTTCCCCCATCGAGGGGTGATCGATGGATGATCATAACAACATCTTTGAGCTGTTTTGCAGATAATGAAGTCCCCACTAGGTGAAAGAAATTAGCTGTATGCTGTCCACAAGCATGCAAACCTCAGACTGGTTGGAACCAGAAGATTGATGATGCTGATTCCAACTTATCCCACCACCAACCAGTCAGAGGAATGTCCATGAGCTGATCAGAGCCTCTTTGAACTATTACTCTAAAACTCTTTACTACCTTCTCCAGGTTGGGACACAGAGTTTTGAGAATTTTAGCCCACTGTGGCCCCCTTTGCTGACAAAGCAATAAAGCTATTCTTTCTACTTCACCCAAAACTCTGTCTCTGAGATTTAATTTGGTGTCAGGATACAGAGGCCAGAATCAGCATCATTACAAGAAACGAATAAAAAGTTGAGTGATCCATCCCATTCAGTGTTCACTGCTCACCTCCTGTGTGCTGAGTCGCTGCTAGGAACTGAGTAACCAGTGACATCTAAAATGCAGACTTCACCTTCAAGGAGACAGTGTGTGTGTGTGTGTGTGTGCACGCTAAGTTATTTCAGCCATGTCCAACTCTTTGTGACCTGTGGACTGTAGCCCACCAGGCTCCACTGTCCATAGGATTCTCCAGGCAAGGATACTGGAGTGTGTTGTCATGCCCTCCTCCAGGGATCTTCCCAAGTCTCTTACATCTCCTGCTTTGGCAGACTGCTTCTTTACCACTAGCACCACCTGAGGAGCCCCTTTACAGAGACAGTGACAGATACCAAACACATACAGCTCCAAAGCCATGCTCTTTCATCCCTTTAAGTATCCTGGAGCCATACAGGCAGTGCCCACATGGCCTGGATCAGCTGCTTGGGACTTTCAGATGGGAGGACCTGTCTCTGCCCTTATAGAGCTCCCAGATTGACCCTTGTAAGACAGGAGGCAGGGTTATAAACAGTTTAGAGGGGGCTGTGGGAAGGGAGTTTGCCACAAACTCTGATGCTGAGGGTTCCACAGTGTGCTGAGGGAAGCACACTCCACAGATAATAACAGCTGTCATGGGACTTCTCTGGTGGTCCAGGGGCTTAAACTCTGCACTCCCAGTGCAAGGGCCTGGGTTTGATTCCTGGTCAAGGAACTAGATCCCACATGCTGCAAGCAGGATTTTGCATGTGACAACTAAAGATCTCAAGTGCCATAATGAAGACCTGGTGCAGCCAAATAAATATGCAAGTAATAAATATATATTTAAAAAAAAAACCAAACAGGTCGTGTTCTTTAAAAAGAGAGTTAAAAAAAAAAAAAAAAAAACTGTTACACATCCCCCCACCGCAGCCCAACCATGAGCTTGCCTACAGAGGGAAAAAAAAAAAAAAAAAAAAGAGAGAAACTTCATTTAGACTAGATGAGCTGGAAAACAAACTCTCTCCCTCGCATATTTGCTGTTAGCTCTCCAACACTTTTATAATCATGAGTTAGATAAAATAGCATCAGCCATTTGGACTTGAGATCAGCCAAGGTGCTTGGCATATAATCGTGTTCAGAAACAAAACAAGAAAATCTTTTAAAGGCATTATTGTATTTTCTCCAGCGTGAGAAGTGGTACTTTTAATTAGTTGTTCTTTGACCTTTTTCTCAATAGCACACATGGAACGGTGGAGGTGGACTCGAGCCCGCCCTGCAGCCAGATCCATCCTCTTTCCACGTTTCCTAAACAAGCAAGGGGCCACTGTTGGTGGGAAAAGCTCTTCATTGGAGGGAGCACTGTCCTCCAAGTGGAGGTGGCAAGTGGGATTTAGACTCTGCATTGGTGGGAAGCAACAAGCAGTACGTTTTGGTTGGACTTTAGCCTGCAGCCCCTTCCTGCAATTCTGGGAAGAAAGCCTCTTTCAGTGGAGGCCTGTGGAATATGAATGGGCTGAAAAGAGCACCATGTGATTCTGTTAGTCTCTGACGTGTGCAGTCTTTCATCAAGGCCCATCAGGCAACTTTATTGTGGCTAATCAAATCCTTTGCAAATGGATTTCCTTTCCCCTCAGTAAAGGGACAGCTTTATCATTTCCTTCCTCTAATGCCATGAGATGCGGAGAATTCAATTCTCCAGACTTCCTCCTGAAAAGAACACAAATAGTATTTATTTGGAAGAAGCACCTTGAGAAGCCAGTTTGGATGAAGGGTGATATCCCAAGGCAGGGGTCTTGAAAAAATTTTACTTCAAATTCCCCTAAAACAATAATAATTTTAAAACTTTATTTCTCTTTGCACTTTTTTTTTTTCAGGTTGATAATGTAAATTCTTTTAAGTGACAAGTTTAAATGGTTGTAAAATATATAGCTTACTATTCATTGTATAAGTATTTTATTAAAATCAATTTTCTTTGAAATCTTGAAGCTACACATTTAGAGCTTTCAACTTAGAAAAATGGCAACCTAAATTGCAAAGTCGTTTACTGAAACCATCAACCAACTCAAAGTGTTCGAAAGAAAACATCTAGCTTCATTACTTAGTTCAAATAAACTTGACCATGAGGTAACTACTGCACTTCTGAATTCTAAATTAGTATATAAAATAGATAACCAACAAGGACCTACTGTAGAGCACAGAGAACTATACTCAATATCTTGTAATAACCTATAATGGAAAATAATCTTAAAAAGTATATACATCCATATATACACACACACATCATATATATATTCTTTTAAAGATATAAACGTGAATCACTTCTTGTATATCTGAAGCTAACACAACATTGTAAATCAACTATATTTCAAAAAAAATTGAAAAACAAAAATTATAAGTTAGACAGAGACAGATATTTGAATCAAGTTAGAGGGCTCCTGCAAGGTGTCTGCTTTGGAGCTCCTCACTGCAGGGAGGGACTCCTCACTGCTCAGGGACTCCCTCACCTGGGAGCTGGTCATCTGGACTCTTACCCTTTCTTTGGTCCTGGAGGTGTTTGATCTTTGTAGCAATAATACCCTGGAGGAAAAGCAAGCTTTCTTTTGTGAACTGCAAGAGGCATGATTGTGAAAGAGAAGAAGGGAAAGAAGTGGCAGATCCTGGAAGTCACCTGAGGGCGCATTTTTACAAACAGGCTCTTGGAGGCTGAAGATCTGGAAACTGAGTCCCCAAAACATACCTGAGTCTTTGCATTCTCTCTGGGATCTGCTCCCCACCTTGGTTTGAAGATTGCCACATAGTATAGGAGGAAAAGGGATTGATTAAAATTTGCTACAGGAGACTTCCCAGCTGGTCCAGAGGTTAGGACTCCATGCTACCAATACAGGGCCTGGTTTTGATCCCTGCCAGAGAATTAGATCCTACATGTGGCAACTAGAGATCCCACATGCTGCGACAATCTATCCCTGGTGGCTCAGAGGTAAAGAATCTGCCTGCAATGCAGGAGGCTGTCAATCTCTGGGTCAGGAAGATCCCCTGGAGGAGGGCGTGGCAACCCACTCCAGGATTCTTGCCTGGGAAATTCCACAGACTAAGGAGCCTGGTGGGCTACAGTCCATGGTGTAACAAGAGTCGGACATAACTTAACAACAAAACCACCAAAACCATGCCACAACTAAGACCCAGCACAGCCTAATAAATAAATAAATAAAGTAATAAATATAAAAAAAGTTTGCTAAGGGGGACTTCCCTAGTGGTCCAGGGGTTAAGACTCCAGCCTTACACTGAAGGAGGCATGAGTTTGATCCTTGGTCAGAGAACTAAGATCCTGCATGCTACACAGGTGTGGCCAAAAGAAAAAAAAAAAATTCTAAGAGGTTCATAGCTTGGTTAAGAGAGCTAGAGACTCCAACACAAGCTAAGCCTAGCTCCCTGGGCAGCACCCAGAACCCTGTGGGGGGACGCTGCCAGGGAGACCATTCACTGCACCAGCTTCTGGTTGGAGAACAAATGGAGAAACAGCACAGAAATACCTCGTTTCAGGCCCAGAGTGTCCCCTTTTGGTATGAAATAGGTCAAACCTCTTTAGAGTTAATAAAAAAAAAAAAATGCTCGAACAAAAGTTAAAGTAGTCCACATGTATAAGTCTCTTTTCTCCCAAGAAATTACTGTCTAAATTCAGAATGGAGACTTCTTTCTCTCAGCCCCATCTGGTGTCCCGGTAGTAGTGTGGGATTATTCTGAGCACACACACAGGATCAAAATTCTGCTGCATTATGAACCTTTTAAACAGAAGAGAGAGGTCTTGGGGACTCGGGAGGCCCTTACGCAGCTCCTGTCCCCTGCTCCAGAAGGTTGCAAAGGCCTCTCTGTCCATCATCTGCCTGGTCTGGGCCCTCCTTCCTCCAGTTCACCTTCCTGAGAGGCCACCTGGGTGATCTTCCTTTTTCAAAATCTTAGGAAGGTTTTGGGAGCATAGCATGATTTAGCTACATTGTAAAACATTCTGGAGGTTTTTTTTTTTTTTTGAATAAAATTAGGCATATCCCTACTCTCTGACCCACAGTTAAATTCCCAAGAAATATGAAAGCACATCGGATACAAAGACTCATGTAATAATATCCATAGCACTGTTTTTTAGAACAACTAAAACACAGAAAACAGCTCAGGTGTCCATTTGTAGGAGGATAGCTAAACAAGCTGTGATCTATCTGTGTAACGGAAGATGACTCAAGAGACAAAAGGAACGGCCCACTGAGACATATGATAACACAGCGGTAGCTCGAAAACATGTTGTGAGTGAAAGAAGCTTGCCGCAAAGAGTACCTACTGTCTGATTCTGGATATAAAGTTTTGCTACAATCAAAACTAGTCTCTAATGATAGAAATCAAGACAAGGGCTGCCTCTGTGGAGTAGATGGGTGTAGAAATTGATTCAGAAGGGGCAAGAAGGAAAGTTCTGGAGTCGATGGATGTTCTGTGTCTTGATAATTGCTTGCATTTCATAGGGGTATCACTTGTCAAAATACAAGGTACTTTTAAGATTTGTGCATTTCACTATGCTAAATTTTATCTCAAAAACATATTGAATGCTGAATGAGTGCTGAAGTGTTAAGGAGGCAGAGTATTGATGTTGGCAACTTACTTTGAAATATATCAAATATGAGATGCAGTAATGGAGGGGTAGAGGAGGTGGAGAGATGGAAACGTGTGTTACGGGGATGTAGCAAAGCACTAATGTCATCTAGGTGGTGGGCACATGGCTGTTCACCATAAAACTCTTTTAGGGTAAGCTTGTCCTAAGCATCGCTCTGTACGCCTTAGCTCAATGCTACTTATCAGGTGTTTTGCTCACTGAGTCATTATGATGATCTTATGAGCTCTGCATCAGCCTAGGTTATAGAGGAGAAAGCAAAGGCTCGTGATAAAGTCATTTATGGTTAAGTGTAAACCTGGATCAGGGCCCAGGCCGCCCGCCTCTGCACCCACCTTCTAATTCTCTGGATGAGCCCACAACCCATTATTTAGAGGTCAGTTCCTGTTTTCAGTCCTGGTAAAGAACCCTGGAGAAATCAGAGGTGTGTTCTGTCCTCTCGCTGCGGATCAGGAGGCATCACAGAGGCGGACTGGCTTCCAGGCAGTGCGCCTTGTTCTGACACAGTCCCTGCTATTTCTCCTTTGGACATTTTGATTTTGAGACAATGACTGTTATGGGTTGAATTATGTCTTCAACAAATTCATATTTCAAGTCTGACACCCCAGGACCTCAGAATACAATCTTCTTTGGAAAAAAGGGTTTTTCCAAGGTGTTGCAACTGTGTGATTTTAACCATATGATTCTGAAAAAGGTAAAACTAAGGAGACAGTAAAAATATCAGCCAGGGCTTAGGGAGGAGAGGCAATGAATAGGTAGAAGATAGAGGAGCTTTAGGAAAGTGAAGCTACTTTGTACGACACTGTACTGGTTGATATATGTAATTTTACATTTGCCCAATCCCATAGAAAGTACAGCAACCAAAGTGAACCCTCAAAGTGGACCCTCAGTAAGCTATAGACTTTGGGTGAAATGACACACTTCAGCAGGTTCACCAGTTGTAAGGAATGGGCCACTCTGATGGGGGATGTCGATAGTGAGAGAGGAGATGCATATGTGGGCACCAGGGCTACGTGAGAAATCTCCGTGCCTGCCGGTCAATTTTCCTGTGAACCTAAAACTTTTCTAAAAAGGAAGCCATACCACATAGATGGTATTCTGAAACAGGAATATCAATAGTGTTATCAATAACAAAATATAGTTAAAATAAAAATAATTTGTAGGGTAAAAAAAAGAAAATAGGTTCTTTCCAGATGATCAAGGTAAGGTCATATAATCCAATACGGTTGGTGTCCTGATGAGAAGGGGAAATCTGGACACAGAGACAGACATGCCCTAGTGAGAATACCCTGGAAACCTGGAAGCAGAGAGCAGGGTGCACACCCACAAGTCAAAGAATGCAAAGGTGCCCAGCAAATCACTGGGCACCAGGAGGGAAGCACAGGGTAGGTTCTTCCTCATAGTCAACATGTGGGACCAACACCACCAACTCCATCTCAGGAGATGCTATGAAATAATCAATTTCTGTTGTTTAAGACACCCAGCTTGTGGTGCTTAGTTACTGCATCCTTAGGAAACGAATACCATATCTAAGCAATTCTTCGTCCCAGGTCATTTCCCTGTGTGACTTGCTTCAAGGGCCATCTTACACACACACACTCAAGACTGTGATATTACATGTTTCACTGGATTCGTAAAGAGGATGTGGCTTAGAAATATGTTTCCAGAGAACAACTCCGATAGTGCTGTGAAGGTCAAGGGAAGATAAGATTTAATTTATAGAAAAGTATTTTACAAGTGAACTTTCAGGAATAAATCTATGCATGATATACTCCCCAAAAGATTCTGGGAGTGAAGACAAATCTGCTTAATAAAACAATAAAGTTTTCACTGCTTTATCCTAACTATTCATACATCTGTAGAAAAAGTAGTTCATGCTCATTTAAAATGATGAGACTTACGGATGAGTAGAATTTTTTCCCACCTAAAGGAAAAGAACTAGGGCAAATTGTCTTCTTCTGTCCCTTTTTTCTACCATTCTTCCCTCCCTCAACTGAGTTCCTATAACTTGTTCGGCCCTGTGCTAGCTGGGACAGTGTGTGGCAGACACCGTCCATAAAAGACCTATGCATTCCTTCCATGGTATAGAGTTGTTGCAAGGAATTAGCTGTTGAGCTTTGGACTACATTTCCCAGACTCTCTTGCTTCTAGGAGGGGTTCCTATAACCGAGTCCTGGACTACTTGTTCACGGAGGTGATGCACACCATCTTCTCGCAAGCCTGGTTCTTAATGGTTAATTAGAACCACTGGGCCCCTTAATTGCAAGTACGTCATTTTGTTGTTATGTGTTTGGTTGCCATGATCAGAAAACTATTAATCAGTCAGTTCAGTTCAGTCGCTCAGTCGTGTCCGACTCTTTGTGACCCCATGAATCGCAGCACGCCAGGCCTCCCTGTCCATCACCAACTCCTGGAGTTCACTCAGACTCACATCCATCGAGTCAGTGATGCCATCCAGCCATCTCATCCTCTGTCGTCCCCTTCTCCTCCTGCCCCCAATCCCTCCCAGCATTAGAGTCTTTTCCAATGAGTCAACTCTTTGCATGAGGTGGCCAAAGTACTGGAGTTTCAGCTTTAGCATCATTCCTTCCAAAGAACACCCAGGGCTGATCTCCTTTAAAATGGACTGGTTGGATCTCCTTGCTATTAATACATGTAGATAAAGGAGAACAAATTTATCAGAGGGAGAGAGAAGGGATTTATTTGAAAACTAGCTTTTTTTTTAGATTAAAAATTTTTTATTAAAGTATAGTTTCTTTATTATGTGGTGTACAGCAAAGTGAATCAGGTATACTTATACATATCCCCCTCTTTTTTAGATTTCCTTCCCATTTACATCACCACAGAACTTTGAGTAGAGTTCCCTGTGCTACACAGTAGGTTCTCATTAGTCATCCATTTCATACACAGTGTAGCGTATATATATATATATGTCAATCTCAACCTCCCAGTTTATCCCACTCCCCTTCCCCTTTGGTGTCCATGTTTCAGAACCACTAAGGCAGGAAGACGCTTTTAGGAAGTTGGAGAGAAGGTATGCAGTCACACTGAATGACTCCAAGAAAGGGTTACGTTTTCTCTAAACCTCTATGGATCCTGATTACATTGAGAAGAAAGTCTCAGGTTGGGTCCACTCTGTCTGAATGCATTTCTTCAGCATGTGATGGTACCAAGTTAGCATTTACATCCTTTAATTTCTATTATATTCACTTCCATTATTACTTCTGGGTAGACAAATTCTGTAAACTTTTTATTTACAGCCTTCGCATGAAATTTCCTCTTCAAATCAAAAGTGTTAAGAAAAAAGTATCTAGTCAATTGAGAGAAAAGTATTAGCAAGTAGTAGCAGATGTGGCGAAAGAATGTGATCAATATAAAAAAAAATGGTGTTTGAATGCCCAAACACTGGTTTTTGTAAGGTGATTGGGAAATATAAGAAAGGAAGATCCCTAGGTCATCTTAGGGGGCTGGACCTCAGGAGCAAGAGAGTGGGGAGGACATCTGTGTTGCAACATCCTCCCATTGAGTCCTGCTTCTGCTACTCTCCACACACCTGTTATATTTTGGGGTCATCCTGAAGCTTTATCACAGCAGAAAATAGTCATCAACAGTTTCCACATTTGATAGCCACACTTGGGAAGAGATTGATTGATTTGCTCTGAGTCCCCATTTCACTTTCCTTAATAATGAGATCACTGGCTCAGCGAAGCCAGGTGCCCTTCTGTGACTCAGTCATGTGTATCCATGAAGGGAAGATAACCCTGAAGGCATGAGATTATCTCAGCAGTCATCACCTGCTTGGGACCAGGAGTAAACCGGGAGGCATTCCCGACAAGCCATAGAGCAAACCTGGATGAATCTGGCATTAAAGTGGAGGATTCTCCCTCAATGAGGAATTGCACCAGAAAAGTTAGCAGACAAATGACAGACTCAGTGGTGGTCTTTGTAGTATGTCATATCAACAAGTTAATGGTATATAAAAGTGAGTGAAAGTTGCTTAGTCATGTCCAACTCTTTGCAACCCCATGGATAGTCCATGGAATTCTCCAGGCCAGAATATTGGAGTGGGTAGCCTTTCCCTTCTCCAGGGGATCTTCCCAACCCAGGGATCAAACCCAGATCTCCCTCATTGCAGGCAGATTCTTTACCAGCTGAGCCCCCAAGGAAGCCAATGGTATGTAAGAACTCTTACAAATCAATTTTTTTAAGGCAGGATTCAATAGGACATTGGGCAAAAGAGAGGGACAGAAGAGGAAATTCATATGGCTAATTAGTACATGAAGAAGGGCTCAAAGTCACTAGAAATGGGGGAAAGTGAAAGTGAGAACAACTGTGATCACCAGTTTACATGTATGACTTTGCAAACATTAATAAGCAAATAATTCTACATGCTGATGGGCATGTGGGGAGACCAGAACTCCCCTGCTTAGAAACAGGAACATTGATTGGCAGAGTCCTTCTGGAAAGTGCTCTGAAGCGCTTAGCAAAATGAAGCCTGCATATTCCGTACATTCCCTTTAGCACATTCTTAGGTTTACAGCACAGATAACTCACTTCTGAGGTCTGCAAAGGAGCATGTCCTAGGACAGTCATTGCTAGGCTCTGAATGGAAGTGGAAGAGAGGATGGAAGGCAACTTGAGTGAACAGCACTGGGGCAAGAACAAGTGAAATATAACAGATGCCCGCTGGGATAGTCTGCAGAAGCCTGAAACCTCAAACCGGGTATATTTATAGCTGCTTGGAAAGATCTCCATGCAACACAACAGAGAAAGAAGGGAAACCGAATGAACTTAATAGCACGATACTATTTATTTAAATTAAAATGCATTTTATACAAAGCAACCTTTCTTAACTGATAGGAATCCATGCATATTTAATGTCACATATGAAATACCTTGGGCTTTCCTGGTGGTTCAGATGGTAAAGAATCTGCCTGCAATGCAGGAGACCCAGGTTCGATCCCTAGGTTGGGACGATCCCCTGGAGAAGGGAATGGTAACTCACTCCAGTGTTCTTGCATAAAGAATTCCATGGACAGAGGAGCCTGGTGGGCTACAGTCCATGGGGTTGCAATCATACACAACTGAGTGATTAACACAGACACACACACACACACACACGCACATGAGATAGATTAAGCTGAGTGCTGAGGTGGGTAATGCTCAGAAAGAATCAGGGAGGAAGGAGAGAAGAGTAAAACAAAGAAAAATGCAGACCATCAGAAGGATGTTTGACTGCGAGCTTAGGTGGTGTAGAATTCAGAGGAGGGAGGGGGGTCAGAGGACCCAGTCAGGGCTCTGTTGTAATAGTCTGGGGGAAAGAGGGTAAGACTTGAACTAAACACATAAAAGGGCTTGAGGCATGTCAACTGATTTAAGAGACATACACGACGAGGCAGAAATGATGAGGCATGTACCAGATTAAGTATGGCAGAGAGGAATAGGGAAGAGTCTAGAATATTCTTGTGTTTCTGGGCATCTAAGTGATGGTACTGGCATTACTATGACAGGGAACCTGGGAAGAGAACCAGATTTGGGGTGGAAAAAAAAAGAATTCTATTTTGGTTGTTAATACATGATAGTGCATTCACGATGAAACGTGTGAACATTTCATTGCAGATAAAGACGGGGGCAGTCCATCTGAGCAGATTCTCTGCCTAATCCTACACAAGCTGCCATGCTAAATTAGCTTCTTGCAAACAAAAACAGTTAGGAGATTTAGTCAAACACATTTCTGGACTTAAGAAGAAAGCAAATCATATTTATACTCCAATGAAGGTTAGAAAATTGGGCAGACTCAGACTGAATCCAATGTTTTTATTTGAAATTTGAACAGAAATGCTGAAGTTCATTTTTAAATCTCAGAGTTATAAGCCAGGATTTGTGCAAAGTACTTTATTCCCTATTGACTCCAAATCATGGGGAATATCAATATTTTAGGGCTCTCATAATACAATGCCAGAGTTTACTGAAGGAAATAAATACTCATGGCAGTGAAAAAAATTTCCTTTTGCGATCACTCCATTTATGTAGCAGTAGGCAACCAGAAAATCCCACGGATGGAGGAGCCTGGTAGGCTGAAGTCCACAGGGTCGCCAAGAGTTGGACACGACTGAGTGACTTTACTTTCACTTTTTACTTTCATGCACTGGAGAAGGAAATGGCAACCCACTCCAGTGTTCTTGCCTGGAGAATCCCAGGGACAGAGGAGCCTGGTGGGCTGCCGTCTATGGGGTCGCACAGAGTCGGACACTACTGAAGCGATTTAGCAGCAGCAGCAGCAGGCAACCAGAAGGGCAGAGGAGCAGAGAATAAGGATTTGAGCATCTATGATGGCTCTCCCCATCTACAGCAAAAATGGCTTTCAGGAACACTCATCTGTGTGGGATGTAGTAGACTCCACAAGGGTCCTGCTAGATACAGGGATTGGAAGGCAGAGATTCCACGAGAGGCAGCGGAAAGGCATGTGCTCACTGCCTGGGTTCCGAATCTGCCACAGACTCCCTGGGGGGCCTTGGATGAGTCTTCTCAGGTCTACTGTCCCTGAGTCTCATGATTCCTCTTTTATAGGTTAAACCAGTTCAATGATGAGGTCTCCGAGCTTTCCCCCTGCTTAGATCCAATTCCCTTTGCTCCACCCCAACCTTCTAGTTTCTGAAAACTAGAATTTCTGAAAACTAGAAAACTAGAAAAACAATATTTCAAAATTGGCTCACATGCATGAGATCCTTTATAGAAGACTTCCCCACCCATCATCTCCCTGGGCCCCTCAGCACAGTGTCTGTAAGGTAGCTGACAAGGTTATGTCTCACTTCCTACATGAAGAGCATGGGGCTCAGAAAGGCAAAATCACTTCTGGAGGCTACGGAGCCAAGATGTTGGCTGCTTCAGGCAGTCAGTCAGTCAGTTCAGTTGCTCAGTTGTGTTAGACTCTTCGCGACCCCATGAATCGCAGCACGCCAGGCCTCCCTGTCCATCACCAACTCCCGGAGTTCACTCAGACTCACGTCCATCGAGTCGGTGATGCCATCCAGCCATCTCATCCTCTGTCATCCCCTTCTCCTCCTGCCCCCAATCCCTCCCAGCATCAGGGTCTTTTCCAATGAGTCAACTCTTCGCATGAGGTGGCCAAAGTATTGGAGTCTCAGCTTCAGCATCAGTCCTTCCAATGAACACCCCGGACTGATCTCCTTTAGGATGGACTGGTTGGATTGGCTGCTTCAGTTGGCTTCAAATACCCAAAGTCCCACATCCAAAGAACTCCTCACACTGGGGTGAGGAGTCATCCCAGGGAAATATAGTCTCAAATAGTCTCTTAAATATACTAAGTATAGTCTCTAAAATTGTGCCTCTCATTTTTCAAATCTTGTGGTTTTGTTTTTTTTTAAAGGGTTTTTTGATGTGGACCATTTTAAAAGTCTTTATTGCATTTGTTACCATATATATTTTGTTTTTGTTTTTTTTTCTTTTTTTTTTAATTTTATTTTATTTTTAAACTTCACATAACTGTATTAGTTTTGCCAAATATCAAAATGAATCTGCCACAGGTATATATGTGCTCCCCATCCTGAACCCTCCTCCCTCCTCCCTCCCCATTCCATCCCTCTGGGTCGTCCCAGTGCACCAGCCCCAAGCATCCAGTATGGTGCATCGAACCTGGACTGGCAACTCGTTTCATACATGATATTTTACATGTTTCAATGCCATTCTCCCAAATCTTCCCACCCTCTCCCTCTCTCACAGAGTCCATAAGACTGTTCTATACATCAGTGTCTCTTTTGCTGTCTCGTACACAGGGTTATTGTTATCATCCTTCTAAATTCCATATATATGCGTTAGTATACTGTATTGGTGTTTTTCTTTCTGGCTTACTTCACTCTGTATAATAGGCTCCAGTTTCATCCACCTCATTAGAACTGATTCAAATGTATTCTTTTTAATGGCTGAGTAATACTCCATTGTGTATATGTACCACAGCTTTCTTATCCATTCATCTGCTGATGGACATCTAGGTTGCTTCCATGTCCTGGTTATTATAAACAGTGCTGCGATGAACATTGGGGTACACGTGTCTCTTTCCCATATTTTGGATGTTTCTGACTTATATTTTAGATGTTTGATTGCGAAGCATGTGGGATCTTACTTAGCTCCTTGACCAGGGATTGAACCTGAACCCCCTGCATAGGAAGGTGGAAGTCTTAACCTCTGGACTACCAGGGAAGTCTCTGTACTCTTGTTAAACAGACACCTCACTGTATGTTCAGAGAAGTAGTCCTCCCTTTATTTCTGTTTCTTGATCCCACTCCCCATTATCTTTACCTCTGCTTCCTAGGAGATTCCTGGAAATCTTGAAACATCTTTGTAAAGTTTAGCTTAGGATTAAAGCACAATGGCAGACAAGACATGAAAGCAACCTAAATGTCTACTAACAGAGGGATAGATGAGAAAGATGTAGTATATATACATATACATATATATATATCAGATCAGATCAGTCGCTCAGTTGTGTCCGACTCTTTGTGACCCCATGAATCGCAGCACGCCAGGCCTCCCTGTCCACCACCAACTCCAGGAGTTCATTGAGTCTCACATCCATCGAGTCAGTGATGCCATCCAGCCATCTCATCCTCTGTCGTCCCCTTCTCCTCCTGCCCCCAATCCCTCCCAGCATCAGAGTCTTTTCCAATGAGTCAACTCTTCCCATGAGGTGGCCAAAGTACTACAGTTTCAGCTTTAGCATCATTCCTTCCAAAGAACTCCCAGGGCTGATCTCCTTCAGAATGGACTGGTTGGATCTCGTTGCAGTCCAAGGGACTCTCAAGAGTCTTCTCCAACACCACAGTTCAAAAGCATCAATTCTTCGGTGCTCAGCCTTCTTCACAGTCCAGCTCTCACATCCATACATGAATACATATATATAATGGAATACCGCTCAGCCATAAAGAAGAATAAATTAGTGCCATTGCAGCAGCATGGATGCACTGAGAGTTTGGGGTTAACATACATACACTACTTTATATAAAGTAGATAAACAACAAGATTCTACTCTATAGCACAGGGAACTATACTTAATAGTTTGCAATAACCTATAAGGGAAAAGACGGAGAAGGCAATGGCACCCCACTCCAGTACTCTTGCCTGAAAATCCCATGGACGGAGGAGCCTGGTGGGCTGCAGTCCATGGGGTCGCTAAGAGTCAGGCACGACTGAGCGATTTCACTTTCACTTTTCACTTTCATGCATTGGAGAAGGAAATGGCAACCCACTGCAGTGTTCTTGCCTGGAGAATCCCAGGGACGGGGGAGCCTGGTGGGCTGCCGTCTATGGGGTCGCACAGAGTCCGACACGACTGAAGTGACTTAGCAGCAGCAGCAGCATAAGGGAAAAGAATCTGAAAAAGTCTGTCTGTCTATCTAGCTGAATCACTTTGCTGTATATCTGAAACTAACACAACATTGTGAATCAAGTCTGCTAAGTCACTTCAGTCGTGTCCGACTCTGTGCGACCCCATAGACAGCAGCCCACCAGGCTCCTCTGTCCCTGGGATTCTCCAGGCAAGAACACTGGAGTGGGTTGCCATTTCCTTCTCCAGTGCATGAAAGTGAAAAGTAAAAGTGAAGTCGCTTAGTCATGTCTGACTCTTCACAACCCCATGGACTGAAGCCTACCAGGCTCCTCAGTCCATGGGATTTTCCAGGCAAGAGTACTGGAGTGGGTTGCCATTGTCTTCTCCGAATTAAGTATACCTCAAGAAAAAAAAAAAAAAAAAGAATGGCAGCGTCTGGCTAGTGGTTCATGAAATCATTCCTTTTTTCTCTTCCTTCCACCCACAAGCTAGACTACACTTCCCAGCCTTCTATGGACAGTCATGGCTCAGAGACTGAGTTCTGGCCAGTGTCATATGGCCACACCACCTCAGGTCTGCACCATTAAATTCTCTCTCCTCCTGATCCTTTATTCTCTTTCACTATCCTCCAGTTACATAGAGAAAGCTCTAAGGATCTGGAGGAGGGTTTGGAAGGAGGCTGGATCCTTGAGCCCTTGTTTGGCGGGGAGTCCCTCTGGGAGACAGCGTTTGCTGGGGCTCTTGCCTTTCTGTATGTCTTGAGAGCAGAGACACTAGCAATTTTCACTCTGGACTACTCTTTTCAAGGATATTTCTACAGTGAAGAGCTTTGGAAGATAAAGAGGTGTCTGCTTCTGGAGCAGAGGGCAGGTTTGTTTGCTGCCTTTAGAATAAAGATAATACTTCCTTCCAGGGCAAAGATCAGGTAGACTTACCACCCAAGCCAAAAGATTTTGGTTCCGGAAGCATGGGTCTCCCCATCCAATGTAAGCTGGCTGTGCAGCACCAGACTGGCTGCCATGGGGCTTGGGGGCAAGGGGAGCCAATGTGAATGTGGCACTCAGCTTGTGTGCCTCTGATCCAGAGTCCGGTGCCTTCTGCCAGCATCCATGGAGTGGTGACAAGCCAGCTTAGAGCCTCATGATTCTTCCTCATTACCTAGGGAATCTACCACCCAGGAACATTCACTTTGAACTTCTGTGTGAATGAGCAAGAGACTTTCTTACGATGATCCACCAAAATGCGGGGGTTGTTTGTTACAGCAATTGGTCTATTCTGACACACACAAAGGATCTGAAAGGACTTTGCAAGACTGCCACCTACTTAGCACTCTTCTAGCCTAGAGAGGAAGGCAGGGAGGCATGACTGTGGCAAAGGCTGATAAGTTTAGCATCTTTGGGTTCAAATTCTGGTTCTTTCCAGAGTCCATAACCCACTGGGCATGTGGCAGAGCTTGGTAAGTTTCAGTCTTCCACCCCACCCCTTCCTCCTACCTCCCACTGCAGAGACCAGAGAGGCAAAGAGATGTCCCTTTCAGGGGGCAGACGGAATTCAGCCCTTGGAGCCCACTGCTGTTCAGGTGGAGCTAACAGGAGGACCGCTGTGTCTCTGAAATGCATTTGAAGTCAGGGGAGGCAAACACTTCTCTAGTGGGGAGATAAGGTCTTGAATTTTATAGCCTTTGAGAAAAGATCATTGATTCATATCCTCAGCAGGAAGGTAACAGCTGTTTGAATCCAGGCAACAAATCCCACCAGACACTTTTGAGAAGGTTTTAAAGGCAAATGTTTATGGCTGAAATTTCGAAAAAACAGCTCTCATGTGTCTTCACCTTTTCTCCCAGGCCAGCCTGTATTTTCCAGCATACAGATATGTGCTAATTTGGGCCAGAGACAACTCTGAGGTTATCCATACTTGCAAGTTTAATTGCATCTTCTAAAAATATGCTGAAATCCTAATCTCTGGTAATTGTGAAAATGACTATATTTGGAAATAAGTAATCAAGTGAAGATCACTAGTGAAAAAAAAAAACAGTTAAACTGTTATTAGCTCAGTTGTGTCTGACTCTTTGTGACCCCATGGACTGTAGCCTGCCAGGCTCCTCTGTCCATGGAATTCTCCAGGCAAGAACTCTAGAGTGGGTTGCCATTCCCTCCTCCAGGGGATTTTCCTGACCCAGGGATAGAACCCTCATCTCTTATGTCTCCTGCATTGCCAGGCAGATTCTTTACCACTAGCACCACCTGGGAAGCCCAAGGAACTATGAAGATTGCCATCAAATAACCAGAAGCTCGGAAGAGGCGATGCCGGATTCTTCTGCTTTCAGAGAGAGCACAGCTCTGCTGACACCTCGGCTTTAGACTTTTAGCCTCTACATTGTGAGCCAATCAATTTCTGTTTTAAAACACCCAGTTTGTAGGGCTTCGTTACCGCAGCCCGAGGAAACTGACACAGTATGGTGATCTTCCTAAAACATCCAGTTTGATTTATGGTGACTCCTATGGCACGGAGGCTAGAGCTCAAGTGCCTTTTCATCCCTGCAACATCTTCTCCAATCACTACCCACACCAACCACCCTGAAGTCCAGCCAGAGCCATGAGCTGGGGAACACATGTATACCTGTGGAGGATTCATTTTGATATATGGCAAAACCAATACAATATTGTAAAGTTAAAAAATAAAATAAAATTAAAAAAAAAAAAGAAAAAAAAAGATCCTGATATTGGGAAAGATTGAAGGCAGGAGGAGAAGGAGACAACAGAGGAAGAGATGGTTGGATGGCATCACCGACTCAATGGACATGAGTTTGAGCAAGCTCTGGGAGTTGGTAATGGACAGGGAGGCCTGGGGTGCTGCAGTCCATGGGGTCACAGAGTCGGACACGACTGAGCAACTGGAGTGAATTGAACTGAACTGTTCGTGTCTCCAGTGATTAGAACTATGTCTGGCATGCAGTGCACCTTAATACACAGTCACTGAATAAGTGGGTCTGTTCCATCAAATGTATAGAGCATTTACTTTTGTGGGGGGCATGGTTTTCCGTGCTTGAGTTATGTTAACTTGTGTAATTCTATAACGATCCCAGTGAAGATGCAGAAGTTAAGAGACTCAGCCAAGGCCACACAGTAACCTGGCAAATGGGGAGGGCTGAGATTGAAATGGAGGGCTGGCACTCTCAACCACATTTCATGCCACCTCTTGGGAGCAGGAAGGAAAGGAAAAGCATGGTTGCAGTTATTTTTTCCTCTGAGAATGCTTCTAAAACTCTTCTCATGTGCTTGCCTAGGGCTCCTGCCAGCACCTGAGCAAAATTTAGCCCTAGTGCCCTCCGTATTATGTTATTACTCTGACAATAATATAGTAATCTAGGTTTCCATTGCTCTTCCTAGAGTGCGTGCCCCCTAGAGAGCTGCTCCAGTCGGCTTTTCCCATTCCCAGCGCTGAGCACAGGGTCTGCACACAGGGCGGGCTCTGCAGATTCCCACCGACCACCACCCTCTACCTTGCCAGTGTGTTTCTCACCCTCCTGTGGCCTGCCTGTGCCAACCTTGCCCGCCTCAGGGCTACGGCACACACAGTCTTTTACAGTTTGTAAATACATAGGATGTTTTACATAGGATGCTTTTTCCCTGCTCTCTTCCTGGTTCGGTGCCCTTTCCCACTTGAAGTCCCTCACCTCCTCCAGGAAGGACTCTCTGGTTTCCTAGATTGGCTTGGATGCCCTTGTTGTGGGGGTTCACGGCCTGTTAGTCTTCCACCATGGCACCAAGATCACCGAGGGCCACTGTCTGTTGATACAGCTGCCTCCCTCACCAGATGGGGCATGACGTCAGGACTGAAGTCACATCTTATTTACCTCTGTATCCTCCAAGTCCAGAATCCAGAGCAGAGCAAACATGGAGTGAGGGAGGGTTATAATATCTCTTTGATTTTGCTTTCAACGGGTATCCGTCTCTTGGGTATCTACAGTGCTCCAGGCATAGCTCTCATGCTTTCCCTGTGAGAACTCACTAGTCCCCACAACAACCCAGAGAGGCAGATGCTGTTTTACTCTCAGTTGATAGATTTGGAAACCAAGGCATAGAGAGGTCATGTGACTTGTCTAAAGCTGCTCAAATAATACAAAGCACAGTTGATTTTCAAACTCAGACAGCTCAGGAGTGCACACTCTCAGCTACTAAACTAAGTTTGCAAAAGTCCAGTAAGCTCTCTAGGAGCTGCCTAAAACACCCAGTCTCTGCTGTGGCGATGCCTTCTCCATGTGCTGGGGTACGCCTCTGGTTGATTGGCCAGACTAGGACAGGATGATGCTGATCATCACAGCAGCATCCTTGGACCATGCCCTTAAAGCCACCACTCTAGTTCTATCAGGAGGGTGGTTATGAAGTAAGGCTCCAGCATGGCTCACATCACACTTTTCAATTAGCACGATCTCTCAGGATGCTTGGAAATGTGGATTTTCAGCTTCTCTTGCATCCAGGTGTCTCATATTTACAAACTCTAAGGTCTTACCAAAACACATATTCCCTTTTTCATTCATTCATTCATCCATCCATTCCTTCAGCCTCAGTGATTTATTATGACTTTACTATGCACCGGTCATATGTAGAGGGCTTTACAGACCACCTCATCTCATTCAGTCCTCTCAGCTCTCATGCAGATACTGTCACCTCTGTTTTCAGGAGCAGAAGCTGGGGGTCAGGGGCTTAGCAGCTTCTCTGAGGTGGTGGAGTTGGGGTACCAACTCAGATCTGCCTAAATCAAAGCTTCCAGTGAGTGGGCCAGTGAGAACAGTCATTTACTCGCTGAGGAAGGAAAGCTGGGGGAGGCACCTCCCTGTTTGGCTGTGCATTTGCTTAGCTACCCTCCCAGCCTCTTCCTTTTTAAGGCTCCTTCACCCCTCCAGATCTTAGGCTCCACTCTAGGAAAAAGCAGGGGAATATTTGATCATGTCCTTTCTTGCTAGTGAAAGGTAGTAATTTCCAGTTATTCCCTCATTCATCAAATATCAAGAGACGCTAGTAGGTTCTAAGAACTCTGCTTAGTGTTCTAAGGGCTCTATTAGAACTCTCTAGTACTCATACCAGGGGCCAGTAATAATGACCACAAGGTTTCTGAAGCAGAGTGGGGCAGGGGACATCTATGATGGGTCTTTGCTCTTTCCTGCCACCATTCTGGCAACCCTTCTCCAGCTTAACCATCCAAAAACAAGGATGCTCTGCTCCTCTCTCCCCTCCCTTCAGCCTACCAAGCCTGCTGTAATTTCAGTTAACTTACTCCCACACTCCTATAGACATTGGTCCAGTAAATACATACCTACCGAGCATCTCTGTTATGTAGTGAACAGGATAGACAGGGGCCCTACCCTCAGGAAGCTTGCATTCTAGTGGGGGAGATGGGATCCTACTTTGGGGGGCAGATTTTTGAGGAGACTAGAGCTGAAGGAGGAGGAGCTATGGGAACAGCCCAGGACAGGGTATGTGAAAGAAGGCACTAGTGACTTGGAAGCCCTAAAAAGGAAGAGGCTGGGAGGGTAGCTGCAAAAAGGAACATTTGCTGATCCTCACCCTAAGGAGAATTAATCAGCTTCCCACCTGTGTTCCTGCAGCATTGTGCTTCTTTCTGCTCAAGCCTGTGCTGTATGGTAATTATTGATTCGTGTCTTTGCTTTCCCAATGGAACGCTGAGTGCTTCTAGGTCAGGGACCATCTAACAGGTGGTTAATAATAGTGCAAGCCTTACAAACCTCACAGGGTCATTGGGAAGCCTTTAGCAAAGTTTCTGAAACTGTAAATGTCCAATATACGTTAATCCTTATCATTGGCAGTAGCCTAATGCCCACCAGCCCAGGTATGGCACAGAGAAGGGAGTCACTACTCTTTAAGTATGCCCAGAAATGAAAAAAGCAGATGAGTTGGCCCTATAGAAAACTGTAAAGGCTGTGGATGGGTTGCCCCCAACTGGCTGATGATTTCTGCTTCAAGGAAAATATGCCTACTGAAAATCCCAGGCCACACACTTAGTGCAAGAAACATCATTTCTATCATTTATATTAATTCTATTTTTAGTCCCCGTTCTAGGGTGATGGAATATTCCCCTGCTTCTTCCTAGAGTGGAGCCTAAGATCTGGAGGAGTGAAGGAGCTGGCTAATCTGGTTTTTGTCAACATCCATCAAAATCCAGAATTCCACCTGACTGACCCTTGGTTAGTTGCCAATACGGGATATTTATTTATCCAGTATGTATCCACTGATCACAAAGGAACATCAGGCACTGTCCTAGGTGCTGGGGATACAGCCATGAAAGAACTAGACAAAGCCATGCTTTCCCAACTTATAGAGACTGGGTTCTCAGGTAGTGTTTGAGCCCAAACCTGAATACATTAAAGGAGTCAGTTCTGTGCCAGCCGGGGAGCATTCTAGATCCTGTGCAAAGACCCTGAGCTAGAGAGTGAGCTCAGTGTGTCTGAGCAGCAACTAGGAAGTGGAGTGGCTGGTGCTGAGTGGACACAGCAGATGTGACTGGGAGATAGTTCTGGGGGCAGCAGGTGGGACCTTGCAGGGCACAGAAGGCATTTGCTTTCATGCTGAGTGAGGTGAGACGGTGCTGCAGGAGTCTGAGCAGAGGAGTGTCGTGATCTAACCTGTGGTTTTAAAAGAACACACTGACTGCCGAGGCAGGAAAATGTAGCAGGATGAGTGTGGGAGTCAGTTAGGAGGCTCGTGCAGCAATTCAGGTGAGAGATGACGTTGGCGGGATCTAGGATGTGAGGGTGGCTAGAAGGTCAAAGTAGAAATAACAATGATGGTGGGACAACCCCTTGTGTACTTAATGTTTTGAAGGATCGGTCTGAGATTTCCTGATGGGGGGTGTGTGTGTGTGTGTGTGTGTGTTTGTAAAGAGACAGATTAGACAGTGGGAGACAGAGAGACAGAGGGAGTGAGAGACAGAGGGAGGGAAGGATATGAGAGAGAGAGGGAGGGAGACACAGAAGAGAGACACTCCCCGGTTTCACTCCTTCCATGCCTGGGGCATAAGTGAGGGCAAGAGAGGCATAAATTTCCCCCTCTTCTCTTTTCCAAATATAGGCTCATAAACTCTGCACCATGCTTCCTGCACAACCTCTCCTGTTGATTCTCCAGAGCCGATTTTGGGAGTCAGTAAGGCACACATCTGCCATGTCTGTCTCTTGGTCTTCCTGTTTGGATGACCCAAATTCCCCACATGGCCATGCCAAGACCTCCAGTCTACAGAAAGATCAGTAGAGCCTAGAATGTGAACTAACTCCAGATGACCATCTAGAGACATCACTCTGAGATTTGTGTATCTGTTCTCTGCATAGAGTGGAGGATTAACAGCCCAGGACCCCTCTCCCCTTCCCCTTCCTTCTGAAGGAAACTTCTGGGCAGTGAGAACCCTTTAGCCAACCAGGCAGATGGTTTGGATGGAGGAAGAGTAAGTAGATGCAGCGGGGGAAGTTTTGAGTCAGATGAATGTAGCTTTGCCATATGCTAGTCATTCTCTCTGAGCCTCAGTATTCTCATCTGTAAAATGGGGATGATCTCCTCTTCCTGAAAAGTTGCCTTTGAGTACATAAGGAGATAATGTATGTGAACTCATTTTATAATCATAAAGTGCTGTTCGAAGATGAGCTATTACTCCTGCTGGCTGACTGATTAGCTCAATATGTTTGTCTACTTGTCCTGAACTGACCAATAAAATTTAGAGACTGAATAGCGGCTGTGGGGGCATGGTGACCACAGGAACATAAAATACTAGTCTCTTCCCAGCATATGACCAGTGAAAACTTTCCATAATAAGAAGGAGGTGTGTAAGGATAAACTCTGCCCCATTCCACCATTGCCTCCATGTTTGAAGATGATCAAGTGAGGCTGTGATGCCTGGTGCCATGACAGCCATCTTGCAACTATGAGAAGGACAAGAGAACCCCAGGGGTATTGCTTTAGCCTGCTAGTACTGTTGAGCTCACATACGAACCCTGGATCACTTTCTGACTTATTCTATGAGAGATAAATAAATGCTCTTAGTACAGGAACCAGAGTCAGGGCACTTTTTGTCACTTCAACTGAAAGCCACACAGTGGTACACTCCTGGACCATCATCACCTTCAGTCCCATCATCTTCAACTTCCCATTAAGCTCAAGCTCTTGTCCATCTTTTCAGCTGGTCCATCTCTCTGTGGCAGGTCCAAGAAGAAAGCAAAGAGGAGTCTGCTGCCTAAGATTTTCCCCTTATCTAACTTTGTATGACCCCCAGAAAAGCCATGTCAGGTAAAAGTGGCCATGGCAGACCCCAGCCACACTTACCACTTTATTGTATTAATAACTCAACCCTGAATCCTATTATTTTCTGCCTCAAGCTCTTTGTTCTTATCATACCCTCTTCCAGTCACATGGCCCCATCTGCATACAAATGGAAGGTCCCTCTATGCCTAGGAAACCAGACAGATGGGTTGGGTAAGTTCCCAGCCTGCCTTCTCTGCAGTGGCTTTACACAAGCCCACCTTGATGGCTCGACCCTCTGTCAGTCATGGTCTGGGGGCAGGGACAGCTCTGTACTACAGGTATACTGTTGGGACCCCAGCAGGAGACTGTTCTGCTGCTCCGCACCAAGAAGGACATGATTTGTCAATCTTCTCAACAAACCTGGATGGAGTAACACTCGTTACTCCATGGAAATGCGGGTACAGAAGTGGATGTCACAGTGAGCAAGATGACACGCATCCATCTACTCACTCATGCATTCCACAAACATTTGTTAAGTACCCATGCTGTGCCCAGTGATGAAGAAATGGCCATGGCCTTTGCCACTTGGTGGCATGGACCCATGTGCTGGATCTGATATGTTTGGTCTTCATTTACCAGTGTGACCCCGTGTGAAAAAGTTCACCTCTGACTCGCAGTTTTCTCATCTGTAAAATGAAGATGATTATATGTCATGATTCAACAATCTCGCACAGAAGGCATCTCCGGTAATAGCACTCTCTTGGGTATTCAATAACTGGGATTTTCCTTCCCTTTTAAGAGCTTGGACCGTCTGTTCTGAAATTCTCATTTTAAAGCCAAAGGTTTTTTCGACAATTGGTGCCAGAAAAGAGGGAGCAAAGCAGGTCAGAGTTTGCATTTCCACAGTCTCAGTTTAATGTATGAAAAGGAGAATGGTGCCTGAATCCAGGAATGAGGCAGGATTTTAAAAAATGTTTGATGTTAACCTAACTAGCACAGAAGAAAAAAGATAATTTGTTCTCTTTACTATTAACACTTAGACAAGACAGAATTTAGCAGCAATAAAGATCCCCATGGAGGTGAGCTCCAGTAGCAATGTCTTGGTTGGTTGGGACTGCTATAATACCATACCACCAACTGTGTGTGTGTGTATGTGTGTGTGTGTGCACGCTTAGTCACTTGTACCCAACTCTTTGCAACCCCATGGACTGTAGCCTGCCAGGCTGCTCTGTAACTGGGTACCTTATAAATGACAGAAACATGTTGGTCATATTTCTGAAAGCTAGAAGTCCAAGATCAAGATGCAGCATGGTTGCCACCTTCCAGGGAATGTCCTCTTCCTTGTTCATAGCCCACACCTTCTTTCTGTGTCCTCCCATGGTGAGAATTGTGAGGGGGCTCTCTGGAGCCTCTTTTATAAGGGCACTAATCCCACTCATGAGTGCTCCACCCTTAAATGCAAGGTCGGGACCCGAGCACTTCTTCATAAGAGCAATGTGGTGTTCAGCAGTGCTGAACTTAAGCACCTTCCAAAGGCCCCACCTCCTAATTTCATCATCTTTAGGGGTTAGGGTTTCAACATATAAATTTTGAGGGGACACATTCATACCATAGCAGGCAGCACAGTGTTGTCCCTTGCTACTTTCTTTTCTTCCCCTCTTTCTAAAACCCATGCCCACTGAGTCTTCTGGAAGGTGGTGATAGAAGGTGAGGTGCTTGGCTTTTAACATCAGAAGAATCTGGGTTTAATTCCTGACACTGCCTTACTTACGAAAAATTGAGCAGCTTCTTCAACCTCTCTTAACATTTTTCCTCACCTGTAAAATGGAGAAAATAATGCCCACCTCATGGACCAAGCTAAGCAATGAACCAAAAGTATCTGGCACATAGAAAATATATACACGTGGCTCTATCTCCTTTTTTTACCTCTGGAATCTAGACTAGTGCTAATGTCACAAAGCAGTTGAGTTTTTCATGTAAAAATCTCTCAGGTCTTTGAAGTTGCTAATTTTGTTCTCATGCAGATTCCAGACATTCTCATTCAGGCAGCATCTTTGGCTCCCAGTTCCTGCCCTGTTCAGGAGGCTCCTCCTCTCCCCTGGACACGCCCCTCTCCTAGACGTGCCCCTCCCCTGGACACACCCCTCTCCTAGACCTGTCCTTCCCCTGAAACCACACCTTTGCTCTCTGCCACCAGCCTCCTCCCTGTCCATTGCTGCGTCCAGTCTCTTACTACCTTCTCCTCCCCACTGCATCAAACTGATCTTCCTAACTGTAATTGTATCCCACCACACTCATGCCCAGAAGCTCTCTGAACACTGCATTGCTCTTAACGGTGAAGTGCTTGGGTCCTAACCTTGTATTTCAGAAACAGCTCCCCACCCCAGCCCCACTTGTCTCAGCAGAGCCTACAAACCCTCAGCTGCAGCCATAAGAACAAAATGTCCTACCACCAATGCATCCCACTGTTCCACACCCTGATTCTTTGGACACAGAGCTTCCTCATCCACCTGGCTAACTCCTACTCACCCGTCAAGGTCCAGCTCAAGTCTGGACTCAGGGAAGCCTTCCCCTACACCTCAGGAGCAGAGTTCCTGCTATTCCTTGTTATCTGTCATCATGGCCCTAATCGCTCTGGGTTGATACCATCTTTATACTTGTCTTTTATTCCTCCACCAGAGCTCTATGGGTCCAGAGATTGCACTTTGTTCTGCACTTGTTTATAAATTCATCCAACTGCCATAGATTCAAAATCTCTTATGCCGGGTCCTGGGCTGGCACTGGGACCTGGGTGGAAAACATGAGACAGAAGGCCCTACTCTAGCAGGAGAGGACAGCTAGGGGGAAATAAATAAGAAGTGTCTGATGGTTATAAGCAGAGAGAAGGAAAAATATTAGCAGGAGAAGGACTAGGGGGGCGGCCTGTGTTGGGACTATGTTGGGTGATCTGGGAAGGACTCTGGTCTACCACAGAAGCTTCTAGAATGCTTGCTGGCAGAAAGGAGGAGGGGGAGGGAGGTGGTGGGAGCATGTCCCTCTCTTGGGTGCACATGACCTTATGACTGGCTCATTAGTGAGGAGTCTAAGTGAGTGCCACCTTGGTCAGTATTTTTCCAGAATGACAATTCTCACATTGGATTGGCATCTTCAGAAAGTGGACAAATGCTTCTCTCTCTTGCCACAACCACCGTGATCGACCCATGGTGGGAACCCAGTGCACAGAGGCTGATGGGGAGCGAGTGTGGGCGCTGCATCAGAGAAGCTCCAGAACAATTAGCCCTGTGTCACAGCCTCATAATAGCGGCAATTATGATAAAAATAACCCTCGCCGTCTGCATGCAGCTTGCCATTTCAAAACATCCATAACCAATATTGTATATGAATCTCCCTGTAGACCTGTGAACCAGGAGCCCTATTTATGGAAAGGGAAAGGCTAGAACTGACAGGAGTAAAGTGGCTTCTCCAGGGTCATGTGCTGGACCAAATACCCAATCCAGGGCTCTGATTCCAAAATCTGGGTTCCGGGAGGGCTGTCTTGAGAAGCGGTAAGCTCTCCATCAGTAGAGTTATGTAAGGAGAAGCTAAGTATCCCTAAACAAGGGAATAGAAGAGGCAACAGGGTGAAAGGCAGGCTGTGTGGCCTCTCCCGCCCACTCTCAAGTTCTGGCTTTCCTATTGAAAGGTCGTGCAAACATCACATCGCCAGATAAAGGCTCTCTGTCCCCCTGCCTCTGGGAGATAACCAAAAGGAGAGCCTGCCCTCTTTCACGCTTTAGCTGTATGGTGTTCAGTGCTTCCTCCTGGGTGAGAAAGAAGATCGGAAAGCTAGCTTGTGTTTTGGCAGATGAACACAAAGTCTTTGAACTATAATATCTGATGGGTCTCACACAGATGCCAGAATCTCAATTCTGCACATTCTCCTATTCTGGCACCCAGGACAAAGGGCCAGAAGAGATGACTTTCCTGATAGCTGCTGGCTAGGTCACTGTTGGGCTAACAGCCACAGCCAGCCACCTCTTGGGGCATCTGTTGGGTGGAAGAGGGGGTGGAACAGGAATTGTCCAAACAGACAAGTTCAAGGAGAGTGTTGATGGCAGAGCTCTGAATCAGAAGTCCTGAAGCATGGAGCCAGGCCCCTCCTGCTTTCCGGTGCCCGGGCCTTTGTGACATTTCAGCCAGGGGATGCTGGGGTCACCCAGCCGGGATTGGATGGCACTTTCACTTGCTCCACGCCTTCGGGCCTTCTTTCCATCTGCAGGCCTCAGAGGGCTGTTGGGGCAGCTGATGGATGGTGTGGGGGTTGGGACATGTGCTACACCCTGAAGCAAAGCCAGGCTCCCGGCTTCGGGGAGAGCTCTCTGGGTTCCTGTGACCCTGATGCGCAAGTGGAAGCATGTTCTAAAGACAGAGCCTCAGAAACTGGCTGCAGCCAGAGCTCAATCTTTTGGAAGAGCCTGAGGAGGTGAGAGGGGGGACCAGATCGCCAAATGCCCCTGGGCAGCAGCTTTAAGTCTGATGGGGCAGGTTTGTGCCCTGGCTCTGCAGCTTGCTCCCTGGGGCACCTCGGCCACAGCTCTCAGCTCTCTGAGCTTCAAGTCTGCTATCTATCCCTGGAGAGGATGCTCCCGCACATGAGGATTCACGCACATAAGGCACTCAGCAGAGTGAGAGCTTGGTAGTAAGGACTGTGGCTACCTATTATTTTATTTCTATTGTTATTGTTTTTAGGGTAAGCATCACACTACAGGAAAAGGCTGAGAATCATCAGGCTGAACTTTTTTCTAAGCAGAGTAATGACATTGACTTCCAGCGATCACAGAATACAGGCTTTTTTTGACAGATCTAATAAGCTGAGAACAACTGTGCAGATAATAGGCTGGTGATTTTTTTTTTTCTATTTAGCATTTAATATGGATGATGTGGGCTTCCCTCATTGGGAAGCTGAATTCCCAGAAACTGTTTCATTCTCTTATCTTTTGCAAACAATGAGAGTGGTAACAGAAATTAGTTGGTCTTCCTATATAGAAATAGTCTCTGCTATGGTTGGAAATTTGAGGTAAATAGAGCATGGTGTGGTTTGGTATGTTTCCATATTTGACAAGTGTTATGGAACAACAGACTGGTTCCAAATAGGAAAAGGAGTATGTCAAGGCTGTATATTGTCACCCTGCTTATTTAACTTCTATGCAGAGTACATCATGAGAAACGCTGGGCTGGAAGAAGCACAAGCTGGAATCAAGATTGCCGGGAGAAATATCAATAACCTCAGATATGCAGATGACACCAGCCTTATGGCAGAAAGTGAAGAGGAACTAAAAAGCCTCTTGATGAAAGTGAAAGAGGAGAGGGAAAAAGTTGGCTTAAAGCTCAACATTCAGAAAACGAATATCATGGCATCCGGTCCCATCACTTCATGGGAAATAGATGGGGAAACAGTGGAAACAGTGTCAGACTTTATTTTTGGGGGCTCCAAAATCACTGCAGATGGTGATTGCAGCCATGAAATTAAAAGACGCTTACTCCTTGGAAGAAAAGTTATGACCAAACTAGATAGCATATTGAAAAGCAAAGACATTACTTTGCCAACAAAGGTCTGTCTAGTCAAGGCTATGGTTTTCCCAGTGGTCATATATGGATGTGAGAGTTGGACTGTGAAGAAAGCTGAGCGCAGAAGAATTGATGCTTTTTGAACTGTGGTGTTGGAGAAGACTCTTGAGAGTCCCTTGGACTGCAAGGAGATCCAACCAGTCTATTCTAAAGGAGATCGGTCTTGGGTGTTCTTTGGAAGGAATGATGTTGAAGCTGAAACTCCAGTACTTTGGCCACCTCATGCGAAGAGTTGACTTGTTGGAAAAGACTCTGATGCTGGGAGGGATTGGGGGCAGGAGGAGAAGGGAATGACAGAGGATGAAATGGCTGGATGGCATCACTGACTCGATGGACGTGAGTCTGAGTGAACTCTGGGAGTTGGTGATGGACAGGGAGGCCTGGCGTGCTGAGATTCATGGGGTCGCAAAGAGTCGGACACGACTAAGCGACTGAACTGAACTGAACTGAAGAAAGCAAGTAAAGAAGCAGAGAGGCTTCCCTGGTGGCTCAGTGGTAAAAAGTCTATCTGCAAAGCAGGAGATGCAGTTCAATCCCTGGGTCAGGAAGATCTTGAGGAAAAGGAAATGGCAACCTACTCCAGTGTTCTTACCTGGGAAATACCATAGACAGAAGAGCTGGACAGACTACAGCCCTTAGGGTCACAAAGAGTCGGACATGACTCAGGGACTGAAACAAGAAAACAGTGGAGAATACTGAAGGGTGCTGTTCCACAAACTGTCAAACATCGCAAGTTATATTCAAAAATAAAATACCAAAAAGTTGTTCAGTGTTACTATGGAGAATCACACTTTGGAAATGAGAGTCTTTGGAGATGAAGAAGAAACATTTTATAATAAATAATAATAGAAACTATAAGCAATACTGATAATTATTGAATGTTTCACAGAGGCCAGGCACTGTGATAAACAGTCCCTAGTCACTAACTCTTTTCACATTTTCACACTGTCCACGTGTTCTTATTAATCCCATTTTACAGATGAAGAAATGGAGGCACAGAGAGATTAGACAATTTCCTCCAGGACATCTTATTAGTTATCCATGGCTGTGGAGCAAATCACCCTACAACTTGGCACTTTACAGCCAACCTTTATTATCTCAAGGTTTCAGTGGGTCAGGATTCTGGGAGTGGACTTGCTGGGTGGTTCTGGATCGGGTTCTCTCATGAAACTCTAATCCAGGGGTTGGCTGATACTTCAGTCATCTGAAGGTTTGATGGATAGCGGGACCCGCTTCCAGGATGGCTGTGTGTGTGTGCATCATCTGTGTGCAGTAGGCAGCAGGCATGGGGACTGCATAGTGGGATCTTGCAGGCCCTGGTAAGCAGTCTGGGCTTTAAATTGTGGTGGGTAGAGCCATATAAGGTTGAAGCAAAAAAGTGCCAGGGTCAGACTTGGCCTTTGGGAGGAACTGTGGGGTGGAGTGTGGGGTGGGAAGCCGTCACCAGTCAGGGGTGAGAACACACCAGCCGGGAGACCAAGGTCAGAGTGATTTGGATAAATGACCTGGGAAGAAGGGTGGGGAGGGGACAGTTGCTGACTTGGTGACAGGCCTGAAGTCGAGGAGGGAGGGAAGGCCCACCAGGACACCTACTTTATTCCATGTGGCTTCCCCGTTGGTGCTGATACCATTACAGAGAGGAGGACTCAGGAGAGGGAAGAGCTGGGTGAGGGATGACGAGGAGCCCAGTTTTGATCTTCTTGAGTGCAGTGCAATTGTTCAGTCATGTCCACCCCTTTGCGACCCTATGGGCCATAGCCCGCCAGGCTCCTCTGTCCATGGGATTCTCCAGGCAAGAATACTGGGGTGGGTTGCCATTTCCTCCTCCAGAGGAACTGGAGAAGAACCATCCTGAAGACAGCACACATAATGCCCACAGGGTGCTCTGGCAAACAGTGGCACATGAGCAACTCTCAGTCCCCTCCTGGTACCAGGGAGTCCAGGGGCTGGTGAGAGGGGTGGGCCCCTGGAGAGAAAACCGGAGCTGGAACTGAGGCTGGTCCCTGCCTCAAGCTAGAATTTGGGTATACTTGATTCCCCTCACCCTCCAATAAAGGCCCTGCTCCCACCAGTTCCCAGTGACTGGCTGTGAGTCAGCTCCGCTCCTGCCTTTGTTTTGATGGGTGCTTGATGCCGCCTGGCTCCACAATGATGCAGAGGCTGATGCTGTTGCTAGGCAACTGAGCTACAGCACAAATCCTGTGAGGCCTTTCTGCGACTCACCCCTCAACCCAGACCTGCTGACAGTGGCTGCTTTGGAACTGGCTGTAAAAATGGGGAGAGATTCACCTGAAATCCAAGGGTGTATTAGAGTAGCGGGTGTTTACGTGCCCAACAGGGAGGAAGAGGAGCAAAGGTGATACCTTCTGATTACTGCTCACCTGTCCCATGCCAGCCACTGTTCATAGATCAACTCATTTAATATTTTATAACAGCTCCAAGAGGCTTCCCAGTTGGCGCTAGTGGTGAAGAACTTGCCTGCCAATGCAGGAGATGTAAGAGATGCAAGTTTGATCCCTGAGTTGGAAGATCCCCTGGAGAAGAGCATGGCAACCCACTCCAGTATTCTTGCCTGGAGAATCCCATGGACAGAGGAGCCTGGTGGGCCAGAGTCCATACGGTCACAAAGAATTAGAAATAACTGAAGTAACTAAGCATGCACGCACACACACACACACACACACATGCAACAGCTCAAAGATGAATGTTACAACTACTCCCTTTTTACAGGTGAGAAATCCAGGATTTAAAGAGAAAAAAATGACTTAGCCATGTCTGTCTAAATATTAATCTGAGATTTAAACTGAGGCCCCTTCTGATTCCAGGGCTCATGAGTAGAAGAGAAATTCAGCTTTGATTTCTTGCCTGATTTCAGCACTCCCTGCTCCATCTACCATCCTTAATTCATTCTCTGCAAAGCAACCAGAAATCAGACCTGTGCTCCTGCTAATGGCCCACCCACATGGCCTGTACCCTCAGGACACTCCTTAAATTGAATAGCACTGCTGTGTGGTGCCTAAAGCTGCCAGGCCCTCTGTGAAGGGATGGGATGGCATGTGAGGCCTCCCCTTTTGATGCTTCCTCCTTCTTCCTTTTTGTAAGTGCTTTCTTTCCTCTAGGCTTCATTGAACTGTTGATTGCCTGGAGTAGTGACATTCCCCATCTTGCCTTTGGGAGCTCTTCCCTTTCCTGGTTTCAGCTCAGACACCTATCCTTTCCGCAGCCTGTGCAGAGGCTGACCCGGGGGCCTTTTGACTCCCAGATCCCCCTGCAGCCCACTCTCTGCCCATTCACATGACTCTCCTTTGCCAAGATCTGGGATTCCCTGTCTCACTCACACTCCATCTGCTCCAGTATCTGGCCCAGGCCCTGGCACACAGGACAGGCCTCAGGAATACCTTCTGAATGAATGAACAGCTGGAGAGTAGACGTTTGAATCTGGGAAGTGAGCTTCCTGGGGCCTGTGCTTTTACATTCATTTGGGAGAAAGCTGAGCATTAGCGTTCAATCTGCTACTCTTCTGGGCCAGACCTTCTGCCGGGGTCTAGGGCCTATCTGAGGGTAAACACTTAGGCTGAACAAGTAGCCCATTTTGTAGGTGAGCGATTGAGGCTCAGAGACTGGAAGCAACTTGCTCAAGACTAACAAGATCTAAGCCCAAATCTCTCTGGTCCCATAGCTCTACTGTGAAGTTGTAGGTCTCTCTGAAGAGCATTTACAGTGAAATGGAGCAGAAAGAAGAGCACTGACATTTTCACAAATCCGCAGTGTTTCCAGACACTTTTGGTTCAGAGACAATACCTGCCAGAAAATGAAAAAAACAGATGCGAGGCGGGAGCTGAGGGGTGTGGAGAACAGTGGGGTTAGGGGGTTACAGGAAAGCACAGGGAATGAGCAGCAGCTTTGTCCTGCAGAGTCCCGGCCCCTCCCAGGACACCAGGAGTGCCACCTCCCATCCTCCCGGAGGAGGCAGGTGGAAGGGGGGCGGCCCCTCAGGGTCAGACCACTGGGGCCATTTGTCCCATTTCAGGGCAGCATCAGAGACAAGGTTCTTCCTCCATGACCTCCATGAGTTCCTCTGATCTTCACAAAGGGAGGAATTATTATCCCAAGTTTAGAGAGGACATGGAGTCCCATTCGTTCATTCATTCATCCAGTGGGTTTTATTGACCAGTTGAGCCACATCAGCTATATGAGGCTGCCTCGTAGACACTGCAGACTCTCCCCTTTCAGGTTTCCTGTTTCCATAAGCAGCTCCCCATTAACCTGAGACGAGAGCAGTTCTCAGTCCTTCTCTTCCAAATCCCATTCATTTGTGTCTACTGCTTCTCTACCTCTGGTATGTACTAACTGAATTCTCTGGTTCCAATACTCGCCCTCCGATCCTAGTGTTGGCTGCTCAGTTGTGTCCAACTCACTGTGACTCCATGGACTGTAACACCCCAGACTCCTGTCCATGGACTTCTCCAGACAAGAACACTGGAGTGGTTGGCTGTTTCCTCCTCCAGGGAACCTTCCCGACCCAGGGATCAATCCCGTGTCTCCTGCAATGCAGGTGGATTCTTCACCATCAGGATGACTGGATCAGTCTCCTGATTGGTCCCTGCTTCCACCCCTCCCCTTTGCCGATCACAAACTCGATCACATCCCACCCCTAATGGAAATCTTCTGTGGCTACCCGGATCCCTTAGAAGGACCTGTGTGCCCAAGATGGCTGTCCCTCTGCCTGCTTCTCACCACACTCATGACGGCCCCAGGGCCCTCGTCTCTGTGATTTCCCTGTAACACCTCACTCCACATTTGCACAGTTGACACTCATGCTGCAGTTCAAGTCACTGTCACCTTGAAGGCTTCCCCAGCTCTCACCATCTGTCACATCACCCTGTTTTATTTATCGTAATATTTAGCTTATTGTCTTATTTGTGTTTACTGTTCCTTACTGTGATGCAAGCTCATGAGAGTAGGACCCTGTTTTCAGCACCCGGAACAATGCCAGACGTACTGCTTGCAGGGTGGATGCACTGCACCACTCTAGAGGACAGGATGCACATCGAATCTGTAGGAAGGATGCTCTGGAGCAGTGCACGACTTGTGCCACTGTACACGACAGGCCTAGGGTTACATTAGTGAAAACAGAAACAGCTCCTGATCTCACAGACTCTACACTTTAAAAGGCTAAATCCAACAATTTGAGACTTTTATAACAGTGGGTGCCAGACACTACCAGACACTTAACATTTCTCATATACATTTTCCCTATAAGTCACCATACAGATGAGGAAATGGAGGCTCAGAGAAATAAAATCATCTGCTCTAAAGTCACTTGCCTGATAAAGGGAGGCTTCCCTGGTAGCTCAGTTGGGTAAAGAAGCCACCTGAAATGCAAGAGACCCTGGTTCGATTCCTGGATTGGGACGATCCCCTGGAGAAGGGATAGGCTACCCACTCCAGGACTCTTGGGCTTGCCTGGTGGCTCAGATGGTAAAGAATCCGCCTGCAATGTGGGAGACTTGGGTTCAATCCCTGGATTGGGAAGATCACCTGGAGGAGAACATGGCCACCCACTCCATGGACAGAGGAGCCTGGCAGGCCGCAGTCCATGGGGTCACAAAAAGTCGGACATGACTGAGCGACGAACAACACACACACCTGGTAAGAAGCAGAGCCAGGACGTGGACACTTTTCAAGCTAGTAGCAATGTCCAGATCCTTGAAAATACAGAAGATAGAGGGTCTTTGTCCTAACAGAACTTGCCATCTTCTTGGGTTGAGGGCCTACTTTTTATCGTTTAGTTAGCATGTGCCCATCATGATAATATGCAGTTTATGCACATTTTTCTTCCCATGTTTGAAACCTCACAACAGTGAGGTCTAGAAACCTAAAGAGGAACAGAGACTTCCCCAGGGTCACATATAGTGAGAGGAAAGGCTTGGATTGGGAACCCCAAATAGTCTGTTCTCCTGGTTCTTTCTACTTTGTGACACTGACCAGGAATGGTCATAATTAGATATGGCAGCTGCTGTAGTTGAGGGTGAACAGGCTGCTGAGGAGCAAAGAGGAAAGTGCCTAACTCTGCTGAGAGTGATTCGAGAGTCACAGAAAGTGGCCTTGAAACAACGAGAAAGTCTCCAGGCAAGCTGGAGCATTCCAGCAAAAGGGCAGGCTTACAGCCATCGTTACAGTGGCACGGTGATCAGAAGGCAGACGTCCTGACTCTAAGGCCAGCCCTATGCTTAGCCCAGGACCCCAGATGCTGTTGACATCTGTCTCCCCTCACCTTTCTCTTCTCTCCTTCCTCCCCCCAAACAAGGGTTTCATTAGACAACAGCTGGAATCGAAAAAGTGGGTGACTTCCTACCATCTAAGCCCAGCTGAACTCATTCACACTGAAAATTCCTGGTTCCATTTCTTTCTAGATTCATCCACCATTCAAATGAAGGTCTAGAAATATATCAGTAATAGCTGGGACTTGAGGGAAAGGGGGTGTTAGGTGACTTTGCTTCCAAAGGTTTCAATTCCTTGTGAAGATTTCTCTGCTGTGACATTGTTGTCATGGGAGCTGGGACTCCTGCTTCCATGGGGGACTTCCAATCATCCCATCCCCTCCATAGATGCCCCAGATGGCTTCCTCCATCCCCTCTCAGCAAATGGCACCATTTTCCACCTTTGCTTATACCAGAGAGCTGGGTGTATTTACCCCTCCATCAGCAAGCATTCTCCCCACATCCACTTCATCTTCAGGTTCTGTTAATTCTGTCTCCCAGTGAATCACAGCCCTGTGCATGGAGGTCTTTTCCTCCGAAGTTCTTTCCAGGATGGGATGCTGCCATTGCAGAGCCAGTTATAATCCCAGGAGAAGCTGCTGTTACAAAGCCTTGGGCGTGAGATGCAGAGAATCACTAGATTCTGAGGGTGGGACCAAAGGGGTGGGATTTGAGCTGAGCCTGGAAGGTTGGGTGAGGAAGTGGTCACCAGGCTTACAAAGCAGCTGCTGACAGAGGCCCCCAGGGAGCTCTAGAACCAAGCATGATCTATCCTGGCCCCACTGCCCCTGCTCTGGTAAGGTAGAGAAGGCATGGCCTGGACAAGATTCTGCGAGTGGGAAGAAGACCTGCAGGGTGCTCTGATGTCCTCATCTGTATAGTGGGTGGAATCCTATCTGCCCTGCCAAGTCTGTGGGAGGGTCAAAGAGGCTCACGGCTGACTGCATCCTGCCAGAGTTGAGGAGAGCAAAGTGGTCATTGTGTGAGACCTCAGGGCCAGGATGTGGGAATAGCAGGGCATTTCCTGTTGTGGAGGGTGAGCTTGGGAGCCAGGGTCTGAATACCCCCTCCACCACTCACCTGTGGGTGACCCTGGGTAAATTAATTGCCCTGGTGCTTCTCACCATTTCCCAGATCGAAGAACACATAGGAAATGCATACATTTTGGTCTGTTGTGATGGAGACACATGAGTGTGCTCAGTCAGGACTCAATGCCAAGGGTGTGCATACTTTCTCAGAACACCCCTAACTCTACAGGGCACAGGACTCAATGCCGAGGGTGTGCATACTTTCTCAGAACACCCCTAACTCCACAGGGGCACCTGGGTGGGAAATGCAACATGCTTCTCTGAACCTCTGGCTCCTCATCTGTAAAATGGGGATGTCGATAAAGAGCACTCCCCTCCTAGTGTCAGAGAGTTGTTCAGTTCAGTACAGTTCAATCCCTCAGTTGTGTCCCACTCTTTGCAACCCCATGGACTGGAGCACACCAAGCTTCTTTGTCCATCACCAACTCCTGGAGCTTGCTCAAACTCATGTCCATCGAGTCAGTGATGCCATCCAACCATCTCATCCTCTGTCGTCCCCTTCTTCTCCTGCCTTCAATCTTTCCTAGCACCAGAGTCTTTTCCAATGTGTCAGTTCTTTGCACCAGGTGGTCAAAATATTGGAGTTTCAGTTTCAGCATCAGCCCTTCCAATGAATATTCAGGACTGATTTCCTTTAGGATTGACTGGTTGGATCTCCTTGCTGTCCAAGGGACTCTCAAGAGTCTTCTCTAGCACCACAGCTGAAATGCATCAATTCTTCAGCACTCAGCTTTCTTTATAGTCCAACTCTCACATCCATACATTACTTCTGGAAAACCATAGCTTTGACTAGATGGGACTTTTTTGGCAAAGTAATGTCTCTGCTTTTTAATACTGTGTCTAGGTGGGTCATAGCTTTTCTTCCAGGAGCAAGCGTCTTTTAATTTCATGGCTGCAGTCACCATCTGCAGTGATATTTGGAGCCCAAGAAAATAAAGTCTGTTATTGTTTCCAGTTTCCCATCTATTTGCCATAAAGTGGTGGGACCAGATGCCATGATCTTAGTTTTCTGAATGTTGAGTTTTAAGCCAACTTTTTCACTCTCCTCTTTCACTTTCATCAAGAGGCTCTTTAGTTCTTCTTTGCTTTCTGCCATAAAGGTGGTGTCATCTGCATATCTGAGGTTATTGATATTTCTCCCGGCAATCTTGATTTCAGCTTGTGCTTCATCCACCCGCCATTTCACATGATATGTTCTGCATATAAGTTAAATAAGCAGGGTGACAAATACTGCCTCGATGTACTCCTTTCCCAATTTGAAACCAGTCCGTTGTTCCATGTACAGTTCTAACTGTTGCTTCTTGACCTGCGTACAGATTTCTCAGGAGACATGTAAGGTCATCTGGTATTCCCATCTCTTGAAGAATTTCCCACAGTTTGTTGTGATCCACACAATCAAAGGCTTTGGTGTAGTCAATAAGGCAGAAGTAGATGTTTTTCTGGAATTCTCTTGCTGTTTTGATGATCCAACAGATATTGGCAATTTGATCTTTGGTTCCTCTGCCTTTTCTAAATCCAGCTTGAACACCTGCAAGTTCATGTACTGTTGAAGCCAGGCTTAAAGAATTTTCAGCATTACTTTGCTAGCATGTGAGATGAGTGCAATTGTGTGGTAGTTTGAACATTCTTTGGCATTGCCTTTCTTTGGGATTGAAATGAAAACAGACCTTTTCCAGTTCTGTGGCCACTGCTGAGTTTTCCAAATTGGCTAGCATATTGGGTGCAGCACTTTAACAGCACCATCTATTAGGATTTGAAATAGCTCAACTGGAATTCCATCACCTCCACTAGCTTTGTTCATAGTGATGCTTCCTAAGGCCCGCTTGACTTTGCATTCCAGGATGTCTGGCTCTGGGTGAGTGATCACAGCATCGTGATTATCTGGGTCATGAAGATCTTTTTTGTACAGTTCTTCTGTGTATTCTTGCCACCTCTTCTTAATATCTTCTGCTTCTGTTAGGTCCATACCATTTCTGTCCTTTATTGTGCACATTTTGCATGAAATGTTCCCTTGATATCTCTACCTTTCTTGAAGAGATCACTAATCTTTCCCATTCTATTGTTTTCCTCTATTTCTTTGCACTGATCACTGAGGAAGGCTTTCTTATTTCTCCTTGCTATTCTTTGGAACTCTGCGTTCAAATGGGTATATCTTTCCTTTTCTCCTTTGCCTTTAGCTTCTCTTTTTTTTTCTGAGCTATTTGTAAGGCCTCCTCAGAGAACCATTTTGCCTTTTTGAATTTCTTTTTCTTGGGGATGGTCTTGATCACTGCCTCCTGTACAATGTCATGAGCCATTGTCCACAGTTCTTCAGGCACTCTGTCTATCAGATCTAATCCTTTGAATATATTTGTCACTTCCACTGCATAATTGTAAGAAATTTGATTTAGGTCATACCTGAATGGTCTAGTGGTTTTCCCTACTTTCTTCAACTTAAGCCTGAATTTGGCAATAAAGAGTTCATGATCTGAGATGCAGTCAGCTCCTGATCTTCTTTTTGTGACTGCATAGAGCTTCTCTATCTTTGATTGCAAAGAATATACTCAATCTGATTCTGGTGTTGACCATCTGGTGATGTCCATGTGTACAGTCTTCTCTTGTGTTGTTGGAAGAGGGTGTTTGCTATGACCAGTACATTCTCTTGGCAAAACCCTATTAGTCTTTGCCCTGCTTCACTTTGTACTCCAAGGCCAAATTTGCCTGTTACTCCAGATGTCTCTTGACTTCCTACTTTTGCATTCCAGTCCCTTATAATGAAAAGAACATCTTTTTTTGCGTGTTAGTTCTAGAAGGTCTCGTAGGTCTTCATAGAACCTACAAGAGAGGTTCATAGAACCTACAGAGTTGCAGTGAGGATCAAATGAGAAAATCTGTGTAAGCGCTTCCCACCCCAAGAAGGCTTCAATAGATCATTACCATTTTCCTTGTCCATTCCCTCCCCTTACTCTGCCCCTGAGATGCATCCATTCCCTGGCCCTGCTCTGCCTCAGTTGTCTTCTGATGATTGCCAAGCATGTCCTCACATCAGTGGCTCAGCCCTTCTTTCTCAGGGACTGACAGAACATGACTCTGGCTTACGTATCCAACCTGGTGACTCTGATGCATTCTGAGCCCAGTTGACTGCAGGCACCTCACCAAGTTCTGTTTCTAGTCATGCCAAGTTGAGGCAAGGCTCCTGAGCATGATGGGGTATAATACATATGCACACACGTAGGTGAGAGAGAGCATGCTCATCAGAGAATGGCAGTTTCTTTGCATGATCCTACTAGATTCTCTCAATATCCTTCTGGGGTCACTACGATTATAAACTCTATTTTTTGCAGATGTGGAGGCAAAGTCTGGGATATAGGAAGGTACTTGCCTTTTTGCACAGCTGCTAAGAGGCAATGATAGCTCACATTCAGATCTGTGTACCTTCTGAGTTGAGTGGCCATCATCTGTCCATATTACCATCCATCCATCTACCCATCCATCTGTCCTTGTATCCATCCATCTGTCTGTCCATCCATCAATGCAGCCACTTATCCAACCAACATTTGAGAACATTTACCAAACCATGGAAGTGCTTCTGAGGCCCTGATTCAGGGTTCCCTGCCTCTTTCTTATCTCCTCTATTTTCTCCCCTTCCCTGTTTGGGTGAAGACCACCTGGTTTCTTTACAGCTTCTCCAAGAGGCCCTCCAGTTCCCTTCTCAGGGCATCACATAGGCTAGGAACACACTCTGCCTGGCTGGCATCTTCTCAGATTTCAAGTTCCAACTTCAGTGTGCCTTCTCAGAAAGGTACCCCACGACCCTTTCCAAAGTGAGAGTGAAAGCGAAGTCACTCAGTCGCTCAGCTTTACTGTAATCTTCATGAAGGCGCAGTAATTGCCTAGCTCGTAATAGGTGCACATTACATATTTGTTGAAAGAATGAATTTTCAGCTCTGTGTTGGGTGTTAGAGAAGAATGAGACATGACAATGTAGTTCTGTGAAAGGTGCTCATGTATATAATATACCCATGGAATCCAGAGGAGGGAAGAATCCATGATACCTGGGGAGAGCTTAGAGGAATTCATAGACAAGACAAAATTTGAGCTGGATTTTAAAAAATAAACTTCCTGAGGTACGATTTATATACACCAAATTGCATCCATTTAAAGTTTAAAATGCAATGAGTTTTGACAGACGTATGCATCCATGTACTTATGAAAAAGTATCACAATCAATACACAGCTTTATTTCTAGCATCCCCCAAAGATCCCTCATACCCTTGTCCAGTCCATGCCTCCTTCACCCACCCCACAGTCTCAGACAACTGTTGATCTGATTAATATACATTAATTTGCCTTTCCTAGGATTTTAGATAAATGGACTCATGCAGAATGTGTATGGTTACTTTCAGACATCATAGTGATGTTTTCTTTTTTTTCTAAAAAAAATAAGGTATGATTTACATAGAGTAGAATTTACCCCTTTAGTGTATGCCCCTGCAATGCACATTTTGACACGTTTAGAGTTGTATAAACATAACCACAATCAAGATAATAAACAATTCCATTAACCATCCCTCAGAGTCCTTCAGGCCCCTTGTAGTCAACCGTTCTCCCACTCTCAGCCCCTGGCTACTATGGATTTGTTTCTGTCCCTATAGTTTATATGTCCAGGCCTTCCTTGGTGGCTCAGTGGTAAAGAACCCACCTGTAATGCAGGAGATGCAGGTTCGATCCCTGGGTCAGGAAGATCCCCTGGAGAAGGGAATGGCTACCCACTCCAGTTGGAGAAGGAAATGGCAACCCACTCCAGTACTCTTGCCTAGAAAATTCCATGGATGGAGGAGCCTGGTGGGGTCACAAAGAGTCGGACACGACTGAGCGACTTCATGATGACGACCCACTCCAGTATTCTTGCCTAGAGAATTCCAGCACTTTGAGACCCCATGGACTGCAGCCCGCCAGGCTCTGCTATCCACGGCATTTTCCAGGCAGGAATACTGGAGTGGGTTTCCATTTTCTCCACCAGGGAATCTTGCTGACCCAGGGATTGAACCCACACCTCCTGTGTCTCCTGCATCGGCAGGTAGTTTCTTCCTTAGCAGGTAAGAGCCACCACATACTGCTATAACATGCTATGGTGACTCCTTTATTTCTGAGTATGCTCTTCACAAGGACGTTGATGTTTTTGTTTTAGCAGTTAGTTGGATTCAGACTGTCATCTCTGGCTTACCTGCGGATGTGGTCAGTCACTTGTCAGGGCAGTGTTTCATCCTTATTGGGCTGTTTCAAGTCTTCCCCAGGCGTGCATGGTTCATAGGGTTGGCCAGATACGTGGGTAAAGTTGACACGCAGAACCTGGGAATCCCCTTTTCTAGCTCGCTCCTTTCCTAGATTCCTCCCTTCGCTCTCTGGTGGGCTCTATCCACTGGTTCCTCAGGTCAGAAAGATGGTTTTCTATCACCACTCTAAGATCACAGCCCACCCCCAGACTAAAGCTGCAGGAATGGAGAACTCGCTTTGTTCCAGTCTTTGCTATGTCTTGACTCTCCTCCAAAATGTGTCTGCTTTTGATCAGTCTCCAGAGCCTTCGATGTAGTCTCTTTTTGTATTCTGTGCATAGTTTATAGTGGTAATTTCTGGGAGGACTGATGTTTGCTAGGAGTTAACTCATCACATTCAAAGCAGAATTCTGGGCTGGAATTTTAAAGGAAATAGCGAGAAAAGGGCATCTAAGGCAAAAGGACCAGCGAGTACACAAAATTAAGGAGGGAAATAATGCGATAAGCTCAGGTCTCCCTATAATAGCTTTCCTTTAAATGAATATACAAGAGAAAAGGCTTGCAAACAGATATAGCTACAGTTTTTGGCATCCCTACAGCCTGCTTTTTCCCCTAGAGAGAGGAATTGAGATCATGAGTGTTTTAAATTCTTCTTCCTGAATATAGACTGAATCCTACCACACACATTCTCCTGTACACAGTCCTTCAGCTAGCAGCCTGAAGGGTAATGACACATTCTGGGCCCACTGTTTGAGACAAGGTTTGGAAACATCCTTCTGGCACCCAGAGAGTGTCAAAAGAAATATATAGTTTCCTGTCTCTTAAAGATTCCTTGCAGATTTCCATGACATGCATTTATCCGGAAACAGACTGGCAGTCAGCTCAATGTCAATGATTTAAAATGTGTCCTTCTTTGGACCTCTCTCTCCCACACATCTTTACCCACCCCAGGAAAGCACTTGCTTCAGAAAAGCAATGGTCACAGTGATCAATCCTGTGGGCTGAGACTCTGAGATGTGATGAAAGCCTGCTACATTTCATTCTCAGGAAGCTCACAAATGTGCCATTGCAGAGTGAAAGGCAGAAATGAAAAAATTTATTTGACTTCTGTATTTCTGACCTTGGTTACAATAAGCATGGGAAATCAAAAAATTTTAATGGGCAAAAAAATTGGCTACTGTTTCTGCTCATTATTTTTTAAAAATAAAGGAGAAAGTAACCCTAGCTGGTTGTTTCTACTCAACACACATCTGCCTGTCGTCCTGGGACACAGGAGATCACAGTGGTTTCGCAAAAGACGAATGTGATGCTTTATTTATGGTAGTTTTGACTGATTTTGCTTTTACCAGTTAGAATTTACTAGGAAATGAATGTTCCTCTGTGTGTGTCTGAAGAAAGCTCTTTTCCCTCTTTAACCTCTTCCTGTGACAGTTGGGGCTGAGGCTGCAGTGGCCTCAGCAGGTTAGAAGCTCCCCCGCCCTTTCTTTCAAGGTGAGTAAAGGATGCTGCCTCCAATCCTGAGGCAGGGGCACACACACACCTGTCCTTAGGTCGTGATGAGCTCTTAGGAGAGGGGGGCCAAGAACTGGAGGGAGTCATCCCTGATCCAGTCACATACCCTGTGTGTCCTTGGGGGAGGCAGTTCAGTTCAGTTCAGTCGCTCAGTCGTGTCTGACTCTTTGCTACCCCACAAACTGCAGCACACCAGGCCTCCCTGTCCATCACCAACTCCTGGAGCCTGCTTAAACTCATATCCATTGAGTCGGTGATGCCATCTAACCATCTAATCCTCTGTCGTCCCCTTCTCCTCCTGCCTTCTATCTTTCCCAGCATCAGGGTCTTTTCCAATGAGTCAGTTCTTCACATCAGGTAGCCAGAGTATTGGAGCTTCAGCTTCAGTATCAGTCCTTCGAATATATATTCAGGACTTATTTCCTTTAGGATGGACTGGTTGGATCTCCTTGCTCCAAGGGACTCTCAAGAGTCTTTTCCAACACCACAGTTCAAAAGCATCAATTCTTTGGGGCTCAGCTTTCTATATAGTCCAACTCTCACATCCATACATGACTATTGGAAAAACCATAGCCTTGACTAGACAGACCTTTGTTGACAAAGTAATGTCTCTGCTTTTTAATATGCTGTCTAGGTTAGTCATACCTTTTCTTCCAAGGAGTAAGCATCTTTTAATTTCATGGCTGCAGTCACCATCTGCAGGGATTTTGGAGCCCAAGAAAATAATGTCTGTCACTGTTTCCATTGTTCCCCATCTATTTGCCATGAAGTGATGGGACTGCAAGCCATGATCTTAGTTTTCTGAATGTTGAGTTTTAAGCCAAATTTTTCGCTCTCTTCTTTCACTTTCATCAAGGGCTTCTCAGTTCCATTTCACTTTCTGCCATAAACGTGGCATCATCTTTATATCTGAGGTTATTGACATTTCTCCCGGCCATCTTGATTTCAGCTTGTGCTTCATCCAGCCCGCCATTTCACATGATGTACTCTGCATAGAAGTTAAATAAGCAGGGTGACAGTATACAGCCTTGATGTACTCGTTTCTCAATTTGGAACCAGTCCATTGTTCCATGTCCGGTTTTAACTGTTGCTTTTTGACCTGTATACAGATTTCTCAGGAGGCAGGTAAGGTGGTCTGATATTCCCATCTCTAAGAATTTTCCATAATTTGTTGTGATCCACACAGTCAAAGGCTTTGGTATAGTCAACAAAGCAGAAATAGATGTTTTTCTGGAACTCTCTCTCTTGCTTTTTCTGTGATCCACCAGATGTCAGCAATTTGATATCTGGTTCCTCTGCCTTTTCTAAATTCAGTTTGAACATCTGGAAGTTCTTGATTCACGAACTGTTGAAGCCAGACTTGGAGAATTTTGAGCATTACTTTGCTAGCGTGTGAGATGAGTGCAATTGTGTGGAAGTTTGAGCATTCTTTGGCATTGCCTTTCTTTGGGATTGGAATGAAAACTGCTTTTCCAGTACTGTGGCCACTGCTGAGTTTTCCAAATTTGCTGGCATATTGAGTACAGCACTTCAACAGCATCATTTTTTAGGACTTGAAATAGCTCAGCTGGAGTTCCATCACCTCCACTAGCTTTGTTCATAGTGATGCTTCCTAAGGCCCACTTGACTTTGCATTCCAGGATGTCTGGCTCTAGGTGAATGATCACAGCATTGTGGTTGTCTGGGTCGTGAAGATCTTTTTTTGTATAATTCTTCTGTGTATTCTTTCCACCTCTTTTTAATATCTTCTGCTTCTTTTAGGTCCTTACCATTTCTGTCCTTTGTATGAAATGTTCTGCCCATCTTTGCATGAAATGTTCCCTTGGTATCACTAATTTTCTTGAAGATATCTCTAGTCTTTCCCATTATATTGGTGGAATATCTTGGGGGAGGAAGCTAGCCAACAACTCAGAAGGCTTTCCAGGACCTCCTCCAGGGCCCAGGGAAGATAGACTGGACAAAACCCAGTTCCTGCCCTGGGGATACATGCAGGCCTTTGGGCACTCCCGGGGTCCGTGCTCACTTTGTCTAGTGAGAAAAGGAGTTATCTTCTGTGGTGGGAGGAGAGGGGATTCCCCCAACGGTATCTTTACTAAACTCAGCAGTAGGTCACCATCGGAGACCCCAAACCCTCCCCTTCAAAGTCTCCACCCATCACTACCATGTGGTCCAGGCAAGTCATTTCCCCATCTGAGCCTCATTTTTCTCATTTGTAAGTGATGATACATAATATTTCCTTCTTAGGGTTGTTGGAAAAATAATGAAATAACTCGGGTGAAGTTTCTGGCATATGGTAGTCACTCCATATGCAGTTAACTCCTATCTATCATCATTGCCCCTTTTATCCTCACTCTTACCACAGTGCTCCGTCTGAGAAAAGCCTCATGTTCAGACTCTGATTTCCACAAGGGGGCTCCTGGGTCACCGTCTCCTCTGGGACCCAGCTCCAGACCAGGGGTGGGGAAACTCCAGCCTGCCTCCTTTTTCTGTAAATAAAGTTTTACTGAAGCAGAGTCACTTCTGCTTCCCTGTGTACTGTCTATGCTACCATAACAGCACAGAGTTTGTAGTTGTGACAGAAACTATGTGACCCACAAGACTTATGTATTCACGATCTTGCCATTTACAGAAAAAGTTTGCTGACCTCTGGCCCAGAGCTATATCTAATACCTAAAAGAGAGATGCTCATACATATTTGGAGAATAAAAATGAATGAATGAATTCATGGTTGCAATATAACTATGTCCTACAGTCTGGGCACCATGGTAATGGATTAGCTCAACTGGAATTTTCCTTTAGTTAGGTTTTTTTTTTTTTCTTCTTTCTTTGCAAGTAGGTTCTCTTCATTGAGCTAACTGGTATTTAAAGCTGACACCCTGATTATTAACTTCATCAGAACGTGGCTGTGTGGGTGGTGAAGCCCCAGGGAGAAGAAAACAAGAGGAAGAATAAGCCGGGAAGAGAGAAGAGGAGGCGCGGAAAGGAGAAACACAGACGCTCCCCCTTACCTTTCTGTGCAGCTGCTGCTCGGGCTCAGGCCCTGGCCAAAATGAGCTTGGACTGGCGCAGTAGCCCGGACTGGCCCATTGGACGCACATGGGAGGTCTTTGTTGAGTAAATGAATAAGGTGGCTGTGGATTACCAGAAACAGCATAGGAACACAGAGACCAAGTTTGCATTCCAGCTTTAGCCAGCTGAGCACCTTCAAAGAGGTCTGTTGCCCTCTCTGATCAGGAGGAAACAGATCCTCACTCTGCTTCCCGGGTAGGAGCACAGGGAGCGCCGGGTGGCTTAGTGGGCACCAGGAGGAAGACAACTCCTTGATGGAGCAGCAGTGTGGGTGCTGAGGAGGACACTTCATGTAATTTTATTAATATTCATAACCAACCAGGGACGAGAGATGACCAGCCAGTTTTTACAGACGGGGTAACTGAGGCTGGGGAACCTAAGCTAGTGGTCTTTTCTTGTCTCCTGGAGTACTATGATCTGGGCTTCCCCCAAGGAAGAGGAGGGAAGGGGAGTGACATCCTCAAGCCAAAGAGATGAGCTTCTTGTCTGGATAATAAACAATAGCTTATAACAGGACTGAGAGCATGTCAGCCCAACATCTTCATTCAATGAAATTACACAAAGATATGAAATAGAAGCCCTGCTACCATTTAGCCAGTGTTTATTTTGGGCCAGGCACTCTAGGGCTTGCTTTGACATCCATTGCTTTGCTAACCTCACATGATGACGTGAGGGAAACCATGTCATCCCCGACTCAACAGATGAAGAAACCGAGACACGGAAATGTTGAGTGACTCATCCAAGGTCAGGGCCTGGTGCAGGACTGGGATTGGAGCTCTCATCTGGATGACTAAGCCTCTCCTTCTGCTACTACTTGTGGGTGAGAAAGGGTTTGCTTTGTTTTCTTTCCAGAGAAAAGGTCTCCACTTAATGCTTCAAGGGGAGCATGATTGATGACGATAATTATAATATGGTACAAGTATGGTTTTCAGTGCTGTTGAGTTCAACGCCACTAACACAGCCCAAGCAACCTGATTCTTTTGAAGGAGCTGATAATTAGGTTCTTATAATTACACACCCTGTTCTCCTAGAGATAGAAAGCAAAAAATAGGCTTCTTAGGTTGAGGGAGAGTTCTTGACTAATTGTCAGAAATGACTATTTTAACTGAACTGGGGAAATGTGAAATGTGAAAATATGCCTTTGGGGGCTGGAGGATGTGGAGCGTATGGCCAATGACTCTGCATCTAGAAGGTTTTTACTTTTAATGACTCTATAACTGAAACACAAAAAGGCTGAGGCAAGGCTTAATTTTAGATTGGATTTTATTGCATACAGCTGGTGCTAAAGGCAAGTGTGGGATGGTAGTGTGTCTTGAGGTGCAGTGAGCTGTGGGCTTGGGGGTTGCCTGCCCAGCACGTGTTCCCCCTTATTGGAGTTACAGATCTTCATTTGGGGGATGTTAGCCAAAAATCTGGGTTTGCCTCTTGCTGGGTGTGGAGCCAAAAGACACAACTGAGCCAAAGATCAGGAGAGGAGAGTATATGACTTGCAGCAAGTAAGGAGAATGCTGGAGATTTTTCCCAAAGCAGTGTCTCCCCAGACAGCAAAATGGGGGGAAAGTTTAAGCTAAGGAAACATGTATATCTGTGAAGGGCTTGGGCAGTTGACAGAGTCCAAGCTTTAGCTGATTGCAGTCAGGAAGGTCAAAAAAGATCAACATCATCATCTCTTAAGTTCCACTTAATCTGCATCCTTTTGTTCCCTTAAGATCATTAGTTACAGAGACCTGTTCAAGGGCAAGCATCATGCCCAGGTTTAGATCACAAAATGACTTTGGCCAAAAATGCTTCTCTAATGTCAAGAAAGCTATGCTTGGCTCTCTCTTTCTGGGGACACACTACCCTAGTTGCTTACAGGGGCATACACCTCCCCACTGCGGTTCTTGGTTGTAAAGAATCAAATTCTTGGACTTAGCCAAACAGTGCTTTGAGGTCTTCTATTGCTCCAGTGATCTGGACAAGTGAGCTGCCCTCAGGAAGCCTCAGGTCCCTAATCTATATAATGGGCATAGAGATTATATTATGCCTGTGTGGTGGGATTGCTCTGAGGGTTTAAAAATGATCCAATGTGCCTGACACACAGTAAATGCTCAGAAATGTTAACTCTCCTCATCACCATTACTGCTTGTCATGGTTTATGCAATTATAGTCACATTCGTTGAACTGTGAAGTCAAACACATGTATGTTTATTACAAATCCCTTTGAAGATTTCAGCTATCACTGCTTCCTTGTTGGGGGCTGGGCACATACCCATTTCCTTATTCTGTCCTCTAGTCTTGACACTTCACCTTCCTCCTGGTATCTCTACTTATTTCTGGGCTCTTATTAGCTGGATGGAAGGTTAGTGGCTCTTTTAGCATCCCCTGTTTTGGTGGCAGGGGACTCACCAGTTTGGGAAACGTCAGTGCAACCCAGGCAAGGGTGCTAGGGGATGTGTAGGGCAACAGAAGTGGTTGACAAGATGTCCTTACAAGCAAGGCTCTGTGCCAAACTGGTGCTCTGAACAATAGCCCCTGGGGCTGGGAAATACTCTCTGAGGCTTAGCTCGCCTTGCCTGGACCATCCAGCACTCCCCTTGGTTCACCTTCACTGTCCTCTTGGCTGAGCTCAGCTTCTCCACGTGCAGTTGCTGCTTCAAGCATGTCTTTGGCTGACCAGCTGTCCTGGCCTGCCTGGGCTGAGGAGTTTCAGGGACTCAAGAAATCTCATGTCTCTTCTCCTGTTCCTGGTGCGATGCTGACTCCTCTCTTGGACTCCTTCACCCTGGGTGTGTGTGGAGCCTCCATCCTGCTTGCTTCCTCCCTTCTTCTCTTCCCTGCTTCTCACCAGGCTCCCGGGAAGCCCCATGCCTACAGAGGGACCAGAATTCCTCCAGATAATAACGGACATCTCCTGAGCCTCACTATGGTCCAGTTCCGTGTGTATTACACCATTTCACCCTCACTCAGCCTGGGAGAAGAGGCCTGTCATTGTTGCCATCCTATAGATGTGAGAATATACTGAGGTCTATGAAGCCTGCCAGCCAGCCAAGGGCACACAGCAGGTGACTCGTGAAGCTGGATTTGAAACTCAATGTGTCCCGCTTAGCAGCGTATGTCGATCTACTTCTCTGTGGGCCCTGCCTCCTGCTGGGAAGGAATCCCAGGGGAAGAGCAAAAGCTACTGTGAATCAAGCTGCAAGACTGTGGTCAAGATTCCTCAGCATTTTCCGTTCACTGACCTCTAGTGCAGCTCAATCATACATCGGATGCATCATACAATTATTCCCTGGTTGTTGGGTCATAAAATTCAAAAAACATTGATGGCATGTCTGCTACGCTTCTGGCACAATACTGAGTATTTCACCTACATCATTTTATTTAGGCTTTTTAAAATCCCCAGAAGGTGGATGTTAAAAAGTCAATTCCGTAGATGCAAAAGCAGACTCCATGACGCTAAGTAATGGTCCACGTGACATGGTTGGCAGCGGCCAGAGCTGGACCCTGTCCTCAGGGCTTTGGAGGAAAAGCTGCCTCTATGGGGTGTTCGTTGCTGGCAAGTATCCCCTTTTAAGTTCTCCAGCAGGTTATAAACTCTCCCCAGGCAGCAGACACCACTTAGGTTTCTCTGTCGTCTCCCCAGGCTGTTTGGGCTCAGTGCTAAGTACAAAGTCCATGCTCAAAATGACACTTTGAGTTGATACTTTCACATGATCACAAAACAAAAACAAACACAAAAACTGTGTAAGAGGCTCATTTTCTTAGTGGAGGAATTAGTTCCAGTCTTATAAACGTCTGGAGGGAAAGGAAGCGGTTATTGGGCAACTGGTCTGTGCGGGGCATGTTTGATCACTGTGTTGTCCTGGAACAGCACGAAGGGAACATGATTATGGCCATTTTGCAGATGAGAAGACAGAGGCTCAGGGATGTTAGCCCTCATTCCCACAGTCTCATGGGTTGTAGTCAGACTGCTTCTCTTTCTTCTACATAGGATTTTCTATTCTTCATCTGAGAGGCTGCCTCACCCAGAGCTTTCAGCTCAGTACAGAGTGAGCCAGTTAATGAGGTGCCTGTCAGTCTCCCTCCTGGGGGGCTCTGTATGGCTGTGTCCTGCGACAGTCCTCAGCCCCTACTGGGACACAAAGCATCGTGACTCTGCCTGCAGAAGCTCTGTTCATTAGGCTTTTGGGAAAGCACGATCAATGGTGGCTTTTTCTTCAAGCAATCAATATTTTTGGTGAAGCAAAACCTTGGGAAAGAAGCCGCTTAGCACTGAGGCTCGGCAGAAAATTAGATATTCTCCTTGAGTGTGGTTGTGGAAAGGAGATATAGGAAATCTTTAGTCTGATGAATCCTCAGCCAGGGTGTGTTGGGGGAATTTATGAGATCAAGCTCGAGGAAAAATGCAAATTCTATAACTGCTATCCTAGAAGCCAGGAACGGTGTTGGCTGTAGATCCCTGACTTGTCCCTGACATGGGGATTTGAGGATTACATTATTCAGGAAATGAAAACTCAGGCTCAGAGGAGGAAAATGGCCCGAGGCCTACAAGATAAGGTGGTTTGTTTTCTTAAAAACAATTCTGGGGCAAGAAAATGGGACTTGCCCATCAGGAGGGAGGAGGGCATCTTGCTGCCCATGCGCTGCTCAGTCGCTCAGTTGTGTCCAACTCTTTGTGACCCCATGGACCCCACACTCACACCCACCGGGCTCCTCTGTCCATGGGAATTCTCCAGGCAAGAATACTGGAGTGGATTGCCGTGCCCTGCTCCAGGGGATCTTCCCCACCCAGGGATTGAACCCGCATTACTTACCTCTCCTATATTGGCAGGCAGGTTCTTTACCACTAGCGCCACCTGGGAAGCACCTGCCCACAGGAGGTCAGAAATCACAGGGCGAGTCCACAACGGGGATCTTATCAGGACAGGTCCAGGCTCACTGAGGGCACAGCTGGTCAGCAGTGGGTAGGGCAGAAGAAGCTACTCCTTTTCTGCTTGCTGAGGGTCTATGTCTTCAGAATTTGAAACTGGCCACACTTGGTGGACTTAAAGACAGAACATGTGACTTCCTGAGCTCAGCCAGTGAGTTTCTTGAGTGCCCGCCGTGCATGCTTCCAGGCCCTGGGGATGGCAGAGACAGTAAACAGGGCCCAGTCCCTGTCTCCCTCATTCTAGCGGGAAATAGTTTGCTTTGTGAAAATATTTGTGGCATAAAAGGCTAGGGGGTGAGGGCAAAGGATGGGTATTCAGAGGTGGCCACATGGTTTCTTGGCTCTCCTTGGTGGGGGATGGAGGTGGTGCATGTGGCTAGGTGAATTGGGGCCATTGCCTTGGCAATCCACTTTCTGTACAACCCTGATGTGAAGGTCTGGATGCCCCCCATTGGGCTGGATGAGTCTTGGGAGTGAGGAGATAAAGCTAGGGAATGACAGAAGGAGGAAGCCCATGGTGAAGGCAGTCCCAGGAACCAGGTGGTCATCTAAGTGAGGGCCAACTTCAAGGGGACAGCTCTTGAGCTGGGCCCAGATGGAGAGGTGGGACTGGCTCCTGATATGCCAGACTGTGTCTGAAGACAGTGGGCAGTCCTGGAGCATGAAGAGGGTGAGTCCAGGGAGCTTGCTGAGCTTCCCAAAGCTCCTGGTCAATTTTGTAAGCACCAAAGGTCTTTTTCATGGTGTATCATGGAGTTGTTGTTCTTTTTCTCCCTCCTAGAAAGTTATTATTGAATGATAAAGCTTTAAAAATGGACAAATACATTTTCAGTGTCAGTTCAGTTCAGTTCAGTCGCTCAGTCGTGTCTGACTCTTTGCAACCCCACGGAATGCAGCATGACAGGCCTCCTTGTCCAACACCAACTCCTGGAGTTTACCCAAACTCATGTTCATTGAGTCGGTGATGCCAACTAACCATCTCATCCTCTGTTGTCCCCTTATCCTCCTGCCTTCAATCTTTCCCAACATCAGGGTCTTTTCAAATGAGTCAGCTCTTCAAATCAGGTGGCCAAAGTATTGGAGTTTCAGCTTCAACATCAGTTCTTCCAATGAACACCCAGGACTGATTTCCTTTAGGATAGACTGGTTGGATCTCCTTGCAGTCCAAGTGACTCTAAAGAGTCTTCTCCAACACCACAGTTCAAAACCATCAATTCTTCAGCTCTCAGCTTTCTTCACAGTCCAACTCTCACATCCAATGGACCTTTGTTGGCAAAGTAATGCCTCTGCTTTTTAATATGCTGTTTAGGTTGGTCATAGCTTTCCTTCCAAGGACTAAGCATCTTTTAATTTCATGGCTGCAATCACCATCTGCAGTGATTTTGGAGCCAAAAAAAAAAAAGTCTGACACTGTTTCCACTGTTTCCCCATCTATTTCCCATGAAGTGATGGGACCAGATGCCATGATCTTTGTTTTCTGAATGTTGAGCTTTAAGCCAACTTTTTCCACTCTCCTCATTCACTTTCATCAAGAGGCTCTTTAGTTCTTCTTCACTTCCTGCCATAAGGGTGGTGTCATCTGCATATCGAGGTTATTGATATTTCTTCCAGCAATCTTGATTCCAGCTTGGCTTCATGCAGCCCAGTGTTTCTCATGATGTACTCTGCATATAAGTTAAATAAACAGGGTGACAATATACAGCCTTGACGTATTCCTTGTCCTATGTGGAACCAGTCTGTTGTTCCATGTCCAGTTCTAACTGTTGCTTCCTGACCTGCATATAGGTTTCTCAAGAGGCAGATCAGGTGATCTGGTATTCCCATCTCTCTCAGAATTTTCCACAGTTTATTGTGATCCACATAGTCAAAGGTTTTGGCATAGTCAGTAAAGCAGAAATAGATGTTTTTCTGGAACTCTCTTGCTTTTTCAATGATCCAGCGGATGTTGGCAATTTGATCTCTGGTTCCTCTGCCTTTCCTAAATTCAGCTTGAACATCTGGAAGTTCATGGTTCACATGCTGCTGAAGCCTAGCTTGGAGAATTTTGAGCATTACTAGCATGTGAGATGAGTGCAATTGTGTGGTAGTTTGAGTACTTTTTGGCATTGCCTTTCTTTGGGATTGGCATGAAAACTGACCTTTTCCAGTCTTGTGGCCACTGCTGAGTTTTCTGAATTTGCTGGCATATTGAGTGCAGCACTTTCACAGCATCATCTTTCAGGATTTGAAATAGTTCAACTGGAATTCTATCACCTCCACTAGCTTTGTTCATAGTGATGCTTTCTAAGGCCCAATTGACTTCACATTCCAGGATGTCTAGCTCTAGTTCAGTGATCACACCATCGTGATTATCTGGGTCATGAAGATCTTTTTTGTACAATTCTTCTGTGTATTCTTGCCATCTCTTCTTAATATCTTCTGCTTCTGTTAGGTCCATACCATTTCTGACCTTTATTGTGCCCATCTTTGCATGAAATGTTCCTTTGGTATCTCTAACTTTCTTGAAGAGATCTCTAGTCTTTCCCATTCTGTTGTTTCCCTCTATTTCTTTGCATTGATCGCTGAGGAAGACTTTCTTATCTCTCTTTACTATTCTCTGGAACTCTGCATTCAAATGGGTATATCTTTCCTTTTCTCATTTGCTTTTCCCTTCTCTTCTTTTCACAGCTATTTGTAAGGCCTCCTCAGACAGCCATTTTGCTTTTTTTGCATTTCTTTCCCATGGGGATGGTCTTGATCCCTGTCTCCTGTACAATGTCATGAACCTTCGTCCATAGTTCATCAGGCACTCTATCTATCAGATCTAGGCCCTTAAATCTATTTCTCACTTCCACTGTATAGTCATAAGGGATTTGATTTAGGTCATACCTGAATGGTCTGGTGGTTTTCCCCACTTTCTTCAATTTAAGTCTGAATTTGGCAATAAGAATTTCATGATCTGAGCCACAGTCAGCTCCCGGTCTTGTTTTTGCTGACTGTATAGATCTTCTCCATCTTTGGCTCAAAGAATATAATCAATCTGATTTTGGTGTGATGATTTTGGTCTGATTTCTGGTGATGTCCATGTGTAGAGTCTTCTCTTGTGTTGTTGGAAGAGGTTGTTTGCTATGACCAGTGCGTTCTCTTGGCAGAACCCTATTAGCCTTTGCCCTGCTTCATTCTGTACTCCAAGGCCAAATTTGCCTGTTATTCCATGTATTTCTCGACTTCCTACTTTTGCATTCCAGTCTCCTCTAATGAAAAGGACATCTTTTTTGGGTGTTAGTTCTAAAAGGTCTTGTAGGTCTTCATAGAACTGTTCAAACTTCAGCTTCTTCAGTGTTACTGGTTGGGGCATACTGTGATATTTATTGAATGGTTTGCCTTGGAAACGAACAGAAATCATTCTGTCATTTTTGAGGTTGCATCCAAGTACAAAACAGATCAAAATGATACCTTTCTCCACACTCACCTCCACATTCCAGTTTCCTCCTCCACTGTGAACAGTTTCACATCTGCCTTCAGTCTTTCTTTTAGTCTCTTGTCTAGGCATCTAAATACAAAGATGTACAAACATACCTGAAATGGAATTATATTGTGCCCTGATTTACCATTTTTCACTTTACAATATATATTAGAAAACTTACTATGTCAATAAGTACTCTTTTCATTATTATTTAATGATTATACATCATCATTTTAAAACTTTCATCCTCATATTGTTTACTGAGTTGGCCACATGCTATCATAAGATAAATTTTTAAATGTATATAGGTTCATTTATATATTTTCTATTTTATTTTATGAATCTACTGTCTATCTATTTCTGATCCTCTAAACACACTTTTTTATATGAATAGCTTTATAGTATGTTTTTAAATGTGGTATAGCAAGTTTTGTATCATTGTTCATTTTGAGATTTTCCTAGTAATATTTGTGCATTTTCTATATCAAGTTTCATTAAAAACCATGCTCAAATTGTGATTAGGATTACATTGAATATAAAGATTATGTGGAGAGAAATGAAATTTTTACAATCTATCTTCCCATCTAGGATTAAGACATGAATCTCTATTATTCAAGATTTTTCATTGTTATTAATTCTTTTCATAAGTTTTAACAATTTTCTTCATTTAGGTCTTCTACAGTTCTTATTAGATTTATTCCTAGCTTTCATATGTATGTTTGTTTTTCCTTATGAATGAAAATGTTAACACTATTCTATAATTGATTACTATGTAGTAAAGGAAATTCTTAAATTTTAAAAAATATTTTATAGATATCTACTTATTCCTCCTTTACTATTATTATTAATTCTTTTATTTCTTAGCTAATTTTCTAGGGAAATCATAATGCTGCTTACAAATAATAACAATTTTCTCTTTTTTGTTTGAAATTTTAATTCCTTTATTTTTCCCTTGCCTTTATTGCAGTGGCAGGGCCTTGAGTAAAATGTTAGGTAGCAGGGCAATATAGGGAGCATCCTTATGTAGCAGGGTAATATAGGGAGCATCCTTATGTAGCAGGGTAATATAGGAAGCATCCTTACCTTGTTCAAGTCTAAGAGGTAATGCTTCTATGTTTCAATCTAATGTTTGTTAAATACCAACTATTAGGTTGTGACTTTATTTCAGCAGAAACAGGCTTTTAATTTTATCATGTGCTTTCAGAACATCTACTGAAAAATATTATATTTATTCTCTTATCCGTTGACCTGTAGAATATATTGATTTTTCTGATATTGAATAGTAAATATCCTTGCATTATATTTGCTGTGTTAATATTTTTTTTACCATGTTTATATTTTTGAGTGATTGTGGCTTACTATTTCCTTTTTTAGTTTTGACATCAGGATTTTACTCAGAGGCTAAGGAAAAATGATTCCCCCCTTATTCTATGTTCTAAAATAGTTAATATATCACAGGTAACACTTACTTTTGAAAATTTGGTGGAACTCACCATAAATCACTTGAGTTTATTCCCTTCTCAAGAAGTAGTTCTTTGGTTGCTTTTTCAATTTCTTCTATGTTTACTGATCTATTTATGTTTTCTACCTCTCCTTGAAAGAATTTTAATAATAATATATTTTTCTAAAAACTTATTCATTTCATTTAGTTATTTCATCTGCTTATTCATTGACATTAAGCTGTACCTAGCATTCCTAAATACATTTTTAAATATCATTTTTAGCTATAATTCCTTGTCTTCTATCATTTCCAAAGTTATTTTATAATATCTTCTCTTTGTTTTTTTCCGATAAGTGTTCCCAGAAATTTGTCTATTATACTGGTCTTTTCAAAGGACCGTCTTTGGCTGATTTTGTTTTGCTTGTTTCCTATTTTATTAATTTCTGCTGTTATCTTTTTTAATTGCTTGTTTTAGTTCAGAACGGAGAAGGCAATGGCACCCCACTCCAGTACTCTTGCCTGGAAAATCCCATGGATGGAGGAGCCTGGTGGGCTGCAGTCCATGGGGTCGCTAAGAGTCAGACATGACTGAGCGACCTCATTTTCACTTTTCACTTTCATGCATTGGAGAAGGAAATGGCAACCCACTCCAGTGTTCTTGCCTAGAGAATCCCAGGGACAGGGGAGCCTGGTGGGCTGCCATCTATGGGGTCACACAGAGTCGGAGAGTGAGTTACTTTGTTCTTTTCTGCCTTTTTTAGATGTCCTTTTCTTCTCAATCTTTGCGGTTTTCTAATAAATGCATTTAAGGCCATAGATTTTTCTCTGGGTGATGGACTGGCCAGAGATATTAATGATGCTATAGCAGATAAGACTAGATACTGCTAACCCTCCAGCATGACTGGATGATAACGTCATGAGCCCTGTCATTGGTCCACCATCAGATCAGACTTGTTTATATCACACAAATCATGTTTCAACTACTTTGAAGAGATTTTCAGATTGAAAAGTAGCTCATCCTGGCACAATCTCTTGTTGGTTTAGCTTAAAACAATTTTCTTTGTTGCACTGAAAGTCACATTTGCCTGCTCTCTTCTTTCCACTGTCCATCTGCGTGTGTGTGTGTGTGTGTACATGTACAATCTAAAACTTCCTGAGCATCTACTGTGAGCTCAAATTACTGTAATGAACCAGATGTAGCATCTGTCTTCAAAGTGTTCACAGTCTAGCAGTAAAGACAAATATTTAAGTATGTAATTTCAGTCAGTCAAGTGAGTGCTATGTGTTGGAATAGCTTAAGGACTGAGAAGAAGGACGGACTTCAGTCTGCGAGGAGATGGACAGGACCAGAAATCAGGGAAGAGCTTACAAGGGAGATGGCACAGACTGAAGCTGGATGGTCAGTCAGGACTTTATGTGGCTCATGGGGAACAGTCCCAGGCAGAGGAATCAACTAACATAAAGAAAAAGAGGTCAGAAGGAACAGGGAATATTTGGTTAACAATGCCCGGCTCAGTCTTAAGGGCTCATTTCTGGGGGGTGTAGCTGGAGGGTTGATGGTGGACCCACCACGGAAGGACCTGAGGCTGATCCTGAGGAGCTTGGACTTTGTCCTGAGTGCATGTGAGACATCGTGGCCACACCACATTTGCATAGACTCTGTGACCTCAGTGAAGTGGGTATTGAGGTGGAGACATGGAAGTTAGGGAGACCAAGACAGAGGCTCAAGTCATCCAGCTGGAAGCCAGCGTGAACATGGATTCCAGAGACACCTGGGGCTGCTTCCAGGTTTTTATCAGCACACCTGGCAGGGAGTGGAGAAGGAAGAAAACTTTCAGCAACCCTTTTTTTCTCCCACAGACAACTGGCTCTTTGGAGAAGGCAATGGCACCCCACTCCAGTACTCTTGCCTGGAAAATCCCATGGACGGAGGACCCTGGTGGGCTGCAGTCCGTGGGGTCGCTAAGAGTTGGACACGTCTGAGTGACTTCACTTTCACTTTTCACTTTCACACATTGGAGAAGGAAATGGCAACCCACTCCAGGGTTCTTGCCTGGAGAAACCCAGGGACGGCGGAGCCTGGTAGACTGCCATCTATGGGGTCACAGAGGGTCGGACACGACTAAAGCGACTTAGCAGCAGCAGCAGCACCTGGCTCTTAAATCTGGCACTGATGACGTGATCACTGTTTCCCAGGACAGCACACTGGCAGGCACATCCGTGTCGAGCAGGGCTCTGACATGGGCTCACATCCCTGCCCTTCCCCTTATTGGCCTGCGACCTGAGAGGGCTGTTCGTCTTTCTCAAGCTCAGTGTCTACATTAGGAAAAGAGGTGGTTGGGAGGGTTCAAGGTGATGGAGCATGTGAGGTCCCTATTGTTAGATCATGCTATTTTCCTTGAGATGTGAGCATCTATTTTCCGGTTCCTTGATGGGGCACTGAAGTACATTTTATTAATTTTGTTTTTCCCCTTAGAAAAGAAAAACTCAGTTGGTTTGATATAATGAGATGGTTTGTATATTTTATTTAAGAGGAGAGAAAAAGACTGCTACAAAAAGAGCTTCTGCCCTGCAGAGCAGTCCTCTTAGAGGAGGCTGCATCCTGACACCCTCCTTTTGTTTGCCGCCTCCCCCTCACAGCCTAATGACATTCCTGAAGGTGGCAAAGGAGAGCTTTGGGTTGCCATGGGAACTGGGTGCCAGCAAGAATTGGAGGATTCTAGCTCTTGAAGGCTGCGGATTTATTCTCCGTTGCTCAGGGAGCGGGGTTGGCTGCAGAGATTGGGGGTGGGGTGGTGGAGATGCTGCTTCAAGTCCTGCCTCGGGCTCTGTTGGAGGCAAAGGAGGCACTAGGGGGCTGGAGCTACTGTCTGGGAGGACCTAGAGCCCTCTGGAGCAACCTCTGCCCCCGTGGTTCTGATCACATCCAAACCCAGATATCAGCAGAGAAGTGAAGGAATGAGGGATTCTCTTTACAGCCTGTGGCCTCCTAAGCCCACGCACAGCATCCTGAGAAGGCTGGGCTGATTTAAGCTCCCAGTTGCCAGCCAGGACTTGGGCAGGTGCTTGTCTGAAATGCTGTCATCCCCACCGTCTCCAGTTATCCTGTCACCACCTGAGCCTCTTTAGAGATGACCAAGCCCTTCCCAGTATGTAATTCACCAGCTGTTCACAAATTCATCCCACAAAGGAGGCATGGTTTGTGTCCATTGGACAGATACAGACATAGAGGCTCAGAGAGGCCATGTCTGGGAAAGTAGGCATTGTCTGGGAGCCCTTAATCCGGAGGTCTGTTACCCAGGCCCCATCAGTCTCCAAAGTGGAGACAGAGCCCCCAGGGAACGGTGGGGAAAGGTGTGTAGGATGATGAATTGTTGAAGTTGCAGCCTCCACAGAGGGATATTCACTGAAGGATTGATGCTGAAGCTGAAGCTTCAATACTTGGGCCACCTCATGTAAAGAACCTACTCATTGGAAAAGACTCTGATTCTGGGAAAGATTGAGGGCAGGAGGAGAAGGGGGCAGCAGAGTATGAGATGGTTGGATGGCATCACTGACTCCATGGACATGAGTTTGAGCAAAGTCCTGAAGAAAGTGAAGGACAGGGAAGCCTGGCATGCTGCAGTCTGTGGGGTCGCAAAGGGTCAGACACGACTTAGCGCCCGAACAACCACAAAGGGAGAGACTTAGAAGGAGGTAAATTGCCTCAGGTATCAGCCCAATGGGTCCCAGTAGGAATGAAGTAAAGCTCAGAGCTTCCCTACTTCTGAAACTGGCAACTGTGATTCACTTTTAGGACACTGGCCCTGTGTCCTCTGCCCACACGTGGCTGGCACTCCAGTTTTCAGCTGCAGAACCTTCAGGCTCTCTGCTCTTCCCCACTGTCATCTAAGGTCTCCACACCTTACTTGCAAGAGCCTCACTCAGAAAGTCACTGTAGGGAAGGGACCTCTATTCCACTTCACTCATGTGAGGACACAGACACTCAGAACCCCTCGCACATGCACACATTTACACACACAAATCTTTCACACACGTTTGCACACACACACGCACACACCCAAGCCCTGCTTTGTGTTGAGGGTTTGCCAGGCACCTGATGCTGGGGACTGAGTGGTCCCAGTCATTCCCGAGGCTGATGTGTGCATGCACCCTGCTTCTCCCCCACACCTCTGGCCCTCACTCATTGCCCCTCAGCAAATCCTCTCTGCCAAAGAAGCCATCCAAGCATCAGTCAGCGAGGCCTCCTCAGGGGAGCATAGGGCCTGGGACTCTCCCCACAGTGCTCAGCCAATCACTTAGAAAGAGCCAGGGCCAAGTCCTGTACTGGGGTTCCTGCAAATCCGCAGGCACCCAGTGCTCCCAGGATCTCACTCACTGGCCCGGCTTCTGTATCTGCTGCCCTTTGCAGACGCCCCTCACCCAGGCTGCCCCCTCTGCTGCTGGGCTGGCTGCTCTGCTATCCTCTCATCCCCTCCCCCTGCTGGCTCAGAGCCCAGCAAAAGTCGTTCTGTGGCCAGAAGCGGGAGAGGTATAAATTCTGGGTCACCCAGTAGTTACTCTGAAATCCATTTAGCATAAGAGACCAGCACTTTAAAATAGTTTGGGGTCTAACGAGAAACACAGATTTTTTTTTTAATTATTAGATTGGCCAAAAAGTTCATTTGAATTTCAGATAGTACAAGAAACCCAAATTAACTTTTTGGCCAACCCAATATAAAGGCCAGTATCGTGTATTAAGGCTTATTTTTGTTATATTCAGACATGGATTGAGGTGTAGAATGGGATCTCTTTCTATGGAGTATGGTCTGAGAGGTTTCGAAGTGGTGGAGTTAAGTGAAAATTTATCTGAGCTTTCCAAGCCCTCATGGTCCACTCCTGCAGCCTTGTACAGCTGCTCCCCAGGAGTTACCTCTGCCCACACGTGGCCCGCACTGCGCTTTCAGCTGCAGAACATACAGACCCTGTGCTCTTCCCACCATTGCCTGAGCTGTGCCTCAGGAGGCTTCTGCATCCACCCGCAGCCACACGCCCCCCGCCTCTACCCAGCTTCTCCATAAACCCACTCAGAGGTCACCCCCTCTCTAAGACTTTTCTGCTCTTCTGTTCTTTTCCCCAAAGCCGTTGTTCCTCCAGACCTGTTCACACCCTGATCGTTTTATGTCACAGTCCTTTCCTCCCACCAGACATAGAACTCCAGCCAGAAACACATCAGCAGGACTTGCTAGGCACCGGGCACTTTGCGATACACTGAACTAACAACAGTTAACAAGCAAAGCTGGGGTCAAGTGGCAGAAACAGAATATAGACAAGTGAGCAAACCCAAAGTATGGTTAAGTATCTCACTAAATGCTATGAAGGAAAAGGACGGATGGCTACTTTAATTTTTATTGAAATATAATTGATTTACAATGTTGTGTTGGTTTTAGGTATACAGCAAATTTATATTAAATATATGTGTGATATATATATTCAGTTTTATTGAATATATATATTCAATATATATGTCATATTCAATACATAGATATATTCACTTTCAGATTCTTCTTCAATATAGGATATTATAATATACTGAATTGAGTTCCCTCTGCTATACAGTATGTCCTTGTTGGTGTCAATTTTATATACAGTAGTACGTATATGTACTTCATGGACAGGAGTTTGAGCAAACTCCGGGAGATAGTCAAGTACAGGGAAGCCCGGCGTGCTGCGGTCCATGCGGTCGCAAAGAGTCAGATAATGACTTAGCGACTGAACAACAATAAAATGTATATGTTAATCCCAAACTCCTAATTTATCCCTCCCCCCTTTCCTTTTTGGTAACCATAAGTGTATTTTATATATCTGTGAATCTATTTCTGCTTTGTAAGTTCATTTGTACTATTTTGCTTGAGATTCCATTTTTTTGAGATATAAGTGATATCGTATAATATTTGTCTCTGTCTGACTTACTTCACTTAGCGTGACCATCTCTCAGTCCATTCACGTGGCTGCAAGTAGCAGTATTTTATTGTTTTTTAAGGCTGAGTAATATTCCATTGTATATATGCCACATCTTCTTTATCCATTCATCCGTTGAAGGACATTTAGGTTGTTTCCATATCTTAATTTTTGTAAATAGTGCTGCTATGACATATCTTTTCAAATTAGTGTTTTCTCCAGGAATATGCCCAGGAGCGGGATTACTGGATCACATGATCACTCTGTTTTTGGTTTTTTAGGGACTTTCCATGTTGTTCCATAGTGGCTGCACCAGTTTACATTCCCACCAATAGCATAGGAGGGGTCCTATTTTGAGGGATGGATACTTTAAATTAGGCTGTCAGACAAACCCCTAAATCTCAGGGGTTTGGGAAATAAAAGTCCATTTCTCTACCGTATCAGATCCAGTTACTAACGGGGGTGGCGGCTGTGCCCCACGTGCTCGTGCAGAGACCCAGGCCAGCGGAGCCACGGCACCGCCAGGGTGGGGATTCCAAGTCGCTGTGTGCCCACATCCGGGGGAGAATGGAGGTAGAGGGGACACGTGGGAGTTTCTAGGGGCAAGGGCTGTCTACAGCACACAAAGCTTCCCATCACATTTTGTCTTCTACAACAGTCACATGGTTAGGCGGCTAGGGCTACTGGTACCACAGACTGGGCAGTTTAAACACCAAAAATTTACCATCTGTCAGTTCTGGAGTCTGGAAGTCCAAAATCAAGGTGTTGGCAGGGTTGGTCCCAGCTCAGGCTGTGATGGAGAGTCCATGCTCCATGTTCTCACCTCTTAGCTTCTCCTGGTTTGCAGGCAATCTTTGATGGACCTTGACTTGTGGCAGCATCACTCGGTCGCTGCCTTCATCCTCCATGTGATAGTCTCCCTACATGTGTGTCCGTGTTTAAATTCCCCTTTTTAATAAGGATACTAGTCATAGTGGGCTAGGGGCCCACCCTACTTCAGTTTAGCCTCATCTTGACTAATTACATCAGTGATGATCCTATTTCAAATAAGGTCACACTCTCAGGTATGGGAGCTAAGACTTCAACATAATTTTGGGAGGAGGGGGCATCATGCCATGTGGCATGTGGGATCTTAGTTTCCCAGCTAGGGATTGAATCCATGCCCTCTGTATTGGGAGCTTAGAGTCTTAACCTTTGGACCACCAGGGAAGTTCCCTCAACATGCAAATTGTAATGGACCATAATTCAACCCAGAAAGCATGGTAACACCTAATTGCAAAGGACGCTGGGAAATGTGACTCAGCTGTGCACCCAAGAAGAAAAGGAAACTGGTTTGAACAGCTGGCCGTCTGCATGACACCACGGAAGGTTTGGAGTAGAGGAGTGACCAGATCTGACCTTCAGGAGTGCACTCAAGGGCAGGAGCTCGTGTAGAACCGTCCCAGAACCTCCCTGCGCTATCCAGATGTCTTGGTTGGGACAGGTGCTCGGTGAGAGTCTGTTGAACTGAACTGGATTCAGAGTTTACTTATGGATAGGGAGGAAGCAGGTGGTACAGAGTGAGAGGCTGGGGATTTATAAGCTGAGTGGGTAAAACGATTCAGAAACTAAAGCTGTGTGTGTGTAATAAGCTCATATGTGATGACTGCTTGATGATTCTGGCTGGAAATCCAAGCCAATGCTGCCAACTCTCACTGAAGCCTAAAGGAAACAGCTACAGGCTGAAAAGTCACTCTGCAAATTTACTTTTGGTATCTCTCTTGCTAAGGCATCCCCAGATGAGGACAAGGGGATTTGGGCTTAGAGCAGATGAACATTTCAATTTCCAACATCTTAGAGATCCAGCTCCCCACCAGCCCCATCTTGTGAGTGCAAAGTCAGGAGGAAACAAGACTTCATGGCTAGGGGTCCAGAACCCATCGGTGGAGGATGGATTTGTTGCCTGCTCTCCTAAGATGATGAAAGATCAGGATGGGTATCAGTGAAAGATCCGCGGTTGACTTCCTACCTGGGAAGCCCTTATTTAAGTCAAACAGGCAACTCTGAGTGTCTTGAGGACCCTCCAATATCCAGCTGAAAGGCTGCATTCTCCCCAGTGTAGAACAAGAATAGTGCCATTGTCTGAGGGTTTCATATATGCCAGAAACTGGACTAGGTATATATTGACTGGCTGAATCTTGAAAGCAGCATTTGTTGTTATTTTCTCCATTTCACAGGAGAGGAGCCTAAACATCCAAGTGGTACTGTGACTTGCTCAGGGTCAAGTATCAGGGATTCAAACCCAGCCCTGGCTGCATCTGTACTGTAGCACCTCCTGTGATCACCCCAGGAGATCTCTTCTGCTTTGGGCTTCTGGCCCAGGAGATTGTCAAATGTGACTGGGAGCACCCCAATTCATCAGACCTCCTGGGTTTGAACCCTGGTCCCTCTGCGTCTGTTGGGCCAGCTACTTCACCCCTTTAAACCTCAATTTCCTCATCTATCAGATGGGCATCATACTAGTACTTATACTTCAAAGGGCTATGAGAAGCATTCATTTAACTTGGCACAGTACCGAGCACATAGTGCTAAAAAATAACTAATATTATTAACAGGTGATTATTGCTAGCTCATGCACACACTGACTTCCAATTTCCATCTAAAATTCTACCTCCTCAGAAATGTCTGACCACCCTTATCTATAATGACCTTGCCAGTCCTTCTGGCAAATCAGACTATATTCCTGATGGTGCTTGTCACATATCTCACTCATGTGAGAGTGAGATCTCTTCCATCCCTCCACCCACATGCTAGGGTGCAAGGTCCAGCGGCAGATCTTCCTCGTTCAGCCCTCTCTTCCCAGGCCCAGCACAGTGGTTGGTGCCTGGTAGGTACCCAATGGGAGAAGGCAATGGCACCCCACTCCAGTACTGTTGCCCGGAAAATCCCATGGATGGAGGAGCCTGGTGGTCTGCAGTCCATGGGGTCGCTAAGAGTCAGACACGACTGAGTGACTTCACTTTCACTTTCCACTTTCATGCATTGGAGAAGGAAATGGCAACCCACTCCAGTGTCCTTGCCTGGAGAATCCCATGGATGGAGAAGCCTGGTAGGCTGCAGTCCATGGGGTTGCACAGAGTCGGACATGACTGAAGCAACTTGGCAGGTACCCAATAAGTGTGTGTTGAAAATTGAATGACTGCTAAGCTCTGCATTCCTGGCAATGTCATTGTCCTGCTCCCAACATGAGTCTTGTCACTTGGTATTACTCAGGGAAATGCCTTCCAAGCCTGATGACCTTGAATCTCAGCTACCTCCGGCTCCGGGGCCATGTAAGTCCCTACGTGTAACACAAGCTCAACCACTGTGACTTCCCGCTGGCTAAAGTCAGTGGCAAAAATCCTTGTCAGACTTAGTCTTTGACTCCCAAAGGCAGGCCTGGTCCCCACTTGAAGCACACTGCGTCCTGTGGTTAAGCAGAAACAGCAGCTGCCATGCAGTGAGCACTAACAAGATTAGCTTGTTGGTGACAAGCCCCCACCCCAGAGAAAGCATAGTAGCCACAGTTTACAAATGAAGAAAAGAAGATGACGTTCCGGGTTGACACCACCTACAAAGGGCAGGGGCTGTGGAAGTGTGCAGTGAGTCTAATTGCCGGGGCTCAAATCGCAGCTCTAGGTTTTCGGGCTGTACTAGCCACTCACTGACTCAGTTTTCTTCTCCGCAAAATGGGGGAATGTTAACACCAATTTTACGGGATTGCTGTCAGGACTAGGTGTTTTCAGCCACAGAAAGGGCTTAGCTCAGCCCTAGGCCATCAAAGGTTGTGTCAGTCGCCACTGTGATGTCTTCACTTAGACATCATAGTTCTCAGGCTACTATGGCAAAAAGACCATCCACTGGGTGACTCAGACAACAAACATTTCTCACTGTTCTGGAGGCTGGTAAATCCAAGACCAAGATGCTTGCAGATTTGGTATTTGGTGCTTTCTGGTTCATAGACAGCCAACTTCACGTGGCCAAAAGGCCCAGGAGGAGCTCCCTGGGGTCCCTTTAATAAGGGCACTAATTCTATTCACGATGGCTCCACCCTCATGACCTAGTCATCTCCCAAAGGCCCCACCTTATAATACCACCACACTGGGCTTTGGGATTTAGCGCGTGTTTGGGGAGGACACAAGCATTCAGCATCAGGACTGCTCACTTAACCAGCGATTCTCAAAATGAGGACCAGGACCAGCAGCACCAGCATCACCACTGGGGAAATTGTTAGAAACGTAAATTCTCTGGCCTCACCCTGAACTCGCTGAGGGATGTGGCCCAACCATTGTGTGAACAGCCTGCCAAGCAAATCTGATGTGCGTTCAAGTGTGGCAATTTGCTCTTCCTCGCTGCCTCCCTGCGAGGAAGAATTAAGTCTTGAGGTCATATTTCACTGTCGATTATAAGACAAACCATTATTCCAGATATCACTAAGATGGAAAGAACACTTTCAACAAAATTACAAGGCAGTCTTTTCTCATCACAGTGATTATAAGACACGAGTATTTCAGAGATGTTAAAATGTGAAAAGAAAATTGCAGCTTAGCATCAGTGGAATTTAGTGTTAAGAATATCAGAAGGTGAGAAACTACTTCATCCTCCCCTCTCCTTTCCAGTAGTTCAAAGTCCTGACTGCATATTACATTAACCTGGCTGACATTAGAATTTAAATATCCAATGTCAGGCTGGCACCCAGGCCAACCTCACCTGCATCGCTGGGGCTGGGACCCAGTAGAGCTGAAAGCTCCCAGGTGATCGTAGCATGCAGCCAGGGCTCGAATCTATTGTTTTAAGTCAAATTTCTACCCTCACCGACTCTATGCAGAGATGAAACCAAGTTTCCTGGTTTCTAAACAAATGAAACCCTGTCGTCAACAAGCCCTATCAGTATCTCTCCCTTGAATTTTACATTGAATTGACAATGGCATGGAGGAGTCCAGTTTCCATTTCTGGACTTTATGCCAGAATCTGAAGGTTCCCCACAAACCTCCCCCACCTCTAGTGGCTTAGAGGTCACAAGTCTCATTTATGCTATTCTAGACCCTGACCTGGGGAATCTTTCTGGTTGAGGGCTATAAATTATCCTTCTTGAAGTGCTGGTGGGTAGGCTGAACCCCAGCAAGAGTCTAAGAGTCAGGACTGAGAACTGGGAAAGGACAGGCATGGTACATCGTCAGTGGTCTTGAGGTATTCTCCCCCCGGGACAGAGAAGATGAGAGGGGAAAGTTTACTGTGCGGTTACTAAGAGCCAGAGGCTCTACTGTCTGTATGAGATTTCATTTCATGCTCGTTCTAGGAGGTAGATTTTATTCCCTTTTTTATAGAAGAATAAACTGAGAGTCAGAGAGGGGCTAGAACCTCAAGGTCACAGCAAGGAGTGGGGCCAGATCTGGATTCAAGAGAGTCTGAGTCACGCAAAGACTTAGAGAATGAATTTATGGTTCTCATGGGGGGAAGGGCAGGGGAAGGGATCGTTAGGGAGTTTGGATATGAGCAAAGCTAGTGGAGGTGATGGAATTCCAGTTGAGCTATTTCAAATCCTAGAAGATGATGCTGTGAAAGTGCTGCACTCAATATGCCAGCAAATTTGGAAAACTCAGCAGTGGCCACAGGACTGGAAAAGGTCAGTTTTCATTCCAATCCCTAAGAAAGGCAATGCCAAAGAATGCTCAAACTACCGCACAATTGCACTCATCTTACATGCTAGTAAAGTAATGCTCAAAATTCTCCAAGCCAGGCTTCAGCAATATGTGAACCGTGAACTTCCTGATGTTCAAGCTGGTTTTAGAAAAGGCAGAGGAACCAGAGATCAAATTGCCAACATCCGCTGGATCATGGAAAAAGCAAGAGAGTTCCAGAAAAACATCTACTTCTGCTTTATAGACTATGTCAAAGCCTTTGACTGTGTGGATCACAATAAACTGTGGGAAATTCTGAAAGAGATGGGAATACCAGACCACCTGACCTGCCTCTTGAGAAATCTGTATGCAGGTCAGGAAGCAACAGTTAGAACTGGACATGGAACAACAGACTGGTTCCAAATAGGAAAAGGAGTACGTCAAGGCTGTATATTGTCACCCTGCTTATTTAACTTCTATGCAGAGTGAATCATGAGAAACGCTGGACTGGAAGAAACACAAGCTGGAATCAAGATTGCCAGGAGAAATATCAATAACCTCAGATATGCAGATGACACCAGCCTTATGGCAGAAAGTGAAGAGGAACTAAAGAGCCTCTTGATGAAAGTGAAAGAGGAGAGGGAAAAAGTTGGCTTAAAGCTCAACACTCAGAAAACGAAGATCATGGCATCCGGTCCATGGGAAATAGATGGGGAAACAGTGGAAACAGTGTCAGACTTTATTTTTTGGGGATCCAAAATCACTGCAGATGGTGACTGCAGCCATGAAATTAAAAGATGCTTACTCCTTGGAAGGAAAGTTATGACCAACCTAGACAGCATATTCAAAAGCAGAGACATTACTTTGCCAACAAAGGTTCATCTAGTCAAGGCTATGGTTTTTCCTGTGGTCACGTATGGATGTGAGAGTTGGACTGTGAAGAAGGCTGAGTGCCAAAGAATCGATGCTTTTGAACTGTGGTATTGGAGAAGACTCTTGTGAGTCCCTTGGACTGCAAGGAGATCCAACCAGTCCATTATGAAGGAGATCAGCCCTGGGTGTTCTTTGGAAGGAATGATGCTAAAGCTGAAACTCCAGTACTTTGGCCACCTCATGTGAAGAGTTGACTCATTGGAAAAGACTGATGCTGGGAGGGATTGGGGGCAGGAGGAGAAGGGGACAACAGAGGATGAGATGGCTGGATGGCATCACTGACTCGATGAACATGAGTCTCAGTGAACTCCGGGAGTTGGTGATGGACAGGGAGGCCTGGCGTGCTGCGATTCATGGGGTTGCAAAGAGTCAGACACGACTGAGAGACTGAACTGAACTGAACTGAACTGCTGTATTTAAAATGGATAATCAAGAAGGACCTACTATGTAGCACATGGAATGCTGCTCAGTGTTACATGGCAGCCTGGATGGGAGGGGAGTGTGGGAGGAGAATGGATACATGCATATGTGTGGCAGAATTGTTCTGCTGTGCACCGGAAACTATCACAACAGTTAATCAGCTATACTCCAATATAAAACAAAAAGCAAAAAAAAAAAAAAAAGGAAAAAAGATTGAGTCTATATGGATGCTTCCTTCTTCCCTGGGTCATGAGCCTTCAGTTTCAGAACCTGGAGCCAAATCAGGGCTTAGGAATTTCCCATGTTACTTTAGCTTAAGAAGCAATAAAGGCTAATATTTATGTGCTACTCTGGTATTTTATGTGTCATCATCTCATTTAGTCCTCACAATAATCCTGCCAATTAGACAGTGTTATTCCCATTGGATGGAGGAGCCTGGTAGGCTGCAGTCCATGGGGTCGCTAGGAGTCAGACACGACTGAGCGACGTCACTTTCACTTTTCACTTTCCTGCATTGGAGAAGGCAATGGCAACCCACTCCAGTGTTCTTGCCTGGAGAATCCCAGGGACGGGGGAGCCTGGTGGGCTGCCATCTATGGGGTCGCACAGAGTCGGACATGACTGAAGTGACTTAGCAGTAGCAGCAGCATTCCCGTTGTACAGATGAGAAAACTGAGTCTTAGAAACCAGGTGGTGGTTCCTTGTCACACCTGGGACCCCGCCTGGGAGGAATGAGGATCCTGATGATAACACTGTGGGGGATGTTTTACCAAGAACTTGAACTCCTCAAGAGTAGGGATGAGTCTGGTCTGTCCCTGCACTCCCAAACCTCAGGACAGGGCTTGCTCCAGAGTAGAGGCTCAGAAAACTTAGAAAGCACAGTGTCCTCTGGGAAAGTATTCTGTGATCTGAAGAGTATCAGACAAATGCTAGCTGTCATTATTTTTTATTTAAGCAATCATGCAATTGTCTGGAGCAAATTTGAAAATGGGTGCCCTGAAGATTTTGTTGCTTTGCTGGAAACTCAGAAAATTTCATGTAATAATACCAGTCTCTGGTTTCCCTAGAAAACTGGGAAGCTCTGGCAAATCTAGAATCACTTTGTACGTGGCAGTGATCAGGTAGAAACCGGGCAAAGCTGCCTCATTTGCTGGGTGGTGGGAGCGCGGTCAGCAGTTTGCCAGGGGCCCCACCAAGTCCTGTCGTCTCTCACCGAGCCAGCTTCACTGTCCATGTCCCCAGTTGGGTCTCTGAGGGAACTGGGAATTGTGACCTCTGTTTTGGGGCTGAAATTGCAATGACAGTAATGAATGCATGTTGAAACTGGCCAATTAAATGGGCAGAGCTGGAAAAAACAGCAGCTCCTCCGGAGGTCAAAGCCACATTGACTGGTAACTGGTCAGGAACCAACACTGGTGCAAATAATCAGTGACTTTTTTTCAACCAGATATGCATGCGTCACCTGTGAATGGTGGGCTGGACCATCCGTGACCTTAGGCTCCCAGGAGCAGCACTCTGCGAGCTGTCAGGGAAACTCGAACGCTGTGCAAAGGCGAGTGAAGGTCCCAGAGTGCCAGGGGAATCGCTTTGGTCATTTGTTCAATTTTGTTGACAGTCAGAGTGATTCTGTGCAGTCTTGCAAGTAAGATTTAGAAGAACTGAGTGAAAATATTCTTACACAGTGAACCTCCTTTCTTGTCCCTGCAGCAAAAGGAATGAGGCCATAAAAACACTGTTCTGACCAGGTCTGCAGATAAATTTCAGTCCCTGAATAAGCATTCCTTCTTTCCTCAAAAGTGATAGTTTAAGTAAAAGGAACTCTCAGAGCTTCCAAGAGCTGTGAACGTACTGCGTGCTCATCTTTTCTTACAACAATCCTTGGAGGTAGGAGCCCTGGATCCCATTTTTCAGAGGAGGAAACTGAGATTCAGAGAGACAAAGTTATTTGCCCAAGATCACACAGCAGGGAGGCCGCATAGCAAGACCGGAATGGAAACATAGTCATTAGTGGCGGGGGTGGGGGGGGGGTGGGGGGGGTGTGGGGGGGTGTGGGGGGGGGGGGGGGGGGGGAGACTGGGCCCTGTTACCTGATCCTAAGGACAGGATTCCCCCAGGTTCCTTCCTCTGTGCTTCAGTCTGGCAGTGATGGGGGATGGGGCAGGGGTCAGGAGGCCTCATTCACACCCTTAGTTTCCCAGAATTCATTCCACATTCCTGACCTTCCTGAGGGCCTCTGCTCTGCACCTGCCCATCCATGGCTAGCCTGACTGTCTACCCTCCAGACTCACAGCCCTACTGGGGACATCATCGTGTTTGCTGCCCGCTGGAGTCTCCACCTCCTGCGGTTGGAAGAATGAGTTCATTGTTTCCTGTAAATAATTCCAAACTTGGAGATCTCCCTGGCTCCTTTTCAATCTATCACTTGTTGGGTTACAGGGACATGTTTCTTTACCGTCTTCTTCCTCCTCACCTGCATCCTCTGTGCCCTGCCCAGGCGGGGGCCTTCCTCACCTGGGACCATTTATAAGCATCTACATACAGCCTCACTTCACTCAGCCTGCCCTCCACCATGCGGGGTCACAGTATTCTATCATCTGAAGTCACAAAACCTTTCAAAGATCCCTGAGGTCAGAGGTTACGGCCAAATGCTTTCGGATGACTTTCAATGTCTTGGTGATCTGGTTCACGGCTTCCAGCCTCCAGGTTTCTCCCACCCACTCCCTACATGAGCTCTAGCCTCCTGCCATTTAGGACTCTGTGCTATTTTCTAAGCTAGTTCTGAGTGGTCCTGTTTTTGAGCTTGGCTTTTGTGTTGTTCCCTTGAGGGAGGAAAGGAACAGGCCGAGCTGACTCCATCTTGAAAAAGAAGGAAACTCCATTCCGCACTTTCAGTGAGCTTTGGACTATGTGCCTGGTAGCCATGGCGATAACTTACCTACAGCCAAACTGGCCTCCTGGACCAGTAAACATCAGATTCCATACCAAGATTTCCCATCACCAAAAAGAATGTGATAATCCCCTATGCAGTCAGTCACCTTTGTAATCTGTATGGCACCCACTGGTGTAGGCTACAGTGTACAACCAGCTGACCCTTCTGATTATGAATCATGGCTGTGACCTGATTGTATCTCCCTTTAGCACTTTCCAGGCTAGGTTTAAGGAATTTGGGGATGTGGGCTTGAGCAGTACACTTAAGATATATAAGGTTTTCACAAAAGTCGGTCAGGGTCCTTGGCTAAGAGGAGACTCTGCCTCGGGCCCGCTGGTGTAATAAACTGCACTCCACTATCTGCATGGTCCTTCTGAGTGAGTTTGTTTCCCAGAATTCATGGCTACAACACCTCTGCTTAGATCTCCTTTCCCAGCCCATCCTGGCCTAACGGAACCACTTTCGTTCTTCATGGTCAGTCTTAAAATCCCTTCTTTAAAAGCTCTTCCTCCCTCATCTATGGAAGGCTTCATTGGAAGGGCTAAAGTTGCAGGCTGTCAACCTCAGCTTTGCAGCCTGGCTCTGGAAATCCCTTTCCTGGGCAGTGGTTCTTCCATCAGTGATGTTGCCATAATAGCTCTTAGGATTTGGGGAAGGATAAGATGGTTCTGGTAAAGGTTTAGCTCATCTTAGGCCCTCAGAAGGGTAGTAGTCTCCTTCTCTCTGCTGTTCTTAAACTGCTGAACACACTATCATCTGCTCAATAGCTAAGTCAGAGTGGGGAGTAGGTGCATTAATCAGAAATATCTTGATGGTAAGTGACAGCAACTCAACACAAATTGACTCACAGCAAAAAATAAATGTATCGGTCCAGGCAAATGAGAAGTCCAGGGGTAGCTTCAGGCACAGCTGGGTCCAGGGCGTTGAATAATGTCATCAAGTTGTTTGCTTTCTCCTACTTGTCTTTTCTCTTTATCTCTTTCCATTGTTTTCCTTGGTTTTTTTTGGCTTTCTATTTAGCCTCTTCCCAGTAAGGGGAGCCCACATAGCCCCCACTTGCATCCTACTAACTTAGCAACCTTAATAAGAAAAGAGAGTCTGCTTTTCAAAAGTTCCAGCCGACAGCCCCAGGACTCACTCTTACCGCACTGGCTGGGTCATAGGTACATCCTGATCCAGGGACTGCCCAGGGCCACGCCTGAAGCAGAGATGTGGTCAGAACCACATGGACTGAGGATGGGGAAGGGCTGGTTTCCAGAGCAACACCAGCGTACTGGGGCCGGATGGAAGGAGGGGGACTGGCAGGCAAAGGCTGAGGCCCGCACACTGGCTGGAAGCTGCGTCCACGCGCAGTTAGTCTCTCTCACAGACAGTTGTACCAGGATGTCCTGGTGTGCTCCTGTGCCCTCTGACCCTGTGAGGAAAGGCCTGTATTGCAGTCTCAGTCCCCTCGTGGTTCCCTGGGCTGTGCCCTCTCCCAGTCTGCTGTGACAGCCTCTTAGCCACCCCATTGCTCCCCCTTTCCCTCCACACTTATCACCCCCACCTCCTGGGGCCTAGTCCAGAGTAACTTTGTCCTGGGTTCTAGTTTTGCTGGTCACTCATTCATGGTGCAACCTTAAGCAAATGACTGGGTTCTCTGACACACTTCTTTCTTTGTCCACACATTGAGAGCTCCAATAAGAAAATGGCCAGTTATCCGACACTCTGTAAGGGAACAATAACCAGACTGCTTCACGTTTACTAAGTGTGCATTCAGGGCCAAGCCCTGATTACTGCTTTCCACGTACAATCTCAGCAAATCCTTCCCACAATCCTATGATGACAACTTCCCGTCTGTAGATGAGCAAGCCAAGCCCCCAAAGGCTGGGCACCTGGATCCAGGCTGCCAACTAGCCTATGGTAAGGCCAGAATTCTAACCCCACCTGTGTCTCTAGAGTACATTCTTAATCCCCATGGCCATTTGTTCAATAAACATTTATTAAGCTACTACTGTGTATCAAGCATTGTTTTAGATGCTAGGGAAAACCCACACAAATCTGGGCCCTCATATAATTTATGTTCTAGTTGGGGGAGGTAGCGTGAATAAGTGAGTTTGAAAATACATATGTGTATGTTGTGAGAACGTCAATGGATGGAGCATGTGGTAAGAACCCGAGGGTGGCCTCTAGGAGCTGAGAGCACCCCCCAGGCAGCAGCCAGCAAGAAGGAGATGGGGGAGGAGAAAGTGAAAGGGGCAGAGGAGAAGCTGGCGGAGGAGGAGAACAGCAAGCATGTGGATTTCTGGGAGAAGAGTGTCTTTGGCCAAAGGGAGCAGCAAACTAAGAAAACCCGAGTGACAACCACGCCTCTCAGGCACAGATGGAATCTTCCCTCTCAGCCCATGGGCCCTCGCTGCCGCATCAGGCCCCAGCTATCGGGGGTAATTTTCTTCTCAGGCACAGCAGCCACCGGCCCCTACGTCTAGCTGGCGTGTAGGCTGCAGGCCGGTTCAGAGCCAGCCTAGCAGCAACGCCGTGAGCTGTCGGGCGGACTGGGACGAGCGCAAGGTGAGGGTCAAGCATTATTTCCTTGCTGCAGGCTCTGCCGTCACCCCACTCCGAGACAGTGTGCAGGTATCTCTCTGTACGTGAAGCTCAGAGGGTGCAGGGCTATCCTGACACCCACAGCTGGCTCCCAGGTGACTCTTACCGCCAGTATCCTCCCACTCCAAGGCCTTTTTGCACAATTAAGATGGTTCTGAAGACATAATTCACCCTGAGGGCACTCCTGACGCTTCCTCTCCTCCCGGCTCAGTCGGCTTCTTCTGTTCAAGGCTTTCCTTTGTCAAGAGAAAGGCAGCTGGATGGGTACCCCCTCTTCTGAGCCTCAGGTCACCTCTGGCAAGGAAGCCCCATGGACACTGCTGGAGGGATCACTGTAGCCCCCGCCCCCTCAAACTCCACACCCACAGCACGCAGAGCCTGTCGCTACAGCCCGTCACGCTTTGTTTCTGGTAGAAATGAGCAAAAGGAGAACTTCCGAGTCTGAAAGAAATGAGAGACTCAGAGAATCACAGTTTTCCCAAACCTTGGCTGGTCTTTTCTGGAATTTTGCCCAGCATGGCTTAATTACGCCCGTGCCATTCAGCCACAGCCGGCGGTGGGGCTAGGGGCAGCCAATCCGCCCACAGAGGAGACGACAGGCTTCCAGGAGGAAGGAGGCTGGGATCACCTGTTCCAGGATGGTTTCTAAAGAGGAGTTTGTTAATTGAGAAACCCTGCCTCCTCTATTGAAAGTTCCTGAGTGTGAACTTAATGCCTGAAGAATAAAACTCTTACTCTCTGGCCCTTTTGAAGCCCTTTGTGAGGGGGCTCTGGGGCCCCTGTACGTCTTTCCAATCCACGCTCTCGTTCTGTGGGTCAAGCAACACTGGGCCTACCTAATACCATGGCAATGTTGTCCCAATCACTGAGAGATCTGCCCAAGAATCCCCATTCATCCTTTAAGTTCAACCGCAAATGCCCTTTCCTCAAGAGGCTTTCCTGGCCTCCAAATGGTGAGGCCCTTTGCTGTGAGTTCCTACAGCATGGGATAGTAATGACCACACATCTTATATCCCCTGGAAGTCTTTTAGTTGCAAGGATCAGAAGCCCAATACTGACTGGCCTTAATGCAAGGAGCACCACCTTCAGGCATGGCTTAATCCAGGTACAAATGCAAGATCAATGAGAAGTGGCTTCATGTTTTATTGGGCTCATTCTTGCATAGCCACCCGTAACTTTAAACTTCTATTGTACCAGATAAGCAACGCCTTCAGGAAAAGAAAATTCTTTTTCCCAAAAGTTGCAGAAGAAAATCTCAAGACTGGTGCTTGCTGGCTCAACCTTGTCAGGTGCCTGAACTGACCCAACTACCGTGACTTCAAATGACCAGGTGACAATCACATGCCTGTGCTGGGAGGATGCAGGCAGTGCTGCTGAGCCCATGTCTCTGCGCAAGGGGAAAGGGAGGCTTCTCCAAGGGAAGATCGAGGGCTGAGACCCAAGAGAGGAAGGTTGGATGCTAGATGGGAAGCAACAGCAGCAACTGCCACAACTTGGTATCCATCAAAATCCGTTTCCCCCACAAGACTCTGAATATCTTGGCGCACCGCCCCATCCAGGTAATGATGAAGAGCAGAAATTAGTGTTCACAGAGAGAAAGGCACTGCATAGAGTGTCTCTAAACATGGGTATCCCTAGAAACCTGGGTCTACCATGGCTAAGCTGTGTAACTTCAGGCAAGTCACCCATCCTCTCTCTGTCTCAGTTTTTCCATGTGTTAAAATGGTGAAATACCAGTTAACATGCAGGGTTGTCATGGAAAGAAAAAGAAGGTAATGTGTATTGAAATTTTTTTATAAATATTAAAGAGATAGTCTTATTTTTTCTTATCTAGAATGTCTGTGTGGTATCACCAGCCATGTGACTTTACCAAAGAGAGAAACAAAATATATGCAAGTGAAAGCATTAGTCACTCAGTTCAGTTCAGTTCAGTTCAGTCGCTCAGTCGTGTCCGACTCTTTGCGACCCCATGAATCACAGCATGCCAGGCCTCCCTGTCCATCACCAAGTCCTGGAGTTCACTCAGACTCACGTCCATCGAGTCAGTGATGCCATCCAGCCATCTCATCCTCTGTCATCCCCTTCTCCTCCTGCCCCCAATCCCTCCCAGCATCAGAGTCTTTTCCAATGAGTCAACTCTTCGCATGAGGTGGCCAAAGTACTGGAGTTTCAGCTTTAGCATCATTCCTTCCAAAGAACACCCAGGGCTGATCTCCTTTAGGATGGATTGGTTGGATCTCCTTGCAGTCCAAGGGACTCTCAAGAGTCTTCTCCAACACCACAGTTCAAAAGCATCAATTCTTCTGCGCTCAGCTTTCTTCACAGTCCAACTCTCACATCCATACATGACCACAGGAAAAACCATAGCCCTGACTAGATGGACCTTTGTTGGCAAAGTAATCTCTCTGCTTTCAATATGCTATCTAGGTTGGTCATAACTTTGCTTCCAAGGAGTAAGCGTCTTTTAATTTCATGGCTGCAGTCACCATCTGCAGTGATTTCATGGCTGCAGTGATTTTGGAGTCCCACAAAATAAAGTCTGACACTGTTTCCACTGTTTCCCCATCTATTTCCCATGAATTAATGGGACCAGATGCCATGATCTTCATTTTCTGAGTGTTGAGCTTTAAGCCAACTTTTTCACTCTCCTCATTCACTTTCATCAAGAGGTTTTTTAGTTCCTCTTCACTTTCTGCCATAAGGGTGGTGTCATCTGCATATCTGAGGTTATTGATATTTCTCCTGGCAATCTGGATTCCAGCTTGTGCTTCTTCCAGCCCAGGGTTTCTCACAATGTACTCTGCATATAAGTTAAATAAGCAGGGTGACAATATACAGCCTTGACATACTCCTTTTCCTATTTGGAACCAGTCTGTTGTTCCATGTCCAGTTCTAACTGTTGCTTCCTGACCTGCATATAGGTTTCTCAAGAGGCAGGTCAGGTGGTCTTGTATTCCCATCTCTCTCAGAATTTTCCACAGTTTATTGTGATCCACACAGTCAAAGGCTTTGACATAGTCTATAAAGCAGAAATAGATGTTTTTCTGGAGCTCTCTTGATTTTTTGATGATCCAGTGGATGTTGGGAATTTGATCTCTGGTTCCTCTGCCTTTTCTAAGACCAGCTTGGACATCTGGAAGTTCATGGTTCACGTATTGCTGAAGCCTGGCTTGGAGAATTTTGAGCATTACTTTACTAGCATGTGAGATGAGTACAATTGTGTGGTAGTTTGAGCATTCTTTGGCATTGCCTTTCTTTGGGATTGGAATGAAAACTGACCTTTTCCAGTCCTGTGGCCACTGCTGAGTTTTCCAAATTTGCTGGCATATTGAGTGCAGCACTTTCACAGCATCATCTTTCAGGATTTGAAATAGCTCAACTGGAATTCCATCACCTCCACTAGCTTTGTCACTCACTCATGTCCAGCTCTTTGTGAACCCACAAACTGTGGCCTGCCAGGCTCCTCTGTCCATGGGATTCTCCAGGCAAGAATCCTGGAGTGGGTTGCCATGCCCTGCTCCAGGTGATCTTTCCATCCCAGGGACTGAACCTGGGTCTCCCACTTTGCAGGCAGATTCTTTACCATCTGAGCCACCAGGGAAGCCCAAACATAGCCTAATATAAAACCAAAACATAGCCTGATATAAAAATGCTCAAATGTTACTAAATCTCCATTTTGGTTTATATACTAAGGCTGCAAGCATTGACGAGATAATTTTAATTTCACTCGTTCACGTGTTCCTTTAGGAATGTATTCACTCAAATGTTGATGGTCTGTGCAAGCTAGGTTAGTGTCAGTAGGCATTGGGGATGCAGAGGTCAGCCAAAGTGGTACCATGTCTGTCCCCATGACGATGCTTATAACCCATAAGAGATACAAACAAGTAAATACTGGAATAAAGTAACTCCAGATGATTATATTCAGCACTTGCTACATGAAGAAAAGAAAAGAGAGCCTGAGGCAGATTGGCCTGGAGTGTAGGGTGGAGTGGGGATGTGGGGACCACTTCAGCTAGATGGTCAGGGGAGGCCTGGAAGGAGGACATTTGAGCCAAGAAGAAGGAGTGAGGTGTGGAGGATTCAGAGCAGGGAGTTACACACTGCAGGTCTAGCAAGGGTCAGCGTCCAGGGGCGGTGCTGTTTGCGGTGTTTAAGGAAGAGAGCGCTGGCAAGGGTGGGGGACTCAGATGGTTCCAGGGGCATCCCATGGGCGAAAGCCAGGTCACTTGGCACCCACTGCCACTCTGGGGGCCAGGAAGAGACTTGGCTTCTGTTGTAGAGGCATGGCATCTGTTGGAGGGTTTTAACCTAAGGAGAAATGATCGGATTTATACAGGGACACTTGATTAATTTTTTTTCCCCAAAGTCCTGTCACTTTGCTTCATCTGGAAACTAGAGCAGGAAGGAGACAAGAGAAGGGGCAAGAGCCCCACCCCCTCATCTCTCACTCTTCACAGGAGCCTCGCGGTTCATGAAGCTCTCTTACACCTGTCACCTCATCTTAACTTCATGCAGCCTGGGGGAGCCCGTGCAGAAGCGGATCAGCTCCTTGAAGCTCCCAGGCACACCAGACCTTCGGACTCCGCAAGCCTCTACTCCAATGTGCCCATGATTCCCTGTCTGCCTGCTCCGTTTCCCAGGACCTGCTGCCCCCCAGGGCCCTGGCTGCATCAGTTGGGACCCTCCCAGCAGCCTGGTTAACCTTGCTTCTGTGCTCATCCTCCTGTGTTATATGTAGTTGAGGAAAACACTCTCCTCTACGTTCTTAAGCTGCCAGCTTGGGTCTGGCCGTTAACTGGACAAAGACAGATCACCAGGGGTAAACATCTGGGGACATCCACAAGGGATTGAAGACCTGAAGAAGTGACCAGACAGCAGGAAGCTCCTCTACCTTTTTGACAAAGAAGCAATTGAAGTGTTGCCAGGAGAGAGGTGTTGCCACGTGTTATTATGCCAAGTGTTGCTTGGCATAGTAAGTGGTGAAGAAGTAGCTAGGATGACAAGGATGAATTTAACACGGTTTGTTTATACAGCCAGCTCTGCTCCAAATTCCCTGTATCTGCAGGTTAAAATGTCTTCCTTCCTCCTGATACGGAGGGTACCTTTCACGTGAGAGTTTCATGGCCTATTTCAGAGAAGAAGGGCAGCAGGTATGGGAGGTCAGAGTGACCTTCCTGTATCTGCTGTTTTCTCAAACTCCTTCAGCTCAATGTACTCAAAATGCAATGGTGTCATATTTCAGAGTGGCATGTCTTGAATCCCACCATGTACAATGGGCTATTTTCACTTCCATCTCCCCAGGTACACTGGGGTTTTCCTTGTGGACCCAGTGTAATTCCAAGGAGGAGGGACAGCGAATCAGATTAGGAAGGTGAGGTGATGACAAGAGCAGAGACTGGAGTGATGCGGCCAACCCCGAGGCGTGAGAGTGCCCTCGGAAAGCTGTGAGAGACAGAACAGATTCTCCCCCAGGGCCTCCAGCAGGAGCCAGCCTGGCCCGCGCCCTGGCTTGAGCCCCATACCACTGACTTTGGATTTCTGACCCCCTGAACTGTAAGAGAATACAATCGTGTCATCTCAAGCCACCAAGTTTAAAGTAATTTCTTACAGCAGCTATAGGAAATGAATCCACCTGCCATGCTCCTTGTTCTAGAAGTTAGCTTTTTGTAATGAGAAAAATGGCCTTACAATTCACCAAAAGGTCAAGATTAGACACGTATGATTCTTTTAAACCACCTCTTTTTCTGTTAGCTCTAGCGCTTTGCATTTCCAATCCATTGCTGTAGCAGTAACAGCAGCCAGTTCCAGACGTAGCCACTCTCCACCTCGCTTCTGTGCCAGTGATGGGAGGAACAGTTACCACTGGACTAGGCTCAGTAGTAGCTTCTTTGCAGAAACCACACATAAAACCCCCACACTAAAACCACACGGAATCAGATAAACTGTAGGAGACTCAGGGGCACGGGCTGCAGCTCTGGACATCCCTTAACCATTCCCAGAGCATTGATAGGGACCCATCTTCGCTGGCCTCCAAGCCTAGATACCAAGCCCCAGAGAAGATGGAAGGATGAGGGTGTGGTCTGCAAGACCCTCCTAGCTGGACAAAGCTGCCTGGGCCACAGCCATCTCTTCCTTCGTGTCTACTATTTCTGTCCTTTTATTTAAAGTACCAGAGCCTCTCTTGTTTCCATGGCAGGGACTTGTGAGGATGACTACTGCTTTTAAGAGAAGCCCTAGCGGGGAGGGAGGGGCTGGAGAACTGCACCCATTCCCACCAATGGATACTTGCTTTGAGGGCAGAGGTTAGGTTGCTTGCAATGTTGTTGGTGAGGTTGGGAGGCCAGGCTGCGGTTGCTTGTGTTTCCAGGCAGAACCACTTCAGAGCTTTAAAGCCCCGTGTGGGAAGGCAAGGGGGAGACCGCTTGGACGCCTTGCTCTGTTGCCATCATGGCTGAGACACATTCCGGCATCACTGGTGGAGAAGTCCTCCTCCAGGGGCCCAGCTCTTCCCACCCCCTCTTGCTTTCTTGTAGCAGCCCCAAGAGTGAGGCCTGGAACTTTAAAGGAGTCAGGAGAGACCTCTGCTCAGCAGGGCCCTGCCACAGAGGGGATCCTGCAGTGGGATGGCCTTTCAGGGCTGTGTGAGAAGACAGCTTCCCGTGGTGCCCAGAGGGAAACATCCCACATGATTTCCAGAAGGGAAGATGTGGAAAGTTACAGCCTGAACAAACAGGTCTCTACACTGGCATTATTAAGATGGGGACAAGAGACAACCTTCCCCATCTGGGGCAATAATCACCATAGGGAAAGCAAGCAGATGTCAGGCACAGCTGGTTCTAGGCTGGCATGCTGTCAATTGGTTTTCCTTAAACACACACACACACACACACACACACACACACACAGCAAATTCTGTGAAGTGAATGAAGGGCTTTTGTTTTGGATAGATGTGGACTTGGAGTTTAGTGAACAGAACTGAGGGTGAAAACAAAGGCAGAAAACCTAGGGATTCTGAGAGTTTGGATAGGGAGGAGTCAAGAAAACTTTGGAAAAGCAGAAAGTGAAATGGCATAAGGTGGCCTGGGATGTAATCTGACTCCTTCCTGTGACCTTCAAGTGGTGAGTAAAATCCACAAAAGTGCAAAAAATGTGTACTGACTTTGTGGTTGGGACTCGTGAATCTGTGAGGAATTTTGAGGGCTGCTGTCACACGTAAAGAAGGTTGCTAGTGCTGGCTTGCCAATTCTAGGATGGCAGGGCCAATGTCTTTGTCATCAGATGCTGCTGGGAGCTGTAGCTTGTAGCTGGTGCTTTGCCAAATCCCACAGTCAGTGTTCCATTCCTGGGCAGAAGGGGAGATTAGAGGTGGCAGGCACCCAGCGGTCCCTGCACCGAGGAGAAGGAGCAGTGTCTGGCCTGGGAGATATATGATGGCATGTGGACATGCCCTGGGTGAAATGGAGCTAGAAAGGAGAAGAGACCAGACACGAGAGGCCCTCAGGGAATTTGCAGAAATCCAGGGAAGACTCTAGACTTTGGTTTGAATCAGTATTCCCCAGGATTTGAGCAGCATGAAGACTGCCATGACATGGTTACCCAAGTGTAACCTGGCTTTGCACAAATGACTTTTCCCCTTTGCTAGCCTCAGTTTTCTCATCTTTAAAATGGGGGTGATAATGCTTACCCTATGAGATTGTCTTGAGGCTTACATGGGATGATGAATGCCAGTGCTTAGTCCAATGTCTGACATCTAGCAGACAGTGGCTTCCCATTCTTGGATGTGGCTTTCTGAGCTGGACCTATATCCTTTGTTGCCTCCCCTCACCCTTGAGGAGAGGATGTCCATGGAAGAGGGCTTCTGCCAAGGTCTCTGGCTGCTTGGTCTGCGTAAAGTCTCATCTCAAGTGCCTAGCTTGCAGTGGCCATGGATTGCTCTCCCACAGACCTTGCTGCTGTCCTCAACAGTCACACTGCTGGGCCTCCGTGTGCTTTGGCCTGCGCCGAGAACACTTCTTCCAAAGGGCTTGATCTGAGGAACACTCAACTTTCCAGATCCCAATGGAATGTCACCTCCTCTGTGCGGCCCTCCTTGATCACTCCCTCTTCCCCAGAGGACTGAATTGGAAGCACCTCCTCCTTCCTCCCTTGACCTGTTTAGACCTTAGAACACACCACCTCTGCCTTCATCTTCCCCCATCTTCCCCCCATTCTTCAAATTGACACAAATTGCAGAAGTTATACTGGATGAGCTGGGGTATCAAGAACCACACCCTACCCCATGTCTTTAGCTTTTCCCGATATTCCTTCATTCATCACTCAAACCCTTCTTCCTACAGTTGGCACCAGTGGACTTCCTTCAAAACTATGAAAACAAATATACATCTCAAAGCCTCAGAAACCATATCACCAAAGCTTGAGACATCACTCTTGGGTCAGGATGCTTGTTCTTAGGCCATATCTCTCTGCCAACCAGCAAGGTCCAGGTCAGATCCTGCAGCTGTTTAACTCCACCTTAAAGCAGAAGGCATTGCCTTAGTCTGATGGTCCCAGAAGGTCCTTGTCCCTGACTGCACTATGCAGCCGGGTGGTTCTGCCTCGTGCCAGCCCAGGGTCCTTCCAGCCCCCTGAGAGTCAGAGCCATCCTCCTTCACCCCAGAATACTGCACTCTGATACCTAAAGGCAGCTAAGCAACCCCATCACACTCCAGCTTAGTGCCTTGAGGCCCTGGAAGCATCAAGGCCAATTATGCAAATGAGCACTCCAAGGGGTATGTTTAATACCGTGTGCCAGGCAAGTATGTAATCAAAACTACCACTTAATCAGAGTTTATTATAATTTTTTAAAGCCCTCCATAGCAGTTACTTATTTTCTATATGAAGAAAAGCTAAGTGACAATGAATAATTTGTTCCAGATCCCCAGCTAGAAATATTAGGACAGAGATTTGAATGCAGACCACTAGTCTCCAGAACTCCGGGGCTAACTACACAGCCATGACACAGTCTCAATCCTGGTGCCTTCAAATCTCATAAAAGAAGTGGGAGGTCAGATGTGTTGGGAGAGATGATTAGCATCAAGAGAGGCCATGGCTAGGAAGCCTAAACAAATCTTTAAGCCCAGGCTTGCCTGAGTCTGGGCCGTTGCCCTCTCCTGGCCCGCCCTGCCTTGGCCTCAGCCTCTGCCACTGGCCTGCCAATGGCTCTGGGCTTACGCATCAATACTTATGCACATCTGCTCTTCCATCTGTGAGCAACACAAACCATTCGTTTCCGCAAGACTCATCGCTTTTGTCAAACATCTGGCACTCAGAGAGTGACACACCTGCTTTCTTGAAGGGCTCCGCACTCTGATAAGGGATCTCAACCTTCCTCAAAGCTGGTTGCCAGGATGTGGAGGCCCTCCAGAGTCTTCCATTTCATAAAAGAGCTCGTTTGATTGTCGAGGAAGCGGATACTCAGAAAGGGAGCTGGCCAAGCTGGAACCCATCTCTTCTATTTTTATGCAGGACTCTGTCCTCCCACCATCAAATGTCTTTGTAGGCTTATTTATATCGGCCACCAAATCAGATAAATCTAGGGTCTAGAGCAGAGTGTGATCTACTGTGGCTGTGGAATATTTATCATGTCAACAAATGGCTCCCGCCTCCCTTCATCAGACATTTCTGCTCTGTGTTTGACTTGTGCATGGCACAGAGAGGGATGCAGCTGGGGGCTTGCCATCCGGGAACGTCCAGGAGCTCACATTCTAGGAAAGAAAGGCAAGTAGACACTTGCCACATGTCATAAATATGTAGGTGGGATGGAAGTCACATGGGCCACAACGAATTAGCCAGCAATTCAAGGAATGGGCTGCACACCTGGCCTGCTGAGTGGAAGGGAGATTAATGAATTACTCAGACTGCTTGCCAATTAGAGCTGACCTCTACTGGATCTGAGGCCCTTGATGTACTGTCCTTAAGTAATATATTCTGAGAAAGGAACAGTCCTTTTCTCAACTTCAGAGGGAAAGATTGAACAGAGCCCTAAGCTCTGTTTTGGTTCTTTCCTTGCTAACTTGGACCTTCTACACACATCTAAGCTGGAAATTCATGAGACCTCACTCACAGGGGTTGTGTTTAGGTCTGGGTCATAGGATGTGTGGATGCTGAGGCAGCCGCTTTGCCTATGATTCAATTGCAATCTAGATTGGTCTGTAATGAGTCTTGAAGGAGAGAGACAGCCAGCCTCCTGCTTGTCAGGGAGGCCCAGGCGGCGTGTTTGTTTTGTTCGGTAACCCTGGCTCCAGAACGGTGGGTTGATCTGGCCGTTCCTGCCTCCAGGGCCCAGCTGCCTCAGGAAGCTGGTGATTGGCTCAGGAAGCAGGGCAGAGGCAGGGCTGAGCCTCTATTTTGCCCACAGGATGCCTGGCTTGTCCAAACTTATTGCCAGGACAACAGAGACTTCTTCTAATCCAGGCTTCTGGGCACCTATTTATCAGATTTGGGAAAGGCAGACCTGAATTCTAGTCCTGTCTTTCATTCTAGCAGCTGGGGGTCTTGGCCAAGTCCCTTTCCCCTCTAAACCTCTGTCAAATCATTTACAACATGGGGATATAATAATGCCACTTTTTGTAAGGCAAAAGGGCAGAAACCATCAAAATCTGATCCAGAAATTCCATATTCCAAAAACACAAAAATGCACACACACAAGAACACACAAGGTGTTCTCCAAGACATTACTTTGCAATGGTGGGAAATGGAAGCTGTGGCTGTCGTGAGCATTAAGTAAGTAACACCCTGATCTGAAGATTCCAGACAACTTGAAAAAACCCAGCATTAAAGATAGGCTGAGAATTGTCTCAGTCTGTTCTGGCTGCTATGACACAATCTGAGAGAATGGGTAGCTTGTAGAAAACAGACTTTTTTTTCTTACAGTTCTAGAAGCTGGAAGTACAATCACGGTGCCAGAGTGATTGGGTTCTGGTTAGGGCCCTCTTGTGTGTTGCAGCCTGCTGATGGGCTGTGTCCTCGTGTGGGAAAGAGGACAAGAGAGCTGTCTGGGGTTTCTTTCATAAGGGCACTAATCCCCACTTGTGGCGGTGTTGCTGAATCTAAGTTCACGTGCCCAACACACTGTGGAGCCAAGAAAACCCCCAAAGTTGGAGACTGGATTAGAGAAAGGATGAGTTCAGGGCCAAGCAAGAATCGGTGGATTATGTTCAAAAGACTTGCTGGGCTTCAGGAAGGAGTTGGTGGGGCGGGGGGTAAACGCTGTAGAGTATGTGACTGTCTTCTGATTGGTGGGTAGTGAAGTGATGCAATGATATTCCAGCAATCTCAGTCTTCAGCCTTGTGGTTCCAACCAGCCTGGGATCCAAATGCTTGTGTTCAACCTGAAGTTACCATCCTCTACTGGGGTGGGGCCCCCAGTTCCCATGAAAGAACTTAGGGGTGTGTATCAGATTGCTGTGCCCATCCCCACCACACTATTGTTTCTCGACTGCTCCCCCTTTGTTTCTTCATTCTCTCTTCCCCCTTATTAGTATCTATTTGAATCTGCCCTTTGGAACTCGGGGAAAGTCTAAGAGGCTGAAGCCTTTTTCCTACAGGCAGGAAACAGGGAACACAGAAAGTCTTGTTCCTGGGAGGACCCCACGGGGTCCTGCTCCGTTTCAGGGGCTCCACCCTCCTCACCCATCACCTCTCAAACGCCCCACCTCCTACTACCATCGTATTGGGGGTTAGGTTTCAACATATAAATTTTGGGGATCACAACCAGTCTACAATAAGTCCCATGCTTTACCCCAGGGATAGTATGATTTTTCCCCACGTCCTTCCTTCTTCTCCTCCTGGATGCATATCCTACTCCTGGGAGTTCCCAGCCAAGAATCTGCATTTCTATTCACCCGCAACAAACTGAACTCTACAGTGTGACTTGTCAGGCTGACTTAGCGGCTGGGAGAGCTTTTTTTTTTTTTTTTTTTTTAATTGCTTTACAGTGTTGTGTTGGTTTCCACCAAGCATCAACATTATGGCTGTGCTGCGTCTTTGCTGCTGGGCAGGCTTTTTCTAGCTGCAGAACTCGGGGCAACTCTCCAGTTGCAGTGCACATGTTTCTCATGGCAGTGGCTTCCCTTGCTTCAGAGCACGGGCTCTAGGGCTTGGGCTCAGACGTCATGATGCACGGGCTTAGCTGCCCTGTGGCATGCGGAATTTTCCTGGACCAAGGATTGAACCCATGTCCCCTGCATTGGCAGGCAGATTCTCAACCACTGGACCACCAGGGAAGTCACAAGCATGTCTTTTTAACTCTAACAAGACTTGCCACTGGCTTTAAAATTAAGGTTAAGATTAAGCACTGACTGTAAGCCTAGAACTCTAAGTATATTACATTATTTAATCTTCACAATCACCCTAGAAAGATGTTATTATCTCCAGTGTCTGTTAAGAGTCATGGGGTTGAAGGAACAAAGGGATTGGTCCAGGGTCACATGGTCAGTGAGTGCCCAGGGCTGAACTCAGACCCAGGTCTTGCCTGGCTCCAAGCCTGTGTTTGCACCACCCACTTGAAGCCTGCAGCTGCAACTTATTCATCTTTGCTTCCTCGATGCCTGGAACAGGGCCTGGCACCGGGCAGTGTCTTGTTGAATGACACAGCCTGCCAGATGAGCTTTACCATCCCAAAATAATAGGCAAAGACAAGCAATTTCTGAGCAGTGCCAGGATGTCAGAACCACACGTGTCCTCAGGAAGAGGCAGCCTCCTAGGCAGCATCAGAACACACAGGGCAGTGGGGACCCAATACCCGGGTCCTGCTGTGGGATGAGTCTGGGCTTCAGCAGCTCCTCTGGCCCTCTGCTGAACCCTTGATTTCTCCCTTTGAGACCAGGGTCATTTACTCTATTTTTCCAAGCTTTGGGATCCTCAAATGGGATGACTTTACATTGGATTAATTAAAGGTGTCCTAAAGCACATGACAAATGATAAGTTCTGAAAATGCAGGTTCCTTTCCTGGATCTTCAACATGGTCTTCTTGGTGGGTTTGTTTTTTTTTTTTTTTTTGCACATAAAGAAGAACTGCATTAATATGAAAGCTTTCATTGTTCTGGCTCAAATCTATGAAGATCCACCAGCTAGTCCTTCTGCTTTGACCCCCTCACTCCACAGGGATGTGCATGGCAGTGCTGACGTGGGTTTGCTCTGTGCTCAGACCCCACCTCTGGGTCCCCTTAATCCCCCCATGCCTTCAGCATCTCAGTTCTGTCTGTTTGGTCTTAAAGGCCTCTTAGGGTATGGGAGGGAGCTATTAATTATGGAATTACAGACTTTTGAGATATCTTAAAAATGCCAAAAAAGAAAACAAAAACAAAACCCACACACACAAACAAGTAAGCAGAGAATTTCTGTGTCCTCATGCACCCAGCCAGCTCCTTGCTTTTTGGCCTCAGAGATGTGGTGCCCTGGGGCCCCACTCAGGCTGGCATCTCAGCCCCCTTCTGTGAAAGCCACCTCCACCGCAGCACCGATGGTATGTGGCAAAGGATTTCCCAGGATGCTGCTACCCAGGGGCTCCTCAGGCCTCTCCTAAGGGAGGCTACTGGGCTGGAAACCAGCTTTCTTCATCCCAGGAGCCCATGCTAACGCTCTGAGGAGAAATCACGGCTGCAGACCCGGCTCTATTCTGGCCTCCCTCTGGGGGTATGAAGGGAGCTCACTGGGCTCTCCTCCACTGTGTCATTTTCCAGCCCAGAGAGGGGGCCAAGCAGGCATCCCGTGAGGTTCTCACTGCCACACTCAGCAGGCCTTTCCAGAAGGGACACTGTGCCAGGCCCAGAGTGGACGCTGACACAGCCTTTGCCCCAGGGAGCCAGGAAGAAAGCCAGAGGAGGGACACATGCTTTATCCAGCTCTTTCCAATGTGTCAGAGCCGACAGTGTGCACCCAAAAATGATAACCGGAAGATAAGGACACGCGCTCCCCGAGAGCCAGGACTCTCCATGTCCCCCAGAGCCCCACACGGCACCCAGCACGCCGCGGGGGCTCAGGAAACGTGTGCTGTGGAGCAGAAGTGGTGCTGATGGAGCATCCACTTGGTGCCAGGCCCTGTGCTGGGCTTTCCTGCTTGTTGAATCTACTTGACAACAACCATACAAAGCAAGTAGTACTACCCTCATGTTACAGATGAGGAGACTGAGCATCAGAGAGGTTGCTCCAATCTCTGGTGTCACACAGCTTGTGCATGGCCAGACCAAGATTCCAAACTATCTGTCTGATGTCAGAACCCACCTGTGAGCTAGCCTCCTGCTCAGACTTGATGATGAATGCCTGTCACTCCCCGTGGCTTGAGTTATAACAGGTTCAGGTCATGGTGGGACTGCTGGAGAGGGAAGAGTTAATTCTTCCCTTTGCAAGGAGAAAAAAGGAAAGATGTGACATTTGATCTTTGTCCCTTCTCTGTACTTAGCTTCCCCACCTTGCTGGCACTGGTTTAATTTAGACTCATTAACTGAGAATAAAAATTAATTGAATGTATTTGAAAAACTATTAAAATGCTCGAGTTTTGCCTGGAGGAATAAGCCACAAATTGGGCCTGCAGCCTGATGGTAAGAATTTTCTTTGAAACTGTGAATATCTTAAATAGGTAATTTCTGCATGTAGAGCAGACTTTAAAATGTCTATCTTTCAAAATGCAAATCAAAACTACAGTGTGGTATCACCCCACATCGGTCAGAATGGCCATCATTAGAAATTATACAAATAGTGAATGCTGAAAAGGGTGTGGAGAACAGGGAACCCTCCTACTTTGTTTGTGGAAGTTTAAATTGGTGCAGCCTCTAT